>NC_044322.1:298150768-299350768 GCF_007399415.2 Gopherus evgoodei
GGGCAGTGTTCCTGAAGATGAATGCACCATGCACCTTCCCTGACCATCCCATGTGGATATCAGTGAAATGACCATGGTGATCCACAAGCACCTGCAATACCAGAGAGATGTATCCCCTTCTACTGATGTACTCTGTCACAAGATGATTCAAAGCTTAAATTGGGACGTGTGTACCTTCTATTGCCCCGCTGCAGTTACTGAATCCCGTTGCCACAAAGCCATCTACTATTTCATATACATTTCCCAGAATCCTTCGTACCAGGATGTGATTAATGGCTCTGCAAACTTGCGTGAACACAACCCCCAGGGTGGACTTCATGACTCCAAACTGATTTGTGACTGGCTGGTAACAGTCTGGAGTTGCCAGCTTCCACATGATGATTGCCATGCATTTTTCCACTGAGAGGGCAGGCTCTCATTTTGGTGTCCTTGCACTGCAGGGCAGGGGCAAACTCCACAGACAGTTCCAGGAAGGTGGCTTCACACATCTGAAAGTTCTGCAGCTGCTGCTCGTCATACCATACCTGCATAACGAAGTGATCCCACTACCGCCCCAGATTTGAGGGGTGTGTACCCCAGAATTTGATCAAGCTAATTGCAACTATACTGTGTGCATTCAGCCACCATGAATTAATACAATAGACCTCAACATAGTTAAAGGTTAATTTGAACAAGCTGCAGTTTCTGCTAATCAGAATGGGACAAGGGGAGAAAGAGTCAAATTGAGACTAAAAGAAAACAAGTGGATTTGGGTACCTTTGATATAGACGCTTATTATGACTAAGATTGTTAGGAATGCTTGTTGAGAAGTAGTTTACTGAAGTTAGGAGAAGTGATGACCCAGTAGGAGTCACTACGAGCTGTGTTCTGTAAAAGTTAGTTATAACAAGACTAGATAATGTACCTTGGAGCAGTTCTCCGAAACTATCTTGAGAAAATTTTTCCTGATACCAAACTCCCCAGCAGAGAAGCAACCTGCCATTGTAGATCAGTTGTAAAGTACTCAATACTATCTCAGATTAGGTAATTATTTGGGATGTTCTAAACCTATTGCTCATGTCTGTGTGTACTTACATCTAATAAATTGTAATTTTACATAAGAGTACACTTACTTGTATTAATCTTTCATGAGAATTGCTGTGTTCCCATTGATTTATTCCTGACACTGCAGGGAGTGAAATAGTTAAGTTACCACTTGTTTGGGTTCTGAAAACCCTGGTAACACCACCACTCAGTGCTTACTTCCTGAGCTCAGTAGCGAAGGTTCACCATGCGCAGCTGCTCTGTGAATACCAAAAGTAATCTAGAATTGTTTCTGTCCATGGCACACAGCAGAGCACACACCACAGATTCCTGTTCAGATCTGCAGTTCATGAAATACTGCATGATCAGCCACGTTGTTCATAACACTTATCACAAGACTAAAGGTCAGTGCACGATCTATGCTTTTAGGCAGAGATGGCAGGTGCACAATTTACAGGGGCTGTTGAAAAACGCTACGAAACATAGTTGGAAGCCCATGAAATGTCAAGACAGAAAAAGTATCAGAGGGGTAGCCGAGTTAGCCTGGATCTGTAAAAGCAGCAAAGAATCCTGTGGCACCTTATAGACTAACAGTCGTTTTGGAGCATGAGCTTTCGTGGGTGAGTACCCACTTCCTCAGATGCATGTCATGCATCTGAGGAAGTGGGTACTCACCCACGAAAGCTCATGCTCCAAAACGTCTGTTAGTCTATAAGGTGCCACAGGATTCCTTAAGACAGAAAAAATGCATCATGGGATGGGGAGCCCATGATGCACTGCAATCCATCCCCGCAACTTCTAGCAGCAAAATGTGGCAAGTTGCACAATGGGATAGCTACCCACAGTGCACTGCTCGCTCTCTCTCTCTCTCTATGCTAGAGCATCAACTGTGAATGCACTCTGACACAAAGAGCATTGTGTGAACACGCACAAGCGATGTAATTATAGTGGTTTATAATTATCAGCATAACTTGTGTCAACTTAGGCTATATCTGCTCTACAGAGTTAAGTGAGTTCAGTTTTCAACCCCAGGGTATAAAGGGAATGAAAGAGAGAAGTTGGAGACTGATATTGCCGTGAGGAAAAGTTAAAGTTATTTGGGTGACCTACTTTGTGCATTCTCACACTTTCGTATGTTTGTGCTTCTTGTAAATACCAACACAGAATTTCCTGGCTTTCGATATTTGTGGGTCATGCGTTTTTAAGCAACAACGCTAAAGGATCTTGAACATTCTAATCTTTTATAGGGCTTTTATTTTAACATACTTACTAGGCAGAGGCCAAAATTGGGCTTATGAGAGTGGAGAGGTAAAACCACTATAGCTGAGGTAGATATAAGCTTACTGTTTGAACACTTAGAAAAATTGGAAGTTAACATCTACATACATACAAAGATTGCACACATCCCTGACCAGCCCATGCAGAGAGACTTCTGCAACATCAAGAGAGGAGTAGGAAACAATTACTTGTCTTAGGCCTAGTCTTTCTTGACTAGGATTTAAATGTCTGATGTTCACTCAGGTTACCCACCTCAATTTAAGGCCTTCCAAAATTCTAATCAAAACAAGGCAAGTTTTATTTATTTGTATTATAATACCTTTGTTTAAAGCCTAGAGGCTTTAATCAAGATATTTTCTCTCCCAGACTTAAATCATTTTAGTTAGGATGCGTGAGCTAACATCCTAACACAACATCTTTAAACCCTTGTCTAGACAGAGTAATAGTGGTAGCATTCCCCTCTTTCATACTCTGAAGACCAGGTTTCATTGGATCCTAGCACTCTCCACTCAGACAGCAAAACAAAACTGTCTTTTTGTTCTGTTTTTACAGTGCTTAGCATAATGGGGTCGAGGGCGAGGGCTCCTAAGCACTACAGTAACAAAAAATAACTACCACCCTGAATAAACAAACTTCTAGTTTTAGGATCATCTAGCTAAATTTAACTGATGAACAATACAAACAAACCTGCAGAGAGATGAAAAGGTGAAAGCTAGTAATTAATAAGCATACCTTTCCAGCACAGAGGATATTGGAAGAGTCCAAAGTATCATCCGATGGTCTCCAGTCTACTATTACTTCAGCTTCCTACAAAACAAGTTACACTTATGCATCAAACACAAATTCAGTAAGATTATAATTAAGAAAATGCAGATCTATCTATTTATGCAAAGATATACGTATGTTTACTTTATACATACATTATTATAGGTATAGCTGCCAAACATCATGGTGTTCAGTAACAAATACAAAAAGTGATGATTTTTCTTTTAATATTTTAAACTTGTGAAGGTATGTTAGATGCATTGAAGGTAAATGTAAGAAAAAAAATCTAACAACTGTATCAAATGATTACCTGTTCTATGACACGTAGTACTCCTGATATTATACTGTCCTGGTCATCATTTTTTGCACAGGAGGAATGAATGAAAACCCCTTCTTGTTCATACACAACCTGTAAAAAGCAAAAACGGATCAACTTCTTGTTTTAATGGCAGAACAACATTTAGACAACGTAAGTACCTAGACAGATAATAATGGGGAACTTTACTCACAGTATTACTGTCATGTCCTAAAATTCATATTTACAGCACCAAAATGGTACTATACAATTAGTTTGATCTACAATTTTGATTTGCCCTGCAATTCAAAATTAATCCTGCCGCATAGACACAAAAAGTGAGTTTCCAAAGTCTTATTCTGGACAAAGAAATGGTTGTTGCACAAAATGCTTGATTTCAACTTCACTATATTGAAAGATTAATTTATAAGATCAATGAAATACTGTAGTACAAAGTTACTTTGGAAGAATTTTAGATCATTAAAATTGATCTGAATGGTGATCTTTGAATGTATCTTATTATTTATCTATATGATGTAAATTTAAGCACACCAAAAGTTAAAGACTTACTTACTGTGCAAACTATTTCTTCTCAGTGAGATTATATTTTCCCTTATATAAAAATTAATTTGCAAAAATCTAAACAGTGTTCTCCTCTGCCAAGATTCAGCATAATCTCCTGTGCTGCTTGATTTAAATAACCTTAATCAAAAGTCTACCCAAGGAAATGAAAACCAGGGTCGTTGGGAACCTGAACAAACCTACTCATTTGGCTGGGGGTGGGGGAGGAGGGGAGGGAAACCGAGTGAAAAAAACCCAGATGCTCAATACTAAGGTTTTGAAAAGTGAAACACACAACATTATGTGATTCATTTTGTGGACATATTTGTTCCTCAAATATAAAACAGCATGCATGTTCAAAATGGAGAAATGTACACTTCTGAAAATAAAATGTAATAATCCTCTTCTAACTAGCTCAGCCTTTTGTAAGTGTGCTAAAATACCAATACCCTTTAACCAGCTTAATTGCTTTCAAAAAGTTGTTGCCAACTTTGCTACTTTTGTCACTAGATTTAGTGACCTTTTGGTTTCCCTAATGAGAAAACAAGTGTCAAAATGACCAGTGACAATTCTAGCAACTTTCACTGCCAATTACAGTGACATTTAGAGAAAGAAGTCACCAATATGTATAGTCAAAAAATCATTCACAAGCAGCTCAGTAGTGTTAATAAAATCCATTCCAGGCTCTTCTTACTACATTCTTTTGCACACAAAGTCAATGTCATTACATCTCAGCTGTAAATGTCCTCAGAAGAAATCACATTCCAGGGCTTCTTGGCCTGAGATCACTATAATCTGCAGGCAAGGAAAAGAAGTCTGTGGAGACTAATTAAATACTTTGCTAAAACCAGGAGTACTTTGGAGAGAGCAGCACATTAGCCAAGGCTTATTTTACTCAAATGTGTTCTTTTTTGCTGCTCCGTAGTAGGTAGCACACACAGTGATGCAGGGAAAAAATGGCTAATGAAGTGGGCAGGGTGGGGGAGGCAGGTTAGCTAGGGAAGAGAGCTGCATGGATGAAAGTTGTGGTGGGATGAGACAGAGGTCACCAGGGATGAAGCCCTTAGTACAGGACCAAAAGGTAGAACTAGCTTGATTTCAGCTCCCCTTTACTCTTTCCCATGGCTTGGCTTTGGGTTAGCTGCTCAGCTGTTTTCAGAAATCAAATCCTAGAAGTGTGGGGGGGAAGGGGTCTGGATAGCTGATTTTTGTTTTTAAACTTACATTCTTGCAGGGCCGCCAAGAGGATTCAGGGGGCCTGAGGCAAAGTTGGGGAGCTGCAGCACTTGTACTCACTCGACAGCGGTCCAGGTCTTCGGCAGCATTTCGGCGACGGGCAGCTGTTCAGTCGTGCCGTATCTTTGGCAGCACTGAAGGGCCCTCCGCCACCAAAATGACGCCGAAGACCCAGACTGTCGCCAGGCCAGGACTCGCAGGCCATTTCGGCGGCAGAGGGCCCTTCAGTTGTTCCGTGTCTTCAGCAGCACTGAAGGACCCTCCCATAGCCAAAATGTCGGTCAAAGACCCGGATCGCCACCGGGCTAGGGTCCGGGGCAAATTGCCCCACTTACCCCCCCTCCTCTGGGTGGCCCTGCTTTCTTGGCTCCCTGCAGCACTGAGCTCAGGTCAAGTGCATGCCCTCTTCCCTCTGGCTCTGGGCTCTCCATTTCACTAATCTGTCTGCTCAAATCCAGGCTGGCAAGAAAGGGAGGCTCACCTGAAATTAACCAACCCAAGCCACCGTAGGCTGCAGTGTACAGAGCCTTCCCTATGAGCAGAGGGCTGCAGTTTCCTTCCCAATGAGTGGAGGGCACCCTCCTGATGATGGCAGTGTACTACTGTAGTAGTTGCTTCTGGTGTGCTACAGTAGTAAAAAAGAGCATGGAATGGATTTTTAACAATATTATTGAGCTGCTTGTGAATGATTATGTGACTATACTTGCCTGGACATGCACATGCATGTATTTCTCTGGAAATTTTGCTGCTGACATTTTTTACTCCTTCTGAGTACTTAAACAGCTACATCTAGCCACTGTTCAGGGTTTGACTGTGATCAAATAATAGGCAGTCAGTTGACGGGCTTGCCAAACCTGGCTTTCTGGTTTCAATGGCACCTGATCATGAAAGCCAAATAGAATTTGTGCAGGATTCTAAAACACTACTGTTTACTTAGATAGCATGAGAAATATACACATCTGTACAAAATAATCAGCACTCCTATATGCATTTCCCTGCCTTGGGTTCCTCACCACTCTGAAGAGTTCTTTGGGCTTGGGCTAAGTCCTCTGGAGTATCTGGAATCCTTCTGCGTATTGCTGCATGGATGCTGGAGCCAGGCTTTGGGGCCTAAGCCAGAAATTCTAAATCGAGAGTGTCACCAATAAGTGTGGATGCTCAAGCCCTCGCATTACAAATGCAGAGTACATGGACTCAAATCCTGATAATCCTGGGTTTGACACTGCAGTGTAGACATACCTTTCATCTACTTTGCCTTGTCTTTTAAAAGTAAAGCTCTGAAGTTAATATATCATCAAAAGTCATTATTAAATTTGTAGCGCAGCTTCTTCTAGATCACAGGATTGAGGCTTCACTATACTAGGTACTCTACACAGACACCGTATTAAATATCATCTTGAACTACTACAAAAAGGTTGTAATACTCTGTTTTACATATATAGTTTCTGAAAATGGACAGACTCTCACATTAATAGGATTTTATGTCCTACTTCTTTTATGACTAGCATGGTACACACTTCCTCTGCAGCCCATTTTACCTTTAGAAAAAAATTTATTCTGTTTTTATTTCAGTACTGTACTGAATAAAAGCTGAGATGAAAAGGCAGATGACGTAACAGAACTGTTTTCTTTTTGAGCGTGACACTCGAATAGGAAAGACGTCTGGAAAAAGGTGATATCTGTCAGGAGAAACTAAATGAAAGCAAATGGAAATACTACTTGAAAATGAAGCAGAAAGAAAGAGAAGCTTGTCTGGAGGTGAAGATGATGACAAAAGATGCCTATCAATATCCAGTAGATTCAGAAGGAGGATCTCACAAGCAAGAAATTCTTGTTTGGAATACTGAGAACAAAGATATCAGTCCTGATAATTTTGGATAAAGAACTGAAGAGTGAAACTACCAAAAAGCTGGCTAGCAGTGATCCAGATACACAGAAACAGCTAAGAAATGCAGACAAAGATTTGATTCTACTGAATAAGGTTCCTAAGAACTCAGCCTCTTTTCCATGAGATTCCTGCTGAATACTTTTCCAGTAAACATTTTTGAAGACCTTGCTGAAAGGAAAAAAAAAAAAAAAGTGTCCAGAAATTGGCTTGTATGGAGGTCAGCATGCTCAACAACTGATTCGCTTTCCTTGTCTTTTTGATGGATGCAGTAAACAGTTGCAACAAAAGTTATCAGTGCTTGGCATGTCTGATGAACTCAAAAGTAACCATGTTTGAAAGCCAGGAGCACAATTCTGTCCATTTTTCACTCTACTTTGACTGGAAAAAAGTTTGAAGAACCACACTGGAATTGATGGTGCTCTTCAAAAACAAGTTGAGGAAGAAACCATAAAATGGCATGAAATATTTATATGCATCTTAGATGTCATATTGGGTTTAGCTGGTTTCATTTTGCAGATCTAACAGCAAAACAGGGGACCAAGGGAACAACCTTTTCTTTTGTACTTTACAGTTGCCTGAGGTATCAGAATGGAGTTCACAGAAGACAGCTAAAACCAAGTCCTAAACACTTATCCAAAATGTACAGAAAGCATTCTACTATGATATGACTGTTGACAGAAAACCAAATGCTGCCTATAGAGAGCAAATTATTTTTGTTTTGTGATACATTCAAACTCAAAATAATGTATGGGAAATTAAAGAGTGCTGTTTGATGTCTGAGGACTCGGGGGGGGGAGGGCAGGGGCAGGGGGACGACATTGCAGAGCCAATATGCAGAATACTTGAAAAGAGTGGTATCAGCCTTCAAAACTGTAGAGGTCAAGGACAGGACAATGGGTCAAACATGGCTGGAATTTCTGGAGGAGAATCTTCAGGCAAACTACTCACCGCATACTGCATACAGTCTGAGTCGAGTCTTTGTGGTGTGCATGCAGCAGACCTAAGTGCGGACATAAAGAGTTTCTTTGGAAACACTCAAACTCTGCAACTTGTTCAATTCCAGCCCTGCCTGATTAAAAGTTCTATAGAAATCTGCAAACATTTTGTTGCACACTAAGTGGTACCGAAGAACTGAAGCAGTGAAAACACTATCAAAGCAATCGAGAGAAGTTCTACAAGTTTTGGTGAATCCAAAGAACCAAGTTGATTTGTCTGCGGACGTATACAATAAAGTAGAATATTTGTCTGGTTAAAATATTTCAAATTCATTTTACTGGCTTAAAACCCTGCAAGCCATCAACAACGTAAGATGTTACTTCAAGACTCAGAGCTTACATTTGGTGAAGAATCAAGGCTGATGAAATCACCTGCAAGTGAAATGGTGCACCTTCAAGAATCTTGGCCTCTGATTCTTGAGAAGTCCAAACTTGTAGCAGCTGGCCTGGGTCAGAAGAACAGGGGCAGAAAGAGGAAGACATTCTACAACAAAGACAGGATCACCACATATTACCAAGAAAACCAAGAAACCAAGTCCAAGGTTGACTTTATGCTGCTACAGACATTCTTATCAGGGAAATCACAAGAAAATCTGAAACAACTAAACAAAATAAAAAAGCACTGTTTCATTTATTTGGAACCTGACTACAAACAATGCTAACATCAGCTCAAGAACAATTAAAATGTTACCCAAGAGATTTGATAGAGGATTTTGCTGAAGAAATTCACCTTCTAAACAAACTCACACACACACACACTTTGGAAAAATTACTTCAATTAAGCTGTTATACAAGATTTACAAACAAGGACTACAGAATGTTTTCCTGCAGACCAGGACCTTGATCTAAGGACTTTGATCTTGATACCTATTTCAGTTTCCAAAAAGGAAATGCTCCTTTAGCAAGTTAGCCCTGATAAATTAAAAAAAAGCCTGCTCCCAATCTACCATGGATAAGGTTAAGATTTTGTCATGGTTATTTTTAGTAAAAATCAGGGACAGGTCACAGGCAATAAACAAAATTTCATAGATGTCCATGACCTGTCCCTGACTTTTACTAAAAATAACAGGCAGGCAGGGAAAAGGGCTGAAGCAGAAACCCTGCAGGAGTGGAGAGGGACTGATAGCCCAAGTTCTGGCCCCTGCCTCTGCTACGGGGGCTGATGCCAAAGAAGTCAGAGTTTCCTTAAAGTCACAGAAGCCATGACCTCCGTGACTAAATTGTATCCTTAATCATGAGCTGAGATCACATATCAGCCTTAGTGATGCTGTCAGAGGACAATCTTGCAAAGAGTATAAATTACAATAGTGTGTTATAAAAAAGCAAAAAAGGTAACAAGACGTGATTTGCCTTTGGTGATAACAAATCAGTTTTAAAGTTTTCAACAGCGTTCTTCAGACGCTTTCTTCTCCATTTTGTCCTGGGCCCCCTTAAACTTCTGAGTAGTCCTAAGCCTTAGCCAAATCTAAACACCCTTACACAGCAAAAGTATAAAATGTGGTGCATGTAGATAGGCTGTTGCCATACGCAAGTGTGGTCTCCTCACCTTCACAAACACTTTCTTAGTCCTCCGAGATTTTTCCTTCAGTTGCTGGAAGTACAAATTGTTCATTGAACTGGGTCAGAATCTTTACCAGATTATCTAATTTTAGATCATTTCATAGTTTCCAAGAAAATATAAAAAGGCCATCAGCAGTTATCTTAACTATTGCAAATTATCAGAATGTTAATATGTTGGTGTGAAAGTCACAGACATTAATGTAATACGGTTGCTATCCAACTAAGATGCTGGAACACACAGGTCACTTTTTGAACAGCAAATTAAGATATTTGAAAAGGCTTAAGAAAAATATGAATTTATTCTTTTACTGTATATCAGCATATGATGATTAGTAACTTTAAAAGTTATGCTACATTGTACTAAAACAGAAATAGAGAAATTGATTGTAATAAGGCTATGTTACATAACTAGTTCTAAGCACAACAGGCCAGAGAGGAAAATGTTTCCCTCATTAGTACTCCAAGAATGGAAACTATTCACTAACTGTCAATGTTTTTTCCGTATCTGGTGCTCTTCTTTAATTCCTTGGATGGGTCAAATTGTGAATAGGAGTATGCTAAGTAAAGAAGACACTGTGTAAGCACCAGCTTTCCTTCCTTTTATGTCTGAACCATGAGGGTTATCACAAAAAACATACCACTATGGCAATTTTTTTAATTATGGGAAAGGAGGAGACAGAGGTAGTTATATGGATCATGATAAAAGTGCAGGCTTTTAAAGATTATGAAGTTTACAGTTTGGAATAACATGCATCTCATAAGTTAGCTTAACAAAACACTGTGAATGGTAACTGTCTATGCCCTGAAAATGTACCTATATACTGAAAATACTTAGGGTATGTGTACACTAAAAACTTAAATTGGCCTGTATTAGGTCAACTTGCAGACACTACAGTAATTACTGCGGTGGTGCACGTCCATATTACCCTTCTTGGGTCGGTGGTGTGCGTCCTGACCAGGAGCACTTCCACCAACCTAAGAGAGGCAGTGTGGGGAGCTGAGAGCCCCATCTCTCAGCTCTGCTGGCAGCTCCCTGCCAGAAGCCTCGCTGCTCCACAGGCTACTGGGCTTCCGGCGGGCCTCCTGGGGTTCCCCACCTCCCAGTTCCCCTGGGCTTCCCATCCCTGGGAAGCAGAGTCCAGCTGCTCGGTGTTCTTGTCCACCTCAGCTCCCACTTGCTCCCAATCATGAGCTATGCAGCTCCAGCATGGAGCTGTGAAAATGACAAGACAGCCAAAGTTCCCAGCTGGGAGCAGGGTCCATTCTTGCCCCAGCTCTAAAGGCAAGCAGGGGGAGCTGGGCTTTAGCTGCCCGACTTTCTTGTCAATTTCATGGCTCCACTGGAGAAAGCTAACAGCTGATTTAAGTAATGCAGAGCACAGACACTGCATCCTGCTAACTACACTTCCATAATCCCCAGGCCTCTCATGGAGGTGGAATTATTATATCCATGTAGTACAGCACTTACATTGGCAGGATAAGGCTGTACTGTAGAAAGTGACATAATTAGGCCAACATAAGCTGCCTTACATAGACATAATTGTGTAATGTAGAACAGGCCACAGAAATGTTTAAGTACTAACAGAACAGTTACTTATTTTATATTTCAACTAGCTGGAATAGTTGCAACTTTAACCATGGGTCTATCACAAATCTGTTCAGTTCTAATGACAGCTTTTGTGATGCCAAACCAAACCATGCAAAAGAATGCCCATATCTGACTTAAATAAACCAAAAAAACTCAACTCAAGAAGTAGTCACACATGGATAATACAAGTCTGGGAAGGAGTGGAGACAAGGTACTTCTGTTTTATCAACTATAATGGATATAAAGGTCACACTGAATCAATCCTAGCTAGGTATTCCATGGTACAATAACCTAGTAAATGCTGAAGCAGTGCTAGCAGTCATCAAAATCTCACTATTGCAAGGTTTTTCCTAGGAGTTGTGGGCTCAGGAAGAACTGAGGCTGAAGAATTAAGATAAAAAGCAGTGCAACAGCTCATATTTGGAAGCTTATCTTTCAAATAGTATTTTTAAATTAAAGCTTAAATTCTGCAGAAATTGAGGGGTTTGGATTCTGACACTGCTAATCAACCATAAGCATTCAAAAAACATGAATCAGGCCCCCCCAAAAGATCATGAGATGGCTTAGAGTTCAGAAGCTTTTAACAAAATAAATAGAGTCTTTATGTGCATTCTGCTTTTGGAGCATTTAGGGATCACATCTTCGAGCTCTTTCATGACAATGATAAAGAATAGAAAAATCAGCTTTTTTTAAAGTGGAATTCTCATTTCATTCCAGGAGTTGGGGCTTTAAGTAGCTTTTCTGTCAGGCTTGCCAGAGCTGGAAACAATGGGAACCACACACACTGGAAAGGTTTCCTACTTGATGGTAATAAGCAAATTTTTCAAGTCCTGCCATAGGTTCATTGAAAATGTCTTGAGCTATTAGAATAAGTGTTACAGCTACTTAATTATACATAACAGTGGTATTTAAACTAAAAAACAAGTCTCTTAAGCACAGACAGGGTAAGAGCCTCAGGTAGTAATAAGCAACTTTTACTGTGAGCATTTATGCAACAGAAGTGCTTATTGAGTTGGGGTTTTTTTGGTTTATTTAAGTCAGATATGGGCATTCTTTTGCATGGTTTGGTTTGGCATCACAAAAGCTGTCATTAGAACTGAACAGATTTGTGATAGATCCATGGTTAAAGTTGCAACTATTCCAGCTAGTTGAAATATAAAATAAGTAACTGTTTTGTTAGTACTTAAACATTTCTATGGCCTGGTCTTACACTAGGCACAGAAAAACATAGTGACTGCAATAAAGGGCAGAGAACTGAAGCTCACAAGTGTTTTAATGTAGGCGATCATTATTTGAAAAAGAATCCGAATCATGAACCATAATAAATGAAAACAAATTAAGTTAATACTACAAATTGGCCATATAGAGAACAGAATAATCATTATTAAAAGAGAAAAATAGGGCTGTTCAAAGGTATTATGGGAGGTGTGGCAACAGCAAAGAACACAACCAAAGAGTGCAGGAACAAACTATGGCAAAATCTTAGCTGTCATGTAACATCTCAGGAACATGACTTGTATAACAGAGGCAACATATGATGCAGAAAACAGAGCTACAAAAGAATAAGCACAGCTAAGATGTTGCCCTTACGACTGGTACAACATACAGCCAAGTAAAAAGAAAAACAAGAACCATGTACTGTCCTCGACTGTCAGCAAAACTCCAATGAGTATCAAGAAACATTTTGCATGTTGATCAGAAGTAATGTATGATCAAAAGGCAGGACCATTACAAATAGGACCTAGAAAGCAAACGTGACTTGGACATGTTGTAAAAGTGGAATACCCAGTGAGGAAAAAGTGAGTGACTGAGGCCCTCAAGAAGGGACTGCAATAGGACAGAGATAAAAATTAAAGTAAGGAAGTGAAAGAATTAGGATCTAGGGCAGTGGTTCTCAAGTTATTACATATTGTGGGCCACACATGCGGCCTACAATGTGTTACCTGGGCTGTAGGGGCCGGGCGGCAGGGCACTGGCAGCCCAGACCCCGACCCTGGACCCCCGCCATGCAGGGACAGTGCCCCAGGACCCCTGCCGTGCAGCTGCCCAGGCCTTTGGAGCTCATGGGGCCAGCAGGCTACCCCAGACTCCAGAACTCTCAGAGCTGCCCCGGGACCCCACGGGGCCAGCCGGCTGCCCGCCCAGGGACCCCGCTGTGCAGCTGTCCCGGACCCTGGAGCTCACGGGACAGGATGGCTGCTCCGGACCCCAGGATCCATGCCATGTGGGGCAGACTGGCTGCCCTCCCCAGTCTCCCGCTGTGCAGCTGCTCACAGGCCCCCAACCCTCCAGGGCCAGATGGTAACCCCGGACTCCCGATCCCACAGGGCCAGTGGGAGGCCAACCTCACCGCACTAGGCAGCGGGGCTGCCTGAACCTGTACCCCCAGGCAGCTGGGAATCTGAGACCCCGGGCACGACCATGGCCTTTAGCACACAACTGAGCTGGGCCACAGCTGTGTGCTAATTGGGCCACATGCGGGCCATGGGTTGAGAACCACTGATCTTGGATAACTCAGGAAGCAAAGGGGGAGAATTAATGGAATTTTAGTTTAGTTAATAAGAATTGGCTGTAAGCGTGTATTGGGGTAAGATCTGAGATATTCATTAATCTGGTGGGTAATGTGTTCAATCCTTTGGGATTAGTAGAAATTTTTATATGATGAACAAGATTTTCAGTAATCTTCATCATATTTGACTTGGCTGTCTGGGTGGGAGCTCAAGACTGGGCTACTTTAACGGAACTGTATTTCTGGCTTCAGGGTAACCAGTAAGGTATTGTAGACATAGGTGAGTGCTCCAGGGCTGAAGCACCCACAGAAAAAAAAATTAGCAGGTGCTTAGCACCCACCGGCAGCCAAGCTCCCCTCTCTCCCCAGTGCCTCCCGTCTGCTGATGGCCTCACTAATCAACTCCTCCCCCTCCTTCCCAGCACCTCCTACATGCCAAGCACCCCACAGGTAGGGAGAAAGTCAGTGCCTTGACTGCAGAAGCTGTTTTGTTGCTGGCCTGGTGAATCTAAATTTTAGAATACTCCCCAAAACTGCTGGTTATCTGCCCCATTCTTCACAATTTGCCCTAATTGAGCAATCTTAGCCTGACCCCCCTGAGATCCTGGTCACACATGGTTATACTGAAGTAACTGCTCTGGTGCAAACCCTGAGGGCAGATGCTTTAAACTAGCATAAACCATGACTTACATCCATGGACCTTTATCACAATGTAGATACGTCCTTGGCAGGGGGAGAGAGTTTTCTCCAAGCCCACATGTCAACTTGGGAGTTTGTATTTACTTGGAAAGATCAGCACTCCGCATGTTTTAGCTTGTATCTATGACATTTATGAGCTAGAATGTGAAAAATGAGTTATGCAAAGAATGTAAGTATTTTATCTAGCCTTGCGAAACAGAGTTCCCTTCAGTATTCAAAATAAATGAAAAAAGTTAGTAAAAAATAGCAGTCAAGCCTACAGACTGTCCTCTTAAGAAAAAAATTACTTTGAGATCCACTAGTAGGCTTTAGTCTGTTATTATGGCTTCAGGTTATGAAAAGGGAACACTTTTGTGTTGTATATCACCAGTGTCTACTTTTCTCATCATTACAGAAGCCTACACTAACACTGTTCCAATTTCCATTTCAACTTCTCACTGCTGAAGTTTTCAGAATAAGGTATCAAGTCCCTGATTAAGGAAAGAAGAAAGATGGGGATTTCAAGGGAAGAGGCACAGACACCTAGTAAAGAAGAGTGACTCTAATGTTGATCATCCAATAAATTGCTGGCCTGTAATGGACACCATTTAAAATTTCACCCAAAATTTAATTTTTGTAAAAACAACCCAATACATTTTTCAATGAATATAGCTCCTTCAAAACAAATATTACCTGCAGCCTTTGAAACAAACATTGCAGCACTAGGAATCTGAAAGTTATACTGATTAAAAGCAAAAACAACTGACTTAGTTGAATTTTGTTCAACTCATGAAAAATGCAAAGTAGTAAACAAAACTCAGTAACAAGTAAACAGGCTTCTTAAAAAAATCAAGTCTAAAATGTCCAGCATTAAAGAAATTTGTTTGCAACATATTTTTAAATTGATAGTTTAACAATTCTGGGTGAACTGACAGTTCACCTCATCCAACTTGTAACTAACAATGAAAAATGGTCTCCTGCATAGTTTCCTTGCAGCCTCTATCTAGCACCAGGACAGCAATCTATTACGGAGCTCTCTTTACTAATTTCTTCCTCTAACTCCACTCAGCTAGATGGACTACTCAATGCCCTCTGAGAAAGGTACACTTCGCTAATTATGTGTGTTCTCTTGAGTTAAGAGCAATACCACTGAAACTGCCATGTTCTGACATTTACAAGGAGACTGAAGTAGGACACCATTCTTTCTTTTCAGACTTTGGTGATGTGCACCAGTGAGCCAACATACCTAGGATTTTCAGGTTCACACTCCAGTAGCTGGTTCTCAAGGGTGGAACATACGAATGTAACTTGTTTTTTAAAAATCATTCTGAACACGAATTGTGATAAGCAGAATTTTTTGTTTGACAATAAAAAACTTGTTGAAGGACAACCTGGATCCAATTTTATTTAATCCCCTCAAATGAATGCAAACCAAGATTCACATTAGAGTTAAATTCCAGAATTTCTCTTTGTTAAATCATGGTGCTACAGTCAAAGACAATAAAGGAATTAGAGCTCTGCAATGGGACTCGGATCCTGTGGGTCCCACAGGACCTGCTGCCATAACAGCAAGAGTCGGTAAAAGGTACTTTGTTGTGGGTGGGATCAGGTGAGCAAAAAAACAAACAAACAAAAAACCCACCACAACCAGACCGTGGTAATTTGCTGGAAAATACTAAATCTCTCGTCAGTTTAACACATAAAAATTGTGTCTGAATTCTAATTATGTATATAATATATTAACTGACGATTTTTTTGTTTGTTTTTTAGTAACATGGGGGTATCTGTCTCTCTTGTGGGATTTGCAGGATCTAAGGTTTTTGCAGGTGGGAATGGGATAAAAATGCAAGAAACAATGCAGGAGCAGGTGAAAGTAGGAATTGCAGAGCAGGATGGAACTAAAAAAAAATAGTCTCATGCAGGGCTCAACCATGAATCAAAGGTTCAATCAACACACAGACATTTACATTAACACAATCATTAGATTTATGTTAAAATACCTTCTATTTACAGACCATACATCCCAAAGTATCAAAAGATAGATACAGTCACTCCACTAAAAGCAGCAAAGAGTCCTGTGGCACCTTATAGGCTAACAGACGTATTGGAACATGAGGTTTTGTGGATGAATACCCACTTCATCGGATGCATGTCACTCCACTGAAACCCAACCCACCCTGGCAAAGAAAGTGGCTGCGAAACACCATGGCCAAGGACAATGGGACAACTCCACTTCTTCACAAAAGCGCTACGATTTTAAACAGCCACCAACTGAGCAGCAGCCTGGTATTCTCCACGGAAACACACTGGAGCTGAGCTACCTCCGCCAAACGAAGGGCCGAACAACAACTCGCCGCCCCCAGCACTGGGGAAACGCTGGGACTGCAGCACGAGCGGCTGGTGGGCCCGGGCAAGACAGACACCGCTTGTCGGGGCCAGGCACCCGATGTCACCAGCTCCTCGGATGGGGCGGCCCGAAGGAGGTCGCTGTCACCATACACCTCCCTTTCCCCCACTAAGGGGTCCCTCTGGACCAAGCACAGAGTTCCCGGCCTCTCCCCGCGCTACAGGAACCATCCCCCAACCCACGGGGCGCCACGGCCTGGGGAGACACACACACCCCCCGCAGCCGCAAAAGGGATCTCCCTTGCCCCCTACCCCGCCGGGACTAAGAAGCAATTCACCCCAGCAGTACGAGGGACCGCGCCGCGCCCGGCCTCGCTCCCCCACCCCCAGCCTAGGACAGACAGACAGACACACACGGGGCTGCACCAGGGCCGGGCCGGGCCGGGCCGGGCGCTGCCGTCAGCACAGGCCGCGCCTCCCACTCCAGCCGGCGGGCAGCAGCCAACCCCTTCCCCCGTTACCTTGCTGCTGGCAGGAGCCGCCATTTTCTCTACTAGTGTTTATGATGACGTTGCGCGCTTCACGTGCTTCCAACCGCTCCACAACAACCTCGGGCCCCCGCCTCTCGCGAGCCCCAGAGCCAAACGGCCGGCGCATGCGCACCGGAGAGCGCGCCTCATGGCCGCGGAGAAACGCGGATATGGCGAACGAGGGGCGGGGTTGCGTTCCGGAGCGAGAGGTTGTCCTGACGTCGCGCTCTCCCAGCCGGAGCTCCTCTTTCCGCCGCTGCTGAGGCACCGCTGGGCCGCCTGCGGGTGGGGTGCCGCCGCTGCTGCCGCCGGAGATGTCCCCGTGGTGAAGAGATCCCCCTACCCAATCCCACATGCGGGAGCATTGCTTGTCTCCAACACACCATCACTAACCCCGCGTGCACGTGTCTCTGCCTCTGCCTGTTTAGCCCGTCTGGAGTATGGGCGCCCTGCAGAGTGGTGCTGGTTCCTTTCTAGTGCTGCATGGCCTGAGTGGGAATCCTCTGCCTCTGAAGTGACCTGTGTGTTTATTCTTCATGACCTAGATATTCTAAATCGTTTCTTTTATTAGTAGTAGTAGTAGTGAGGTTTAGTCTAGGTAGTGTAATTTAGTTCTCCCACCCTCAGAGCTTTTCTCTGCAAAGACCATGCCCAGAGCCAGGGTTAAAGAACTGAATTTCCTGCCTTCATCCTTTCTCCAAGGGTGATGAGCTGCAGTGTTGCCTTTATTGCCTTGGGGAGGGTCACATCTCTGTCAGATGCAGCATTTGTAAGTCCTTCCCTCCCTGAACCCATGAGGGATGATGGCTCCGACTAAAGAAGTGTTGCCGGCAGATAACTGCCTGAGGCCAAGCAACAGCGGGAGGGTCTGTCGCCTGGTGTGCCGCGCCAATAAACACACCAGGGTGGAGAAGCAAACCAAGTTTATTTGAGATCTCAAAGCGGTGCAGGGAGATTGACTCAGATCAAGCACACCTAAAACAAGCAGTCTATTCCTTTATATCCATGAGAACTTTTCTCACTGACTAGCAATCTCTCGTTTCCCCTCCCTCCTCCTCCTTCCTCCCCCTGTAGCAATTACGTAAGCGCAGGTGCATTAAGTAATCTTGGCCGCGGCAGCTCGTTAGTAAGTTTTCCTTCTGCAAGTTATCTTGTCCTTCTGCTAAGGTGCACAGGCCTCATTATTTCTGCTTTAGACCAGTTAGAACTGTTGCAACTGATAACGGCTATTACACCTGGCCTTTTAGGTCGATTAAAGTTCAGACATGGAGGGACTCTTGTCTGCTGAGGCCTAAAACCAGGAAGGCTCCATACTCTTGTGGCCTTCCACCCTCTCGAGTTACGTAGGGTTATGCTTAGTGACACCAACAGAAGCATCTCATGGAGGAGGCCATAAGAGCTCAGTTGGACTTGGGCTAGAGAGGCACCCGCCAAACAACAGCCTCAGTTAGCGGGCAGTGCACCTCCAAGCACAAGCTCAGGAGTGAAAGCCAAAGCAGCTGTCTAAACAACTGTTACTTAGGGCTTCTCACAAGAGTAAGGGGCACTGTCACAAACACAAGGACAATATCCTTTCAAATCTGCACCTAGAGCAGTGGTTCCCAAACTTTAACAGCCCGCGAACCCCTTTCACTAAATTATGAAATCTCATGAACCCCCTCCTAAAAATGAATATTTCCAGGGATTTAAGTTTAAATTTTCTCAGTGTGATGAATGTGCTTGCTTTGCTCTGCAGAGCTCTTGGAAGTCCCGAACCACTGGAGAAAGATAAAGTATCAGGTCTGGTTCAGCATCAGGTCTGTTTCTATGTTTGGTTTTCAGATATGCATACAGGAAAAATGCTTTCTCACATAACTATGTTGTTGAAAATGGTAACAAAACTGCAGCAGCTTTTTCTGCCAGAAGGGAGTACTCATTTCTTAAACTCAGTCAAAAGTTGATCAATGACAGATTTCTGAAACTCCTTTTCAGTTCGTAATCACAGGAGATCTCAATCAGTTTCTGTTTTTCCTCAGTGTTCAATAGCTGTGTTGAGAAAGTGGTATCATCAAAAGGGTTGTGAATCCAGTCATTATCACCTGACATAGCTGGAAAGTATTCCCTGAAAGTTGTGCGAAGTCCTTTTAGGTGTGCAATTATATTGGTTTTAGTGCACTGATCCAACTGAAGTTTATGTTCTGCCAGGAAGTCATGAAGATTACTGAAACACTCAGTTTGATTGTTTTCCAGACAACCTTCCCAGAATGGCAACTTCTTTATTATGAATTCAACTCGCTCTTGCACATTGAAAACTGTTATATTGAGACCTTGAAGAGATAAAGTTAGGTCATTAATTCTTGAGAAAATATCTGCTAAATAAGCTAGGCTCTGGAGCCAGACATTATTTTCCAGACAGCTGGCAAGGTGGAAAGGGTGGTTGTTGAAAAAAACTAGGATTTCCGTTCTAAGCTCAAACAAGTACACAAGGATTTTGCCCCATGAGAGCCATCTAACTTCAATATGGGTGAACAGACAATTGTGTATACTACCCATTTCTTCACAAAGTACGTGAAATATTCTGGAATTTGTTGGCCGTGATTTTATGAAATTTACCATTTTCACTGCATTGTCCAGCACTTCCTTCAGTCCCTGAGGCATGCGTTTTGTTGTGAGGGCTTGTCTATGAATGCTGCAATGCCTCCAAGAGACTTTTGATGCAACCTTTTTTGTTCGAGCTACAAATCCAGTATACTTTCCCATCATTGATGTGGCCCCATCAAAATGCCTAGGCAACGAGACCAATCTATTTCCTTTTCTTGAAAATATGCATTAGTCAGATTGAAGATATCTTCTCCAGTTGTACATTTTTCCAATGGTCGGCAAAACAACAAGTCTTCTTCAACCAGATCTTCATTCACATAATGTACAAACAGTAGCAAAAAAAGCTAGATTAGCTACATCAGTTGATTTTTCCAACTGTATAGCATAATATGGACTATTTTTCACTCTGTACAATTGTGGTCTCTACGTTATTTGACATGTCATTAATTCTTCGTGACAATGTATTATTGGACAAAGGTAACGTCAATCCTTTTTGCAGCCTTTTCTTCAAGCATGCAATGAACTACTTCTTTTATACATGAACCAATCAAGCTCTTTGCTATGGTATGAGCTTCTGATGCTTTTGCTACTCAATACCTCACGTGGTATGACACTTCAAGTGCATTTTCATTATCAGTACTTGCTTTGGATATAGAACTGGTAATGTCACTTTTCCTCTCAGCTAATTTTCACTTGAAAAAATCAACAGGCTTGTTGAGGTGTGCAGGATGCCTAATTTCTAAATGGCGCCAAAGTAGAGAAGGTTTGAGGCCTCTGTTTGCTAGAACATCATCACAAATCACACACAGTAGTTTTGGAAGTTCTTGATCACTAATGCATGTAAAGCCATATTTTATATAATCATAGTCATCTTTTCTTTTCTTTGTAAGTGACTTTCCAGGACCATCATGATCATTAGACTTAGATTTTCCACAGTGCAACTTGAGGAAACACTAGCTGATTCTTGCGTCTTAACACTTTCCTTTTTCAGCCACTTACCCATTGAACTTGTGTACAAGTAAAGTATGACCCTATTTAGGGACATTACAGCACTGGAGAAAGAAGCCAATGTGAAAAGATAGGAATGCTCCCCCACTCATCCAGCCAGAGTATTTGTTCACCAATACCAATGGCTCTGCCGTTGAACTGGAACGAACCTTCTCATTGATCAAGTCAGAGGCTTCAGACAAAACATCACCTCCGCACAGGGATGCTAGCCTGGACAAAAACTCTCAAAGGTCTGGGATCCATCCTTCACCCAGACATACATATCCATGGGGATTGATGGTACCTAATGTCGTAGGGTCACCCAATGAGTCAGCCCTTCATACTGGCATTATTGGGGTCCATGGAATCTCTGCTAGACACCCTGGACCCATGTATGAATCTCACCTACCATCTCCTAGCCAAAATCAACCAGCTTTGTTAGAGTACAAGAGAAAAGAAATCAAGCCAGATCCACTGGGACCAACAGTGCCAGTGGGAGCATCCTCCTCACCAGATGAGGTGATTGTCCCTCCATAATCATCATCCCCTCCTGATGACCACAGGCAGTATCAAGAACTCCTGCAGAGGGTAGTGACTGAGGTCTAGATCCAACTCAAGGAAGTCCAGGATATTCAGCATAGGCTCCTAAACATTCTGCAGCCTTCTGGTCCTAGGTGGATTGCCCTTCCAGTGAACGAGGCTATTATGGAACCAGCCAGGGTAGTCTGTCGTATTCCTGCTTCCTGCGCCCTCACCCCCAAAAGGGCTGAGAAGCATTATTTTATACCAATCAAGGGAGTGAAGTTCCAGTTTACACCTAGCACCCAACTCCCTGGTAGTGTTAGCAGACACTAAGAGGTCCAGGCAACACCCATGGACAAGGGTACTAAATGTCTTGACTGCCTAGGTAGGAAGGTATTTTCTTCCACCAGCCTTCAGTTTCAAATTGTTAACTACCCAGTCCTGTTAGCAAAGTATGATTTCGCCAACTACTCCAAATTCTTGGACTTTAAGGACAAACTCCTTCAAGAGGACAGTGCCCATTTCAAAGCCCTCATTGCTGAGGGCAGACTGATAGCTAAAACTTCTCTTCAGGCTGCAGTGGATGCTGCTGATGCCACTTTGAGAGGGATAGCTACAGCAATTGTCGTGAGGCACGAGTCTTGGCTCCACTCTTGGGGATCCCCCGAGGAAGTACAAAATACCATTGAGGACCTACCCTTTGATGAGGCTAACTTATTCAGTAAAAAAAATGATGAGTCCCTTCACTCACTCACTCACTCACTCACTCAAAGACTCCTGAACAGCCCTCATTGCCTGTGTAATTCATGCCCCATCTCTAAAGAGGAAACACCACAAACAGATGTATAGGCCAAGATCACCCCCTCAACCATTCTGTCACCAGCACTCTTACAAACTGCTGTTCATACTCAAGAAGTTATAGAGACCTAGGTATCTGACTTATTCTAGGTGATGGGGTGTTCACCCCACACCACTCCTGAAGGGGTGAACATGGCTCAGAAGGAACTAATTAACCTGCTAAAACTACACAGTTTTGTCGACAAAAGTCAACTTTCATCAACAAAACAGTAGAGGAGTACACACAACAATGCTCCTCCCACCAATTTAACTCTCCTGCTACGCCAACAAAATAAAATCACCTTGAGAGGCACAGAGGTTTTTGTAACAAAGTTAGATCGATGCAGTGTCAGTGTAGACACTGCGCTTGTTTATGTCACCCTAATTGGCCTCCAGGAGGTGTCCCACAATGCCCATCATGCCCTGGTCAGCAGTTTGAATTCTATTGCCCTTCAACCAGATACACAGGCATCCGCGCCTCCCTCATTTAAAGGCCCAGGAATTTTTGAAATTTCTCTTCCTGTTTGCTTGGCATGGACAGTTCACTCAGCATATTCCCAGCTGATCATGTCAGCTTTCTGCAGTAGACGTGCTCCAACCTGGAATACCATCCCATCCCCCAAATTGGGGGAGGGATAGCTCAGTGGTTTGAGCATTGGCCTGCTAAACCCAGGGTTGTGAGTTCAATCCTTGAGGGGACCACTTAGGGATTTGGGGATTGGTCCTGCTTTGAGCAGGGGGTTGGACTAGATGATCTCTTGAGGTCTCTTCCAACCCTAATAATCTATGATTCTCTGATAAACTGGAGGTGTTGGATCTGCTGGCTCTCTGGGGAGAGGAGGCTGTGCAGTTGCAACTTTGTTCCAACCCTAGGCTGATTGCTAGTGGGATGCAGGAGAAGGAGCATGAAAGGGACACACTGCAATGCTGTGCTAATATCAAGGAGCTGAGGCAGGGGTATTAGATAGCAAGGGTGGTCAACTGACACACTGGTGCAGCACCAAAGACATGCCGCTTCTGCATGGAGTTGAATGCCAACCTTGGTGGTGACACCACCTCAAGCACCAAGAGCCCCATGGATACTTTGTGGGGACTGGAGGCAGCAGCCAGCACAGTCAGCTCTGAGAACAAAGTGGAGTTGGAGGCAGATGTGGAACACTTGTCTGGTGGTGCAGCAAGTTAGGCTCAGTTTTTGACTCTGGAGGGGACTAGCAAATCCCAGCACTCCAGCTCTGACATGTCTGAAGCAGGGGAAACGAGCTCTGGTATGCACACTGTGACGTTGCACTCTATGTGATTTTATGAAAATATGCTAATAAGTATGAATATGATGTCACTGGAATATGCTTCATGCAAAAGGTCTTTTGTAAGGTATCATTACAAAGCTTATAATCTACTGAGTGTGTTCATCCTATTTGTATGAACGTATTATTCTTGTATCTGAAACTAGAAATATGAAATATAACTCTGAGGGTCTATTGTAATTATGCAAAGTGTGGGCCATTAATGGTGGTTTGGAATCTTGATGGCTCCCATTAACCAGGACAATTGTCTGTAGATGGCTCTGTTTTACTTGTAAGTCTTCCTGTATACGTGTGTACTGGCAAGTGAGTAATGAAATCTTACAGTGACATGTGATCATGTCACCTGAACTGGAATTCATCTTTACCCTGGTGCTCTTCCATTGAGAAGGGGGAGAGGTGACCCAGAGAGACAAAAGATTCCTGCCTTGTGCCAAAGCTATATAAGGGGGTGGAACAGAACAAAGGAGGCTGCAGTCATGAGAAATCCCCTAGCTACTACTTGAGCTGGAACAAGGGCTGTACCAGGGGAAAGGACTGTGCCCAGACTAGGAAGGCATCCAGTCTGTGAAATAAACTTGTTGAAACATCTCTGAGGGTGAGATTTTATCTGTATTCAGTTTTATTACTGTATTAGGCTTAGACTTGCATGTTTTATTTTATTTTACTTGGTAATTAACTTTGTTCTGTTTGTTACTACTTGGAACCACTTAAATCCTACTTTCTGTATTTAATAAAATCATTTTTTACTTATTAATTAACCCAGAGTATGTATTGGCGGGGTGGGGGAAGCAGCTGTGCATACCTCTCTATCAGTGTTATAGAGGGTGAACAATTTATGAGTTTACCTTGTATAAGCTTTATACAGGGTAAAACAGATTTACTTGGGTTTGGACCCCATTGGGAGTTGGGCATCTGAGTGTTAAAGACAGGAACACTTCTTAAGCTGCTTTCAGTTTAAGCCTACATCTGTTAGGGGACGTGATTCAGACCTGGGTCTGGGTTTGCAGCAGGCTAGCGGGTCTGGCTCAAACCAAGCAGGGCACTGAAGTCCCAAGCCACCAGGGTAAGAAAGCAGGGGCAGAAGTAGTGTTGGCACATCAGTTAGCAGCCCCAAGGGGATTTCTGTGATCCAACCCGTCACACACACATTTTGCTTTGATATTGCACAGTGAGAGGAGATTGAGCTGTCAAATATTTGGTTATATGGTAGAGGAGGGATAAGAGCCAGAAATTAACAGATGAGCTTATGCAGCTACTCAGTGATGGCCTAGTGGAAAAGTTTGTTAATGTACACCAGGATGTCCCAGGAACTAGGAAATTTTCCTGTAGGTATTCTGCAATCCTCTGCTAAAGGTTCCTTGGCAGAGCTGCCTTGTTTCTCCTCCCGCTGTAGGAAACTTTGCCGCACCAACTGGCAATTATTTCTTCAGGGACCAAAGCAGCATATGAACCCGCTCTGAAGCCGCAGCATGCAGGTGATACACCCTTGCATCCTGGGTTACCCTCAGGAGTGAGATATTGGGTTCGATTACCCCAGCCTGTGGGAAAGGGTTTCACTATTCAGAACACTCTCCCTAGGTGCATGTAGTGATCCTCTTCACAAAGCACCCAGACCCTTTGTTCCTTCTTGCCCATTCCTACTTCAGAAACCACCACCCCCTGCCAATCTCACCCCATATTTCAGGCTCTTGCTGAGCTGTGTGCTAGCAAAGGGATAGTGAGAAAGAGGTGTGTGTAACTAGTGATCATGGCTGTGAGCGAACTCACAATATTGTCTCTGTTCATTGTTTCTTTGGCTTCTACAGATGTGCCCTTGAGGACCTACTCCTCCACACTGGCAGAGCGCCTTCATCAGATAAGATGGCAAAACAGGAGGAGTAAAGAGGATACATTTCACAAAGTGTTGAAGTCAACAGATGTAGCACATAGTGAAACAAGAGCATGGAGGAAGACTATAAATGAAAAACTCAGGCTGGATAGCCTGAGTGAATGATAAAGCTGCTGGAGGACCAGACAGATGCTCAGGTCCCTCATCCATGCATGACTCACCTTGCAGGCAATACAGAACTTTGTTCCATGCCCTCCCCAAACTCCTGCACCACATTCCTCACATGTTCCTGGTCTCTTGCAGTACCCCATGCACTCTATCCCTAGGAACTGGTTTCACAATGAAAGCTGGAGTTACAGTCAGCTGTGAGAGTCGTTACCAAGAGACTGTACCTCATTTCCATGTCCCCCGTATGACAAAAAAATTGTGTTTTGTCCCGTTATTACATTTTAGTCTTTGAAATAAAATGGGTCTTTATTTGTGTCGTATGTGTGATGGGGCAAGGCCAGATGGCTACAATAAAGTAGTGAGGAACAGGTATGTTAGCCCCAGGCTAACCAAATCCCTAGTGCCATGGTAACCAAATGGCAGTTGCTCCAGGTTAATCAAGATACCTGGGGCCAATTAAGATCTTTCTAGAAAGCAGTGGAGGTAGCTACATTGATTGGGCCACCTGAAGCCAATCAAGGGCTGGCTGAAACTAGTTAAAAGCCTCCCAGTTAGTCAGTGAGATTTGCATGTGAGGAGCTGGGAGCAAGAGGTGCAAGGAGCTGAGAGTGAGAGAGTGTACTGCTGGAGGATTGAGGAGTACAAGCATTATCAGACACCAGGAGGAAGGTCCTGTGTGAGGATAAAGAAGATGTTTGGAGGAGGCCATGGGGAAGTAGCCTAGGGAGCTGTAGCTGTCATGCAGATGTTACAGGAGGCACTATAGACAGCTGCGATCCACAAGGCCCTGGGCTGGAACCAAGTAGAGGGCGGGCCCGGATTCTCCCAAACCTCCCAACTCCTGATCAGACACATGAGGAGTTGACCCAGACTCTGGGTTCCACCAGAGGGGAAGATCACTGAGGTGAGCAAATCCGCCAAATAAGCACAGGACCCACAAAGGTAGAGGAGGAACTTTGTCGCACATGTTAGTTGGTGCGAACATTCAAACACAATGATTATAGGCAGGAATATTTGCTCAGTACAATTAACACTCAGGAAGCAAGTACTACAGGGGTCATTTAAGGTGGCAAGTAAATATTGCCTGGCTGAATGCATCACATAAAGACACATTCCTGGGAATCATTGTCAAAATGCTCCTTCAATGGCTCCCTCAGCTGATCTACCTCAGTGCTCCTTTTCCCTCTTTGCTTCACAAATGTTATGCAGAGTTAGTACAGCAGGCTGCAATGACCCTTGGAATATTTTTCTCACTGAGGTCTAACCTGCCAAATGGGCAGTGCCAGCAACCTCCTAATCAGCCAAAGTCACATTCATCAGTCATTCAGCACCTGCTGAAGCACTCCTTGCTGCTGTCTAAATTCCTGGTGTAAGGCTTCATGAGCCACAGGAGCAAGGGGTAGGCAGGGTCTACCAGGATCATTATGGTCATTGCCACATTTGAATCTTTTGGTCTGGAAAGAAAGTTGCAACACTCAGCTTGCTATCAGTCCAGTGTTCCGAAAAATGTGCCTTTCCTGACCCTCCCACATTGATCTCAGTGAAACAGCCCCAGTGATCCACCAGCACCTGCAACACTACAGAGAAGTAGCCCTTTTGGTTGAGGTACTCCATCGCAAGATGGTCTTGGGCCAAAAATGGGATATGCATTCCATCTATTGCCCCATCACAGTTAAGGAATCCCGTTGCCTCAAAGCCATCAAGTACTTCCTGCACATTACCGAGAGTTGCAGTCCTTCGTAGCAGGAGGCAATTAATGGCTCTGTGCACTTGCATCATTGCAGCCCCCAGGGTGGATTTTCCAACTTGAAACTGATTCGTGACTGACCAGTAGCAGTCTGGAGTTGCCAGCTTCCACACAGCGATTGCCACTCATTTTTCCACAGTGAGGGCAGCTCTCATTTTGGTGTCCTTGCATCACTGTGCTGGTATGAGCTCTGCACACAGTTCCAGGAAGGTGGATTTGTGCATCCAAAAGTTCTGCAGCCACTGCTTGTCATCCCATACATGCATCACAATGTGATCCCACCACTCAGTGCTTATTTCCTGAGCCCAGTACCAATGGGGTACTCCGTGCAGCTAGTCCTTGAATGCCAGCAGCAATCTTGAATTATTTCTTTCCATGGCACACAGCAGGGCAGGCACCATCAATTCACTTTCTGATTCGCATCTCATGAAATACTGCAGGACCAGCCGCGTTGCATTCATAACGCTCATCACTAGACTGGTGAACAGTTCAGGATCCATGTTTTCAGGCAGAGATGGCGGGCACACAGTTAACAAGGGTTGTTGAAAAATGGTGCGAAATATAGTCGAAAGCCTAAGGAATGATGGGATAGAAAGAACAGCATCATGGGATGGTGAGCACTCCCTTATGATGCACTATGATCTATTCCCAGAGCTCCCAGAGGCAGATGGTGATGAGTTGCACAATGGAAGAGTGACCCATGATGCAATACTCTCTCTGTCAATGCAAGAGCACCGACTGTGGACACACTCCACCAACACAAGGAGTGTTGCGTGGACGTGCACAGCTGATGTAATTAAAGCAGCTTATGATCATCAACATAACTTACGAAGTGGGCATTCACCCACAAAAGCTTATTCTCCAATACATCTGTTAGTTTATAAGGTGCCCCAGGACTCTGTTACTTTTAACATAACTTAAGTCAACTTAGCTCTGTTGTGTAGACATGGCCTTAGGCTTAACTGACAAGCACTAATTTAAGAAGAGCTCATCTGGGCAAACATGTAAAGCCCGGAAGGGAGAGCAGAACAGGCTGTAATGTGGAAGTCTGCAATCAGTCTCTGGGCCTAGAGAGGAGAGAAGGAGGAAACCCAAGAGGAGAACAGAAGGCCTGGAATCCTGATGCTGAGGGAAGGGGTTTATTGAGTAATAGAAAGAAAGCCAGCAAATGGCAGAGAAGGAAGAAGGCCAGGGAAATGTGAGCAAGGGTGAGAGGTGCAGACCTTGATCGCTGATTGTAAGGACTCTGGGATGGAACCAAAAGTAGCTGGAGGGTGCAGGTTCCCCGACCAGCCACTGGGAAATGGCACAGTCTTGAATGGGAAGACTGCTTGGAATGGCACCCAGACATCAGGTCTGGTGAGATTTGGTTACCCCAGAAGGGGAAGACCGTATATTGACTTGGCTGGAGGGACAAGCCACAAAGAGGAAGTACTGCAACTTCTAGAGACCAAGAGGGGCTGTGACATGAGTGACTGAAGGAAGGGGGCATCAGGCCAAGCAGAAGTAATCCCCATGTAACGCATCTGCTAGGTGGAGTTGGCAGCAAAAGGGCTGGGTTCAATATCTAGGGGTTCCTCTTAACAATACAAAACAGAATAGGCTTGAGCGCCACCCAGTAATCTGGAAAAACATATCACCACTCCTGTGCACCTCCAAGAGGAAATACTTCCCTTCTTGCAAGCACAGAGTCTGTGTATAACAAATGAGAAATTTTAATAAAAGGGAAAGGGAATCAAGCATTAGTTTGGGAAAACACCACAACCACATTCAAAAGCACACAACCATAAGCAAACACCCAACTGCACAATGTGTTGGGCAGAGCCCTTTTCCTGACTTTCCCACCAAAAGGTGGGAGAGTCTGACAAACTAATGTCCCTTTAACATATCACTTCCCATAACAATATCACTGTTGTACCCGACTCACAATTGGCTTTCCTTTGTTAGCGAAGACCCCAGGTTCAGAGGTGTGTTTGCAAGTGTTCACCTTCCACCCCAGAAGGGACATTGAGCAATATCTCTCTGGCCACTGTGCACCTCAGCAACTGGCTGTTTGCTGCTGCTGCTTTTCTGTGCTGCCACTGGTCACTTGCTGTCACTGCTTTTCTGTGCTGCTGCCATTGGACGCTCACTGCCACTTCTGCGATTCTATGTTCTGAGGTTCCACACTTAACCCAGGTCTGTAGTGATTTCAGCTCTTAGTGATTTAACTGGGTAGCAGGGAACCTCTTTGCCGGTACAGCCTCTGCAATGTCTTTTCCTTTCACCGTTATCCCAACTTTAGGGCTAAGGCTTAGCTCCTTGTTTTGCTTATCACTGACAGGAAAAAATGACTCTCAATTGAGTCTAATTAGCCCTGTCATTAAACACTGGAGAGGAGAAGATCAAATGGTGTCTAAGACTTTTTAGGCAGAGTCCACATCACCAGATAGGAACACCAGTTCTCACCTTCTCCTTTCACTGGTATTTGACATCTCTATCCCCTTGTTGCCTCAAAGCAGGAAAAAGGTAACCCTTAAAATAAATCAGGTGTGGTAGAGGGAAAGAAAATGGATACTCCTTTTACTCAGAAGTGCAGATAGGACCCACTCTGGTATCTGATCACCTAGTGGACCAATATCCCAGGTATGGTGTGGTGTAAACAGGGCCAGTGCTTCCATTTAGGTGACCGCCAGGAATTGGGAGGGCGGCAGACTGCTCCAGTGGACATCTCGCAGGCGTGCCTGCGGAGGGTCCGCTGGTCCCGCGGCTCCGGTGGAGTATCCGCAGGCACACCTGCAGCAGGTCCACCAGAGCCGCGAGACCAGCGGACCGTCCGCAGGAACGCCTGCGGCAGGTCCACCGGATCCGCAGGACCGGCGAGCCGGCCCTGCACCTAGGGTGCCAAAAACACTGGCGCCGCTCCTGCGTGTAAAGTGAAAAGGAGACAGGTAAGTGAGGTAAAAACAAAAAGATATGTATTAGAGATAAAAAATATAGTTAACAGGGAAGGGGAAGAAAACCACAAATGCAAACAGTTCTAGAACCAATGACAATAACAATAGTGACTGCGACTTCAGTGGGGCATGAAGCCCAGACCCAGATAAATCCCTCTCCCTTGGCCAAATACCCTATAACAAAATAGATGTCTTCCTACTCAGTCTAGGTACTGGGTTGTGCGGTGGCGATGCTCAGGACTCTATTATCGAGCTAGTGGAAAGCCATAAAGGAGGAACTCTGAGGAGTCCAACGGATGAATGGTGATCTCGTGGAAGAGAAGCCCTCTGGAGATGGAACAGCAGGATAAGGTAGGTGTTGAAAGTCTTCTCCAGTATCTTCGGGACAGGAGTCACTCTCATCAATATAGTCGGAACCACTATAAGACCCGTGCCACGTGCAGGCTGCCGCTCAGATGGAAAGTGGCCTCATTCGCACAGGAGTCAGTCCTTTATAGATGTCAAGGCGGGAAAAAGTGGACTGTTCCAGGTGGCAATGCCAAACAAGTCTGAGGTAAATCTGAGGTAATAGAACCTTCAGGGATTTGGGTGAGAAAAACAGATGGAATGTCCGGAGCCCAAAGGTGGGAAAATCCAGTTCTAACCAGTTGGGGCTAGCTCTGAGTCAGTGTCCCTGAGGTAAACAAGGATTGAATCCTGAAGTCACATGTCAACAGACTCCACTTTGTATTTCTTACTTTTAATTATCCCAACGCCCTGCTTACCAAATAAGATTCAGTTTAGGGTGACCCCCTCAGTCAGAGCAGGCTACGTACAGTTCTGCTTCTCTTTCCTCAGACAATAAGGATAATAACATTTAATTACCCCGTACTCAATATTAAAGTGATTTGTAACACACCACCAGCCAAACATGATAATTTTGGCAAATAATCCACCATGTTGCGTACCTAGGCATATCTATGTAAACACGGTCTGTTCCTGAAGTCTTTTATTAACCATATTTCTTAGTTCCCAAGAAAAACAGATGATGGAGACCAGTTCTCAGTCTACATCAACTGAATGTCTGTATTCAAAAATCAAAATCCTGCATGGTCATATTGGCATCGATTATCCCCTCTCTGGAGGAGGGCACATGATTTGCACGTCTCAACATAAAATATGCTTACTTTCATATATACATTCACCTGTCCTGCAGAATGTTTCTCAGATTTCTGCTAGAACAGGAGCACTACCAATTCATCTGGGACCAGTTCGCCTCCCAGATGAACAAGTTTCAACCAATTTGCCTAATACTGAAGTTAGGTTTACTAGTTTGTAATTGCTAGGATCACCTCTTGAACCTTTTTTTAAAAATTAGCATCACATTAGTTTCCTAAATCTAGTGACTCAAGAGAATGGTGAGATCAGACATACCAACCCACGCCCTCTTCATTTCAAAGCTTGGTATTGGGATGGGCATCAGACTTACAGTGTTCATGTTCAGAGGCCTTCAAATCTGTTCTCAATCAAAACAAAAAGGACTCCGTCAGGAAATGCTGGCTGGCAAAAAGGAGATGTTTCTCCATCTGGATGCAACAGAACCAATTATCCCCCAAATCTATGTTATTTTAGACTACCTACTCACTCTCAAAACATCAAGACTTTCCATTAGCTCATTGTAAACCCACTAGCAGCAATCAGAACCTTCCATCCTTCAGTTGAAGGCTATGCTATTTTTACTCATCCAACAACAGATTCCTGAAGGGCTTCATTAAAACTTTCCCACCAGTGGTGACACTAATAGTGCAATCTTGTTCTTTCAGTACTTGCCAGACCTCCCTTAGAATCGCTAACCACCTGCCCCATGTCCTACCTCTCCATGAACCAGATGGAAGGATAAACAAATGTAGATCTGGGATTAGGGTTTTCGACTTCTCGAGGGCTAATTTTAAAGCGTTAAGGAAATTAGTTAGGGAAGTGGATTGGACGGAGGAACTTGTGGATTTAAATACGGAGGAGGCCTGGAATTACTTTAAGTCGCAGCTGCGGAAATTTTCGGAAGCCTGCATCCCAAGAAAGGGGGAAAAAAACATGGTCAGGAGTTGTAGGCCAAGCTGGATGAGCAAGCAACTCAGAGAGGGGATTAGGAAAAAGCAGAAATCTTACAGGGAGTGGAAGAAAGGCGGGATTAGCAAGGGAAGCTACCTTGGTGAGGTCAGAACATGTAGGGATAAAGTGAGGAAGGCTAAAAGCCACACTGAACTGGACCTTGCAAAGGGAATCAAAACCAATAGTAAAAGGTTCTACAGCCACATAAATAAGAAGAAAACAAAGAAAAAAGAAGTGGGGCCGCTATACACTGAGGATGGAATGGAGGTTAAGGATAACCTAGGCATGGCCCAATATCTAAATAAGTACTTTGCCTCAGTTTTTAATAAGACTAGTGAGGAGTTTAGCGATGATGGAGGGATGATAAACGGGAATGTGGATATGGAGGTGGATATTACCGCAACTGAGGTAGAGGCCAAACTTGAACAGCTTAATGGGACAAAATCGGAGGGCCCGGACAATCTCCATCTGAGGATATTAAAGGAACTGGCACGTGAAATTGCGAGCCCGTTAGCGAGAATTTTTAAGCAATCGATAAACTCGGGGGTTGTGCCGTACGACTGGAGAATTGCTAATGTAGTTCCTATTTTTAAGAAAGGGAATAAAAGTGATCCGGGTAATTATAGGCCTGTTAGCTTGACGTCTGTAGTATGTACGGTCTTGGAAAAAATTTTAAGGGAGAAAGTAGTTAAGGACATAGAGGTCAATGGTAATTGGGACGAATTGCAACATGGATTTACTAAAGGTAGATCGTGCCAAACCAATCTGATCTCCTTCTTTGAGAAGGTGACGGATTACTTAGATAAAGGAAATGCAGTAGATCTAATTTACCTCGATTTCAGTAAGGCGTTTGACACGGTTCCACATGGGGAACTGTTAGTTAAATTGGAAAAGATGGGGATGAATATGAAAGTTGTAAGGTGGATAAGGAACTGGTTAAAGGGGAGACTCCAGCGGGTCGTATTGAAGGGTGAACTGTCAGGCTGGAAGGAGGTTACTAGTGGAGTCCCTCAAGGACCAGTTTTGGGACTGATCTTATTTAACCTTTTTATTACTGACCTTGGCACAAAGAGCGGGAATGTGCTAATAAAGTTTGCGGATGACACAAAGCTGGGGGGTATTGCTAACACGGAGAAGGACAGGGATACTATTCAGGAAGATCTGGACCACCTTGTAAACTGGAGTAATAGTAATAGGATGAAATACAATAGTGAAAAGTGCAAGGTCATGCACTTAAAGATTAATAATAAGAATTTTAGATATACGTTGGGGACGCATCAGTTGGAAGCGACAGAGGAGGAGAAGGACCTTGGGGTATTGGTCGATAGCAGGATGTCTATGAGCTGCCAATGTGATACGGCTGTTAAAAAAGCAAATGCGATTTTAGGATGCATCAGGCGAGGTATTTCCAGCAAGGATAAGGAGGTGTTAGTACCGTTATATAAGGCGCTGGTGAGACCCCATCTGGAATATTGTGTGCAGTTCTGGTGTCCCATGTTCAAGAAGGATGAATTCAAACTGGAACAGGTCCAGAGACGGGCTACTAGGATGATCCGAGGAATGGAAAACCTGCCTTATGAAAGGAGACTCAAAGAGCTTGGCTTGTTTAGCCTGGCCAAAAGAAGGCTGCGGGGGGATATGCTTGCTCTATATAAATATATCAGGGGGGTTAACGTTAGGGAGGGAGAGGAATTATTTAAGTTTAGTACTAATGTAGGCACTAGGACGAATGGGTACAAACTGAATATTAGGAAGTTTAGACTTGAAATTAGACGAAGGTTTCTAACCATTAGGGGAGTGAAGTTCTGGAACAGCCTTCCGAGGGAAGTAGTGGGGGCAAAAGACTTATCTGGCTTTAAGACTAAGTTTGATAAGTATATGGAGGGGATGTTATGATAGGATAGTTTAATTTGGGCAATTGATCTTGGATTATCACCAGATAAGTCTGCTCAATGGTCTGCGGGGAGATGTTGGATGGGATGGGAACTGAGTTACTGCAGAGAATTCCTTCTTGGGTGCTGGCTGGTGAGTCTTGCCCACATGCTCAGGGTTTAGCTGATCGCCATATTTGGGGTCGGCAAGGAATTTTCCTCCAGGGCGGATTGGCAGGGGTCCTGGAGGTTTTTCGCCTTCCCCTGCAGCGTGGGGCATGGGTCGCTTGCTGGTGGATTCTCTGCAGCTTGAGGTCTTCAAACCAATTTTGAGGATTTCAATAACTCAGTCCTGGGTTAGGGGTTGTTATAAAAGTGGATGGGTAGGGTTATGTGGCCTGCCTTGTGCAGGAGGTCAGACTAGATGATCATATTGGTCCCTTCTGACCTATGAGTCTATGAGTCACCTTGCTAGCCAACATCACATCAGTCAGAAGAATGGATGAACAGGGAGTGCTTATGGCAGATCTACCATATACCACATTTCATAAGGAAGTTTCCCTTCACCTCCACCCAAAATTGATCCCTAACATCATTTCTGAATTTCACATGAATCAACCTGTTCATTTACCAGTAATCTTTCCAAAACTTCATGCTTCTGATGAGGAGAGTAGACATCACTCTCTCAACATCTGATGGGCTTTGGCATTCAATCTGCAGAGAACAAAACCAATTAGGAATACTCCTAGACTATTTATCACTTTAGCAGAGTGATCAGAGGGATAAGCATTATCTGCTCAGAGATTCTCTAGAGGATCTTCATCTGCATCATTCTTTGTTATCGATTGGTGCATATTCCTTGGCCGGAAAAGGTAAGAGCCAATTCTACTAGAATGCAAGCAACTTAAACAGCATCTTTTGAGAGATACCTATAATAGATATATGTAGGGCGGCTACCTGGAGCACCATCCTTATTTTCATGAAACATTGTACGTTATCCAGACCTCTTATGCAGGTACAGCTGCGGGGACAGCAGTATTACCGGCTTCTATACCAATTGCATCCTTGCTTCCCACTCCTGTTTGACTACTGCTTACCACTCCTTCATGTGTGGAATACACATAGGGACCAGCACTTGAAGAAGAAATGGAGGTTACTCACCTATAATTGGAGGTACTTTGAGATGTGTGGTACATGTCTGTATTCCAGTATCTGCTCTCCTTCTCTTCTGCTTCAGATCTTAATCTATACTTAGAAGAGAACTGGAGAGGCATCGGTCCAAAGCACCCCGTATAAAAGCAGACTTGGTTTGGAGCACAAGGAAAGCAACTGCACAGTTTCAGACCAACAGACACTACTTGCTAGAAATCTGTAATCTCAGGCACATATGATGTACATGTGTACCCACATGTGGAATAAACAGGCGCAACATATCTTGAAGAACCTCCAGTTACAGGTGAGTAACCTCCATTTCTGCAGCCACTGCTTGTCGTCCCAAACCTGCATCACCATGCAATCCCACCAGTCAATGCTCATTTCTTGGGTCCAGAAGCAGCATTCCACTGTCTACAACTTCTCTGTGAATGCCATCAATAACCCTGAATTGTTTTTTGCTATGTCCCTCAGCAAACTGTTCTTGAAGAAATAGCCATCTCTGTAATGGAATGCTAAGCTACATTATACAGTTCAGCCACTAGCTAACACTGTGTGTGAAATATGTTTATTTAAAGCTAAACTTAACCATAACTGGAAGAGCATTAAAGGATCTTATGATGAACACATATGGTGTGTATAAGCAAGTTCTATGACCAGTCCACGTCAGGTACAGGAACATGATAATGTCACCCTGTGATGGTGTGTCCACCCTACCCTGGACTGGAAGGGGTTAAGATGGTCAGGCAGAGGAGGAGCCAGGGATCAGGGAATTGATTGGAAGCAAGCTCAGATGGTGGTACATGGCGTACTGGGATATCAACCCATCTATCCACCACACTTTATATTAATACAATCACTTCTAGAGGATACTTGCAGTGCTGAGGCAAGCAGCCAAATATGCACATGCCCAAGCAATATACACGCTTCAGCAGCTGTACACCAAACTAACTTGTGCCAACCACAGTTTGTAGCATAGCCATGGCCTAATATTGGTTGTCTCATCTGCATATGCTGTGAGTGTCTCTGCTAGAAATCAAACTCTTCATAAGAGGCTTTTCCTGTCAGCGGCTGTGAGGATGTGTTACTTTAATCATAATCAACTAAATACAGCAGGAAAAATACGAAGAACTAATAGCAGAAGATCATTAAAGTCCTGGATATGTCTGTTATTAGGCATTGCATTCTATTTTATTCCCACCAAAGAGAGAGAAACAAAATAAAATTGGAAGGACTATGAATAAGTAGAGAGACAGGAAAGGACAAGAAAACAAGGTAATGGTACTGAAACATATTCAAGTAGAGAGAGTAAAAAAATAAGTGGAAAAAAAAAGAACAGCTATAAATTTGTAAGGCTGTAGATATGAAATCAGTCTGATCTGGTTCTCTTGGGCTAGTGAAAGCAGCAGATAAGCTGCAAAAAGGGTGAAATTGGTGAGATCAAGTTAGGTCCTGCAAATAGTGAAGTGAGAAAATTCAATGTTTTAGTTCCCACAGGAACCAGAATTATTAAGATCCATTAATAAAGTACCTTCCAAGTCTTTCATGAGGCATCAGATGCTTTTTAATTACTGTGATGTACTTCCCCGGGGTGCAACCTGGAAGTGAGGTACCACTGAGCCCTCTGTATTACCAACCTGAGCTCCCTCTCACATTGTGATGCTGTGACAGGCTGCAGACCCCTCCAGATCCTGCACTCACAGAAACATTCACAGAGACACACCCAGCTATGTTACATGAGTGCTTTCTCTAGCTACCCATGAACCAACAATAAAGAGGCTCCAGCCAGCTCTCCCTCGGTCTGCAGCCTAGGACCCCAGACCTGTACTGTCTTGCCCTGGTCAAAAGCCTGACCAGTGTAAGTTGTGACTCAGTCCGCCCCTCCCTCAATGTGCAAAGGACAATGCACCAGCCCCTGTTCCTGAGCAGATTTCCCTTTGCACTTCAAACAACATTGTTCACTGTCTTAGGTAAAATATATTTATATATATATAAGATTTATTAACTACAGAAAGATAGATTTTAAGTGATTTTATATATATATATATAAGATAGATTATAAGTAATAGCTTACAGATCAAAGCTGCCTGCCTAAGAAATAAAACAAAATCACAATCTAGATGTAATTTGAATCAAGCAGTGTCTCACCATGATGGTACAAACAGTCCACCGATCTTCCATGCACAGGGTAGAAATCTTGTCATCCTGGAACCACCGCCCTAATCCAGTCTTTGTTTCTGAGATTTTCCAGGTGTTGAGTTGTGGGGGGATTTCTGTTTGAATAACACTCTTTTTCTTTTGTCACCAAATTGTCCTTCATCTTTATCATTCCTTTTTTTGACAGTGTTCATGTAAACTCCATTTGAGGCTGACTTGCCTCCTTAAAACAACTCCCTGTGAAAGGCCCTATCTGAAGCTTTGGAATTTTAGTGGAAATTTTCTGTCATCTTTCACAGATTTAATAAGTGATAAATATCTATCTCAGCACATCAGCCTTTCAGAGTTTCAGCCAAAAATATATTTTATAAAGGCTTTTTGTTCAGCAAAACTAGTGTTGAGGTGCTTCGCTCAAAGCATGCAATTGGAATCGTCACTTCACTAATTATTGCTTCAACAAAGTTTTGAGTTTTTCCATTTTTCTAATAAAAATGACAGGTCTTGTAAACCATGTAAAATTCCACAAAGAAAAATTACTTGTTGAAAGGAATTAAGAACGGTGAAGCGTGACATCCCTCATCAACATAAATCTTAAAAAAGCAAGGAAATGCCAATTTATGGGACATAACCAAACCACATCCTACAGCCCACTCAGCATGTTTCCACTGACAGTGACAAACTCAGCGTCTTCAAAATTAATTTCCTTCTGCCTCCAACTGATAAGAAAACACATTAATTTCCTCCACAGAATAATGCTAAACCTTGATTACAGTCTCAGCATATTAGCAAATAATTAGTATTCACATGTGTGCTGTCTTGTTATAAGTTGGTAAGGATTGGAAAGTATAAGACTTTCCACTGACTTCAATGGGTTTTGAATCATGATTCATTTGAAGGGCATACTCTCCATCAGCTATTGCTTGAACATATTATAGATGTTAATGCTTACTACTACTTAAATATAACAACTTTCAACTTTTCAGTCCATACATTTAATCCTTCTGACAGCCACAGGTAAATATCTTTTTGAAAGTCTTGCAAGAAGAAATGTCAGTTTTTCACACTCCCACATGTTATCTTGAAATAGCTTGAGCAAATTAAAGATGGCCTAAATATTGACTAAGGCTCCAGGCTACTATTTACTGCATGTCATCTCTTATTGAAAAGAGCAGGTGTGTGGGGAAAGCACATTTGTCCCCCCTTCAGCTGCATGTTTTGAGAGACTCTATGCCCAGCCATGCACAGAAATGGAAAGAGAAAATTAAATTAGAGACAGAACATGCAACCTTCTGTTGACATGTAGGTGCATACCCTAAAATGCTGTAGATACAATCAAGTTGGACACGATAACTATGATGGTGATGGCTTTGTTGGAATTTAATAGGACTATAGTAGAATATTTTAGAGATTCCACTGAAAAATATACACACTGAATGGTGCATCACTGCAAAATATAAATGCCAATAAACACTCTTTGAGGGTTAAAAGCTTCTTGACTGCTTTCCTCCTATTACCCCTTCACTTACCGTGACTGCATTTCAACCCATAGCCTTATCTTCCTTGCATCCACTTTCATGTCTCCCTTACTCTTCTCCTTAATCTTTCACACTGGCTCTTTCCTTCACAATACAAGCACTTCAAGTATCTTCAAAACAAAACAAAACACACACTCTTGGTCGCACTTACCTTTCCTACTATCACTCCATCTCTCATCTCCCTTTCATCCCTAAACTCCTTAGATGCCATGTTTACAGTTAGTATCTGCACTTCCTCTCCTCCAGATCCATCCTAGACTCTCTCCGGTCTAGAGACTTTGGCAAGAATGGTCCAATGACCTCTTCCTAACCAAAGCTCAGAATCAGTACTCCATCCTTATCCTCCTTGATCTGTCACTTTGACTCCATTGACTATACTCTTCTTGAAATCTTGTCCTCCCTAAGCTTCTGTGACTGTCCCCTCCTGGTTCTCCTCCTACCATTCTGATTGCTCTCTCAGTGTGTCGTTTGAAGTCTATGTATAGGTATAACTGATTGTTTTATGTCTTTGTGGTTGCCATTGAAACACAAGTAAAATACTACCAACATCAGCACTTATGCTTCCACTGTGACAAATGCTGATGATGAGAAAGAGACATTCTATAGTGACTTAGACAAACTCATCCTGTCTGCACCAGCATCAGATAGACTGATCATCCTGAGGGACTTTAATGCAAGGGTTGGAAGTAATGTGATAACCTGGCAGCATGCAATAAAACATCATGGGATTGGGGGAAAGAATAGCAGTGGGATTCTGCAACTCAGTGAATGTGTGAAGTGACAACTAGTGATCATGGATACCTTTTTCCACCTACCAGACAAAAAAAAAGTCATGGATGTACCTAAGATCAAACAATGGCATCATATTGACTACATCCTCAGGCAGCAAGATCAACAGGATGTACAAATCACTGCAGCCAGGCATGTGGCAGACTGTTAGATTATTGCATTATCCACTCCAAAGTGTTATTGCTAATATGGCCAATGCATTGCAAGTCATCATCTAAACTAATTGAATGTAGAGTGATTACAAGATGAAATGATATGAGCACAGCTCTACTACAATATCGCAGCAGTTCTGTCTAGTCCTGCTAGTTTGACCTCTAGTGTTAATGTTCATAGTGAATGGGTAACTTTTCATGATGCTATTTATCAAGTTGCTCTCGCCACCTTGGATATAGTAAAACAACATCACCAAGATTGGTTCGACAAGAGTGACCCAGAAATCCAACAGCTACTCGCTAAAAAACATGAGATGCACTGCTAAATTCTTGCAACCCATGTCTCTGTAGGCACAGTAGCAACATACAGGAATCTGCATCATGATTTCCAGTTTAAGCTTAGAGACATGCAGGATCAATGGTAGAATGCCTCGGCAGATGAAATTCAGAGGTATGCCGACTGTCATGAGACCGAAGACTTCTATGCTGCTTTGAAAGACATATATGGTCCTACCCCCACCATTACAGTGCCTTTGAAGTGTGAGGACTGCCTAACATTGATCACTGATCAAGAAGAAATCCTTCAGAGATGGCAGCAGCATTTCAGTAATTTTCTGAACACACCATCCAACATCATAGATGTGGCACTAATAAGAATAATGCATCAGCCAACGTGTAATGACAAAGTGGACACAGTTCCTTCCCTTGACAGAAGTCATGCGCAATGAAGAACTGCAGGGTCCCCAGATCTGATGGCATTCCTGCAGAAATATTAATGTATGGAGGTGAGACCTTGCTGAGGCAACTCCATGGACCCTTTCTCTAAAGATATACTACAAAACTTCGAAGGTAACACCACTGTCACCATATCCAAGAAGAAAGGTGAAAAGTCTTACTGTGGCAGCTATAGTGGTTACTCTTTATTACTGGAAAGATTTTGGCCAGAATACTTTTGATGGTCTGCTACACAACATCACTAATCATGTGCTATCAGAGTTGCAGTGCTGTTTCAGGCCAACGTGAGGAATGGCAGACATGATATTTGTAACTCATCAGTTGCAGGAGAAAAGCAGAGGATAGCAACAGGACCTTTACACTGTCTTCATTGACCTCGCATTTGCCACCATCAGTAGAATTGGACTTTGGCAACTATTAGGTTTGGTTGTCCAGAAAAATTCATCAACATTTTGAGGCTATTTCATGATGGAATGCTTGGACAAGTGTGTAGATGTTCTGTCTGACCCATTTCCTATCACTAATGGTATTAAGCAGGGCTATGTAACTGGTACAATATTGTTCAATCTTTCCTCTGCAGCAATACGCAATGACTCTACAAGAGACCTGAATGCCTGTGTCAGAATACCTTTCCCATCCTCTGAAAAATTATTCAACCTGAACAGGCTGCAATCTTCCATGACGGTCTTTGAGGCAATTGTCCATGAGCTGTTGTATGCTGATGACTGTGCTATGGAGACACATACTCTAGAACAGTGGTTCCCAAACTTTAACAACCTGTGAACCCCTTTCACTAAAATGACAAGTCTCGTGAACCCCCTCCTAAAAATGAATATTTCCAGGGATTTTCTCCTTTACTTGAGTATAAATTATAAAAAGCAGTGATATTGGAAATATAAAATTTGTTTTTATGACATGCTTATTATACACTATTTATTATTATTTATCATTACAGTATTTCTATTACATTATGGAAACAGCAACACTATTCCAAGATCTCACTTTTGTAGCTTGTATCACTTTGAAGAAGCCTGTTACGAGACAAGGCTCCTATGTTTCATCAAGGAGTATCAGATGTGAAACAGCATAAAGATATTTAAGAAGCCAACTCAAAGAGTTCCTCCTACCCAAGCTCCTCCTACTGCTCAGGTCTTGAGCAGTCCAGGCAAACAACGCACATTACAACAAAGCTTAAACTTGCTCTTCATAATAATTTTAAAAACAATACTAGCTGCCTATTTATTTTTAAAAACAGCAAAAAATATCCACTTCCATTTCCATTTCTTATAAGAAGTCTTGAAGTTTAAATCTCCTCAGTGTGATAGATATGCTTGCTTTGATCTGCTTAGACCCATGCTGCCCGGGATCCCTGGAGATAGCTCTGTCCGCCGTTAGGGAATTTCTCCCCCCCAGGAACCCTCTGTAACATTTTGTGAACCCCCAGAGGTTCAAGAACCCCAGTTTGGGAACCACTGCTCTAGAAAATATATATTTGATTATAAACAGATCTTCAGTGTGTGCAAAACAGTATGGGCTGACAATCAGTCTGAAAGAGACAGAAGTCATCTTTCAATTTGCATCAGGGAAACCCTATACAAAACCAAAAGTCACCATCAGCAATACATAGCTGTAAGCTATTACAGATGTCTTCTATCTTGGCAGCATACTGTTGAATGATGCTACTATAGACAAGGAGCTGATAAGTCGCATCAACAAAACCAGTTCATCATTTGGCAGACTATCAAGCATAGTCTAGCAGTGACAAGGTATTAAACTTCAAACAAAATTAAAAGTCTTGTACATATCAAAAGCCTGGTACATATCAATTTCTTTGTTAAATTGACAAACTCATATAAGCTTGCAGTGTCCAGTGGGCATAACTGGACACTGCAAGACAGAAGTTCCTAGAGTTATATCTGGGACCGGAGATATTGGCTAGTGTTATACAGTTGCAAGTAGCTGGGAGCAGCTTACATGCCAGAGGCTGTGTGTGAACAGCCCAGGAGTGGGGTTTCTCACAGCAGAGCAGGCTAAGGCTGGCTCCCAGAATCAAGGATTGGAGTTACCTAGCAGATCACCGGTCCAGATAACACCAGAGAGGTATGTCACAGCCAGTTCCTTCAGGATGTCGTAAACCTCAGTAACTTGGTACCTCATTGGCCTCACACTGTCAATGTGGATCTCCCAGTTTAGCAGCTTCACGGTCAGATTTGTAACATTGTCCGTGAGGCTCTTCCACCTAATTGATTCAGAAAACAAGATGTATGTCCTTTGCAGTACTCCGAAGAGAGAGAGTGAATCTAAAGAAGATGATGCTGCATCTGACACAGCCAGGTTGAGTAAATGGCAACCACAAGACATGAAGAAAGCTCTTAGATTCAGTGCAAGGATCCTTGTTTGTTGTAGCCTTGGCCACAGCAGTCCTGAAGCTTTATTTTATTCTCATTCAAAACATTCATAAACAGTTCTGTTAGGCCTTTTCCAGTAAAGTCATCCACAGACTGGAAATAGATAAAGTTTCCTTTACTTGGATATGGCCATCCTCGTCGTCAACAATTCTTACTGTAAATGACACCGTTTCACTGTCACTAATGTCAGGAGTGTAGCACAGATGCCAACTTTTCTTGGCGCCAGTGGGTGCTCGCGCCCCCCCGAGCCTCTCCAACTCTGCCCCTCCCTTCTTCTATTGGACCCATCCCCAAATCCCAGCCCCAACCCCACCTCTTCCCCAAGTGCGCTGCATTCCTCCTCCATTTGCCACACAAAACAGCTGTTTCATGGCGCAAGTGCTGGGAGGAAGGAGGGAGAAGCAGGACTAAGCGGCGCACTCAGGGAAGGAGGCAGAGGTGAGCTGGGGGGGGGGTATTGGGGAGCTGCGGTGGGTGCAGAGCCCCCACCAATTTTTCCCTGTGGGTGCTCCAGCCCCGGAGCACCCATGGAGTTGGCACCTATGGAGTGTAGTCCATTACTACTTCATCATAGGGTGACCAGATGTCCCATTTTTAAAGGGACAGTCCCATTTTTGGGGACTTTTTCTTATATAGGCACCTGTTACCCTCCACTCCCTGTACCGTTTTTTCACAGTTGCTATCTGGTATCCCTACCTCATCAATATGTTATCAAGCTCCTTCCTTGCCATAAGGTTAATCAATTCGTTTTGAATTGTTTTGCTGCGGTAGTTGTAATAGCTACTTTATGAACTACACAGTGTAGGTGATCACACATGACATCATCGTATTTCCCAAGTACCTCTATCAAATTGAGGAAATTACCATTATGTTCAGTGAACAACTTATCCAACGAGCACTGGAAAGCCAAATAATTCTTTGCAAGGAAGAGGGTAATTGAGATCAGAAGCTCAAGAACATTTCACCAGTGCTGGGTTTCTACATTAATAATGCACTGTTTTTCTGCATCTAGGCATTTATTCAGCTTTAGCCTGGATTTGACCTCCATCCATTTGGAGTATGCTATAAAATGGCCAGGTGACTTTTCATGTTGCTTCAGAGCATCAGCACTTAGGCTAGTAATTATACCTGGGTAGTGCAACCAATGGTTTGGCATTCTTGTCAAATATTTTACAACAAAAACAGAACAGTTTGTCAGTTGATTTTGAGTAAACTAGAATCATAGATTATTAGAGTTGGAAGGGACCTCAAGAGATCATCTAGTCCAACCCTCTGCTCAAAGCAGGACCAACCCCAAATAGCCCCCTCAAGGATTTAACTCACAACCCTGGGTTTAGCAGGCCAATGCTGATTCAGTTTCTCACCATTCTTGAGGCCTCTTTCGCAGTGCGACTTTGAGAAGTGCTACTTCTGCTCATTTACTGGAAATGTAATATACTCAGTTTTGCCTGGCCCGTTCAAAATTGTATGATCAATATCAGCAGACTTTAGGATCATTGGCCATAAAGCAGGATCTGATGTATCGATTTGTGGTGTGCAGTTTTTCTCAGTGCTGTTTCTGTCATCATGCAAGGCTGATTCTTCTTTATCATTTATCTCCTTTTCATGTAAACCAGATTTTTATTTGTCATAGTTCTTTCCCTTTTCATGTGAGCCACATTCTTTTTTATCATCCCTTTCCTTTACACCATCAAGAAAACTTGACCATTCTCTATCACTTTCTTCACATTTGCATTCCTTATCTTCAGGTAAATCTGCTAATTCCTTAGTAATAAGACTTCCATTATTTACACTTCACTCCTCAATTTCTTCTGCATTAGGACAATCGCTACTGCCTAAAGCCTGGTCTGTGTTGTTCTGTTTTAGATATTTCCCCATCAGATTTTCCCCTTGTTGCAAACTAGATTGCAATTGAGCTTTTCGCTTCCTACACTTTGTTCCTGAAGGCTTCCTCAGGGTCATCTTTTATTTTCTCTGGGGGAAAACAGGCAGTATTAGGGAGAACAAAAGTCTGTGTTCCGCAGTCTAAGAAAGTTATCAAACTTTATGTGTTAAGCATGGGAAAGGAAGTAACAGTATTTCATTTATATTGTTGCGCAGATAGGGGTTTGATAGATGTCTCTGGTGTCATTAAATATGCCTTTTATTAGTCACTACTTACATGTCCTTAAGTCTTAAAACACAAGTACACTTTCACAATAAAACACGAGTCACAATATAGCAGCTGGGCTCTCACTTCACTTCACTTTGTCCTTATATCTCACGTCTGACTGGCAATACCCAGCCCCTTATAAACCCATGAGGAAGCTTGAGGAAAATGTAGTTCTCAGAAAGTCTGAAAGGTCCAGAACATTCGAGGAAGTTAGTGAAAAATGAATACACATACAAAATACCTGAAACATTTTTCTTCAAACATTTTATTTTCCCTTTTGCCACTAACAATAAAACCAGCACCCAAGTCTGGCACCACCCCCCCCAGAGCCTGGCACGCCCCAGGCTGGGTTGCCAGCCCCTAACTCTGGCCCCTATGATAGGGTTGCTCAGTTTGAGATTGATCACCATATTGATCTTGAGGCACAGAGGCTAAGTCATAAACAGTAGCAGATTCAGCATATACAGACTGTAATCTCTTCCTCAGTATCAAGCTACATATGCATTCAGTGCAGACAGGACTGCCACTCGTGCATTGGCCTTTCTATCCACACTCATATTCACAAGACATAATACTATCATCAGTGTCATCTTCAGTCACAAAGGACAACAATGTACATATACCTTACTCAGACAAACTCTTGTGAAAGCTGTTGGTTCTGCCTGAGTGAGGACTGCAGAGTAGGCTCTAATTATGGAAGCATACTGCTGCAGTTTAGGTGAGCTTTAAGTAGTTATGTGAAGTGGCTTTACAGAGAATCTCACTTTGTCAATAGAAGAACTGATAACATAGTTAGAGCCATAATCTATTAGGCTTTATTTAATAACATATATGAAGTCTTCATCTCCTTGAATTCCCTGAGCAGTAAAACACAGAGGAAAGCCCACAAAAAGGAACGCTATTTGCAAGTAAACATTAAGCTTCCACTATGCAACCACAACAGGGAGCACTAGGCTAGGGCTACCTGGAGTAGCTAGCAAGAAATTGGAAGATTAAGGGATAAATCCTGCTCACATTACTCATGCAAATAGCCCTATTAGCCTGAATGCAAGAAAAGTAAGATAATATGACTTCAGTTCATAGAGTAAAGCAGGGGTAGTCAATTATTTTTTTCAAGGTCCAAATTTCTTGGTCAAGGTAGAGTCAAGGTCCAGACTCTAGAGAAAATAATAATCAACAACAATGATAATAAGTAAATAAGAAGATTTTGGGATCTGTTCAAAAGTGTCTGTGGTCCAGATTTGGCCCTCAATCCACCTATTGACTGCTCCTGGAGTAAAGTATGAATTTGTCTCTAATCCTGATGTAACTTTTTGTGGGCTTCTCACTCCGCCTCTCTATTTTTCTATGTGTTTGGGGTGTATGGATATCTTTAAAAAAAAAAAAAAAGATGTTTGGGTATTTCCATGATTTTCTTAATTAATTTATTCACGTTTAGTCTAAATACAGATACTCTCCTAATTAGAACATTTATGTAATGATATACTCATGGGAGTGACACCACTGTAGTCAATAGGATTATTCGCCTGCACAAAAATGTTCAGGATTGTGTCCTAAACAGACCATGAATTGACAACCAATCAGTCACATAGAGCTTGATCCTGAGAGAAGATGAGCTCTCTCTACTTCCAGAGCCACCACTCCCCCTGCCCCACCGCCGCCTCATGGACAGGTGGGGTTGGGAGGCAGGTGGGATTGTTGCCCTGGGCTCAAATGCAATAAGAGGCTCAGGAAAAAAGAAGCCAGCCTGAGCAGCAAGCGTTGATTTCATCCTATGTCCCTGGATCCCTCCCCAAACCCTAACCCCAGCATGAATCAGGCCAGCAGGGAACGAGAAAGGTATACAAGCATAAGCAGAGAATTAAACATGCCTGCCAGGTTTTGCTGCTGATCTAACTTTTACAAGGAGAGGAGAGGAATGAAGAACAATCCTTCCACCTTTGCCTAGCCATTAGGGGTGGAGACCATAAGAGACACTAGCCTCTGGGACTAGGGAGATTCCTTCACTCTGGTTGATTTGTCCTTCCCTTGCTGCAAGAACTGGGAGATGAAAATCCTTGCAACCCCTGAGAAAGGACATACACATTGCAGAGTCCTGAGCTGGGCAGGCATAGCATACTAGGGCCTAGTGGTGTAAACCCCCAGGCTAAGCCCTCTGCACTCTGCTGCCATAGGGAGGGGCAGCAGGGACAGTGAAAAGAACAACACATAAAACCAAGCTTAAGGGAGGGAACAACTAGAACCCCCAGCACTATGATATTGTTTGCATAGTGTTTGTAATTGGGACGTATTGGGATGTGCGAGGCACAAAGGGAATACATGAGATAGTGACTTTTTTTTTTTTAAAGTGTGTGTGTTATTTCAAATATCACTTGCATAACCATAATGCTAAGTTAACCAAAAAACACACATTTTTGGGTAAGAATATAAATTAATAATAGAACTTGGAGTTTAAAAGGCATCAGAGAATTACATGGTCTGGCACTGGCTGATGAGACAACTTCATTAGTTCATAATAGAATTTTATGTCTGGAATGGCTTATTCGCATAGATTTATAATGCCTCTATTTGAGTGGGACAGGGAAGTGATTTTTAATATCAGAGTACTAAAGTGAAATGCTCTGAATTTGCCAATCAGGGAATGTTGCATGGTTGCATCAGCCTCCACATAGACTAGAGGGATGGGAGGTGATCCTGTGAGTGGTAACAAAACAGAGGCTGATGTGTTGCTCACTGGCTGGCAAATGGCAATATTGCCAAATCTGAGGATTCAAAAGCAGAAGACAAATAAAAATAAGCCCATCCCCAGTGCACATGCACTACAGCACTATTGCAATTAGCAATATTTCCTGGAAAAAGCAGAAAATGTACAGGACAATTACTGTGGGGTGGGGATAGTCACTGCTGTACTCCTTTCTTACCATTCAGAAAGCACCACTTATGAATTGACCATGTTACACAATTGCTGACTCTTCCATCAGGGACCCTTCCTCCAGCCCACCTTCAGATCCACCTCAGAGTTCTCTATTTTTTTCTAGCCAGGCTGCCACCCTGAGCCACCCAGCCTATTATTAATAATAATAATTTGTATTGTGTTAGTGGCTACAGGTCCAGTCAAGGTTCACAGACCCATTTTGCTAGGCACTGTGCATATATAATGAAAAGATGGCCCATGCTCTAGAACTGTTACGATCTAAATATACTTTAAAACTTTTTCAAGCCTGGATAATGCACCCACTCCCCTGACCAATAGGGGCTGGTCTCATGGTCCAGCAGTGTACTGTGGCTGCTGTAATATCATAACACATTGTATTCTGGGATAAGGATCTCCCACAAAGTAAGATTAGTTGTGTTGAATGCTTTGCTGCCTCTTGCTAGGTGAGATATCCAACCCATAACTATGATTACAGGATGTCATTCAAAGGGAACACATTTGCTGAAATATAGAAACGTAAATGGGATAGTGACCGTGTGTGGGAAGAAGTTGGTAAAACAAATTTGCAAAGGATCCTTTTAACGTGCCGACAGAGCAAACAACTCTCTTCATGTTTTTACTGTGGCACTCATTAACAAGAGAGAATGAAAGGACCAGCCAGTGCCAGAAATAGCCCAAGCTTTCACCACACTGCCCTGCTAGCACACTCCTATTCTCACATCAGCTGTCCTAGCCAATTCCTAGGTTTTCTTGTGCAGACACTTTCAGTGGCCCAGTGTTCACAAATGTCCATTAGTGACTTAATCAGGATTTGAACAGAAATCACTGGACTTAAAAATCCAGGCCTGGGCCTTGGTTCCTCCAGACCTTTTGTGCTGCTCCAGTGGTACACATATGCCCATTTTACACCACCCTGACAGATGCTACCGGTGTGGTGCTCTGCTCTCTCTCTGTTGGTATCACTCGGCTGCGTGCGTGTGTTCCCTCTGTGTGCTGCCCCAGCTCTGCGCAGATAGCTGACACAGCAGACCCGAAGAGAACCCCCAATGACCACAGAGTCTAGTAAGGTATGAAGGCACGTCGGCCAGGTTTATTGCGATCTCGGACACAGTTGCAGTTCCTCTGAGATTGTTACTCTATAGGGCATACTACGAGAAAGTGCCTCTTGGCAATGGACCCAGCTCAGTCAGTGGCGGGACTTTCCACTGCCCCCTAGCCCAGACAAAGACATCGCCCCAGGGATACATTTTTATACACAGGTACAAACAAGTTACACATCACTCCTGACGTATTGAGGTGCAGCCCCTCTACGCAGCAAGGTACAACCCCTCTACGAAGTAAGGTGTCACCTCTCACCTTGTACATGTTGGCTCGATCAAAACAACTCTATCCATCATATTACCCTTTTGCCTCTGTCATTGGGATGGGTCAGTCTGTTCCTTGTTATCTGTGTGGAATGTGCAAGTATGTGAATGTTTTGATCTCTAGTGTTCAGTACCTTTTAGGTACGTATCTTCTTGCATCAGCCCTTTCCTTGCCAGCTTCTGTGATCAGGGCCTGCCTCTGGCTCACAGCTTCACTTTGCTTTATGTTAGCAAAGTCTTGGCCATTATTTTAGTTCAGGCTTCAGGCCTCATACTGGGCCTTTATCAGGGCCTTCACTTACTACATGTGGCTCTCTACCAACTGCTTCTTTCCATACCCCATGAGGCATCAAGGGCTTTTCTGGGTAACATGGACAGGTGAGGGAGGTTGAGCTGCACTCTAGGGATGCCCAACCTGTGGTACAGTCTTGAAGGGCTGTTTTAACTAACTGATATAATTTAGAACACTCGGTCAGCTGCTCTGAGTTCTGCCAGGGCTGGTTTGGCCCTTTAGAACCACTGTCTGCCCCAGCACGGGTCCTGTGCTGAGTGCAGCTCTGAGGGACCCAAAGTCTGGCCCCATATTTGTCGCACGTGCATTAAAAAGAGTTGCAATCTCAACAGCGATCGTCTGTCGCTCTTTCAGCAAATCTTTTTTTATCCAAGTTCTACATTTTCTCTGCTCTAATAATTCCAGGATTGGCTGTATTTCAGACTGTTCATCACTGACTGAGTTTTGTGGCTTGCTATCCTTTATATTGTACGATAATGCTACTCAGTCATAGGCCGGGTGCTTTAGACTCTTCTGCTCTATTTTCTTTTATCGATCTTCAGTACACTAATGGTGTCCCATTTATTGATCCACACTACCTTGTATTAAGAGTGTGGTTTCTGAATATTTTTTTCACCTCTTGTATTTGGCATTGAATGAATAGCAGTCATACTAAAGATGGTCTTTAATCTTGTTTCCCTTTCTGTTTGATTGATAGGTTAGTAGTCCTTGGAGTTTTTCACAGACTCCAGTTAAAAATGTTGTTGAATTTGACCTGAAAGGTTTTCAGAATTCCAGCAACAGTGATATATTGGGGAAGTGAAGGTTTTGTGAAGTACTATATGTACTATTTATGAGGGTATCATTTCTAGTCTCCTGTGCTTTCCAATTTCCAAATGGAATCCTTCTACAAGACCTGACATTGCCACTTTGGCTAATGTGTTGTTTGAAGTATTGCGTCTTTTTCATTTACTCTTCCTACTGTGGTACCTTTTTTTTTTTTTTTTTTGGTTTGGAGCACAGTATTCTGTCAACTTGATAGTGCTTGATAAGCAACATTCCCTTGATGAAAACGATTCATTTTGACAGCCACTAAGATACCCTAGTAGGATTAAATAGGATCAACAACATTACACTCTTTCTGCCTCCATTTCTCTTATTTTGCTAAGAGAAATAACCCATTTAAAGGAAAGTATTTTCTGTCCGACATGATAGGTCACATTCTAATAGCCTTAAAGAACTGAGTAATTGATCACCATGGTAACGTTTCATAAATAATCTCCTTTTAGTCCAAAATATTGGCATGGGAAATGCAGACTCTCTCCTCTACTTTGCCAACAATGCCTACAAGCCACTTGACAATGTTCAAGCAGCTGGTGCTTTGTGATTGCTGTTTATAATTGTCTCACTGTTTGTGCTCTCACATATCTCCCCTCTGTCTGTTGTTGCTCATCTTAAATTTAGATTGTAAACTCTTTGGGGCAAGGATCATCTTTTTATGTGTTTGTACAGTCCTCTGACCACAAGGCCCTGGTCTCTAGGTGCTACCACAATACAAATAATGATACAGGGAACATAGAGCACTATATTTTAACTGGCTCTAGTCAGGTAAGTAGGAATAAGTGTTGTACAAGTTTTGCCACACATCTTTACTGCTAAATCAGTTCATTCTTGACCTGCAGACCCTGACTAGTCTAGTCCTCAGTCTTTTCTAAGACAGGTGGTATGACAGTTTAGTAATGTGGACAGACATTCCGTAAGGACGCAGTGGAGACCCCCAAACTAATTTCATCAAAGGTGATCTTTAGTAGTAATCATGAGGGTCTGATTATCAGAGCTGTGGAACACAAGAAGGTGTGTGTGGTGGGGGGACAGCTTAATGCCACCTTGCAGTCCCTCAATTATAGCGGTGGCTAGGGCCCAGTTCTGGCTCTATCATAAGTTAAAGCAGCCTCAAGGCTGCTTAGACTTACACCTGGCTGCTAGCAACCAAAAGGGGCTATTACAATAACCAGTAACAGTATGAGCAGAGAGACTGTAGCCACACCACCTTTCCCTTGGCCATGCTCCTTACGCTGGCAGCTGTGAATGGAAGTGGTGTGGAGCCCTCTGTACACTACCCAGGGATTCTCCTACATGGTGCAATTTACAGATTCACTAGCTTTATGGCCAGCTTGTACTGGCAGAGGGTCTATAGTCTGATGGAAAAATCAGGGCCTGAATTTTCGACCAAGCTCTGGTTCACTCCTCCAGCCAGGTCAGATATGATGGAACTATAGAGCTGGATGTCAGTTAGCATACTGTATGCACTGCAACTCGTGGCTCTCTACTAATCTTCCCAATGGGCTCATATCTTCATTGCAAAAGAGGAGTGACATTATAGGCACCCACAGGAGAGAGCAATCAGAGCAAGGCAAAGACATAATTGCTATTTCAGTTCTCTCCACTCCTGCTTAGGTCTAAAATATTATGATCAGCCCTCTCAAAAGCTGCTGACAAATCTAAAATATTCATTTATTGGTAGAGGAGATCATCAGCTAGTGCTGTTTCTAGCCTACAACCAGGTGTATAATCCAAATGACTAAAGTCATGGAAATGTAAGGATATTAAGTGTAGTGAGCCCAAGGGTAGAAGGGACTATTTAGCATAATAATAGGGGTGGAAAATACAGGCTGAAACCAAGATCTAGTGTGAGGCTGGCCCTGCATGAATGCACAAAGTGGAGAGAAGAGGTTCTTTATTTCCATACCCCTTCACCATCCCTGTTCTGGGATCAGCCACAGCATGTTTCGGGAGTGCAGGTAAAGCACTGGGCTCCCTGCAAAGGGAGTGAGGAGGAGAACCCCACATTTCCCAGTAGCCAGCACAGCGGCCTGGGTGCAGGCAGGTGAGGAGTTCATCCTGTATCCATTTAACAAGTGACAGAGCCTCTCTCTAATGTGCATTCACAACACAATGCTATGTCTTAAAAGCACAGTCTAATCCTATCAAAGGGGGAAATTAGGCTGAATTAGAGAAAAATCCTTCCTGATAATGAGTGTAATCACCCATGGGGAAATGGTGGGAAGATATATCATTCAGAAAATATAAAAGAAAGCAGGATTTGGGAGCTCTTTGGGGCAGGGACCATCTGTGTGTTCTGTGTTTGTGCGGCACAAAGTCCTGGGCTATGACTGGGACTCCATGGTGCTACAGCAATAGAAATAAATTATAGTAATTAGCTTTTTAGGAATTCTCATTCTGACAAATGAGGGGAGTCATCCTACGCTTTGCGAGGAAAAAGCTAGGGCCCAGATCCACAAAGGCACTTAGGTTCCAGTTTTGGCTCCACTGCGGTGCACAAAACTTCAGCCAAACCCAGTTGGTGCCTAAACTCACTCAGTGCCTGTTTTCAGGGCAAAAGATCCCTCAGCAGTTATGTTTCTGCCTCTGGGCACTTGCACTGCTGGCTCCCTCTAGGCATCCAGACACTTATCTCCAGTCTACACCACAGAGCAATTCACAAGCCAGGGGAAGACAGGCATTCAGCTGCCTAAGTCACATGTGAGGCCAGATCCAGGAAGCGTGCTCAGAAGCCACATATTGAACTGGATCCCTTTCAAAATTTCACCAGAGAAGGCAATAGTGCCAACCTTCTAACTTTGAGCCAAATGGCTCGACTACTCACCTGGGATGTGGGAGACCTCAGTTCCTCCCTCTCTGCCAGAAAGGGTGAACAGATATGAATAGGGCTTTCACATTTCTCAGGGGCATGCTCTAACCACTGAACTATGGGATAGTCTGAGATGGAGGCTCCCTCCATCTTGCCTGTTGAAGCTGTTTCACTATGGATAACTAACCAAGGAGTGATTAGAGCAAGAAGACTAGATCTGGGGGTTTCTCTCACCTCGCAAGTGGGTGCTCTAACCACTGGACTAGAAAGTAATTCTCATTCTCTGGCCCAATGACTGTTCCAGTGTGGCTAAATGCTTAAATGTGGTTATGGCACCCCAGGTCCAGCCACCTGCTCCAGTCATGCATTCATTATATATCCACACTGGAACAGTTTCAACAGGAGTGATAGAGCGAGCCCCACAAAATAAGTGAACTATATACATTTCACTAATGAAAATATCATTCATCTCACTGTCTAGGCTAATCAATTTTTAAATGTGTTGTATTGTCTCTGGAATTCTGTTCACACAGTTAATGGTTGTCTCTATCTTTGTTAAAACAATAGGTAACTCACTGAGGAGGAGTAATCTAGGAGACCAATTTACAGGAGTCTACCTGAATAATTTAATTACTATCATTAGATGATATCCTTGCAACTCCACCAGGTCCCAATAGCTCAGGAGGCTGCAAAGCCAGCTTTCCTAGCTTCAATAGCCCAGTGCCAGACCCCTCACTTGCCTATCTTATCTTTTCTCTTTCCACTCCACTTCGTCCTTCTGCTCTCATGACCTCCACCTCTCCTTTTCTTCCATTCTCACTTACCTTCTTCATCTCACTGCTGTTTAGTTCTCCTCTTCATAGCTGCAAATGACAACTATGCTACTTTTGGTCCCAAACATCCCTCTTTACCTCTTTCTTACACTAGTCATACTAACCCTGTTACTTTTCACTGCACCATCCTATCTCTTCTGGAAACTCCATTCCATTCATAACAGCTTGTTTAATCTTCCATGGCCTTTTAATGTCTTACAAAACTCCTTTTCGTCACCTGACTTGAAACCTTGGAGAGGATAAGGGTAGAAATGATTACATCTGTTTGAGAGAGAATTGAAGGTAAAGGACTGGCTGACAATGAGTCAAGCAGTTAGAGTGACAGGAAAAATGTGCTGGAATAAAATAATTAATAGATGTTTTTAAATATTATAGGAAGCAAGTAACTACTCACAGTCTGCTCTCATCACTGAGAAAAACTGGCAAGCCAGAAGAGACTTCTAACTGCTTAATTGTCTCACTAAATACCGGAGCAAGCTACTCTAGTTTAACTTAAAAAGGTAATCACCGCCAGACATGGACTCGAGCCACAAAACTCAGATTTGGATTTCAAATGCCCCCAAGTTTGGATCTAGGGTTTCAGATAGATGCAAAATACAAATTTAGCTTTCAAAATAACATCCCCAATGTTCCTAGACATTCAGAGTTTGATTTAGGCTCATCTCTAAGGATTACAAGTCTAAAATAATTTTCCTCTATCTTCTTGACTCACAATCAGCCTCTCACTTTTTTTATTAAACCTCTCCTAAACATATCTTGTAGCCTAGTGGATGGCATTTTAAAAAGTTCCAAAAGATTTTTATTTTAATACATTCTAGATAGCTTGTGATAAATAATAAATTACATGGTGCAGCATAAAAGTTTTATTGACTTTGGTTTGTGGTATTTGATTTCCTCACACATAAAGCAATGAGGGGGGGCATGTAGGTCATCCCAAATGTGCACCAGTAAAACCTTAATGCAATGCTATAATGATTCTATGTATGGCACATGATTTATAGGGAAACCAATATAAAAATGCTTTACATTTTTTTTTTTGTTAGTATATGTAAGCGGGGTCTGAATGAGCTTTCCCATGACATCTAGTAATGAACTAGGGGAAAAGACTTCGGACAGACCATATTTGCATGGACACACCTACTCTGCCTGGGTGTGTAACAGACTGAGCTGCTTTGCCAAAGTGATCAATTTGGGAAGATTTTGGGTTACAATTCACTTTAATATTGAATGCAGGGGTGATGAAATGTTGTTATCCTTATTGTATGTATAAAGAGCTGCAGAAGTGTACTTAGTCTGCCCTGATTGAGGGGGGGTCACCCAGGGATAGCAATACCCAAATCTAATGAAAAAAAGATGGGGTGAAGATGGATGTTTCTATGTAGTGGTGTAGACTTCGCTTAAAGAATCCTGGATGCTCTCCTCAGTGTTTAAACACACGCTGACACAGACTCAAGGGACAATCCTTGTTTCTGTTCTGTGATCACTGGAGCTAAACTTACTGATGATTAGATCTAGGGGCTAAGCCTTGGAGTTGGTGTCGGGCAGTGAAAGACACTACAGAAATTGCACTAGCAGTGTGGTTTCCAGCTGCCCAGTGAAATCACTGAGATGATCTAAGTGGCAGAACCTCAGAACATGACATTGCAGAAGCAGCAGTGATCAGCAAGAAGCAGCAGTGATGACTAGGGCCCTATCAAATTCTCGGTCCATTTTAGTCAATTTCAGTCATAAGATATAAAAAATCATAAATTTCATGATTTCAGCTACTTAAAATTGAAATGTCATGGTGTTGTAATTGTAGGGGTCCTGACCCAAAAAAGGAGTTGTGGGGTTGGGAGGGGTTGCAAAGTTATTGTTGAGGTCAGGTTGTGGTACTGCTACCCTTACTTCTGTGCTGCTGTTGATAGTGGTGCTGCCTTCAGAGCTGGTCAGCTGGAGAGCAGTGACTGCTGGCTGGGAGCCCAGGCCTGAAGACAGACCAACAGCCACTGCTTTCCAGCCGCCCAGCTCTGAAGGCAGCGCCAAAGTAACCTTGTGAACCCCTGCAGCTCTCTTTTGGGTCCGGACTCCCAGTTTGAGAAACACCAGTCTCCCCCGTGAAATATGCATAGTATTGGGTAAAAGCACACAAAAGAAAAGATTTCGCAGGCCGTGACGCATTTTTCGTGGCCATGAATTTGGTAGGGCCCTAGTGATGACAGAGGCAGAGCTGAGCAGCAGCAGAGGTGGCAGTGAGTAGTAAGTAGTGGCAGAGATAACAGCCATAGAAAGCAGCCAACAGTGGCAAAGAAAATAGCAGCTGCCCAAGGCACCAGAGTACAGCAGCAACAGAGGCATTGCTCGATACCCCTTTTCTCCTTTTTCAGGGATGGGAGGTGAAACCATGCGAAAGCACCTTTGAACTCTGGGTCTTCAGTGACCCAGGACAACTAGCTGTGAGTGGAGTTCAGCTCATGGAAAAGGGAGTGGGGTGTTAAAGGGATGTTCGTTCATCCAACTTTCACAAGGCAAAGTGGGAAACTGAAGGACACTGCCCAACGCACTATGGGGTGGGTGTTTGCTTGTGGTTACGTGCTTTTGAAAGTGGTTGTGGTGTTTTCCCAGATTAATGCCAGGTTCCCTTTCCCTTTTAATAAAAATTTTCTTTTGCTATAAACAGACTTTGGGGAGTGCTTGCGTGTGGGGAAGTATTGCCTCTTAGAGACACTCTGGGATGTTTAATTTTCCCAGATTAGTGGGTGCAGGCTCAAGCCAGTTCTGTTTTGTATTGTTAAGAGAAACCCTACATATTGAACAGTCCTTGCTGCTGCTGACACCACCTGGCAGAAGGATTACCTATATAAATACTATGTAAACTTTTACATCTGTGTCAAGATGTACTTTGGGCCAACATGTAATTTTAAAAGTGCATACATGTACTGTGTTCTACTGGTATTATGACAGTGTAAATATAATACAGGTGCATTCTAAAGTTCTATTTTGATCTTAGTTCTATTAACAGGAAATCATTCATTTTGCGGGCATTATTTCAATGATTTCAAAAAACCTTCACTAAAAATGCATTATATCACATAGCTGAAGCTAGTTCTGTGAGCAGTTCCTATATTAGCAATGCTAAGACTATTCAATTACTAGTTGCCCTTAAAACATTCTCCTCCTCACCTTCTTCTGTTAGGCAGGTGTCCTCCCAGTACAGTTAATCAGAAAGTCTCATTCTGGACTGGAGCTTTTCCTCATCCATGTATTCCTTAAACGCTAAAACAGGCTTCTGAGGGTGGGGAATCACTTCTGGCATGTTGTCTCTGCAAATGTGGCAAACAGTCTCCTTTGATTAAATGGCTAGGGCTGCATGCTGAGGTAGGAGAACTGTATGTCCCATCTGATCACTTGGAGGAGAGAGGGAAAAATGTACTTTACTAACAGAAATCAAAGGAGTCTGGAAATGCTTGATTTCATAGGGCCTGGTGCTCATGTGTAAATCAACCATGCTGTAGGCCTGCAAGGGCCAGCCTGTCACAAACCGAGCCTGGGTGTGAATGTTGATGACTCATACAAGTGCTGACAGTCACTTACCAAGACATATCTAGACATCACCGTAGAGCAGTGGCCTGCTGTTTATATATGCAAGGCACACATTGCATGCCCTGCATGCTCAGTCAGCTGGGTGCTGTCCAACTGGTGGCCCGTGGGACAATTCTGACTTGACCCTGTGATAAATGAAGGGGGTGGGGAGTAACTTCTTTTTATGGACACCCAGCCAGCCAGTTAGCTATGAAATCCCTATTGGTGGCTGTTCTCTACTTGCTTTGCCTGTAAAGGGTTAAAGAAGTCCACAAGTAAAGGAAGGGAGTGGGCACCTGACCAAAAGAACCAATGGGAGGGCTAGAACTTTTTAAAATTGGGGAAAAACATTCCCTTTGTCAGTTGTTGTTCTCTGTTGAAGAGGGGAACAGGGCAGAAGTTATGCTATGAGAAGCTTTAAGCCAGGTATGAAAAACCAGCAGCTTATACCTAGAACTACTTATTTGAAACCCCCCAGATGTGTTAGTAGATCAGGAATGTTTAGAAAGACACGATTAGGTTTATTTCTGTTTATTTCTTATGGCTAGCATGTTACCAGATTTGCCTGTTACTTTGGGGAATGCTCATTTATTCGGGTCACTTTTCTGGGGAAGGGGATTCTGTAAGTCTATCAATGTACTGCTTGTGTCATGGGTGTTTTCATATGGAGCTCTACTTCTCCCTTCCCGCAAGTCCCCTCCCAATGGAGCTATCCTGCAGGACCTAGGTTCCCGAGGGCTGGGTTTCTCCAGCTCCAAAACCGGATGAGCACACACCCACGCACACACACATTAACAGAGCAAGTCTGAGTGGACCAGGTCAATCAGCACTGTCAAGCTGACCCCTTATATGTCCCTGGACTCACTGGGCTGGATAAAGCAGCACTGTCAAGCTGACTCTCCTTATATGCCCCTGGGCTCCATGGACTGGGTCAAGCAGCACTTTCAAGCTGCTACCCTCATGTGTCCCAGATTCAGCACATTCCTATCCCCACCTGCACAACACAATTGTACTGGCACTAACCTACTTGATAAGCAAACCCTACAGTATTCTGGGCGCTGCAGGGATCTCTAGCTTAGGTAAAAGAAGTGTTGCTGCAGAGTGAATGGGGGAAGCTAAAAACACAAAAGAGTAAGGTTCAGCAAGAGAGACAGAAGCAACCAGCTTAGCCATATAAGTTATTTATTGAATACTAGTGATAACTACACAAGGAGGGCTAAACTAGCATAACGTACATTATTAAAGGTTAATACCTAAGGTAGAAAGGAAAAATGAAAAGAGAGAGAGAAGGAGATCTCACCGCTCCCTGAAGCTTGAACTCGTCAGGGTTCCCAGATGATGCTGGTAGCTAAGGGTCCTGAGGGTAGGAGGCAGGCAGAGTCCCCAGCACGATCAGTCAGGACAGTATGGAGTCCCAGTGGAATTGATGCAGAGTTTGGATCTGAGCATCAGAACACTGACTGGAGGGTGAGTAGGGATTTTTGTAGAGAAAATACAATTGTTCAAGGGAGAACAATAGATTTGTTTATAGGTAAGGCTGATAACTCAAGGGTTTTCTTTAGACTAGACAAAAGGAGCTGATCACTCTTGGCTATGGGTGGTGTTTTTTTCCAGGGAGCTCACAATGCAACTAGGTGGCTTCACTATTTGGATATCAGTTAAGGATTCATTACGAGAATTGATCTGATAATTGCTGAGCTAGGTGTGTGCAGACATTGGTTCATTAGCATCTGGAGCAGAGAGTCCCATGATGCAGTGCTTCCCTGCTTTTTCTGGTCCCAGAGTTCAGTGTGGTTCTTGGTTCTCCATTCTGTATGCTAATGGGGATATCTTAATCTTGTCACTCTTGTCAGGAGGGGTCTAGGTGTGTCTCCCAACGCCCTTCACTGCACTCTGCAAGTTTTTTCTTTTTTTCCTCTGATGGGTTTCGGTTTAAGCAGAGACTGGGGGCAGGGATGTCTTTCATGAGTCAGGCTGGATACTGCACCCTGGTTCCCCAAGAACACAGAGCGGTCTGGTATCAAGTAGACTCCCAAATGCTTTTGTTTTGCTTGTAACCTTTAAGCTGGGCCTCAAGAAGGTTATTCTTGATGTTTAACTTTTGTAAGTGGGATTTTTAAATCTAGCAAAAGCCTAAGATCCAGATGTATTTCCTTTCTTTTTGTTTTTAATAAAATTTGTCCTTTTTAAGAACAGGATTGGAATTTTGGTATCCTAAGAAGTTTGTGCATATGTTAAGTAGCTGGTGGCAACAGCTGATTTCCTTTGTTTTCTTTCTCAGCTCTTCCCTGGAGGGGGAGTGAAGGGGCTTAAGGGTACCCCACAGAAAGGAATTCCCAAGTGCGCCTTCCTGGATCCAAGGGGGGTTTTTTAGCACTTGGGTGGTGGCAACATCTACCCATCCAAGTTCAGAGAAAAGTTGTAACCTTGAGAGTTTAATACAAGCCTGGAGTGGCCAGTATTAATTTTTAGAATCCTTGCAGGCCCCCACCTGCACTCGAAGTGCCAGAGTGGGGAATCAGCCTTGACAGACTGCATGGAGGATGCCATTTTGTAAACCTTGTGCTACGTGCAAGGTCACACTGCATGGAGGATACCATTTTGAGTGAGTGGGTGCATGCCTTACTAAAATTGTCATGTGACTGTTGTAGAACTTTCCAGACCTTCGTATTTCCTCCTGTTCAGACAACCAAAGCAGAAAGATACGGTTCCTAAACATACCAGAGACAGCAACAACTGAGGTCTGTGACACTTCTATGAAGAGGGAGGATGATGTTCTCAAGACAACTGTACTGTGTTCAGCTCCAATCCAGGAAGTAGTTGAACTCCAGTCAGTCTTTAAGTGTCTTCTCCTAGGGTGGGATCCGCAAAGGAACGTAAGTATTGCTGTGCTCAGCATCTCAGCACTGTAGACGCATGGGAAGAGACAGACACCCTACAATGTAACCCACAAAAGCCAGTACGCTAGGCAGCACCACACCTATGTTAGCAGATGGGATATGCTGATGAGGTGTGTGCTAAACCCTACCTAACTCTTGGAGATAGGCCTAAGTCTAGGCTGCAGAGACACTTACTTCTGCTTAGCAATCCATGAACAGGAACCATTGGCACCAGAATAGGGGGGGGGTCAGGGAGCCATGGACCTTCCATTTTTTAAAGTGGGCAAGCCTGGCCCATCCACTTTTCACCACAGGGGACAGGTATCCCCACCTCTGCCCCTCTGCATCTCCCCAAGGCCCTGGCCAGCTGGCAACTGGAACCATGCTACAGACCCTCCACCTGCCTGAGGTGGGGAAGCCAAGAGCAGCCTCTGGCCTGTATACTCACCCCTGGAACCCCTCACCAGGGCAGGTGGAGGGGCTATGGCTCCTCACAGCTGCCTGGCCACAAGACTCTTACCCTGGCTGGGCTGTGGCTCCGGCTCCAAGGCCCCATTCCCTGGCTGGAGCCAGGTGGGGTAAGAACTGCACAGGCAGCTGTGAACCCTCCACCTGTCCCATGCAGGGGGGTCTACAGGGGAGGGACACAGGCAGGGGGCTGCTGTCAGCCCACCCCCTACCCACATCCTAGGCAGCTGGAGGGTCCACGGCTCCTGGCCTGCTGCAGCTTGGCCAGGGACAGGGCCTTGGGTGTAAGGGGTAGGGCCACAGGGTGGGACCTAGCCCCTAGCCCCCCCACTTTTGGGAAGGTTCTGCTGGGGCTGACAGGAACTAGGCATCTTAGGTACCTAAGCTTGTTTCTCTTGCTCTCTGGCCCAATCTCTATTTACATATTTATCCAATTGAATGGTCGTTAAGAATGTTTCTGCAATCCAGTAGTTAGGTCCCCCAACTGGGAGAATGGAGACCCTGGGTCCAGATCCCCTCCTCCAATGACTTTCATTATTAATCCAGTGGAACAGATTCAACACAAGAAACTGAGGGAGCCCCCTATGAGAATATCCCATAGCTCACTAGTTAGAGCACTTTTCTGAGAAGTAAGAGACCCCTTTTTAAATCATCTCCCTCTCTGATAAAGAGGGAAGAATTAAACCTGAGTCTCCCACAGCCCAGGGAAATACTCTAATCCCCACTCTACAAGTTCCAAGGTCACCATCCTCCTCTGGCAGTTGGCTTTTGGAGGGCTCCCAATCCAGTAGTGTAGCTGCAGCAACAGCAACACAGTTTAGCTATGCTGAGTACAGACCCAGTGACTTCAGGTGAGATTGTACTCCACCCACTAAAGCTATGGCACCACTGCCTGCTACTACAGCTACACTATTGTTTGTACACATGCTAGTTCTCAAACTACCAGGAGCACATGTACAGTAGCAAGAGAATAACCCCTCTACCTCACAGAAGTCAACTGCTTCAGAAATATACTTACACAAAGGGTTTCTGGAGACACACAAGAATTGTCATACTCAGGCTAATAGTCCATCTAGTCTAGTATATCCTGCCCTTTGACAGAGACCACTCAGTTATTTAACTGTAGGCAGTTTGAGATAATGTACATGTAAGGTAAGTTTTGAGTTTACCCATTGTTAACTGGATGCTGGCTTACACACCAGTTGGAGGGCTTAAAATGCCTTCCAAGCTTTAAGTGTTATCCATAAGCACAATGCTTTTCTGCACGCTGCTAAACTCAAATTGTCCCTGGCTTGCAAGGTAAAACATTCCACTTTAACTGAATTTCATGCAGCAGAAGTATTTCCATTTACTGGTTAGATTTTGAATTTGGCCTTGCACAGTTTCATTGAGTTTTCTTAGACTGGTAACTGCTATTAGTATTAATATTGCAATAATGCTAGTTACCCTAACTGTAAGCTTTAATTGTACAGCAGCAATTACTGAAGTGAGGGGTCTTTGTTCATTCTAGTTTGAGTTATGTATTTAAAGTTGTATGTTACACATTTAAAGAAGGGTTAGGAATGTTAGAGACAACATGAAAGGAATCTGTACCAAAAGTAATTTGAGTTCCTGCTTCAAAGCTAGGGCTTGAGGTGTTTCCTCTACATTGGAATGTGATAGTAACGCGAGACAAGTCAAAGACTTGGAAAGCATTACAGACAGACACTGAAGAGGAGTTCCATGTTTGTCGTCCCAAAGAAGTATACTATAAGTCAATTGATTCATTGGTGGGACAGCATTCAGATCTGAAGCCAATCAGCACCACCTTTCTTCCTAAGGCCATGTCTACATCTAAAATTTGGCAGCGTTGGTTGTTACAGCTGTATTAGTACAGCTGTATAGGGCCAGCGCTGCAGAGTGGCCACACTTACAGCAACCAGCGCTGCAAGTGGTGTTAGATGTGGCCACACTGCAGCGCTGTTGGGCGGCTTCAAGGGGGGTTCCGGGAACGCGAGAGCAAACCGGGAAAGGAGACCAGCTTCGCCACGGTTTGCTCTCGTGTTCCCGGAGCCACCCTGCAAACCGCAGGGAAGGAGACCTGCTTGCTCGGGGTTCCGGGAACAAGAGAGCAAACCGGGAAAGGAGACCAGCTTCGCCGCAGTTTGCTCTCGCGTTCCCAGAGTCACCCTGCAAACCGCAGGGAAGGAGACCTGCTTGCTCGGGGTTCCAGGAACGAGAGAGCAAGCCGGGGAAGGAGACCAGCTTCGCCGCGGTTTGCTCTCGCGTTCCCGGAGCCACCCTGCAAACCGCAGGGAAGGAGAACCGCTTGCTCGGGGTCCCGGGAACAAGAGAGCAAGCTGGGGAAGGAGACCAGCTTCGCCGCGGTTTGCTCTCGCGTTCCCGGAGCCACCCTGCAAACCGCAGGGAAGGAGAACCGCTTGCTCGGCGGTTCGGGGAACGAGAGAGCAAACCGGGAAAGGAGACCAGCTTCGCTGCGGTTTGCTCTCGCGTTCCCGGAGCCACCCTGCAAACCGCAGGGAAGGAGAACCGCTTGCTCGGCGGTTCGGGGAACGAGAGAGCAAACCGGGAAAGGAGACCAGCTTCGCCGCGGTTTGCTCTCGCGTTCCCGGAGCCACCCTGCAAACCGCAGGGAAGGAGACCTGCTTGCTCGGGGTTCCGGGAACGAGAGAGCAAACCGGGAAAGTGAGACCAGCTTGATTACCAGAGGCTTCCTCCTTCCACGGAGGTCAAGAAAAGCGCTGGTAAGTGTCTACATTGGATCACCAGCGCTGGATCACCAGCGCTGGATCCTCTACACCCGAGACAAAACGGGAGTACGGCCAGCGCTGCAAACAGGGAGTTGCAGCGCTGGTGATGCCCTGCAGATGTGTACACCTTCAAAGTTGCAGCGCTGGTGAGGGAGTTACAGCGCTGCAACTTTCTGATGTAGACAAGCCCTAAGAAAAGGAAAAGATGCTGCAGTCAGAACTGAGCTGCAGTCATATTACACAGCTATGTTCTCTGGTATGTTTATTTATGGAACTGAAGCAAGATGCAGAAAGAAAGCAAGCACTAGGGAGTTTAAAAGTTGCTATTTTTAAATGATCCACAAGTTAACCTGTTAAATTTATTCCCAACTTGAGGAAAGAACAGTGACAGACCTAGAGAGACACGTGTACTGGTATCAAGAGGTAACTCAGTATTTTGAGTTGCTGATATAGAATTATGTACATTTCAACACAGTAATAGTTCTGCATTGCAGCTAGTTTACATGGTCTTAACAGAATATTTGAGTCTTGTGATTAGACTTTTCATTAATATTTTCCACAGTTATTTACAGAGGCCAAGCAATAGCATGCTGTGTTTTCTTGCCAGTTAAGTTGTATAAGCCATTTACACAATGTTTGAAAAGTTACTTAATTGGATGTATCTGTCAGGTTTAAGCCCAAGGTTGCCAAGACTGGATTGCAGAAATGTAGATTCCTGCTGTTTTTTTTTTTTTTACCATGAAGTACTTAAGCTAAAATTCTATCATTTTGAGGCAGGGGGGAAAAAAAAAAAAAAAAAAGGAATACACTGAGGATATTCAGCATGTTCTTGTTGTAGTACAAATGGATTTGCCACCACATATACTGTATAATAGACTTCCCACAGCTTTCAGTATATTTGCAATTGCTTAAGTAATCCTGATTCTGCCCTTCAGAAAAAGGAAAGCCAAAGAATATTCTATTTTGTCAGACAACACTTTTACTGTTTTTCCAAACATGACAAATCATGTAAAAAAAAAAAAGTCAGAGCACAACAGTTTAAGTTTTAATTGCCACCATGTGTTCCTGCTGCAGATAATTTTTAAACACACTTTAATATTTTCAAAAAATGTCTGCCCAAAACCTTAAAGTAGGCTTCACCAAGCTTTACAAAAGCAGCAAAGCATGAATATAATTTAGTCCTTTCTAGTGTTCCTATAGTTACACTGCATCTTGTAAGTTTTTACATCTTACATTTCTAGTCAAACCACTCAAACTCAAAAGTAATTCAAGAAAAAGTTAAATTTCATTTACTTGTTCACTCCAGCTTTGTAGTATGAACAACTAATGCTCATTAAAGTTTAAAATGCTGTCTTAGGAGGCAAGGATACTAATACAACTTTTCACAAACATTGTTTAGTGGCTACCAGATGGACAAGGGCTAAATTTATTTAAGATTAAGCTTCCTTGGAGACTAGAAGAGGATGAAACAATTGCAGACTTGAGATGGCAGTGTGCCCCACTGTTCACCTGGGACTCAAGTCCCTCTGGGTTAACTGAAGTTTAAGGAAGCACTCCCACCCTGTCACTAGAGGTGCTCTGTAGCATATTGCTACTTGCCAGGAAGAGACTTAAAGAGCTCTGTGTAACTGAATACACCAAAAAAACACCTGTTAGGAGTCTGCAGGAAGAGCAGGTGAAGAAACAAGCAGTCTGACAAAGTACAAATGAAAAACCTGCATCTTTTCACCCATTGTTATTCACTTGACAATCACTGACAAGGATGATGTATGTATTTCTGCACCTGCACTTGTAAAAGCAGATAAAATATTTAATATGTAATTTACAATGTATTTTACCAGCTTAGCATACAGAATGAATACACAGTATATCAAAGTAGTTGACAGTTATGGACTTGTGTAAGCCCTGCAAAAATAGTAGTTCAGTTATCTGCTAATTTAAAAAAAAAGTTTGCAGTTTAGAAGTGATACAGTTGAATCTACCACAAAATACAAACAGCTGCAAAAATGTATACCATTCCAACAATGTATATAAGTTATTAAATAATGATCTGATTTAAAAGAATATAAATGAAGCCTTTAAGTAGGTCTTTTCTACATGCATATTATTCCTCATTAAAGAAAAATATGTAAAAAGGCCATTGGTAATTGCTTTGATAACCACTGTAGAAAATGCCAATTCTCTGGTCTCAGACTCCACTAGTTTAGCACTTGAGGTCTCTGCAGTGTTATAAGTGATTATTTTTCAATACTGTTAATTCTATTACTCCACTGGTAAAGAATGCATGACATGAAATATGGCAGTCTTCATGTTGAGGGGCAATAATCCACAGTTTTATACAGTTATCCAGAAGAACAGCACCCTCCACTGCTCTGTGCTTGTGGCTCATCATCAATAATTTGTACACCCCGCCTTCCAGTTCCTGACTGGCTGGAACCATTGCCTCTTGCTCTTTCATCTACTTGAGCAGTTTCTATCATTCCTGGAAAATAAGAACTCAAATCAGAATGACATTCCATTACAATTTTAAGGTATTTCGAGGCTCTGAATTCAACAAGCTATTTAATCTCAATGCACACAGCGCTGTTAACATGATTACATTTAGCAACACAAGCAAACTGAAATTTTCCAACATACCAAAAAAAATCCACTTTTATTTAAAGTGATCCACAGCTGATACCACAGATGAACATTTTAAAACAAGTTGCTACATTTAAAGTCCTAATCCATACTTAGATCCCAAAAATTCAGAAAACTCAGCAGCTCTAACTGGACTTCAACAGGACCATTTGGGTGCTTGGTAGTTGAGTTAGTAAGGCTATTTGGGCCTAAATAAATGACCTCTCAACCATATTAACTACTGCATTAGGGCTAGTACATAGGAACAAAACAATTATCGCTGAAAATTCTACAAATAAAGGAAAGCAACAGCAGACAGCTGAATGATGCTAGATCCGTTTCCTTCCTAATTTGGCTCCTTTGAAGGTTTAAGACACAGGTGTTCAAAGAATTTATAGATGCAGGGAATAAGGCACCTATATTCCAATCCAGACCATTTGGAATGTGGTTTAAAATCTGTGCAATAAACTCCAAGTTGACTCTGGACAGCAAGTGAAGAGAGAACATCAAATCAAGAATTCTGAAGCTAAGTTTCTGGGGGATGGAGGATTAGAAGGAGAAAATAGTCATAGGGAAAATGGAAGAGGAAAGTGCGTTTATGTACTTTCCTGTTTTCAACCAACCAGTGCTCAGATAGGGTGAAGGAGAAACCTTGGACAGAGTGCAGCAGTACAAGAATGAAATTTTGAACAAATACACTTTGAAACACTATATTCCAAATAGCCTGAACAAGCCTTAAACTTGGTTTTCATTTTTTACTTTGGACACTAGAGCCCCTGTTTTATTAACCAATTGAGGATTGAGTTCACAGTTGAAGGTCTCAAAATTACAACAGGTACAGTGCATAAGATAACATTAATCATGCTATAATATGCACATATCAAGTGTATGCAGTGTGCCTGATTCTCATCTTGGCACCTAATCTTAGTCTTTTCAATCCTGCAGCAGCTTGAATGTTGGCTCAAAGACTGAAGACATTCAACTATAGAAAGTTTGGCATCAAAAGATTCATAAGACTGATCAATTACTAAATTAAACTATAGTAGATTAGGTATCTGCGAAACCCAGTCTTCAAATCTATTATCTAAAAGGACTTTATTCTGATGAGGGCTTTTTCCATCAACTTGTACCAATGTAAGCTCACCACAGCAAATGCAATACCTACTTTTACAGAGGTCAAGGAAGAGTTCTTCAATTCCTTTGTTTTGTTTGGCTGAAGTATGATAGTGTTTTGCTCCCACTGATTCTGCATATCTGTATATAGTGCAAATACAGAAAAAGATTTTACTTATGAGACCACATGGAATGTTAAAGAAATCAAAAATTCTTTCAAGCCTTCATACTTTGAAGTGTATAATATTCTCTGTAAGACAAATATCCTCCGTACTTTGATTTGTATATTTACCACATTAAAAAAAAAACTTTGCTATTTCAATTTGATACCACTCCTGTATACTGTGTGCAAACAACCCAAGCCCACCTTTTAGCAAACAGATAACAGAAGCTTGGAATGATGACAGGGGACTTGATTACCTGTCCTGATCACTTCCCCTGAGGCACCTGACATCGGCCATTGTTGGAAGACAGGATACCAGGCTAGAGGGTCTGACTTGGTATGGCCATTCTTATGTTCTTTTCAATTACATAAAAAGGTTGTTACAAGGAAGAAAAATTGTTCTCCTTAACCTTTGAGGATAGGACAAGAAGCAGTGGACTTAAGTTGCAGGAAGGGTGGTTTAGACTGGACATGAGAAAATTCTTCTTGTCAGGATGGTAGTTAAGCACTGGAATAAATTGCCTAGGGAGGTTATAGAATCTTCATCATCATTGGAGATTTTTTTTAAGAGCAAATTATACAAACACCTAGTCAGGGATAGTCTAGATAATACTTAGTCCTGCCATGCATGCAGGGGATTGAACTAGATGACCTCTCAAAGTCCCTTCCAATCCTATGATTCTATGAATAGTGTAGATTCAGAAGCATCACTGAAAGCAATAAAGGGAGCATCTACTATTTTAAAAATGCTTCAGAAGCTAACTTCACTACAGAATATACTGCAAATTTAAGAGTGCTCTGTATAATTTTGAAGCTTTGTAAAATCCTTGAATACATACATGGAGTAGAACATGGATGGAATGTTAGCTATAGCAGTAATTCTGGCTGATAAAACAAAAGCTATAGTAATTAGCTACAACTGTTAAAAAAAGCAGTAGTGCTTTTAATGGTCTTGTGATGAAGGCACTAGTTACAGCAGAATTGATTAACTAAATTTAAAGTTAGTCAAAGTTTAACAAGGAGGAAAAAAAAAAAACTTACGTTTCTGCTTCTTGAACTGAAACATGCCTCTCTTTTTCCAAGTCTATTTTGTTACCTGTCAGAGAGAGAGACCAGTCTTCAGATCTTTGCAGTGTGTGCAGAACAGACTAAAGAAAAAAAAGTCTAGAAAGTATGGATTTCTTCCTATCACTTTCCAAAGACCACCTTCAAACATAACCTAACATCAAGCTGCTGTTCCTTAAAAAGGTTTTACATGTTAAGAGTTAACAGTATTTAAAGATTTTCCCCTTTCACCCAGATACTTAGGATAGGATCCAAAAAAGGTACACTAGCACCTTTAAGTCCCAATTTTAGGCTCCACTGTTAACCACAAAACTCCTGCTAAACCCTATAGGCACCAAATAAGTTTAAGTACTTAAGTTTTCAGGGTAAAAAAGTTTTTCCAGTGTCTATTTTCCTGCCTTTGGTCATGCACACTGGCTTTCCTCTAGGTGTCCAGATACCCATCTCCAGCCTGAGCTCCAGAGTGTCCATGAACTGAGGAAGATCATTTTCCTGCCCATCTCATATGCAGGGCCTGATCCAGGAGACATGCTCAGAGCTGCCTGCTGGATCACAGTCCATTCAAAGTGTGACCACCAGAGGAGGGGGTGCCCATCTTCTGACTTTTAGCCCAGTGGTTATAGCACTCATCTGAGAGATGAGACTCAGTGAGGGTAATTGAAGCTGCTTAGTGACAATAAGATACTAACAGGGAAGGGGGGGGGGGTCTCCAACCTCTCAGGAGAGAGAGTGCTCTCACATGAGTGGCTCACAGCTCAGTCACTGGGAGACAAGAATGGAGTCTGTTGAAGATGTTCCACTGTGGATAAGTAATGAAAGCAAATGGAACAGGGGAACTAAACCCTGGGACTCCCACCTCTCAGACAAGCATCCTAACCACCAGGCTACAGATTCATTCCCATTCTCACTTTAATTTATTCACAATGGAATGCTCCAACAGGAGAGATGGGGGAGCCCCACATCTGAAAATCCCATAGCTTAGTGGTTAGAGCACACAGAAGTGGGAGATCCAGATTAAAGTCCCTCCCTCTGCCAGAGGGGGAGAGGATTTGAACAGGGGTCTCCCACATGCTAGGCAAGTGCTCTAACCTCTAGGAAAAAAGTTAAGGCAGCACCACCACCTCCAGACATTTTATGTGGGTTAGACAGGCACCTAACTCATTCCCACAAGAAACACCTGATGTACTTAAGCCACATGACTCCAAGGCCATGGCTACACTAGAGAGTTGCAGTGCTGGTGAGGGGGTTACAGCGCTGCAACGTAGGATGTGGCCACACTTGCAAAGCATGGCCAGCGCTGCAACTCCCTGATTGCAGTGCTGGCTGTACACCCAGTCGAGCCTCGGGTGTAGCGATTCCAGCGCTGGTCAGCAAGTGTGGACCCCACCAGCGCTTTTATTGACCTCTGGGGTATAAGGAGGTATCCCAGAATTCCTGTCCACAACAAACCGGAAGAAAGGGGGAGCTCAGAGTTCAGCCAAACTGCTTATTTAAAAAACAAACAGCTCCTGTTTGCTGAGCAAGCAGAGGCAGGCAGGCAGGGGAATTACTTTGGAATGTTCATAGCTGTTTGCTTGAAGAGAGAAACAACACGCTCACACGGCAGAGGGGGAGGGGGAAGTCCATGTTGAGCAGATGCTTATCTGGTCTGACGGCTATTTAGGAGTGCATATTTTGCATTTAGTGAATGAGAGAGGGGTGGGGGAAGGGGTCAGAACTTTTAAAATGATTGAAGGTAGGCACTGTGTGTCTTCCAGTCCTCAGAACTTGCAAGGCAGGGAGCTGAGAACAGTGTCAGCTCCAAAAATCCAATCTCTGTCTCTCCCATGCTCCCTATCACATTCCACTCCACCCCCCTCTTTTGAAAAGCACGTTGCAGCCACTTGAATGCTGGAATAGCTGCCCACAATGCACCACTCCCAACAGCGCTGGCAGCTGTCAGTGTGGCCACACTGCAGCGCTGGCCCTACACAGCTGTACGAACACAGCTGTAACTACCAGCACTGCAGAACTGTAAGTGTAGCCATGGCCCAAGAGACAGGTTCAGGTTTACCAATCATTAAGTAGAGGTAAGTACTTGCCAATGGCCTCAGCTTAGGTTGCTATCTCCAAGAGGGGCAATGCTTAGAACAACCTCCTCTCTTAAGCTGGCCAATGTGAGATGCTAAAGTGGCTCCTCACCTAGCGAGGTAGCTTTGTGGATTGCTTTCTAAGGCACTCATCTCCTCATTCAATTTATAGGGAGCCTAGGCACCTAACTCAAGGTTCTGAATTGCAGAGTTGTTCCTGTAATCTTTTAAGTGCCTAAATGTTATGCACCAATGCTCAGTGTGTGACACCCAAGTCCATTTAATACATACTGAGGAAGCTAAAGTTAATTTATCTTTCCACACCAAATCTTGCATATACTTAAGAGTTTAGGTATCAATATACAGTATCTGTTGAGTTCACATTTGGTAGGAAGCTGATCTGTACTGTAAGACTGTTCCATTATCACAAAAGCAAGTAATCATGGCAATGTTTAAATTGCACATTTACAATAAATCAAACAAGTCTCATCCATTCAAAACAGACTGCTTTAAAAAAAAATAATAGCCTTACCAACTATACATAAACAGATTTCGTTTCCCAACATTTTTCTTAATTCCTTGACCCAGTTTTTTACCTGCATACAAATATTAGAGTTAGGTGTTTCTTAAAATGAGAATACATGTTATCACCACTTTAAGGTCATGGATCCAACTATACAGCTTTAAGACTAAGACAGATATCTATGCAAGTGTCTTTATAGACTAAAAAGGATGAAGTCAGAGCAGGTGATCTGGAATCCAGAGAAGCTATGCACCTCAATTATACTAAAGGTAATCCAGCATCGGATATCCCAGTCCCAAAGAGCAAGCTGCATATCACATATGTGATGTAAATGCACATGAGGTTGTCTTTTAGGTCAAATCTGAATTCTGTATTGACTGCTACATAGATGGATCAGTGATGGTTAGTGTGCATGGTATTCTACCAGAAGAACTGGGGCCTGCTCTGTTTATCCAATTTAAACATAATGGAGGACTGTTTTGGGAGGAACAGAAGCAGAAAAGATTACTACTTTTGCATGTATGGTGGGAGATGGACCAATAGAAAATATTTTGTCCACACAGACTAAATGGAGTGTATAAGCTTATGAATTTCTATTTTATTATGGTTAATGAAGGATGGGAGGAAGTTAACTGCAAGAAAGTAAAAAAAATTAGATCCCATGATACAGAAGTGAAAACATACAAAAAACCCCAAACAAATACAAGACACATGTTTCTCTTTAGACAGAATACATGATGGAAAAAACTTGATTAAAATGAAAATCCTTCAGAATCTTACCAATATTCTAATAAGTAGATCATTTAGATTTATGGACTGAACTCTGGAATATATAAGCAGCTCTATATAGACATAGAAGCTCCAAAACCTTACCTCTACTTACTGTTACAAGATATTAGTAACCAAGGGGCACATAGTGTAGTAACTTTAAAATTATGGTAAAGTAGTGCATTCCACAAGCAAGGCATGTTACATTTCAAATAATTGAGACCTATGCAATAGGCACATAGTACTTAATGTTATTGTTCCATCACTACCACATTAAGCACTGTAATTGTAACTATGTAGTAGAGTAGTTCTGACCTAATTACTTCAGAAAATAAGCAGTTAAACTCTAGTGACAGTGTCATAACAGCATTAATCTTAACTGTTTTACCAGGAGCAAAGAGGGGGAAGGAGGAAGAAAAAAGTTCCTGTTTCGGTAAAGTTGGAAGATTTTCTATTAGAAAGAAAAACAAAAATTTAGATCTTTCAAATTGATCAGTTATAAAAATTGACTGTACTGCAGTTTTTGTAAATAAGTTAAGGCAGTAATTATCTAAATTAGAAAGTATATTTAGTTACTGATGAAATAGAAACTTTGAAGTTGCACACATACTGTAGGGAAGCTTTGAACCTGTTTACTTTGAGGAGATGGATGAATTTGTCACAGTACCTTTTGAAAAGAATCTTCATCTGTTATATCATATACTAAAATAGCTCCATTAGAATCTCTGTAGTAAATTGGACCCAGTGCATGGAATCTTTCTTGACCTGCTGTATCCTGCATGTGGTAGACATTTGTGTTAGTGTTCATTAAGACAAAACTGACAACAGTCAAGGAAATCCAACTATTGAACAAGAGTAACACTAGAAATAAGTAAACTTAGTTCTTGGCAAGAATCCAGCCGGAATCTCAAATGTGTATTCATGTTATTTGTGCTTAGTATTTTAAACAGACTTGAATTCCATTTTAAAAGTGAAAAGCTGAAGTTTATAAAAAGGAGAGTGAATAGATAAGAGGCAGATATAAAACGTACCCATATTGCAAGGTTTACTCTTTTTCCTCCAATGTTTAGCTTCTTTGTTAGAAAAGATGCCTAGAACAGACATTAAAATATGTATGAAACAGTTTAGAGACAAGAGTCAGTTAATTTTTACATTTATGACTAATCCAGAGAGTTGTTTATATTTGAATTACTTTTGTACTTCTGGGTTTTAAAAAGGAAAAAATCCTGAAGCAAAAAAATCTGTTCAGACCACCATTAATCAAGCCAAGGTAACCATCAGAAGATGTGTGGAGGTGATAGACTCAAACATATAATATTGTCCAAGGCTGGGGATTAGCCTAGCTCCAAGAAACCACACTTTCAGCTTGCCTTTCAGAGTATCTCCAGGCAAGTCTAGAAGAATTTTATAACATCTCAATATTGCCTCACCATTGGGCAGCATTTAAGTAGTAACTGCCATTTATTCAGTTTGGAGTGAAGGCAGGTAAGATAAATTCAGGAATTTTGCATTATGTTACAAATGACCTAGCATCCCAAGCAAATTATGTAAGATTTAATGATAAAATCTAGTTTAATAAGAACAAGTAGTTAGGTCTTAACCCATAAACAATGGATAAAGATTTGAACATTAAACAAGTTACATCAAAAAAAACACACTAATCAGTCCTAATTAGTTTGACTATTAGCTAGCTATTATCCTTTGGCATCCATGCTGTCATAATATAATTCCCAATTCTGGACCTTAGCATCCAAAATATGGGTATTAGCATGAATTTCCCTAAGCTTAATTACCAGCTTAGATCTGATAGGCTGCCACCACCCAAAAATATAGTGTTTTGGGGCACTCCCCAACCTTCCCTGGGGACCCCAAGACCCAAATTCCCTGAGTCTCACAACAAAGGGGGATAAACCATTTCCTTCCCCCTCCCTCCTTCCTCCCCAGCTCCTTCCCACCCTGGGAACACTAGGAGATCACCCGATTCAACTCCGTGAATCTAACACAAAGAGGAACTTTACCATTCCCTCCCTCAGGCAATACAGACTCAAGCTTCTTTGAGCCTTAACTACGAGAAAACACTCAAATAGGTCTTAAAGCAAAGCTTTTAGTAAAAAAAAAAAAAAAAAAAAAAAAAAAGTAACAGGTTTATCTCTGCACTTTACATGGTAAAAGTTACAGGGTCTTTCAACTTATAAACAATAGAAAAAATTTTTCCAGCAGAAACACAATTTAAGCTACTTCTAGCACGTACACATATGCAAATGAAAAAGAAAACAAATTAAAAAAGACTATGACCGCCTTTTCTACTTACAATTCTGAACAGATAAGAGACTGTAGCAGGGAGATTGGCAGAAACCTGGTTACACCTCTAGCCCCGTCCAGGACTCAGAACAAAACCAAACCCAAAACCCACAAACAAAGGCTTCCCTCCCATGAGATTTTAAACTATCTTGTCTCCTGATTGGTCTTCTGGTCAGGTGTTTGGGGTCCCTGTTTGTTAACCCTTTACAGGTAAGGGAGACATTAACCCTTAACTATCTGTTTATGACACATGCCCACTTCTGATCCTCCATGAGAACACCCTTGCCTTCAGAGTTGTCTGTTTCCCTTGGTCTGAATCCTAGGGGTCTGATGAAGTGAATATTCACCCATGAAAGCTTATGCTCGAATAGGTCTGTTAGTCTATAAAGGTTCCACAGGACTCTGTTGCTTTTTACAGATCCAGACTAACAGCTACCCCTCTGTTAGTTATACCATAAGTCAAGTTTTTTTGTTTTGTTTTTTTTACCATTAATACTAGCCCCCCCCCCCCCCCATTTGGAACATACCAGGGCAACTGAGCCTGGGACAGATGTAGGCCAATGTAAAGAGTTAAGAGCTCAAGGCATGACAAGTTGTGGCACAGTGGCCTTAGCTACCATAGTGACTGAAATCTTACTTTGAGGGGGATCTTTTTGATCACTGGTTCTCAAACCTTTGTTCTGGTTACCCCTTTCACATAGCATGCCTGAGTGCGACTCCCTGCCTTACATAGGAACGGCTATACTGGGTCTGTCCAGCCCACCATCCTGTCTGCCAGCAGTGGGCAATGCCAGGTGCCCCAGAAGGAGTGAACCTAACAGGCAATGATCAAGTGATCTCTTTCCTGCCATCCACCTCCACACACTGACAGAGAGTAGGGACCCCAAGCTAACATGGACTTAACCACCATGTTTTAAAAGAACTAGATAAATTCCTGTTATAGTCCTAGCCTTCACAACCTCCTTAGGCAAGCAGTTCCACACGTTGACTGTGCACATATAAATAAATTAAAAACACTTTTTTTATATAACACCATTATAAGTGCTGGAGGCAAAGCAGAGTTTGGGGTGGAGGCTGACAGCTTGCAACACCTCACATAACCTCATGAGCCCCTGAAGGGTCCTGACCCCCCGTTTGAGAACCCCTGTTTTTGAGGTTTGGCAGAAAGAAATACTGTGTTGCAACTTTCCCCACATGAAATAGACTGGCCCTTCTCTTTGAAGAAAGACGTTTGTGGGCAAGAAAACAGGAAACTCCCATCAGTGGCAGCTTCTTTCATAGAAAAGCTACAGAATCCAGATTCAGACTACAGCAACCAATTCACATGGTTAAAATACTACAACGCCAGACTGCAGCCATATAAAATAATCTGGAAACCATACGTACTGTGAATCTACCAGATCACTTTAGATACTATGAGGAGGTAAAGGTACCCAACATTTAGATTTCAAACCAGATGGACATTCTTCAGATTCTTTTGAATTTGAAGTAATTTATTAGTCTTGGTTCTTGTCGTACCTCAGACTGGTAGAAATAGCATTTTAAGTTTGCATCAAAGCTAGGGACAGAAACTAAGCTAAAGTTAAAGCCTGAAACATTCCAAAAAAAAGAAAAAGAAAAAGAAAAAGAAACAGACAAGCAGCAATGTTGACAGTCACAGGAGCAAATATTTCATATAATTTACTTGTGACTATAAACCAAAAATTGGGACAGGAATATTTTCTTTGATCAAACGTAAAGTCTTAGCTACTCAATAACAAGATTTTCCCCCAGTCTGAAGCTAAGTGAAAGCAGGCTTCAAGTTATATTTTTATGATGTATTAGACAATATGCTAGAGTTACAATGCAATGCACAACTGCTTTACCCATGTAGTATAAGGAGTCAGGCAGCAGAGGTAACTCCCTTGGTTGGTAGGCTTCATTATTGGTTAACAGTGTTTAAGTAAATTTCTCAAGCAATGTCCCCTAGTCACTTAACATTTCTAGCATTTGTGACTATAAATATGCTAGTATATTCAGTGTAAGGGTATGTTCTTAGAATGTATACACCAGTGCATTTTAGTCTTTGATTCTTAAGAAAGAAGCTCAACTTTAATCTGTTAGGTTTCCAGTTGCAAGAAGTCACTTCACTTCTGTTTCATTTAACATTAAGAGCTGCAGTTATGAGAATTCTGCAGTGTAACTTGGAAAATAATAGATCCTTATTCATTTCAGTCCTTTTGTAGTTTTATGTTCGGTAAAGCTTTCGTGGACTAAGACTAGTTTAAATCTGAAAGTCATGAGTTTTAACTTCCAGTCATTCCTTTCAACTTTTTATTTCTACGGCAATTTTTTGGGTGTGGTTTCCAAAACATGAGATGAGCAGAAGTTATTGCCAAATAATCTCAAGCATCTCTGAAATAAACTGCAACAAATACTGTTATATTGAGTCTTGTGATACCTTATGACTTTAGTTCTTTATGCATTAAGAGCCTTTGATCTCCAGTGAATGCTTCAACCTATAAATTTACACTAAGTTCAGTTATGCTTAACTCATTAATCGCCTACAATTGTTAAGAAACGGTCTTCCATCTATGGGCACACTGAAGTGTTAAATATCATTCCCTTAAAGAGCAAGAGCCTCATCCCTGCTCCAGCACAAAGGGGCTGGATAAGAGTCTAAGCAGCATAAAAGAGGCTCTAAAATCCCCAGATCCAGTTAGGAGAGGATTCTCTCAAGCCCTGATGTAGGGGGAACGCCAGGGGCATGTTGGGTGCAGGGTGTCACTGTGTGCAGCACTGGAAATTCCAGATAGTGCTGCAACCTATATGGCAATCTAGGGACATGGTCATAACTTAGACAAGCCCCCAAATCCACTTAAATTACATCAGGGCTGCTCCAGCCCTGAGAGGAACCCAGAATCTGGAGGGTGCAAAGTTTACTTAAAGCTGTGTTGCCCCTCTTCATCTGGACTCTGTGTGCCATGCCTCTTTGTATTTACTGTAGTTTAGATTTGAGAAAATTCCTGAAGACCAAAAAAACAAACAAACTATTTCAGACAATAGTTTATCACTTCAGCTCAAGGTGGCAGATTAGCAACTTCCACCACTTCAGTGCTTTTTTTCAGATTTTCAGTGCTTATCACTTTAGCAATAGACATGCATTATTAAACTATTTAAGAGCTAACATGAAATCAAATATGGCTGACATGACTAATTAGTACAGGCCTGCACAACATGCAGCCAGCATGGGCTCACTGTGCAGCCCGGGGGGGGGGGAACTCAATAGGCAAGTGGCAGGTGAGGGAGGGGGGCTGATGAGGTGAGCAGGTGGGTAGTGGGGGGGGGGCAGGTGAGCCAGCAGCTGGCCCCAGCTTACCTCCACTCTGCCTCCTCCCTGAATGCTCTGCCCCACTTCTCTCTCACCCTCCTCTGCTTCCCGTGAATCAGCGGTTCGTGCAGGAAGCCTGGGAGGCCTGAGAAGCAGTGTGGCAGCTTCGCACTCAGGCCCCGGGAGGTGAAGATGGAGCAGAGGGATGTGAGGAGAGCTGCCTGTGCTACAGCAAGTAACCTGTGAGGGGGCGCGCAAGGAAACTGCTCCCCGCTCCAGCTCATCTCCGCTCCACCTCCACAGGCCTAAGCATGAAGCTGTTGCTTGCTTGTCAGCCCTTCCAGGCTTCCCGTATGAACAGCTGATTTGTGGGAAGCTGGGGGCCTGTGAGCTTGGCCTGACCCAGTGCTCTAGGCACTGCGGGGCAGTGGCATGGCCCAGCTCCAGCCAAGCAGTGCAGCTGTAGTGCCGCCAGCCACCTCCAGGCAGCACAGTAAGGGGGGAATGGGGGTGGATACGGGTCAGGCAGGTCAGAGGGCAAGGAACAGGGGTGTTGAATGGAGGCAAGAGTCCCGGGGGGTCATCAGGAATGAGAGGAGGGCTTGGATGGAGTGGCAGGGGGGGTGTTTTGGCAGGATGGTGCTGGGGAAGCACGGTTTGTTTTTGTGGGGTGGGCGGCACTTGGGGGGTTGTTTTTGCAGAGCGGGTAGTGCTGGGCAGGTTGTGTTTTGGGGGTGCTGGGTAGTGCTGGGGGGGGTTGGCCCTCAGCTATTTTCTTTGGAGTAATATGGCCCTTGCTGCTTTACAAGTTGTGCAGGCCTGAATTAGCATATACCCATGTACTAGCAGCATCCTAATGCCAGAGTCCTGGGGAAGTTTCACCTAGAATGGACGTTTTGCCTATCAGTTCTCCCTGTGTTTTCCAATAAAAAAAAATTCCTTTCACAGTTTAAAAAAATCTTGCTAAATTCTGCTAGTACAGAAAGACTACACTGCAGTGAGTGAATCCGTGTATACAGTAGCACTGAAAGATCAAACAGGTCTGAGGATTTTAGCTACAGGAAGAGTATTGCAATATGTTAGTTCATACTGATGAATTTATAATAGCTGAACTAGACTCATATACTTTAGGGTCAGAAGGGACCAGTGTGATCATCTAGTCTGACCTCCTGCACAAAGCAGGCCACAGAACCCCACCCATTCACTTCTATAACAAACCCCTAACCTATGTCCGAGTTACTGAAGTCTTCAAATTGTGGTTTGAAGACCTCAAGCTGCAGAGAATCCATCAGCAAGTGACCCATGCCCCACACTGCAGAGGAAGGCGAAAAACCTCCAGGGCCTCTGCCAATCTGCCCCCAGAGGAAAATTCCTTCCCGACCCCAAATATGGCAATCAGCTAAACCCTGAGCATGTGGGCAAGACTCACCAGCCAGCACTCAGAAAAGAATTCTCTGCAGTAACTCAGATTCCATCCCATCACCGACCACTGGGCATACTAGGTTTATTCCTTGTCTGGGAAGCACTAGGTAAGGAAAATTTAAGAAGCCTGTCTCCATCCATAAAGAGTGGGCACAGCCCATCTTCCAATGCTAGGGAGGGAGCCAGTTCTGCAAACAGGGCTAGCTGGCCCCATTGAAGGCATTTCTGGACAGGGCTAATGCCTCACCAACCTCCTGCATGCTAGAATGGCTCTATCTTTTCAAGAGAGAGTTTAGCAAGAGCCACATTGCACGGTGCTTCTCCCCTCTTATCCCATGGCAAAGGGTAATTTTTAAAGAAAGCAACAGTGCTTCCTGGCTCATCCCCTCTCCTTCACATGGCTCATCATCAACTTCAGAGGGAACTACCCATATGCTTAGGTACCTTGCTGACTGGAGCCATAATGCAGAACTGAGTCCTTACTGAATTAAATTAGACTATAAACATGATTTGTTACTAACAAAAACTCTGCCTAAGCACAATTTAAACCACACCATTTCATTGCTTGATATGTTTCAGGATAAATGAGAATACATTCTTAAAGTCTCTGCCAGTTTCACTGTCAAGTCATAACCGGCTCAGCTTATGACACCTTGTTGTCTAATGTGGTAACTGATCTGATGCACCATTCAAAAAATTCATAAGGTTTCAGAGAATGTTCTAGGCATCAGTGACTAGAACTCTATTGGGGGGGTGGGAGCAGAAAAGATCAGAAAATGACGAGTGGAAAAAATAGGACATATGGAGCCCTGCCATCTATTTCATGCAGTCACAGCTTCAAGCACTTTTCCAACTGTCTTTAAAAACAAACTGTTTGACAGCACCCATTAATATCCCTATCTCATCTTGCTTATCCTTCCAACAACATTTAACATATTGACACGCTGAATAATGAAGGACTCATCTACACTTAAATTTTATATCAGCATACCTATGTCAGAGGTCTGAAAAAACCCACACCTCAAACCAACGTAACTATGCCAATAAGATATCTGATGCAGATGAAGCTATGCCAGCATGAATGTTTCTATTGGCACAGATAATATCAGGGAGGTGTTGTTCCTATATTGGGCAGAGGCTCTGCAGTATAGATATAGCCTTCCCTGCCAGACAAATATGATCAGACCAATGGTCCACCTAACCCAGTATCCTGACTGACAGTGACCAGTGCCCTATGCTTCTGAGAGAGTGAACAGAAGAGGGCAATTTACTGAGGATTCTAATGTGTTGTCCACTCCCAGCTTCTAGCAGTCAGAGGTTTAGAGACACCCAGACTGTGGGGTTGCCTCTCAGACCATCTTGGCTAACAGGCACATCAATGGCTATCCTCCATGAATTTATGTAATTTTTTTGAGCCCAGTTATAATTTTGACCTTCACAATGAGTTCCACAGGTTGATTGTGTTGGGTCAAGTACTTCTTTATGTTTTAAGCCAGCTGCCTATTAATTTCATTGTGTGCCCCTTGGTTTGTGTGTAACGTTAAGCAGTAAACAACACTTCCTTATTCACTTTCTCCACACCATTCAGGATTTTTTAGATTTCCATCATATCCTCTGTCGCCTCTTTTCTCAGATGAACAATCCCAGTCTTTTTAAATCTCTCCTCATATGGAAGTTGTTCTATACTACTAATCACGTGTGTTCCCCTTTTCTGTATCTTTACCAATTCCAACAGATTTGATTTTATTTATCAGTATTTTTAGAGGGGTCAAAAAGAACTGCACAGTATCAAGGTGTGGACATATAGATTTGCATACAGACATGATATTTTCTGTCTTATCTACCTCTTTCCTAATCCTAGGAGCCATTGTTAACTTTGACTGCTACTGCACACTGAGCAGATGTTTTCAGAGAACTATCCACAAAGATCTCTTAAACAGATGCTGTGTGCCACTTAAGACTAAATTAAGAATTCTCTCCCCTCCACCCCCCTGGGTTCCAGGACTAGCTGCTCCAAGAAGCAGTCATTAATGGTGTCTAGAAATTCTATCTCTGCATCTGATGCTGAAGGGTCAGGTCCAGAAATGTACCTCTACCTTCAGTCAATCCTACTATATATCCTCTCTCTGCAGTGAGGTTCTTCTCTCTTTCCAACATATTGACCCCTAAGTTCTAAAAACACTGAGCTGCAGGGTCAGTTGGTGTTGAAACTTACTGTGTGAACAGTTCACATTTCAAAACTACTTCTCTTATTATAGTTGCTTTCCTGTATCCTATTTTAAAGTATATTTTACTACCATATATGGTCAGCATGTGGATTAAACTAAGGGGTCGCACACTTCCTGCTTTCTGAAGACTAAACTTGTTGCCTATACCAGGGGCTCATGTCCCTCCATTTTTCCCCCAGAAACTCCCTGCATGCCACCCTTGCATCCTCTAGTTCAAGGATGCTCTGCAATGCCCTCCATTTTCCTCCTGCCAGGGATTCTGTGTCTCCATTCTGTCTCCTCCCATTCCAGCATTTTCTATTCTCCCACATGGCAGGGGCTCTGTTCCTGTTTCCCATGCCTCCCTCCACAGACTAGCATCCCTCAGCTTCTCTTGTGCTCCTATCCCTGTACTGCATGCCTACATGGACCCAGTTCTGCTTCCCCCACTGTTATAGGAATGACTGAGTAGGTTGCACGGGGGGGAGAGTGTTGTAAATGTGAAAGTGTAGAGTCATAGTACAAGTTTGATTCATAGAATTTTTTTATCTTAAAATTTCTAGGGATACAAATTCCATGCTTGAATAATCATGTAGTAGAAGGAACAATCTCAGTCACCATCCAGGTCAGTAAAGGCTCAGGGAGACCAGAGAAGCTACAGAAAACCCAGTAAATTGGGATTTTAGTAACCTATATAGTTGGGGACATGCCACCTGAGGACAGGATGCAGAGAGAATTTCTTGACACCATTAATGACTGCTTATTGGAGCAGCTAGGCCTGAAATCACAAGGAGACAATTCTTGATTTTAGTCCTAAATGCTGCATGAGATTGGATTGAAGAGATTATTATAGCTGAATCACTCAGTAACAGTGATCATAATGTAACTTAAACTTAATGTCCTGGGGGCAGGGGAGAATATCAAAGAAGCCCATCACAGTAGAATTTAACTTTAAAAAGGGAACTACACAAAGGAGGAGGCTTGTTAAATGGAAATTAAAAGGAACAGTCACAAGAAGGAAATGCCTGCAAGCTGCATGGAAATACTTGAGTCTTTTTTTTTTTAAAGTGTGTGTATGTACACACACACACACACACCCCAAAATTAAAAATATAAGGGGACCAAAAATCACCACTGTGGCTAAACAGAGTAGAAGATTCACTATTAATGACTGCTTCTTGGAGCAGCTAGTCCTGGAACCCACTGGGGGAGTGGGGGGGGGGGAGAGAGAGAATTAATTTAGTCTTAAGTGGCACACAGCATCTGTTTAAGAGATGACAATATCAAAACCTATAAGTGAGTCAGCTAAGTCTAGTGATGTTACAGCCCTATAAAGATATTTTTGTATATCCAAGGACTAAGGATAGAGTGCCATCCCTTTTCATGTGAAAAGGAAGTGCATTCTCCCCAGTAAGTCCCTACTCCAAAAAGATTGTTTACAGGAGGTAAAAAAAGTTTCCTTTAAAAGCAATAAATCCACAGAGGAAAATATTCACTTTTTTTTTAAATTGAATTGTGATGGACCTGTAGCTTCCCTCATTCTGTTTCCCCAATATCCACAGAGTATTGATTCAATTCACTTTAAACCTTAAGAAGTGCCTGAATTTCAATTTCCAACTACAAATTACACTAACATGCTTGGCTGAAACTGATACACATCAGATGACAAGACTATTAATAGTCTTAATGTCACAGCCTTTAGTGGGTAACTAAGTTCTGATATTAATGCAAAACTAGAGGCACAGGGCTTGTTTACATTTGCAGTGCTACCATGGGGCAGCTGTAGTGCTTGGGGAGACCCTACCAATGCTGCTGAGAGAGCTTCTCCCATTGGCATAGGTAAACCACTTCCCCAAGTGTTCGTAGCTATGCAGACAAGAGAAGTCCTCCCATTGACATAACACTGTCCACACCAGGGATTAGGTTGGTATAACTACATTTTGGGGGGGGTGGGGGGGAAGGAGGGGGGCGTGGCACAGATTTTCCAAGACAGTCTGGATCAGGGCTGCCCTGGGGCAAAGCGAGGTAGCTGCGGTACTTGTACCCATCTGGCGGCGGTCCAGGTCTTCGGCAGTATTTTGGTGCCACAAAGACCTGAACCGCCACCAGGCCAGGGCTCGTGGGGCCTCTGCGGGACCTGGGGCAAATTGCCCTACTTGCACCCCCTGCCCTCCAGCAGTCCTGGTCTGGATTGGGCTAGTTCTAAAGTAGTGTCACACACTTTATCCTTATTACATCTGAAGTGATGCTATCATGGTTCTGCTACAACTGACTCCATTGCAGACATCTGCTGTCAGCAAGCACAGGAGTATTTAGTCACAGTTCAAACTCTTCATTAACACCTCTCTAGAGCTGAAAAGCTTGGGAAGAAAGGTTCATTAAAGAATCAACCCCAAGCCATGCACCTTCAATTAAGGTGAGCAAGCTCACAACTTGACTCTCAGGAAGTCCTCCAGGAAAAAAAAAAAAATACAGAAGATCAGACTATTTTCACGGTTATGAAGGCTTTAAAAATACTTCAAGCCCTTATGATAAAGGAAATACCTAAATACTTAACACTTTACAGTTACCATTCTGGTCTCCACTCCTGTAATATCATAAACACCTCTAAATATTTAGAGGTGTAAATTTTCTTCAGACCTGATTGAGAAAGAAATTTAAGTTTTTCTTGAAACACATAATGCACAACTTGCTTGCATTTCTACTCTATGTTGTCATCCCTAATAGTTTGTTCTCACTCCGGAACAGTATATCTGGAACTGTGGTTCACAGAGCAGTCGGACACACAAGACAAATTAAAAAGTGGTTCCAGACTCTTAGGGTATGTCCGCACAGCAACTAGCCACTCGCAGCTAGCGTAGGTCAACCAACTCAGGCTTGCACGGTTGTTTCATTACTGTGTAGACTTCCAGGCTTGGGCTCCAGCACAGGCTCTAAGACCTTGTGAGGTTGGAGGGTACCAGAATTCAGGTTCCAGCCAGAGCCTAGATGTCAAGGCATCACCAACCAACCCCGCAGCCCACGCCCTGTGAGCCCAAGTTGGCTGGCATGGGCCAGCCACAGGTGTCTAGTTGGTGTGTAGACACACCCAAGAAGTCTGAGGGTATGTCTACATCTAAAATTTTGCAGCGCTGGTTGTTACAGCTGTATTAGTACAGCTGTATAGGGCCAGCGCTGCAGAGTGGCCACACTTACAGCAACCAGCGCTGCAAGTGGTGTTAGATGTGGCCATAGTGCAGCGCTGTTGGGCGGCTTCAAGGGGGGTTCGGGGAACGCAAGAGCAAACCGGGGAAGGAGACCAGCTTCGCCGCGGTTTGCTCTCGCGTTCCCCGAACCCCCCTGCAAACCGCAGGGAAGGAGACCTGCTTGCACAGGGGTTTGGGGAACACGAGAGCAAACCGGGGAAGGAGACCAGCTTCGCCGCGGTTTGCTCTCGCGTTCCCCGAGCCACTCTGCAAACCGCAGGGAAGGAGACCTGCTTGCTCGGGGAACGCAAGAGCAAACCAGGGAAGGAGACCAGCTTCGCCGCGGTTTGCTCTCGCGTTCCCCGAACCACCCTGCAAACCGCAGGGAAGGAGACCTGCTTGCTCGGGGTTCGGGGAACGCGAGAGCAAACCGGGGAAGGAGACCAGCTTGATTACCAGAGCTTCCTCAGGTATGCTGGGATACCTGCTTATTCCACAGAGGTCAAGAAAAGTGCTGGTAAGTGCCTACACTTGATTACCAGCGCTGGATCACCAGCGCTGGATCCTCTACACCCGAGACAAAACGGGAGTACGGCCAGCGCTGCAAACAGGGAGTTGCAGCGCTGGTGATGCCCTGCAGATGTGTACACCTCCTAAGTTGCAGCGCTGTAACCCCCTCACCAGCACTGCAACTTTGTGATGTAGACAAGCCCTGAGAGTTTATACACAATACATAAGCTTGTACATGCACTTCAATACAGGTCAAATAAATTTACAGTGAATTACAGGATTTTGGTGTTGCAAATCTGGGGCCAATAATTTAGACAGGATTTATTTTCGAACATTTTAGCTGTCAAGAACAATTACATGGAGTGGCTCTTTCAATAATTGGGATGTTACCCAAAACTGGCTTAGTCCTCATATTGCAAAAAGGCTAAAGTAGAAAGTTTGGAGAATTTAGCACATTTCAGCAGTAATATTTATTAGAAGTTGTACTCAAAATTCTTGATGTTTGTTTACACTGAGGTTTTCAAAAACCTAAAGACAAAATCAGAAGGCACTCACAATTTCTTTGAAGATATTGGCTTTCCTCAATACTTAGCAGCTTAACTTTCACCACTCAGAACATTAACCACAGCAACTAAAGCTGGAATTTGCACATAACACTTAGTCATCAGGCCACTCATGTTGCCTGGTTAGTGAGCAGGAATTAACACTTTCAGATCATGTTTCCCCATACCAGGCTTACAAAGGCCCACATGCAGAAAGCTAAGAGCCTGAACAGGTCATGGAAATCAGAGAAGATAGATAAGTATTTACACCCAAACCCCTGCCATTTCAGGTATAAACGGAACTACTGAACTCCCTTAAACCGGGAAGTAACCAAAAAGGAACAAGCCTAGCCACTTAACACCAACAATCAAGAAGGCAGGAAGAGGGAGAAATAATTAATACACGCATGCCAGTCTTCACCCAAGGAAGGAGATGATAGTACCAGGCTGGACCTCACAACAGCAGCAACGACAGTATCAGAAAGTGACAGAGCCATCTGAACAGGACTCAGCCCGGAGACGAGACCAGAGACACAGATGTGGACTGACACCAAAGGGGCGGCATATAAGAAGTACGCTGGGAGCAGACAGCTCAACAGCCAGACTGTCCTCCCTATATCCACAGGCAGACACACACCTCGGCCCCCCGGCACCGCCCCCCGCCCGGCCTCGGGGCCCGTCCCCCCCGCACCTGCAGGGTGGTGATGTGCTTGTCGTTGAACTTGTTCTCGCAGTAGCGCAGCACCAGGGAGGTTTTCCCCACGCAGCCCTCCCCGAGCAGCACCACCTTGAAGGAGAAGCTCCGGCCGCCTCCCCCCGCGCCGGAACCCGCCGCCGCCATCCGCAGCGAACCCGCCCGCTCGCCGGGCCGCGGCCTCACATCAGCGACGCAGCGGCCGCAGGGCGCAGCCGGACACCGAGCCCGCCCGGGAGCCGCCGCGTGGAGAGCCCGGGGATGCGGGGACCGAGGGGGGAAGCCGCGTGGAGAGCCCGGGATGGAACCAGGGCACTTGTCACGGCGCTGGCCCCGCTCCCTCTAATGGCGTCTTCTTCCTCCTACGTCACGCTCCGCTCGGTCACGCGACATCTTGGCGGCCAACGGGAGGGGCAGAAGCTGCGGGTGCCGAGGCCCCGCCCAGAGCCCCAGGAGGGGTGGGGGAGGGGGAGGGGGAGGGCGGGGCCTAGCGAGCTTCCCAAGGGGCGGGGCTAGATGAGATTCCGGAGGGGGAGGGGAGGAGTCTGACCCTCCGTGTCCGTGACCTCCTCAGACTATTGTGCCCGCGCCCCCGGGGCGATAGTCAGCGCCGGCCCGGGCCAGGGCTCGTGTCTGTAGACGCGGGCAGCAGCTGGGCCGGGGCGGCCTGGCTCCTTCCCCTGTAGCAGGGAGCTCAGGCTGGGAAGGGTTGTCTGGAGGGGTCGGGGTGACAGCAGGGACAGCCCCAGGGCAAGGCACAGCCCGCCTGGTATCCAGCAGGGAGCCTCAGCCGGCCTGGCGGGGGGGTGCCCTCCACGGTAGTGGAACAGCCTGGCACTGGAAGGTGTCCTGTCCTATGGCGTTGGCCAACTAATAGCTCTCTGATCGTTAGTATTTGTGAGTGGTGTAGGGCCGTGGTGGGCACTGGGGATTAGAAATCCATGCTGGACGTGTGGCTAAAGTGTGTGCAAAGCAGGTGTGCAAAGCAAGTGTTCCCTCACTTTACATCTAAGCAGCACGCAGCCCCATCAGGCCAGCAAAGGGTGGAGGCAAAGGTCACACTGACAAGTGGGGGAAGAGACAGCGAGGAGTCTATGCCCAACAGGAGAGAGATGCTTGGTCTAGGTTTTATTCTTCAGAAGGATCCATATCAAAGGTGTACTGGTCTATGAAGACAGGAGGCTGAACCTCAGATGATAAGCTGCTAAAGCAACTGATTGCATACAATATTGTGGTATTACAAAATTGTACAGAGTGAGGTCTTTTCTGAAAGCTAGTGAGAAAGTGGTGATTACACTCATTGTGAGATGTATGTATTAACACTATGTAAGGAATTATGAATACTCATTGATATTAGACTCTGCAGTAGGCCCAGACAGGAGGGAATGTCATGGCTACCTACCTGTCACCTATGTAAATCAAGCATAGTGGAATCAGAAACAATGGAAGTGCCATTTACATTTAAATCATACAGAGGATGGAAAGCACACAGGAAGGAACAAATAAGCAAGGACAAAAACCATTGTTGGCATCCATTGCTAGATAGACATAGAAGGCCAGAGTTCTTGCAAGCTGAGAAAGGTGAGGCCTTCAACCAAAAGTGTGGGGTGGGGGTTGAAGTCTCGAGCTGAATATAAGTGAGAAACCTGCCTAGGCAAATATTTTCTCCTAAGAAGACAAGGGAAGCCAGCACCTTCTACTTTTGTGGAAAGTTCGACTGAAGGAAAGTCAGCCATGGCTGGGGAGAAGAATGGCTGGGGAGAGAAACCATCTTAAGCAAAACTTGTAGCTGGTTAAGTCTTAGCCATTAGAAGCATATTTTGTTTTGCTTTACTTGTAATTCTGTCTTCAATCCTTTTACTTGAACTCACTTAATCTATGCTCTTTTTTAATACAATTATTTATATTTACTATAAACCAACTCAGTGCTGTGTTTAAGGGGAAGGATGTATGTATCCTTGCTGAGCTGATAAGTAGTAATGTGTTTTTCTCTCTTTACAGGAACAATGAACCTTATTTCTCTGAGCTGTTCTGGAGTGTGCTGGACACTTCATGGCACACAGTTTTGGGAAAATTTGGGACTGGGAATGGTTGGGGGTCACCTTGCTGGTTGTAACCAAAGTTGGTAGAGACCAGGGAATCTGACTTGCTGGCAGGCTGCTGGGGTCAGAGTTGCTGGATCAGGACTGCAGTTATACACGGACACTCAGAGTGTGACCTGCCTTCTTGTTGCTGACCGTGACTGTCCCAGGCAAGAAGTTACAATAGCAAAGAATTTGAGGCACCCAGGGATACAGGGCCGGCAGTGGTCTTAATTGCCCCCGAAAGCACGACACATGAGCATTATTTTTCTTGCTTCGAACTGATCGCTGAGAGTAGTTATACTACTATAGTTCTAAGCAGTTAGTATAGATCAGTGATTCTCAAACCTTTGTACTGGTGACCCCTTTCACATAGGAAGCTTCTGAGTGTGACCCCCCTTATAAATTAAAAACACTTTTTTACGTATTTCACACCATTATAAATGCTGGAGGCAAAGCGGGGTTGGGGTGGAGGCTGACAGCTCACGATCCCTCACATAATAACCTCATGCATGATCCCCTGAGAGGTCCCGACCCCCAATTTGAGAACCCCTGGTATAGATAATTTTTTAATTAAGGGATGATTTTACAATGCAGTAATTTAGTTCCTGAGTGTATAAATGCTCTGTCAAAGAAAGAGGAATAATATTAAGGAACTCTGTAAAAGAAACTTGCTACCATTTTCTCTTGCCCTCACTCATCCCCCGTTTGAAATCCTCCCACAAGGGCCTGATCTTGCAAATACTTAAGCATGTGCATAATTTTACCTACCTGAGCAATCCCATTAAATTTAAGGGTATTGGTGCTTGTGGAATCAGGGCCATGTTTATTATTTTTGTATGAATTCCTTAGACACTGAGCCCCTGATCCTACAATGAGTTGTATGTAAGTCCTTTATTGTAGGTTGATTTGGAACAAGAAAATCCTGCTGCTGTTCCCTTCTGTGGCTGAGAGGCTGGGACAGGCAGGCTGGGGGCTGTAGTGCACCTAAGACCCACGGGCTGGAGCTACGCCGTGCCGCCCGTCCTCCCGGCACTGGAACTATGCTGCTGTCCGCACCGCCCGCCCGGTGCTCTGGGGCTGTTGATGCTCCGTCTGCACTGCCTGCCCGGCACACTGGGATTGGGGACATGCAGGGGAGCCTGTGGCTGTGGTGGGGGAGGTGCTCTGGGCTCCAGCGGGAGAGCGGGGACAGAAGGGGAAGGGCCTCAGGTAGAGGGGGAGGGTCCGGGGACTAGCCTCCCCTAAGGGCGTGTTCACCCACTGCCTATGTGTGCAGTTTTGTCATAATGCCATTGTTAGGCAAGTTCTGAAGCATACATAAAATGTACATGTATATTTGTTTCCACTGATGTTTTGTTCCAGACATGAGGCAGTTAGCTGTTAAAATTAGGCCCCAGACATTGCTCCAATATATTAGGATAGGTTGCAATGTGTTGTCAAATAATTTTATTTGTGGCTTTTATTGATGAAAAGGTGTTTTCTATAGGGGGCCTTATTCTTCTAATAAGGCTTCCTGTTGTTGCAATGAGCTTTTTGCGGACAGATCCCCTGTGCCCACACAGAGCCCCCTTGGGGGCACGGCTCTGTTTGTGCAAGCACATTACAAGATTGGGTCCTAAGTGTGTAGCCAGCTCAAAGCTCTCAGATGCATTTATTGTAATACCTAGAGATGAACAGCTGGACGGGGAGGGACGGGACGTTCTAGGCCTACTGTGACAGTCTGGGAAGGGTTGGGGATGCAGTCTGGACCAGTGAGGGGTTGTCACTACATACCCTGTAACCCTGGGTACCTTGCTACTGTAGGTCCCATCCTGCAATGTTCACAGTCAGCAAGAAGCATGCACGTCAGACCCTGAGTGTCTGTGTGCTTAGACTGGCCTGGTTCAGCAGCTCTTACTCCAGCAGCCTGTTTACAGCTTCACAGCCCCACTTCGATTTCCACAAGCCTTGGTTACAACCAGCAAGATGACCGCAGAACACTACTGGTCCTCATATCTCCTAATAATGCAGGGTTGGGCAGGGCTGGCTCAGTCACAGGGAGTTATTACTTGCTTGTTTTGTCGCTTCTTCATAGACTTCAGAATTGCTGTTTCAGTTAGCTCGCATAGCTGATGCTATTGGGTAAAATTTCATGAAACATTCAATAAATTATTTAGACTTCACACACATACATACACACACACACCCCTGGCATGAGACCCCAAGTGGTTCCTCTGGTTGCAACACCTACTTCCCTTTGTGGATCCCACCCAAAGCAATCAGAAAGTCAGGGAAAAAGTCAGGGAAAGCAAGCAGACAGCCGGAGAAGTAGACACACCTGTGTCCCTGAGAGGGAGCAGAGACTGAGCTCCTTGGGGCGCAGGACAGTGTGAAAAGGCAGGCTTGGAAATTATCAGCAAGAAAATTGCCTGCTGTTGTTTGTTTCTACTGTGTTTAGCGGAACAGACTTTGTAAATAAACGTGATTTCACCAAAGACATACCTGACTCATATTATCAATATCTCTTCCTAACAGAAACAACCTAGTAAGGCCCTGATTATTGGCTAAATCATTCAGGCCAAGGAGCAACAATATTTATAAACAGGGAGATTGTCTCCCAGTTTCATGTGCCCCTTCCCGTGCACAAGTGCTGAGGAGAAGAGCTATTAGTTACAGGAGAGGGAGAAGTAATATAATGTCTGTGAGAGGATCATATGTTCTGAGTGGACCTACATTTAAAACTGTTTATAGCATAGTCATGTGGATTATTTTAGCGAACTGTATATTCTCATAAGAAACTTTGCCTGCATCAGTGTTGGATGATACATGGGGATATAGCTCAATGGTAGAGTGTTTGCCTGCAGATCAAGTGGGTCTTGGTTCAAATCCAAGTGCCCCATTACAAATCAAATTAGGAGGAGGGATTGGCCTGCTGAACTCAGGATTGTAAGTTCAATCTTTGAGGGGGTCATTTAGGGATCTGGGGCAAAAATCTGTCTGGAGATTGGTCCTGCTTTGAGCAAGCAGTAGGACTAGATGGTTTTCTGAGGTCTCTTCCAAACCTGATAGTCTATATTGCTACAAAAGACAACAGTATTTTACCATTTCCTTTTGCCCTTTCTTGCTGTTTCATGGACTCAGTAATGATTACTTATCTTGCGTGGGAAATCTAATATACCACTGTACTGTCCAAATCCTTAAATATCAATGTTAAATGAAACCAGAAGAATGGTCTTGTTGAGAGCAATTTTCTGTCTGAAACAGCTATAAAAATATCTCTCTTCTGCAGTATTTTTGTATGAGTAACTACAACATGCCAAACTCTGTATAACTATCTGTGATAAATGAAGTGAAGTGTAGAATGACCAATCACTTCATCAAAAAGTCATTTTCCAGGTTCCAGTCATTTTATTAATATCACTGATCTCATCTGGCAACTTTTTGGCTCATTTTGTTGCCAGCTTATTCCAAAGACAGAATTAATTCATCTTTCACTAATGGTCTGTTTAATTTGGTGTGCTTCGAGTTTTGATGTTGAATGATTAACAAATATCTTTAGAAATAACTAATATTGCTTTTCTCTTCATTTTTGAATTCTTGAGCACTTGATCACTTTACATGGCAGAGACAACTCTGGGTCTGGCCAGGCTTTAGGCCCGGCCGGGCTTTAGGCCCCTGCCCGCCCCCCTGCAACTTCTTCAAAAATATAGGGATTGTAGTGATAAAGAAAGAAAACCCTGAACTTGGAACAGAAGATCATTTAACTAATGTTATTAAAAGTGGACAGATTTAGTTATGGTACAAAACAACTCGTTAAAGTGATATTCCACAACTATTGTTTTATTATTTTTTAACTTTAGCCCCCCACCCATAAAGCTGGGTCATACACAACACTTTATATTCATAGTTTAAAACAAAACAAACAAAAACAACTAGTCAAGACAATCTAGCCCTGTATTTTCCAAACAAGCCTACTACAGGATCCGCTTTGTAATTATAGTCCCTAATCCTCTCTCTCATCTTGGGCTTTCAGAATCACCATGTTTTCTGTTGCAGAGTGCTGGCACCAAATAGGTTAATTAAGAATACTGCACTCCTTGTAACTAACCACTATTGAGACAGCATGTTGCAGTAACATAATCTTGACAGAAAGGATCAAAGGGGAGTCACAAGTACCATTTTTGCACCATAAATTCTGGAACCATAAACATCTTGCACAGTAAACGTAGACAACTGGGCACAAACACCGGAGTCTTTAATGTCTACTCCTGAGGGCATTCTGCGCCAAAATTTTTAAAAAATTATGTGCCAAAAAAATTATGTGCATAAGATTTTAAAATTCTGCAAATTTTATTTATCAGACAAATGTGGTGACTCCAGCATGGCATTTGGGAGCACAGGCTACTGGCTGCACAGAGGTGGGAGATCACTGTGCAGCTGACCCCACCCCAGACATGGATTCAGTGGTGAGGCTGTACCCAACCCTGACACAGTGCAAGAACTGGGCATGCCCCAGGAGCAACCCCCCACTCCCCGTGCCAAGTGCACCAGGTGTGGGCAGGCAGGCTCAGCAAGGCAGGATCCAAGTGTGGAGGGGCTTAGTGTGGGGGGATCCCGGTGTGGGTTGAGAGGGTGCTGTCTGGGGCAATCTGGTTGCAGGTGGCTCAGTAGGGGATCTGGGTAGGGGGTGGATCCGGATGCACAGCGGCTTGTTGGGTGGTTCTGGATGCAACAGTAATGGGACTCTGCAGGAGGGTCCAGGTGAAGGTGGTTGGGACTCAGCTGGGGGGTATGGATGTTGGGAGGATAGAGCTCAGCAGGGGGGGTCTGGGTGTGAGGAGCACAAGGTGGGGTCCAGATGCTCGGGTAGTAGGGCTCAGTAGGGTGGGAATTTGGGTGCAGGTGGCTCGTGAGGTAGTTCAGCTGCAGGGGGAGTGTGGCTCATTGAGGGGGGGAGGATCGGTGGGAGGGTCTGGATATGAGGGGATCTGGATGCATGGGGATTGGGTGGGTGGGGAGCAGCTCCCTGTACAGCTGAGGAGATTGGGTGGGTGGGGAGCTGCTCCCCCTGAAGCTGAGGAGCAATGGATGCAGGAAGCTGGGGGGAGGGTAGTTTGCAGAGCTTCCTGGAGCTGGGGGAGAAATCTGATGCCGTGCAGGGGAAGAGGAAGTCCCATCCTCCCCAGCCCAGTCAGGACTAGCAGCTGAGCCTGGCACAGGGTAGGGAGCCAGGTCTTCCCCAGTCCAATCCCTGCCCCATATTAGGGGTGGCCCTAGTCTAGCTGTCAGCAACTGGTGCCCTAGGCGAACCATGCAATCAACGTCCCCCACCCCCAAATCCCAAGGGCACATCTAGGCGGAGATTTTTGGTAAACTGAGAAACATTTTGCCCCTTTTTTCCTTTTAATATTTTTTAAGCTTTTTTTCTTTTTGAAACAGAGGCGTAATTATTCAGTTTGTCCGTCTGTCCATCCAATGTTTCTGAGATCAGATAAAGTAGAGACATGAACTTTTCAGAACAGTTTTGTACACAACAGCTAGATGATATTTCAGTCCGATTTCAAATAAAAATGCATTAAAAATGTTAATTATAATTTTTATTATTACAAATCCAAAATCATTCATTACACTATTCTGCTTTAACTGCCATTACCACCACATCCAATACAGTAAGAAATAACAAAACTCTTTAATGAATTTTAACCTGTATTACAAAACACTCCGGAGAAAAAACACTCTGTGCTCTTAAAACATGACTTTTCTTGCTTTAAGTTTTGAAAATTCAGTCGCTAGTTCTTTTAGCTCCAGTTTCCCAGCTATTTCATGCTCTATTCATTCACATTGTGGCAAGTCTTAACAAGTCTCTCTTGCACCATTGTTGAACGCAGATATGTTTGTATTAATTTTAACTTTGAGAAGCTACGTTCCCCACTAGCTACGGTAACTGGCAAAGTTAAAAGAATGTGTAGTGCTATAAAAATGTTTGGAAAACTGTCTGAGAGTTTATTTTCACAAACAAACTTCAGTACTTCAGGAGTGGAATGTTTCTTAAGTTGTCTTGAAAAAGCATGAAGCTCACTACACAAATCTGTAGCATCTATGTCTTTTGAATTTTCATGAGTCAATGCCAACTCCAGTTTTATACAAAATTCTCTTATCTGTTTTGCTGTTTTCTATGTGGATATCACATAGAAAGCCAACTGCTGACTCTGTCTGCTGCATCTGTTGAAATCTTTTGTCGACCAAGTGAACAGTAGTATCAAGGACTGCAAAGTAGAAATTCACTTTGAACTTTTGTTTTGGGTTCTGAATGGGTTATGTCTTTTCCTTCATATGACAACTCCTGTTTCTTTTGCTGAATGTAAACTGGCTCTGGTTCAAATTCCGATGGAAAGTCTATTTCTTCAGCAAGCTCAAGAGACTCTACCAGTGTTCTTTCGAACCCTTCATCACTTCTGAATTCCTCCAGAATATTTTTAGTTTGCTGCAATTTTTGAATAGCAGAATGTATGTTCAAGTTCTTTTCCTAAAGCTGTTTACTAGTGAGGTTAATCTTGAAAAGGATATTATATCACAAAATGAGTGAAGTCACAAATTTGAACTCGGAAAGGCCATTTGCAAGAGCTTCTGCATCTGAACGTACCGTATTGCCAGATGATCCAGTAAAGGTAGTATCATCAGAAATTTCAATTAGGGCATCATAAATGTTTCCAATTTCATAGCGAAGAGGCTTTAAAGCATCAGTGCGACTCTCCCGTCTTGTCTAAGTGGTTTCACAGTTGGAGAATTCACGTGGCAAGTCAGAATCTCCCAACGGTGTGCTGATCCTGAGAAAAACACATAAACACATTGCACCAGGTCAAAAACTGCTTGTCTCCAAACAGCATCTTGAAGCATCATTGACAACCCAATTCAGAGAATGCGCACTGCAGGGAACGAAAAAGGCTGTAAGATTGGTTTCCATCATTCTCCTTTGCACACCATTGTCTTTACCTTTCATATTACTCCCATTATCATAGCTTTGGCTATGTTTTCAACAGATAAGGACATTGTTTCAAGCTCTTGTAGAAAAGTTTCAGTCATAAATGCTCCAGTCATCTCCTTTAATGGTACAAAACCCAAAAAGTGTTCCTTTATGAGCACTTCAACATTATCTTCATCGGCAGACTTTTCCATATCCACAATTCTGCGTATGCACAGTGGCACAGAATTCCCCCAGGAGTACAGTAGATTTGAAAATGGAATGTTCTCTGTGTTACTGACTTCATCATACATGAAAACTGCTTTTTAAAATCAGTTTCCTACTTCATAAAATGCCATTTAAAATTGATTGAGATGGTTATTCTGCAGCTAGTACACTGCAAGCAACATTGCATCCACTGCCATTTCTTTTCATTGGTCTTTTTTTAGGACTCTGCTCATGCACTAACAGTTGGTATTGACTACACTGGTGCCATTTCTGAAGGCTGCAAATTGTTCAACTCTGAAGTTTTGCAACTTTTTTTTTTTGGCATGCATTCTTTGAGCTCCTTATCAAAAAGTGTTTGAAGTCTTAGTTCCATCTTAAACAGGACTTCTCATCATGGTTGTGAAACTCTTTCAGTAATCCTGTATTTGTTAATTTCTTCACATGGTCTTTCCAAACTTTTCAGGTCATCTTTTCCCTACCTTATCCTAATGGCTATATCTGTCATAGCATTACTTGTGTAGTAACTTTTGGGGATTTAGGGAAATGTGTTTGTAGAGGCACCAGAATGCCCTTGCACTGTTAATCATAGGCACCGACTCCATGCGTGCTCTGGGGCTGGAGCACCCACAGAAAAACATAGTGGGTGCTGGCAGCCCCCCCAATTAGCTGGTCCTCCTTTTAGCACCTCCTGTCCACTGTGGATCAGCTATTCAGCAGCGTGCAGGAGGGGGAGGAGCAAGGGTGGGGTGCGCTTGGAGGAAGACGCAGGAAGAGGCAGGGTGGGGGTGGGACTTGGGGGAAGGGGTAGAGTTGGAGCAGAGTCTGGGGCGGAGTGGAGCCTAGTACTCCCCGGCAACTCAGAAAGATAGTGCGTTGGCTGTTGATGATCTGTGGAATATGTGTGATCTTCTAACTCATTTATAGTTTCACACAAATCTTGATGGGCAGAGGTACATTTCTTTTTATGAAGTTGAAAAACCCTTGAAGATAGAGTTGCAGTCAGAGTAAAGGTTCTTATTATAGGCTGGGACATGCCGATTTTTGCCAGGTTAAATATTGCATCATATGATAGGAGCTGGCTCAAAGGTGTATTTTGATTGAACAAAGCCATAACAGCATCATCTTCTTTCATGACATGTGATGACCACGTGAAACTGTTATATTTTATAAGCATGTAAGCATGTCAGATGTAAGAGTGGCTGCCATTTTGAAGATGCTGACAATTTGACAATTTCATCTTTGAAGATGTGTGTGTGTGTGAGAGAGAGAGAGAGAGAGATTGGAGGGAGTGTTTCCTTTTCTTTCTGGGAAATATTTTGCACCTGTTTCAGGTTCACTGGATGATCATCACATACATGCTTATCAGTACCATGCAGAGAATCTATGCCTTACAAATAATTATTTTTATACATAAACTTGCATGGGATCTTTGGAATACCCCAGCATCTTCCATTTCTCTGACAGCATTTTTCATAGTTACATTTCAAGATAATTGAAACTGGTGTGATTATATAGTGTTATTTTGACAAATAAAATGTGCAGAATTTTAAATCTTGTGCACAGAATTTTTAATGTTTTGGCACAGAATTCCCCTAGAAATAGTATTTCTATCTGTACTGGTCAAGGTGAAAGTCAAGCTTAGGAGAGGGGACAGTAAACAAACACTTCTCCAACTTCAGGTAGTCACAGGTAATACCATTGTTTTACTTTAATGATCCAAGTCTATTTATCAAAAAAGTAGTAGGCACTTTATCCAGAGATCACTACTTTGGATTGTTTAAAGAAGTTATAATTCAGCAAAGCATGAAATTTTCTTTGCAACAAATATGGATTAATTTAAAAGATACAGTCTGTTCCCAAGAGAAGAAAAGGTGCTCAGATACCACAGGGATGAGCATTGCATAAGCTCCTGAACAGAAAAGAACCAGTTGTTCAGACAGGACATTCACCTCCAAGGGACTTCTCTGAACAGTTTGTACCACTCATGCAAAACTAAGAGCCGCAAGGAACACTTTGGGACTTATTCTTCAGGTTTTGTATTACATTTTATGGGAGAAATTGTTCACAATTTACAAATTGAAGATGGAAACTGCTTTTAGTGAGGAAATAATATTGGCAGGTAAAGAATTTTTTTAATGCTTTTCCTTATAGAAGGAAAAACAATTGGAAAACTTTATCTCCAAGCTGAAGAGCAGACTTTTTATAAGCTTATTATACCCTCTAAGATGAGCAGTTCTGACTCCTTTGCCACTCTGTATCATCGCTCCTACATCCAGTGACACACACAAGGCTGCATTTCAAGTTTTACAGCTTAAGACTCTGAAGCCCTTTCCCTCGGTTTCCTAGCAGCCACCATATTTGACAGGGGGTTTCCTGAGAAACTGATAAAACAAGGAACTTTTACCACAGCACAGTTTCTCACCCCCAACCGTCTGCATTTACAGTTCAAGCCCCTGCAGGGGTGGAAGACATTGCTCAGGGTTGCCTTCTCTCAAGCTGCCCCCAGGATGGTAAAGACGTCTCAAATCTTGTACTTCAGGGGTCTGAAAAGAGGCTGCTGGGGGAAAGGGAAATTTGAAAGCCATGTGTGTGATGGAGGGGAACAGAGGGAGAAGGATAGAAAATACAGTAAAGGGGATTAGCAGAAAAGACTAACAGGAAGTATCTGGGTAAACACTGTTTTCTGCCATTCGTTTATTGTAACGTGTCCCAGTTTTATTGTGAGAGGAGGGAAGAGGGAAGCAAGTGAGTATAGGGTGCTCTCAGCTAAGAATAGGAAGGGGCAGGCTAGGCACCACTTTTTCCTCAGCTACCAAGGCCTTTCCCTTCTCCTCCAACACTCCCAGCCTCCCTAAACTGTTCCCCTGACAACCATCTCAGTTTTTCACTTTGAAAATGTGCTCAAATTCTTAGAAAAGTTCCCTTGGCCAGTGCTTGTAAAAGCACTTTGCCCTTCTATAGCCTCTCACCCAAAGATCTACTCTAGCTAGGTACTTCTATCATGCTTAGCACTGTGGTATCTGAGCTCTTTCCAGCAGTGCTCTAAGAAACAGGACTACGCATCTGTCACATGTATGATCTCCAATTCTTATTGTATTATTATTAATAATTATTACCACTTGTGCCCCACAGTGGTGTTACTCAAGACAGCACTCTGGCCTGTCTTATTTATTACATGAAATAAAGTATTTCAAAAGATGACTCTTAAATTAGATAATTATTGCCTTATGTAAGAAGGTACTTGGTTGGGATTTGCATAACTCAATTTGCAATTTAGTCACCCCAAAGTCATATTAAATATAACTATACATATACACCAATTTTTATAGACCATTGGTATGGTGTTCCACATTATTAACATGCAACCTGGATAGTTACATCTGCTTACTAGAAGACACTGCCCAACCAATAATTGACCTATCCTAAAGCAGTTTTAAAAACCAGGAGGAAATGGGCAGATTAGAAATCCATTTTCAATCAGAGTTCTGAAGCATGTGAGTAGAGATATTGTTTAGGTAACAACAACATTTGGAACATAATTGAATCCAGTTTACTGTGTTTTCTTTTCCAGTCCACATTTCCAAAAGTGCTTTACAAAGCAATGAGTTGTAGCAGATGCTGGTGTTGCAATGAGCGTGTGGACAAATGAAAGCAACCATTATGTGCACACTGATAGCTCATGTACAGTCTTGGGCTCTAAAATATTATGTTGAGAGAGGGAAGGCTGGACACTAAGGTTATCATCTACTCTTTTCAAAAAGGACTTTATCTTCTGCTGGAAGCGCCACTAAAATGGAATCAACCAATCTTGTGAACCAGTTAGCCTTTTTCTTTTCTTTCATGAGTCATATTTTGAGCAAAATTTTGCTCTTAGTAACCCATTTTCAATGGAGCTGCATGGATGTGACTAAGAATGGCCCATTAAGAACAATTACACCTTCCTGTCAAAGGGACAGCATCAATTAAAAAAAAAATCACATTGTCTACTGTTTTTAGAAGGAATGCCTACCATTACGAGAACTAGAGAGCAGTAGAGAATAATATTGTCTCTGTTTTTTTCAGTTTGTTTACTTTGTGCATAGGGCCAGCACTTTCTGAATAGTCAGTTCCATTCTTCTCCTGCTTAGTCAGTCAGTTTCTCTGTATGGGGTACGTTTTTCTCATAGTATAACATAAGGGGGAAAGTTTTTTTTGTTTTTTTTTTTAAACAGAAAACCCTAGTTATAAAAGCACAAACTTTTGTAGGAACAGTCAGGCCAGGCGTAATACCTGACATAGACTAAGATTCAAGTTGTTGGTGACCCTTTTATAAAGGGGGAGCATAGGCAATCACCGTAATGAGATAAGTGTCCTAAATTTTGCATAGTTTAACTTCAGGTAAAAGTAATTACAGAGACGAGTCATTTTGACCCATGACTTGATAAATTATGGAAGGGCTCTTTATACAGATATGCTCTGTCCTCAAATATTTTTAAATTAATTTAGCACAGCACTCTTTTGTGCAACCTCTTTATTTCCTTGTGTCCCTCACCCACCGTTTCAACACATTTTTTTTTAAGCAAAGAAATAAAATCACATTCAAGTGCTTTGAACATTAAAATTGAGATCTAAGTGGCAACTGCTATTATTACTGTTAGTTTCTCTGTATCTTCCTTGCAGTATTAAAGATCAGTTGAGTGAGTGCAAGTTTTCATTTCCCCTTTTACAGCACCATCACGTGCATCTTAACTTTCAAGTGTTCCCTTTCATGACTCTGCTGGCAATGTGGAGTCACTATCTTTCTTTTGTGGCCTAAACTTGATTTATCTTATTTTAACTTATGGAATGTGTAGCAAGGCAGAGTGGCCTCCCTCAGAACTGGAAAGCAAGGGACCACTACACTCTGCCTGTTGGGCGCAGCCAAATCCATCCTGTCCCCCTTGCCGAAAGTATGAGGGCAAAACGGGAAGTATAAAAGGAGAGCCCTGGAGCTCAGTTGGGGCTGGGCCATGTGCAGAGCGGACATCTCTTCCAGGGAGTGGAATTAGGGTTGCCAGGTGTCCATTTTTTGACAGGAACATCCAGTCGAAAAGGGACCCTGGCCGCTCCAGTCAGCACTGCTGACCAGGCTGTTAAAAGTCTGGTCGGTGGCACAGCAGGGCTAAGGCAGTATCCCTGCCTGGCATAGCTCCACACGGCTCCCGGAAGCAGCAGCATGTCGCCCGACCAACACCTATGTGTAGGGGCAGCCAGAGGGCTCTGCACACTGCCCCTGCCCCAAGTGCCAGCTCTCCAGCTCCCATTGCGGTGGGGCAATAGACAGAACACATGTCCCTATCTTGGCACCAGACCACCTTGCCAAAGAGTACATAAACTGAAAGGGATATTTCTCAATGGTGTTGCAAGCGCTGGTGGATCACAGGGCCATTTCACTGACATCGACGTGGTCTGGTTGGGAAAGGTGCATGACACACACATCTTTAGGAACACAGGTCTGTTCAGAAAGCTGCAAGCAGGGACTTTCTTTCCAGACTGCAAAATAATCATTGGTGATGTTGAAATGCCAATTGTGATCCTGGGAGACACAGTCTACCCCTTGCTACCATGGCTCATAAAGCTGTACACAGGCAGCCTGCACAGCAGTAAGGACCAGTTCAGCTATAGGCCGAGCAAGTGCAGAATCATGGTGGAATGTGCCTTTGGACATTTTAAAGGTCGCTGGCATTGTTTTCTCACTATGTTAGACCTCAGTGAAAGAAATATCCCTATTGTTATTGCTGCCTGCTGTGTGGGTGTAGGGAGGTTTGGCTGGGGCTCGTCCCTCTCCGGGATGGCGGGGTACCAGACCACCTTGTTACTTCAGTCAGGTGTATCGGGGAACTAGCCTGACTGTGCGGCAAACAGTCAGCAGTTCAGGCCCTCAGGCAGGACTGAGCAAACAGTTCACTAGCAAACCCGAGCAGCCTGGGAGAAGGGGAGACTGCCACCTGCAGGGTGGGTGGCAGGGGGGACGCAGGCCCACCCACTCCACTGCATCCCACCGGGGCCCTAGCAGCAGCAGAAGATCCACTGCTGTGTCAATGGGGATTCTGGCTGCAACACACTGACATTGGCTCTGGCACTGTTGCAGCCTGACTAGGGTCGACTGCCCCGGGCTATTTCCTACCTCCCCCTCTAGAGGTACCTGGATCCAGATGGTGTCCTCCAAGGGGTCACACACCATGGGCTCCTTGGGGTAATTGGTGCACAGTTGGCTTAGCAGCTCCTCGGGGTAACTGGCGAGTGGCAAGTTTGGCAGCATCTCTGAGCTCGGGCTAGCATCAGGCATTGGGTGGTCTGGCCAGTCCTCCAGCCGGCCACCTATTTCTGTGGTCTCCCAACTGGGAGGTACAGCACAGGCGTCTGGCCTCTCTGATGGCAGTGTTTCAAGTTAGCTCTGGGGTCGGGCTTTAATACTTCCTGTCCTGCACCTTGACCTCTGAGGGGTGGGTGCAGGGTTTGCTCACTCCGCTTTGGCATCCAGAGAGACTTGTCCTCCTCCGGGGCATCAGGGAACCAGACTGCCTCGCTACAGTGCACCGTAATATCTGTGAAACAAACAAAGGGAGAAAAGTTTCCGCCAGGATGGGGGGTTCAGGTAGATCACCTAGCAGCCAATTTTGAGCAGCCAGACTCCAGGGCAATAAGAAGAGCACACTGAGGGCTCTGTGTCTCTGTGAGGCTTTGAAAACCAGTTTCAGCAATGAGCCAGAATCATGTGACACTTATCTGTGTTGTTCCTTGCCAAACTGTCCCCTCCATTGCATTTTCTCCCCTTAAAACTCCACCCCCACCAATCACCATGTGTTGAATGAATAAAATGCCTTTTCTCCTCAATCTGTTCAGTTTTATTATGCACACAAACATGCAGAGACTGCAAAGAAAAGTAAAATAACCTGGGCCAGAAGGGCTGATAACACTGTGGGGAGAGAAACAAGGAAAGCTTGCTTACAGATGCACTGCAACAACAATCAAAGGTGTAGGAATGGATGCCTTCTAGTCCTTGTACCCTCCCCTGGTGTTGAGTGCAAGGGATAGTGAGCTCCCCTCACACACACATAGGAGGTTTGTGGGAGAAGGATGTAGAACTGGGCAATGATGGCAGCAGGTTCAGCCTATGCTACAGAGGGACTCCAGCATCCAGCTGCCTTTTCTGAATCTCGGCCAGACATCTCAACATGTCTGATTGCTCCTTCATAATCAGCATCTCCCAGCATGGCATGCTCTTGTTCCCTGCATGATCTCCTGTCCTCCCTGTCGATGTCCAAGTTCTCAGACAGTATAATCCTTCATGCTCTGAGCTCTGTCTTGTCACTCTCAGAGGTGCGTATTAACTCATTGAACGTGTCCTCCCCAGTCTTCTTTTTCTGCCTTCTAAGCTGGGAAGGTCTCTATCCCGGTGTGGAGGATGCATCGATAGAAAAAGTTTCAACTGCAAGGAATGCAAAGGGTAGCCTTGACTGTGCATACATTGTTTCTGGTACACAGTTAATTTTTTTAATTAAAAACCCCTCAATACACTTCACTGCAAGCCACAATGTAATCACAACTGCTGGCTACTACAAGTCGGTTTGCTGCTCCAGCCATGGTGAATAAGGCCACGAGGCATGGGAGAGAGGTCTTATGCTGCTGCTTTTGTGAAGACATCCTCAGGATCACAGGTTGGAACTTGAGAAAAGGCCCGTTTCCCCTAGCAACCTGGATGGTGCTTGAGGACAGCACCAGTGTAAAGCCCCCCTATTAGTTTGGTTTTTTAGAACAGCGGCACCAGGTTGTGGGGAAGGGAGACAAACAGGAAACTGTACAGGGAGACTTTGGCAAACCACTAAAGTGCCTAAAACCACTATGCCTTATTGTTAAAGGTAACCTAGTCAGCAAGCTGTAAATTGACCATTCAGCAGTCTCAGCCTGACCAAGGCAGGAGGAGAGGGAGGTTGGGGTGCCACAGAAAGGGCAGCTTGACCCCGTAGTCTTCCTGATAAGAATTGTATGGAAGTTGCTGATACATTCATTTTAAAAGAGCAGGATGTGCCCCAGGAATGTCTACTGGGGTCTCAAGGCTGCACACTCTGGAAAAACCCACACCTGGTTAATCAATAATTAGAAGGAACCTCTTGCTTGCCCATTGGAACTGCTTGCTTAACATGTTTTCTTTAAGGGACATGTCATTCTATTACTAATGTATAAATAAGGGGAAAAAGTTTGAGATAGTTGGATGGTGTGGGGACTCTTCTGGACTCTTCCTCTGGATATCTCTCACGGTCCCCATGGGCAGATGGAAGATTTGGCCACCGGAAGCCTGCCACTGTTTCACTCAAGAGCCACACTCAGCTTTGGTAATTATCAAAAATTAGGGGTGTTTTACTAATCTGTTATGGGTGTATATAAGTACTTGAGACAAAGTAAAGCATAGCTTTAAGTGAAAGCACTCTTGTGTTGTCCTGTTCATGCCAGCCATCTATCAGTTGGACGGCTGTGTCTACTTGATTTATTTCCTGACACAACTTCACACAGAGTAAAAAGTTACCAAGAGCTTTGGGTTGAAAGAACCCTGGGTAACAAAGCCCCCCCCCTTTTTTTTAAATGCTGCTTGCCATACATGGTGATCTCTTCCAACCACAGCCATGGCACATTTGAAAAGCATGATTGTGTGACTCAGATTTCACTAAACAGGAGGCAGATTACTTGTTGAATTGTTAGTGGTTGAAGGCCTAGCATTAAAAACTTCCCCCGTTTCCCCTAGGTGACCCTACATGATATCACTTTCCCAACAGTAACAGAGGTGGTAAGGGAGCAGATGCTGCAAGTATCTAGGTACAGACCTGGTCCTTATGCTGCAATGCTATTTTCCGCAATGATGCCAGCAGAGTTAATACTGGAGTGGCGTGGGAAAGTGTCCCATCATGGTGGACGAAATAAGGCAGCCCTTCCTAGAAACCTTCTGCAAAGGATTGCAGAGTACCTCCATGAATGCTTCCTAGAGATCTCCATGGAGGATTCCCGGGCCATCCCCATGCACATAAACAGTCTTTTTTTGCAAGCACCCTCTGCATAGCTGGAGTGGCCACCAATACCCACTACACCTACTTTTTTGTTCAGATTAAACATAAAAAATAGCAGCATGTAACCCCTACAGTTTGATTGGAAATGTGTACTCATCAGAGGTGCCTTCCCTGGCATCATGCTCCGCTGCCAACTGGTCCTGAGAAGGGATGGGCTCCAGCGTTAAAACAGTTCATGGCTGTCGGGAAGAATGGATCTTCCACTTGCCTGCCTCACATTCTGTTCCTCCTCCTCCTCCTCATCAACAATATCCTCCTCATTGTTGCTGGAGGTCACCCAGGGCTCCTGGGAGGTATCTACGGAGCGTTTTGGGGCAGTGGTGGAATTGCCCCGAGAACAGCTCCTCATAGAAGCGGCATGTCTGTGGGGCAGAACCAGAGTGACTGTTCGCCTCCCCTTGTCTTCTGATACACATACCAGAGCTCCTTTATTTTCACGTGGCACTGCTGCGTGTCCCTGGTGTAGCCCTTCTCCTCCATTCCCTGCACAATCTTGGCATAGATGTTAGCATTTCTTCTGCTGGATCAGAAACTCTGCCTGCACTAGTTCTTCTCCCCACACAGCAATAAGGTCCACCACCTCCTGTGTACTCTATGCTGGAGCACATTTGCAGCCTTGAGTCTCCATGATCAGCTGTGCTGGCAAGGTCTCCATGCTGATCAAACAGGAAATGAAAATTCAAAACTTCCCAGGGCTGACATGCAGGGAAGTTGAAAGTGCTCTCCACAGCGGTCACAACAGAGCACTGTGGGACACTTCCTGGAGGCCAATTCATTTGAATTACACAATGCAGTGTCAACACTAGCTCCATGTCGACCTGTGGATGTTGAATCAAGCACTACACCCTCTCACGAAGGTGGAGTACAGAAGTTGACCTTACAGGTCACTTAAGTTGGCAGAAGGGACTCGGTAGTATAGACACATACATTATTAAATAGACAACACAGCTTACATTGACCTATGTTAGTAGCGTAGACTAGGCTTAAGAGTGCCACAAAGCTATGGCAGGCATGGCAAAAATTATGAAGTTATGCATAGGGATAATTTGATTGCTACAAACCTAAGTCTCTGTATTATTTTTTTAGATAATTATTTGACTGTAGAAGTGTGCTGCTATTGGGGGCTGGTGAGAGGAAGGTACTGGAGAACTGTGCGAAGGCACTGGGCCCCAGCCCTCCAGGATCAAAGCTCTGTCCAAGAAAGCTGCTTGGGATGTAAGTCAGGGGAGTGTATTACTCAAGATGTGTATATTTATTTAGATAGAAGACCTTCAAGAAAATGCAAGATGCTGCAGGAAGTGATATGAGTGATTACATAGGGTTTGGATCCTTTGGATCATTACAGAACTGACACCCATACATAATATTAGCAGTCGTTCTGTAAGATGTAACATGTCACTTCTGTAGGATAAGACATAAAACTGATGTCTTGACCTCTGTACTCATTACAGATTCTGAGCAATTTTCACACGAGTAGCCATGCTAAACATCAGTAGTCTGGCTAAATTCCAATGTGGCTAAGTACATTCTTCCTGTCTAAACTTCTTTGATTTGGAGGCATCTTTCTCCATCTAAGGAAGTGTTGGGTTAGGTTGTTATTGTGTTAGTGACAGCATATCCAGCGTATTATTGCCTAGGCCAGCAAGGCCTAAGCCTAGGGCGGCAAATTTGAAGCGGCAGCAAATTTGCTCACGCCCCCTCCCCAACTCCGCCCCTTCTCCAAATCCCTGGCCCAACTCCTCCCCCAGGCATGCCGCGCTTCCCTCCTTCCACCTCTCTCCCGGGCTTGCCGTGCAAAAGTAACCCACGGGGCAGGGGGGCCGGCAACTGCTCCCCGCCCCAGCTCACTTTCACTCCACTGCTGCCATCCCCCAAGCGCCACAACTCCCCTTCTCCCCCCTCCCTCCCAGGCTTGCTGCGCAAAAGTGCAGGGAGGGAGACGCAAGTAGCAGTGTGCTCAGGGGATAGCGGAGGTGACCTGGGGCCGGCGGGCGCAGGGAGTAACTCTTCGGGGGGGGGCAAGGAACCACTCCCTGCCCCAGCTCACCATCACTCTACCTCCTCCATCCCCCCGATCATGCCACTACTCCCCTTCTCCCCACTCCCTCCCAGGCTTGCCGTGGGGAAGCAGGGGTGAGCTGGCATGTGGGGGGGGGCAGCAATTTTTTGAGGGCCTACGGGCAGCAAATTTGTTAATCTGCCACTGAGCATATCAACGGTAAGTGAAGTGACCTGTGGACAATACATACAGTTTGTATATGTACTGACTACAGCAGTGGTACACAGGGTGCAAGTCAAGGCAGAATTTAGCTCACTGTTTGTTTAAACAACAAACATTTAATGAGAGATCCATCTGGATAGTTATTAGCTAAGAGAATTCTTGGTGCAAATAATTTATGAAAACAAATATGTTGGCAGTTTTCCACATACAGTTGGCAGGAATCTTTCTCTGCTAGGCAGGATATTTTTTGACAGCTGCTCTTCCACTTCTTGAGTATTTTTTCCAAACAGCTGTAGCCCATGACCTGGCTAGAAATCAGAATCAACAAGGTTGGACTGGAGCAGAGGCAGTTCTAAGGAGCAGCACAGAGATGACCTTTCTAGCTGTAGCATGAAAATCAAAACAAATTCTAGTACCTAATGAGAGAAATTTAAATTATTACTCAGTAAAACTCCCATTGACTTCAATGGGAACAGAATTAGACCAATACCAAGTGCCTTTGCAAATCCACTCTTTATTCCAAATTACCCAGGGTCAAATTCTGAACATTTACTCATGCTAAATAGTATCTTACTCCACAAGTAGTCCCAGTGAATTCAGTGGGAAAGTACGTGGAATGATGAGTTACCCATTGTGAGTAAGAACCTCAGAATCTGGCCCATGGAGATCAAAGGGGCCACCACCACTTAGAACTTCAGTGCAGTAGTTGAAATGCAGGCTATGGTTCAGGGGACTGCAGGAGACAAAGCACCTAATAGATTGGCTGCAGTGTTTATGCCTATCATTGCTGCCCTCTGCTGGACAGGATCAGTTAATGCAAGTTTAAATTCTCTTCTAGAGCAGGGATCAGCAACCTTTGGCACGTGGCCCGCCAGGGTAAGTACCGGGGCTGGGCTTGTTTGTTTACCTGCGGCGTTCGCAGGTTCAGCCGATTATTGCTCCCACTGGCCACGGTTTGCCGCTCCAGGCCAATGGGGGCGATGGGAAGTGGCGGCCAGTACATCCCTCGGCTCATGCTGCTTCCCACAGTCCCCCTTGGCCTGGAGTGTCAAACTGCGGCCAGCGGGAGCTGCGATCAGCCGAATCTGCGGAAGTGGCAGGTAAACAAACCGGCCTGGCCCACCAGGATACTTACCCTGGTGGGACTGCGTTCCAAAGGTTGCCGATCCTTGTTCTAGAGGAATGGCCTACACAGAATATGCAAGTCCCTAACTAAAGTAATAAAGGACTGGGTTTGGATCTGTCAAGGTTTTTTTCCCACTTTGAACTTTAGAGTACAAGAAGTGGGGACCTGCATGAACACTTCTAAGCTTAATTACTAGCTTAGGTCTGGTACGCTGCCACCAGCCAGAATTTAGTGTCTGGCACACTTTCTGTTCCCCCAAAACCTTCCCTGGGGAACCCAGACCCAAACCCCTTGGGTCTTAAAACAAGGAGAAATGAACCATCCCTCTCCTTTTCCCCCCAGACTTTCCCCTCCCTGGGTTGCCTTGAGAGGCTTCACACTGATCCAAACTCCTTGGATCTTAAAACAAGGAAAAAATCAATCAGGTTCTTAAAAAGAAAGCTTTTAATTAAAGAAAGAAAAAGTAAAAATTATCTCTGTAAAATCAGGATGGAAAATGCTTTACAGGGTACTCAGATTTATATAGACTAGAGGGACCCCCACCTCTAGCCTTAGATTCAAAGTCACAGCAAACAGAGGTAAAAATCCTTCCAGCAAAAAGACACATTTACGAATTGAGAAAACAAACATAAGCCTAATCTGCCTTGCCTGGCTATTACTTACAATTTTGAAACATGAAAGACTGATTCAGAAAGATTGGGAAAGCCTGGAATGATGTCTTGTCCCTCTCAGTCCCGAGAGCGAACAACAAAAAGCACAACAAAGACTTCCCTCCACCAAGATTTGAAAGTATCTTGTCCCCCTATTGGTCCTCTGGTCAGGTGTCAGCCAGGTTTACTGAGCTTCTTAACCCTTTACAGGTAAAAGAGACATTAACCCTTAACTATCTGTTTATGACACGCCCCCCAAATCGCAGACAGTGGGGAAATCACACTGGCGGTGATTTCTTTCTAGAACTTTAGAATAAACAGGTTAATAAAACACATGCACCTTTACATATACTACTAATGATGTAAACTACAAGACTTTTCATATTTTAAGGACAATTTTTAACCAGTTGATTCTGGGAAACTTTCACAGAGAGTGCATCAGCTACCTTGTTAGAAGCTCCTGAAATGTGTTGAATTTCAAAATCAAAATCTTGGAAAGCTAAACTCCATCGAAGCAGTTTTTTGTTGTCTCCCTTGGCAGTATGAAGCCACTTTAGCGCAGCATGGTCAGTTTGTAGTTAGAAACACCATCCCCAAACGTATGGGCATAGCTTTTCCAAGGCATACACAATGGCGTAGCATTCTTTTTCACTGATCGACCGGTGGCTTCCCTCTCAGACAGTTTCTTGCTGAGAAACATGACATGATGGAAGTTTTGATCCGGTCCTTCCTGCATTAAAACTGCTCCTACACCATGTTCATATGCATCTGTGGTTATTAGGAATGGTTTGTCAAAGTCTGGGGCCCTTAGCACAGGGTCAGACATGAGTGTCGCCTTAAGCTGGGTAAAGGCCTTCTGACACTCATTAGTCCACTTAACTGCATTTGGCTGGGTCTTTTTGGTCAGGTCTGTTAGTGGGGCAGCGATTTGGCTGTAGTGTGGTACAAATCGCCTGTAATATCTGGCCAAGCCTAAGAAGGATTGGACCTGTTTCTTTGACTTCGGGACAGGCCACTTTTGGATAGCATCCACCTTGGCCTGTAGGAGGTTTATTGTTTCTTGACCCACCTGGTGTCCAAGGTAACTCACTCTGTTTTGGCCTATTTGACACTTTTTTGCCTTAACAGTTAGTCCTGCCTGCCTGATGTGCTCAAAGACTTTTTCCAGGTGTTTTGCCCATGAATCAGAAAAAAACAGCCACATCCTCAAGGTAGGCAACTGCATATTCTCCCAATCCTGCTAGGAGACCATCTACAAGTCTTTGGAAGGTGGCGGGTGCATTTCTCAGCCCGAAAGGAAACACATTAAATTCATACAACCCTGCATGGGTGATGAAGGCGGACCTTTCTTTGGGGGGTTCATCTAGCGGTACTTGCCAGTACGCCTTGGTTAAGTCTATTATAGAGATGAACTGGGCACGTCCCAATTTCTCCAGTAGCTCATCGGTGCGTGGCATTGGATAGTTGTCGGGACGAGTTACAACATTTAGCTTTCGTTAGTCCACGCAAAAGCATATTTCCCCATCTGGTTTGGGTACTAGAACCACTGGAGATGCCCATGCCCTGGTAGATGAGCGGATTATACACATCTGTAGCATGTTTTGGCTCTCCCGTTCTATAGCAACTTGGGCATGAGGAGACACTCGGTAGGGTAGGGTTCTAATTGGATGAGCATTACCTGTGTCAATGGAGTGGTATGCCCGTTCAGTCCGTCCTGGGGTGGCTGAGAACAATGGGATGAAGCTAGTGCACAGCTTCTTGATCTGTTGCTGCTGCAGATGTTCCAAGGTTGTGGAGAGGCTTACCTCTTCCACACCACCGTCACTTTTTCCTTCGTAGTAGACACCTTCAGGTCACTCAGCATCATCTTTTCCCTGGGCTGTAAACTGACAAACCTTTAAGTCTCTGGAATAAAAGGGATTGAGAGAATTAACATGGTACACTTTAGGCTTTAGGGTTGAGGTGGGAAATGCTATGAGATAATTAACAGCTCCCAGGTGCTCTTGGACTGTGAATGGCCCTTCCCATGATGCTTCCATCTTATGGGCCTGTTGCGCCTTCAAGACCATAACCTGGTCTCCTACTCTGAAGGAACGCTTTCTGGTACGTTTATCATACCAGGCCTTTTGCTCTTCCTGAGCATTCTTTAGGTTTTCTTTAGCAAGGGCTAAAGAGTGTTGGAGGGTGCTTTGTAGGTTGCTTACAAAGTCTAGAATGTTAGTTCCTGGAGAAGGTGTAAACCCCTCCCTTAACCTCGTGGCCATATACAAGTTCGAATGGTGAAAACCCTAAACTGGGATGTGGTACAGCCCTGCAGGCAAAAAGCAACTGCTGCAACACTAGGTCCCAATCACTGGCGTGTTCATTTACGAATTTACGTATCATGGCCCCCAAAGTTCCATTAAACCTCTCCACCAGGCCATTGGTTTGATGGTGGTAAGGGATGGCAACCAAGTGATTCACCCTATGAGTTTCCCACAGATTTTTCATGGTCCCTGCCAGGAAATTAGTTCCTGAATCTGTAAGGATGTCGGAGGGCCAACCTACCCTGGCAAAAATGTCTGTTAAGGCCTGGCACACAGTTTTAGCCCTGGTGTTGCTTAGAGCTACTGCTTCCAGCCATCGGGTAGCAAAGTCCACGAAAGTCAGTATGTACTACTTTCCTCTGGGTGTCTTTTTTGGGAAAGGACCCAGAATATCCACAGCTACTCGCTGAAATGGGACCTCAATTATGGGGAGTGGCTGGAGAGGGCCTTTGACCTGGTCTTGGGGCTTTCCCGCTCTTTGGCACAGCTCACAAGACCGGACATAATTAGCAGCGTCCTTGCCCATCCCCTCCCAGTGGAAGGACTTCTCCAACCTGTCTTTGGTTCCGTTCACCCTAGAATAGCCACTGGGATGATCATGAGCTAAGCTTAAGAGCTTTCCCCGGTACTTAGTTGGAACTACCAACTGTTTTTGAGAATTCCAGTCTTCCTGGTGTCCACCAGAAAGAGTCTCCTTGTATAAAAGTCCTTGTTCTACAACAAACCGGTATCGGTTAGAAGAGCTGAGAGGCGGTGGGGTGCCCCGTGCTGCCGCCCAAACTTTCTGAAGGCTATTATCTGCTTCCTGCTCAGTCTGGAACTGTTCCCTTAAGGCTGGAGACACCAGTTCCTCCTTAGACTGTGGACTTTGGCTTGGTCCCTCTGGAAGCGATGTAGGTGATGGGGTTGTTTTCGCTGATGGTGAACAGCTTTCCGTTGGTACACTATGCAACATTTCAGGCTCTGCCAGAGCCTCTTGGGTAGGGTTGTCTGCTGCTTCTGCCAGTCCAGGCCCGCTGGTGCCCTCTGGCATTGGGGTTGGAGATGGGTTTGCAAGCGCTGGCGTCAGTGCTGGCAACGGTTCTAGTGCTGGTTGCTTTTCCAGTTCTGGTTCTGGGACTGGATGCACTATGGCTGTTGCAGTCGTTGGCAGGGGATCTGGGTCCACCACCTCTCTCTGGGTCTCTGGTAACACAGATGGGGCCCTTGTGGATGGCTCAGGAACAGGGATGGGTCTGGAAGCTTGCCTGGCTTGGCTGCGTGTAACCATTCCCACCCTCTTGGCCCGCTTCACCTAGTTGGCCAAGTCTTCCCCCAGTAGCATGAGGATGGGATAATTGTCATAGACTGCAAAAGTCCACATTCCTGACCAGCCCTTGTACTGGACAGGCAGTTCAGCTGTAGGCAAGTTTACAGATTTTGACATGAATGGATAAATTGCCACTTGGGCCTCTGGGCTGATGAATTTGGGGTCCACTAAGGATTGGTGGATAGCTGACACTTGTGTCATCGTGTCTTTCCATGCGATAACCTTCTTTCCGCCCACTGTCAAGGTTTCCCTTCGCTCCGAGGGTATTTGAGAGGCATCTGGGCCTGGGGATCTTTGGTGTGATGGTGGTGTAATGAACTGCACTCGGTTGGGGTTCTTGGGGCAGTGGGCCTTTATATGTCCCAGTTCATTACATTTAAAACATCGCCAAGCTGACTGGTCACTGGGCCGAGGTGGGTTGCTGGAGACTGGTGAGGTGGGACAATAGAGTGTCTGGGGTTTTCCTTGGGTTGTAGGTGAAGTTTTGGGTTGCCCTCTGTGATATTCGCTCCCCTTGCTAGTAGCTTTTTTCTTTTCTGCCACTTCCACCCATCTGGCTCCAATCTCCCCCACCTCGGTTACAGTTTTGGGTTTCCCATCTAGCATGTACCTTTCTATTTCCTCAGGAACACCCTCTAAGAACTGCTCCATTTGCATTAGGAGGGACAGCTCTTCCAGAGAGTTAACATTTGCTCCTGATATCCAGGCATTCCAATTCTTTCCAATGTTGTAGGTGTGCCGGGTAAATGACACATCTGGTTTCCACCTTAGGGCTCTGAACCGCCGACGGGCATGCTCAGGTGTTAGCCCCATTCTGATTCTGGCCCAAAATCCCTCAGCCCCACCCCCCCCAGCCTAGAGCCCCCTCCTGCACTCCAAACCCATCAGAGCCTGCCCCCACAGTTAGAACCCTCACCCCCTCCCGCACCTCAATCCCCTGCCCCAGTCCAGTGAAAGTGAGTGAAGGTGGGGGAGATCAAGCCACAGAAGAAGGGGGAATGTAGTGAGAGGGGGCAGGACCTCAAGGAAGGGGCAGGGCCAGGGTACTCAGTTTAGTGCAATTAGAAAGTTGGCAACCCTAGTCTAGATATTGATAAACAGTTAGAATTAGATTTTATATTTTCTGTTCAATACCCTGAAAACCAATGGCAATAATTATGACATCATTACAAAACATCGCTCAAAGAAAACCAACTCTATTAGTACAATCAAAACTGAAATGTGTCAGCATAGCTTCGATCTGGCCCCCCATGAGGTCTTGTCACAGAAGTCTTTAAGCTTCTCTTTTCTGGAGCACTGCTCAGTCTGAAACTTGTCATTCATTATGAGGATTGTCTTGTGGGAATTTCACTGAAAAGTGCCAAAAGCACAGCTGATGCAACTAGCCTCTTCCCTCTCACCTGATGCTTCAACCATTTTATAATCATGTCTCTGCCTGGCCTACGGGATGGTAATACCATCCTGTCAGCAAATTCAGTTCGGTTAATGTACAGCTTGTAGGCAAGTATGAGGAGTCATTTTTCTCTGATTTTACACTTGAAAACACCAGTTTGGGTTACAAAATGTTCTTGGGTTTCTTAAAATAATTATCCTGCAAGTCAGTAGTAAGTAACAAGATGATAAAGAAAACAGGTAACAAGAAGAGAGTGAATTCTTGTCACCAAGGGTAAACAAAGTGTTTCCTCACATAAGCTCCTTGGGGCAGGAACCATGTTTGCCCAGTGTCTAGACAACTGGACTTGGACTTCCAGGTTCAAATCCTGCCTTGACCACTGAGCTACTGGGTGATCTTGAGAAAGTCAAGCCACATTCTTGTGTCTCAGTTTCTCTGTCTCTAAAATCAGGATAGTAATGCTTCCCACTTTCATAAAATGCTTTGAGTTTTACTGCTGAAAAGAGGTAAGTATTACTATGTGTTTGTACAGCACTTATACAACAGTGGGGTTCCATTTCTTATTGAGGGTCTTTGAATGGGTACTGCTGTAACAGAGATGTTGGATTACATATCAAAAAATATGTATTAAAAGAGCCATCTTTAAGTTACAACATCACACAAGTGAAAGTTCAGCTTCCTTGCACATATGTATTACAATGCAGTCTTTAATCATGTACTTCCACCCCCCTGCCCCATATTTTTTTCATTAATCCTACACCTGGGTAGAATTACAATTCTTCAACCTCATGATTGGCATATATGTTTAAGAAATGACAAGACAAACAAGACACGCCATGCTGTGGGCAGAACTTATAGAGTACATGGGAAAAGTATAGCAAGAGTGGTGATGCAAAACTTGGAGTTAAATGAAAGGTATTTGTTATTACATGCTGAGTTCCTAGTTGCTAGGAGATGTGCTCATTAAAGTACATTTCCTGGGCAGTCTCCACTACTGTGACTTCCATGGAGCCTTGGCCAAAACTTAGGGTTGCCTCCCACAGTGGATCCCCTGGGGAAGGATGGCAGTGGGAGAAGCACCTGTTTAGCCCTAGGGGTGAATCTTGGGCTGGTACAACTGCAGAGAGTCTTACGAGACCTCCTTTAATAATAATGCCAAGCTCTTATGTCTCTTGACTGGTCTCAGATTATGAGGAATATGTGATGCAAGTATAATTATACTCTTTGGTAATTGGTGAATGTCTCAGTACTTCCTGGATTTAGTCCAGCCGCTTGCTTGGCTACATGATTTACACTGCTTTCACCAGCTGAAGAGGTGACAGGGTGGAGCTAACTTTTCATGATATAGGAAGTACCCTCAAACAATATGTTGTACTTGCCATTTGAAATTGCCCCTTAATAGTTATGGAAAAACAAATATATGTAAGACAATTGCACATTAGACTTTTTCTTTGTGCTCTAAAGATAACTATCAATAGTTATTAACAGCAGTTCTCCCTTTAATTGTAATTTTTAAACCATTGTGCATGGCAAAAGTGATTATGGATTCTTAGTGGTTGTTTCTATGGAGACCCTAATGACTGAAAGACATTACTGTGCTTATTAGAAAACAGTGACATTTGTAAACACATTTTTATCAAAACAACTATGTTTGCTAACTGGAACTGGGAAGCTGCAAGTCTAGCTGAGAAGATCTGTAGGAAGTTGGTTTTTTTCAAGTTCAGCCTTACAAGCTATAAAGTAGCACAGAATACTTTGTAAATATATTTGCTCCTTCTGATTCCATTAGATGCCCTGAAAACAGGCACACGTTTTGTAATTTCCAATAAACATTGCACAAGTAGAGATGTGGGAAAATGTTGCCCCACTGAAACTGACAGTAAGTGTTTTTGTTTTGCTGAGGTCAAAGGTGGTTTTAACTTTTCACTTAGTGGAGGAGTCATGCAAGATACAGATCAAAACTGAGGCTGCAGGTAATTCTGGTAGCCACAGAGCATAGGGGAGTCATCTTCATCCTAGGCATGGTACTAACCAAAGAGATACCATGGGATACCCTGCTAGCTAACTAGAGAAAACAAATGCCAAGGTTGGCCAACATTCCCCTGCCCAAGCCAGAAGGTTTTTTTTTTTTTAATTGTCTCTAGTTTGAGGCCAAAACAAGAGCTTTGCAAAGCAACATTAGACAATATCCTCCCCCTCCCCCCATCCTCCCAGGGTGCAACCGGGAACTGGGATACCATTGAGCCTTCTGTCTTATCAGCCTAGTTCCCGCTCACTCTGTGTTGCTGTCAGAAGCTGAAGACCACTCCCGATTCTGCACTCCCACTAGGATTCACACAGGCAGGGGCACAGCCAGCTGCAGTTACATGAATGCTTCTCCTAAGCCAGTCAAGAATTGACAAGAAAATGAAGCTCCAGCCAAAATACTCCAACTCTCCAACCTAGGACCCAGAGCTGTATTATCCCACCCTGGTCAAAAGCCTGACCAATATATGAGTTATTACCCAGTCCGCCACTTCTACAAAGGAAAGTGGATGTGCACCACCTCTTGTTCAGGAGCTCAGATTTTTCCCCTCAAAGCACTTCACTCAAACCACACTGTTTTAGGTAAAATATAAAACATTTATTAACTACAGAAAGATAGATTTTAAGTGATTATAAGTGATAGCAGACAGATCAAAGTAGATTACCTAGCAAATAAACAAAAAGCAATCTAAGCCTAATACACTAGACAGGATTTGAATTAAGCAGTGTCTCACCTTCCTTCTTTCCTGCCTGGAACCAGCACTTCTCCCAGTTTAGTTTCTGTTCCTCAGGTGCTCTCTTGTGTGCAGAGTGATGCTAATTGTAATGTCATGTCCCCCTTTTATAACTTCTTCCATATGGCAGGAACCTCTTTGTTCCAAGCAAAGTTTCCAGCCCAGTTTGTAGAAAAATACAGGTACCAAAATGGAGTTCAGTATCATGTGATCTAGTCACATGCCCTTGCATACTTTGATGAGTCATGGCAGCCATTATCCATAGGACAGTTCATCAGGTTAAGATAAGCTTTCCCCATTGTCTTTGCTGATGGGCCATTCAACTTCAATAGGCTATTGACAATGTGCTGGCAGGCTGTATGGAAAGCTTTGTGGGGGTTACCCAGGTGCAAGCACATTTGAAATACAGATACATAGGGCTTGTCTACACTGGCAGTTTACAGCACTACAATTTTCTCACTCAGGGAGTGAAAAAACACCCCCTTGAAAGCAGCAAGTTTCAGCACTGTAAAGCGTCAGTGTAGACAGTGCACCAGTACTGGCAGCTATGCCCCTCATGCAGATGTTTTTTTAGAGCGCTGGGAGAGCTCTCTACCAGCACTGTGCTGTGACCACACAAACCACGTTAAAGCCCTGCCTCAGCAGAGCTTTAGTGTTGCCAGTATAAACTAGCCTATAGTCAATATTCAAAACTCCAGATAAAAAAATGAGACATTCATACAAATAGGATAATCATATTCAGTAAACCATAACTTTTCCATTGACACCTCATATGACACATTTTGCAGAAAATGCATCATCCTTATGTCATATCATAATCCTACCGTTCTGATGAATGTGGGGGTACAGAGTGTCACAGGATGTTCACCTCCACCCTAGCCTGGAAAGGGTTAATGTGGCTCAGGAGGGGCTAAGTAACCTGATAACCACACCTGAAGGAGGATTAGTCTTGATAAACAATCCCTGATAGAGGATGGAGCCCAGATGAACAGGAGCAGACGGGGCTGATATAAGGCCAAGTAGTGAGAACAGGAGGATGTTGTAGGTAGGAGCTTTGCAGTTGCTCCCTGGAGAGAAAGGGAATTGGGTAGGGTACTAGGGAGGCAGTTTGCAGCTACCCTTTAGGGCAGAGACAGGTGGATAGGAAGAAACCTGAGGGGAGTGTGAGCCCCAGGAGCCTGTCCTGGCAGAAGGTGTTTACCCAGAGGAGGTGTAGGGAAGTGAGCCTGTAGAAGGCACAGTAGGAAGAAGCCCAGGGAAAGAGAAATGATAGTTGAGCCTGTGTAGACCTTGGCTACTGATAGGGTCCCTGGGCTTGGAGCTGGAGTAGTAAGTAGGTCTAGGTTCCCCTCCTGGCCCCTAAAGAAGTGGCACAGCATAGGAATTGGCATGGAGGACTGTCTGGCATGGTGGATGGATAGTTAGTCTTGAGAGACTAAATACCCTGGCAAGGGGAAACCATAATGACCTAGCTGGAGACTTAAGCCATGAAGAGAGGGCACCCAAGTCACAAAAGGGAAGCACTGCAACTCCTGGAGTGTGAGAGGTGCTACAACACAAACTGGAAAGGGAGTCAGACTAGGCAGAGCTATTCGCCAGATGCTGCCACCAAGAGTCACCCCAGCTGTGAGTAGATCTCCCTGTTACAGTATCATGAAGCTCTAGATCCTTTTATGCATGTCTACACTACAAGTACATTCTCCCTTTAAGGGGACCGGCAGAAGGGGTGTGTGTGAGAAGATTTATAATCCACATAAAATTTGCAATAGTGAAGGGCTTAGACTCCTACCCTGGTGAAATGAAAGGGAACTGTCATTCCTCTCAAAGGTAATGCATCAGCCACTAGGAATGGAGGCCCCAATTTGCAACAGGAATGCTCCCCTAGGTGAGGAAATACTGTCTTGCTATTAGGCAGATTGACTTAATCCAGCAGTCGTGCTTGGTGGGGATCCAAGTTGCTGAATTAATAACAAGTGTTGTGAGCCTGAAGGGTAATTTTTTATGTATTTCATCTTGCTCTACCTATTGTTTTATTTTCAGTCCATAAAAACCACCAGAAATACACTCAAAGCCTTGAACTTTTTTTGCACAGTAATTTTTTCTAACAGACAGAAAGCCAACCAGTTAATGGCTGTACGTGGTATTACAGACACACCTCTTCTGGTGTGCTTAAAGATGAGCCTATTAATAAAAGCTTTACTCCTAATGGTGCAGTCAAACTAGTTTTAAACTTGCTCAGCCAGTTATTTAAAATATGCGTGCTAGTCATGGGATAGAGTGTGCATCTTTCTAAATTAATACTTCCATATGTGAAGAACACCTTTGTTTTAAAGATACATTAGGTGGCCCTATTTCTTGGCTAAGACACTTGGATCCAAAATGGAATTGAGAAGTAGTTCATCAATAAAAGTAAAATTACCAATGAGTTCCGCTCTGCTACCCCTATTCACCTTGAGTAATATCTTGCATCATCAGCATTGGGACTGACAGCAATGACATTTTTCTCCAGCCAGATTCTTCTTCCAGATTTCATGTCTTTGGCTGACATGAGTTGAACTACTTGTGGAGTAAGGTACTACACTCCAGGGTGAGTAAGGGTGGCAAAACTGGCCCAAGGTGACTATAGATTTCCAAAGCTGCTCGTGTGATAGACACCATTTTAGCCATCATCAGAGATTGCCTTGGGGGGATCTCTAGAGCAAAAAGCATTAGTCTCTGCAGTTAGAGTGAGAGACCCAAGCTTTCAAGCTGAGATATAACAGACCCATCTCCTCTTGTGATCAGGCACAGGGGAGGATGGGTAACACACATTGACCAGTGGCAGCTCATCCTGACTATCTGAGATTCACAGCAGTTTGAATCCCTGACATATTTCCACGAGGGCTAGCCATAATTTTCTGTCAAAAAACAGTTTGGGGGTTTGACTAAAAGTCTTTCTGAAAAGTATCTGTTTTCCATGGAAAACTTTGATTAATGTATTGAAAAAATGAACACCCCAAAACCAAACTATTTCAACCAAAAAATATATTTCACTGGGGATATTTTGCTGTAATGCTGTGACATACCAGGGATACAGTTCAGACTAGTGCGGGGGGCTGTGTCACCCCTGCCCTGTAACCTTGGGTGCCTTACAATGTCTGGGCTGCTCACAATCTTCTAGCATACAAGCCACACCCTGAGTGTCTGTGTGTAACTGCAGCCTGCCAGCTACACCCTGGCTCTCACCAGTTTTGGTTATACTGAAGCGTGACTCTAACCAGGACTTGCGCTAGGGGTTTTAGTGCCCTAGGCGGATGGCAATTTCGCCGCCCCGCGCGCTGGTCCCGCGGCTCCGGTGGAGCTGCCGCAGTCGTGCCTGCGGAGGGTCCGGTGCTCCGCGGCTCCGGTGGAGCTGCCGCAGTGGTGTCTGCGGGAGGTCCACCGGAGCCATGTGAGCAGCTGACCGTCCGCAGGCACGACTGCGGCAGCTCCACGGGAGCTGTCTGCCGCCCCCTCCGGACACCCTGGACTGCCGGCTGCCATGGTGGCGCCCTGACCCATGGGACACCCTGGGCTGCCGGCTGCCGCTGGCAGCTCAGACTCCCTCTCTGTCCCAGCAGCAGCGGCTGCTCAACCATTTAAAAAAAAATTGGGGGGTGCTTTTTGGCACCTTCAAATCTCAGCGCCCTAGGCAACCGCCTAGTCCACCTAAATGGTTGTACCGGCCCTGACCCTAACACATCCCCAGTCCCAGATCTCCCCCTAGAAATGCATGTCCTGTACTGCCTACCCTTTCCTGGATGGGACCACTATATTAAGTCTATTATTCCTTTAAAGGAAAAACATGCCAAGTTATTACCTTAAATAATTACCCAGACATTTCTTTAAACACACTGGATTAGATCAAATGGTAAAATCAGTTTATTAACCACAGAGTTAATGAGTATAAATAATGAGATATAAATCAGAAATGTTTACAAGAACAGTAATGATGAAACGCTTACTAGAATCTACTTAACTAACTTACTTGCAAAGCAAACTTTCTCACTACATATTTCTAGCAAGGTTATTGACCAAATTTTTCAGGTCAGGACCCAGCCCCCCAAGTCCAGGGAAAGTTCCTTTTCTCCTTGGGTACAGAGACTGTAATGGGCAGGGAGAGAGTGGGGCACCTTGGGGGTGTTTGTCCTTCCTTTTTTTAGTTTGTTCTCCTCCTGAAAAATACTTGCAGCTGAGACCCAGGAGATAAAGTCTATGTGGAAGGCTGTTCCTTGTGGATTTCTTCAACCTGTTTGAACTTCCTTTGTTTTCCATTCCTGCTTGATGACTCTCTAAGCCACTTAAATGCAATATAAGGCAAGCACACTTTCCTTCCTTTGTGTAGGACAGACCTGACTTCTGCCTGGGCAGAGCTGTGGGATTTGGAACATGTGTTAATAACATCATCCAGGGAGATCTTATAACTTCACATACAACGTTGTCACACATTTTACCAGGACAATACTGATCAGCAAATTGTTTTCAAATGATATATTACAAGGCATACCTCGTACAAAGATTTATAATAAGTGTATAGGGTGGGAATATGGGGTGCATTCCATCACAAATGCCTCATGGGAAATTAATTTGCAGGAATGGTGCTAGGAGGGACTTTTGGGGGCTATCGCCTTATTCCCCTTATAGCATTGCCACCCTTACGTCTGCAGTTCTGTGCTGCTGGCAATGGCACTGCCTTCAGAGTTGGTTGCCTGGCCAGTAGCTGACGCTCTCCAACTGTCCAGCTCTGGCTGGCACCCAGCACTGCAGGCAATACTGGCTAGGGTTACCACCTTTTCAAAAGGCAAAAGTGGGACATGTGCAGGAGACCCATCCCCCTTTGAGGGCTTGTTCCTCCTCTTCCCCTGAAGCCCCACCTCCTGGCCAGGCCAGAAGCTGGAGTGGAGCATTAGTAAGAGCTGCCCAGGGATCCCAGGCCCTCCACCTGCCAGGATGCCTGAAAGTAGCCCCTGGCCCATTTCCACCCCCCACCCCCAAGATGTTGGGGATAGGGCAGATGCAGAGTCTGGGCTTCCCCACCATCCTATGATCCTTGGGTAGCTCTTACTACTGCCCAACTCTGGCTTCTCATCTGGCCAGAGTCAGGGCCTTGGGGGGGAAAGGAGGAGCAGGGGGAAGGGCTGCATGGCAAGGGGGAGGTCTAAAGCCAACCACAGCCCTCCCCATACACCAGGAAAGGACTGGCATTTCCCTGAGCAGGCATGGAGCTGCACCACAAGGAATCCAGGATGAATGCTGTCCTGGAGTCATTCAGCCCAGGACCGGGGCTTGAACTCTGCATTTTGGGACTATCCTGCCCAGTTCAGGAGGGATGGTCACCCTAGTGCCACCACTAGCAGCAGCAGAGGGGAGATAGTAAGAGCAGGGGCGGCTCCAGGCCCCAGCAAGCCAAGTGCATGCTTGGGGTGCCAAGCCGCAGGGGGCGCTCTGCCAGTGCCACGAGGGCAGCAGGCAGGCTGCCTTTGGCGGCTTGCCTGCAGAGAGTCCGCTAGTCTCGCGGCTTCGGCAGACCTCCCGCCTGCGGGAGGTCCGCTGGAGCCGTGGGATTAGTGGAGCCTCCGCAGGCAAGCTGCAGAAGGCAGCCTGCCTGCTGTGCTCGGGGTGGCAAAATGCCCAGAGCCACCCCTGAGTAAGAGGAAGTAAACTAAACCCAGTTCTGTGAAGAAGGCACTGAGGGAGCCTTGGGAGCAGCTGTGCTGCAAGTCCCATGCACGGAAGGGGGAAGTTTGCAACCACGCTCACAGGGCTGCAAAACTTCCTGGCACCTGGAGACTGGGTGGCATCTCGCCTCTGCTGCTCACAATGTCTGTGCCTAAGTGTGGGGGTTCCTGGGCTGTAGCCTGTCAGCTGACTTCAGTGGCTGCTCCAGGCCTCAGCACACCAAGCACGTGCTTGGGGCGGCATGCTGCAGGGGGCGCTCTGCCAGTCTCCGGGAGGGCAGCAGGCAGGCTATCTTCGGCGTCTTGCCTGCGGAGGGTCTGCTGGTCCTGTGGCTCCGATGGACCTCCCGCAGGCATGCCTGCAGAGAGTCTGCTGGTCCCATGGGTCCACCGAAGCCATGGGACCAGCAGATCCTCCGCAGGCACACCTGCAGGAGGTCCACCGGAGCCGCGGGACCGGCAACCGGCAGAGCGCCTCCGGCGGCATGCCACCATGCTTGGGGTTGCGATATGTCTAGAGTAGCCCCTGGCTGACACACAGAGGCTCTGGACTCAGAGATTTGCAGAGCACAGCAACTGATGGGAGAGCTATTGGAATCCTCATGGTAAAACACGCAGCCTGGCCCAGCTCCATTCCGCTCCATCCCCTTCGCAGTTCAGCCCTGACGGCTGGGTTTGTGCCCCTTTGCCGCCCCCCATCATCAAAGAACAGAGCTGGAAAGCAACGCTGAACAAGTGTTCAGAGAGTTGAGCTCTCCCTGAGACTGCAGTAGCCTTCCTCTGCATCCCTCTGCCCCCAATTTTCTGTGTAGCCCACCAGAGGTCCCCACCCCTGGGAACAGACTAGCACCACTTCTGTTTGTTCATTACCTCCTGTCCTCATTCTTCTAAGTGGATGCCCATGATGCACCATCTCCCCTCTCCTGAAGAGAGACCATGGGGGGGGGGGGGGGGAAATAGCTCAGTGGCTTCAGCATTGGCCTGCTAACCCCCGAGTTGTGAGCTCAATCCTTGAGGGGGCCATTTAGGGATCTGGGGGGAAAAAATGTCTGGGGATTGGTCCTGCTTTGAGTAGGACCTCCTGAGGTCCCTTCCAACCCTGATATTCTATGAATGTGCTACAGAAGATATAGCCTAACCAGGAAGCCCAGCCTACAGAGAAGATGAAGGGGGACACAAGATACCTTAACTATAAGGCCCGTGACACTACAGCTACATCTCTGAGCTGAAATTTTTCCTGAGCTTTTGCTGAAAAATTATCAAGATTTTCTATGAGTAATTAAAACAATTTTCCATTTCCTTCTAAATTTTCAATAGGGAAAAACCATTTTTTCAACCAGCTCTAGTTACCACTTGTGTGGCAGCCTCTATCCTGATCAGCAGCCAGTGGCTGAATTGGGAGCCTCCAGAGCTAAAAGTATTAGTCCCTACAGGTTGAGCTAAAGAATTGCACTCTCAGGGAGCCCATCATAGATCCACGTTCTCTGAGCACAGAAACAGATGCCCAATACACTGACCACTGGGTTACACTTGCAGAAAAGCCAAGACTTTCATTGCAGCCTGTGGGCAGAAATACATTTACTGGTTTGCTCAGATACACTCATCCACAAGGTCCCTACCCTGTCTGTTTAAATGCTTGCCTACACAGGGCAATTTCCTTGGCATAGTTATACTGGTATCATTCTCAGTATGGGCACTCTTATTCTGGAATACAAGTGCCTTTTCTGATTTAGCTTATCTCTTAGGAAGCAGTATATGCTAAGCTGGAAAAGGCACTTTTCTTCTGGAATAAGTGTCCACATAGGGAAGTATACCTATGTAACTACTACAGTTTAATTATGCTGGAAAATTTTCCCCATGTGGACAAACATTTAGTCTCTCTCTTTCTCTCAAAACAAACAAAAAACCCTTCTGATGCACTGTTTACAGTGAATAGAGCTGATTTGTATATAAATTACCCGTTGTCATTCCCCTTCCCTTAACCTCTGTGTTCTTGTCTACCTGTTCTTTGACTGTGATTTCCCACCATTCATTTAACAATTGGAAAGCATCTAGCACACTGCAGGAAGTACTGCTAATCGCAATAATAGCAGTCACAGAACAGCAGTCACTTACCACCCACATACACATTGAAGTCCATCACTGTTCATTGCTACTTTTACAGATGCAGCCACTACCAAAATATCCTTTACAAGATAGCACGGGCACATGACAATGGAAAGACAATCATGTAAAGACAAGGTTTGGTACAGGGATCGGCAACCTTTGGTACACGGCTCGCCAGAGTAAGCACCCTGGTGGGCTGGGCCGGTTTGTTTACCTGCTGCGTCCGCGGGTTTGGTCGATCGTGGCTCCCTTCAGGCCAATGGGGGCTGCAGGAAGCGGTGCAGGCTGAGGGCTGTGCTTGCTGCTGCTTCCCACAGCCCCTATTGGCCTGAAGGGGCAAAGTGCAGCTAGTGGGACCCGCAATTGGCCGAACCTGCAGATGCGGCAGATAAACAAACCAGCCTGGCCCACCAGGGTGCTTACTCTGGTAAGCCGGTGCCAAAGGTTGCTGATCTCTGGTTTGCTATATGAAACCTGGAATTGATAACTGAGGCAGAGTTTGGTTGGAGAAAAGCTATAGTCTCTCCTTTTTGTCTTACCTTTCTGACTTTAAGATCAGGGCTATAGTGGTGAGAAGTTGGTATCTGATGACTACACAGGGACATGTGTGTAGTGAGTTGGTAGACTAGGTTCAAGTCCCGTTTAGTACTGCTAACACTAGTTTTGCTTTTGTCCTTGGAGTGACCATGACAGAGGACTGAAGTGAAGTGATGCTGCTGCTTTTAAAAGTGATGGCAAAGCTGTACCAGGAGGGTAGGATGACAATGGAGAACCAGTGCCACACAGCTTTTTTCAAATGGGCTTAGTGATTCAAGTACTGCCAATTGGCATAGTGGGTGAGGTAATGGCTCAGAGTACACAAGCTGTTTTTATTGCTAAAACTGGGGCATGCTTGTCATGCAATAGACAGGATGCTTATTGCAGGGATGATTCAGTTAGGAGATGGTTGCCAAGTTTCTGCTGAATTTTTATCACATCTGATTCTACTTGTGTTTGCATGCAGCTTGTCTTGTAAAATGATGCCAAACCACATGCCGAGTTTCAGCTCTCAAATGCTCACACATACACACCACATGACTAGCTCTCTTTGTACCGGGTACTGTTGCTTTCATGCTTTATTGTCCCATACTACCTGTAAGTGCTTCTGCTGGCTGTGGTATGGCTTTCTCACCAACCCTGTGCTTGTCAAAGGGATGGATTGATTAGTTATTCCAAGGGAGATAGCTTAAGGTCCAGCTGCTGTTCACCCTTACCCAGGGGAATTCTGTGCAGTCCTCAGATGGTGAAGGGACTGTGGAGGTTTCAAAAGGGAACAGGGTGGGACTGTCACTGTTTCTCAGGGCTTTAATGGAGCTGGGGGTGGAGGTAGAAATATTTTGAAGAATAAGAGATAACAGGACTTGAAGATGCACATAGTCCCAGGATTAAGAACGAAGCTTATGTAAATGTTTATATTTTACTTTAAAATCACCAGCTCAGAAGCAAATTTAGGGCCAAATAAATCCCTGCTGTATATTTCTTTGGAAATAGGAGAGTGACATTTGATTGATAAATCCACTTGTTGGTATTAATAGTTGAAATTAATATTCATATGGGAAAGACCAAACACTAATTGAATCATAAATTCCTTTATTAAATCCAAAGGCTGAAAGGCATGTTTACAACAACTGTATAAATACACCAAACTAATAAGCAATTTACTATGGCCAAAAAGTAACGAAATAGTTATAAGCATTTGATCAAGATACTCACAAATGGGCTAAACCCAGGGGGTACTTAAACCCATATTGATTGGCTCCAGTGTGGCCAGGCTGGTATTAGCAATGGACCCTTTAAGAGTTTTCCTTTTTAACAAGGAAATGATGTCATTGCCAATTAATCATTTTAGCTAAAACTCCATTGGAGACAATTCACCCTCTATTTCCAGTCTTAAACCACATCAGATTTACAGCCTCCTTTCTCCTCCAGGCCTTCCCACCCCTCCTTGCTGCCCAACAGTCTTTTTTCAGTTCCATTTGGGTTCACATAGTCTTTAACACTGGCATGTGGGTTGGGGAGGGCCATGTTGGCTCATTTTAAGACAGATTCTCTTTGTTTTACTTAAAACCATTTGCTCTCACCCGTATTAGTCAGAGGCCTTCTCTTTCGAAACTTCCCCTTATCTCATTAGCTACTCTTTGAATCAGACATCCTCCCTAAATTCATTACTGGCCTTATAACTTGTCAGTTTCAAGGCCTTCCTTCTAGTTGTTAGTTAGGGGCTTTCTTTACAGCCCATATACTTTCTTAAGATGACTCTAATTCAAACTTAATATTTATCCTACACCACTCAGACATAAGGTGTAAATTAACTGTAACTGCTAGGAAAGACCTGGGCATCATTGTGGAAAGCTCAGTGGAAATATCTACTCAAAGTGCAGCAGCCTTCCAAAAAAAAAAGGGGTGGTGGTGTCATAAACAGATAGTTAAGGGTTAATGTCTCTTTTACCTGTAAAGGGTTAACAAACAGGGAACCAACCAGGAGACAAGATATTTTCAAATCTCGGTGGAAGGAAGCCTTTGTTTGTGTTTTTTGGGTTTTGCTTTGTTCTCTCTGGGTCCTGGAAGGGACTGGACGTGCAACCAGCTTTCTTGCCAATCTCCCTGCTACAGTCTCTTATATATTCAGAATAGTGAGTAATTTAGTAAGAAAGGCGGTTATAGTCTTTTGATTGTTTCTGTATTTGCAAATGTGTAGTTTGTTGGAAGTATTTTAAATTGTATCTTGCTCGGGGGGAGGCTTCTTTCTAGTTTCTATAAGCTGACAGACCCTGTAACTTTTTACCATCTAAATTGCAGAGATAAACTTTTACCTTTTGTTCTTTCTTTTTATTAAAAGTTTTGCTTTTAAGACCTGTCTGATTTTTCCCCCTTGTTGAGACTCAAGGGAATTGAGTCTGTACTTAACAGGGAGGGAGGGGAGAAGGGGGAATCCCTTTGTTTTAGATTCACGGAGCTTGAATCTGTTTTGCCTCTGAGTGAGGGAGAAAGGGTGGGGGAAGGGACATTCCTCCCTGTTTTAAGATTCAAGGAGTTTGAATCACGGTAATCTTCCAGGGTAACCCAGGGAGGGAAATCCTAGGAAAGGCAACGGTGAGGAAAGGGGTTCACTTTCCTTGTGTTAAGGTCCAGGGGGTCTGGGTCTTGGGGGTCCCCAGGGAAGGTTTTGAGGGGACCAGAGTGTATCAGGCACTGGAATTCCTGATTGGTGGCAACTTATCAGATCTAAGCTGGTAATTAAGCTTAGGGGAATTCATGCTAGTACCCATATTTTGGACGCTAAGGTTCAGAACTGGGAATTATATTATGACAGGGGGCAAACACAACGTTAGGAGACACATAGAATGCAATGAAAAATATTACAAGGACATAAGTCAAATGGTATTTGCTCTTCGAATATTTGGTTCAGTTCTTTCAGCCCCTCTCAAACAAAGTTATAGCACATAAAGGCAGGTTCACTACTGAATAACCATTTAGAAGTTTTTCCATCTTCTAGTTTAAGAGTGTGATGTTGCACTCTATATGATTTTATGAAAATATGCTAATGTAACTGGAAAATGCTTCATGCAAAAGGTCTCTTGTAAAGTATCATTACAAACCTTATAATCTGCTGAGTGTGATCATCCCATTTGTATAAATGTATCACTTTTGAAACTAGAAATATGAAATATAACTCTGAGGGCCTATTGTAATTTTGCAAAGTGTGGGCCGTTAATGGTGGTTTGGAATCTTGATGGCTCCCATTAACCAGGACAATTGACTGCAGATGACTCTGTTTTACTTGTAAGTCTTCCTGTATATGGTGTGTGTGCTGGCAAGTGTGTAATGAAGTCTTACAGTGACATGTGATCATGTCACCTGAACTGGAATCCATCTTTACCGTGGTGCTTTTCCATTGAGAAGGGTGGGAGACCCAGAGGGACAAAGGATTCCCGCCTTTTGCAAAACATATATAAGTGGGTGGAACAGAGAAAAGGGAGAGCCAACATGATAGCTACCACCTGAGCTGGAACAAGAGCTGTACCAGGGGAAAGGATTGTGCCCAGACTAGGAAGGTGTCCAGTCTGTGAAAGAGACTTATTGAAACATCTTTCACAGTGAGATTTTATCTGTATTCAGTTGTATTACTGTACTGGGCTTAGATCTGCGTGTTTTATTTTATTTTACTTGGTAATTCATTTTGTTCTGTCTGTTACTACTGGGAACCACTTCAATCCTACTTTCCATATTTAATAAAATCACTTATTAATTAACCCGGAATATGTATTAATACCGGATTTATTTGGGTTTAGACCCCTTTGGGAGTTGGACATCTGAGTGTTAAAGACAGGAACACTTTTGTAAGCTGCTTTCAGTCAAATCTACAGCTGTTAGGGGACGTGGTTCAGATCTGGGTCTGGGTTTGCAGCAGGCTAGCGTCTGGCTCAAACCAGGCAGGGCACTGAAGTCTTAATCTGCCAGGGCAGGAAAGCAGGGGCAGAAGTAGTTTTGGCACATCAGTTGGCAGCCCCAAGGGGGTTTCTGTGATTCAACCCGTCACAGAAAGATTGAAAAATTTGGGGTGGTTTCACTTTATAGCGGGAACATAGTGAAGAGATGCACAATGAAGAGTGATAGAGAAGGTAAGTCATATGATCCTCTTTATACTTTCTCATAATAAAACAAGAGGGCATTCAATGAAATTGAATTAAACTGGATTTAACAAAAATCCTTTTAACACAATGTACAATCAACCTGTGGAATTCCTTGCACAGAGTGTGAGGGAACAGAGTTTAGTAGGATTCCCAATGTATTGGACATGTATATAGATCTAGGAACATCAAAAGTTACATTATAAAGGATTAAAGACACCATATAAACCCTCATGTTTCAGGGAATAGTTCAGCCACTAACCCATGGGTGTTGTTAGTAAACTTCCCGTATGAACAGATTACTATGTAAGGCCCATATTTTTAAAGGTATTTAGGCATTATAACGCCTAAGTCTCATTTTTCAAGAGATTTAGGCACTTTTACTGTCAATGGGATTTTGGCTTCTAAGTGTCAAAATCCCTTTTGAAAATGAGACTTAGTCTCCTAAGTCTGCTAGATGTTGCAATGTCTAAATACCTTTTAAAAATATGGGCTTTATTTCCCAGTGTAGAGTTTCTTGCACCTTCCTCTGAAGCATCTGATACTGCCTGTCTCCAGGACAGGATACTATATGAGATGGATTGCTAGTCTGATCTTATATTATGCAGTTACTATGTTCCTAGAAAAGTTGGTACAATACCTACAGTATGTTTAACAAACAAGCTCTAAAAGATCCAAGAAAGCACTGAATGGTAGCTGAGTAATTTCATATGTGAGAGCCAAGAGAGTTATGGGCACTGATCCAGTACCTTCCAGCATCAGGACCATTATGTTGCTCTGCCCAGTTCTGGGGTGATAGACCCCTCTATGGTCTGCTCAGGAAATGCTCTGTTACATCTCTAAATGTCACTTCTGCACAGGGACCTGCATCCCTCACTCTCAAAGGGAGATTAGATTTGCAGCCCTCCGGCCATTCAGTGTGATTTCCTAGCAGGTCTGACCTAGCTCAGCCCCTGTAACTTCATTCTCATTCTGCAAGGAGGGTTACAGGGGTTTTCCTGTCACCAAACTGCTTCACAAACCAGAATACCTTTATTTTAAGACAATGGCATTACAGAGACCATATAAAAAAATAAAAGGTCCGAACATGTACTTAAGCTTACAAGAGGTCCCTCATCTTTCCTATGGAGACCCAGGCAGGTTCCAGTCCTTCAAACCCTTTTAGCAGGATTTGCCCCCTTGGTCAGTTTGTTGGATCAAAGTGAGGGCCCTCAAGTCCACTTAAAACTCAGTCTCTATACTCCAAAGCCTCTCTTCTTCCTCATCTCCTGAAACAGGTAAAGCCAGTCGCTGCCCCTTTCCCCAGGGGTGAAGCTTCAGCGAATGGGAAGCTGCATAACTGGCACTGGGATTGTGCATTAACTACTCCTAGGGGATTGCAGATTCCACAGGAACACACACATACGCGCACACATATGCAACCCCTGCTTGTTTGTGGTATTTGGTCCCCCTCCAGTGATGGCAGCTAAGCCAGTCAGCACTTGATGAGCCTGCCAGAGCTCTGGCTAAGCAAGAGGTGTCTTTTAGCTCATTCAGTATATAGCTTGCAGTCCCAGGTTTGAAGCCTGCCAATGACATCAAGGTGGTCAGTGTTACACATATAACCTGTATTGATACAAAGTTCTGTGAATATTCTACAGCACATATCATCTGGCACATCTCAATACAATAGACTTTTAAGTTTTCATGCTTTTAAGGTCTGGCTCACAAAGAAGCAGATAAAATCTATAAAGTAGAAACAATAGTCTCAAACTGATGCCTATGTTCATATCTGACAGGCTCCATGTTTGGCTAAAACAGTGTGACTGTTTTAGGGGAAGAGATGCCAAGAAGCAGAAAATAATCTCATTTCAATTTGCCAGATCTGGAATACTCCAGAAAATCAGAGCCTCAAGGCACTGAGTAATGCCTGGGTTTCTCCACTGAACTGGAGTGGGGAGGCGGAGTGTTGGATTATCTAATACAATCTGAACAATTTCTTGGCTTCCTTTTTTCAGACAGTCTCATAATTTTAACGGCAGATGGAGTTGGGCCCCATCAGTGTCAACAGCTAATTTAAAAGGCAATTGCTGAAACTGGCTCAACCCCTAGATGAGTTGCTTTTCCTTTGACTGTATGCATTACTGTGAAGTACAAGTATACTTTAATTTCATAGACTTTCAACAAGTCTCCTCTGAGTTCCCTGAGACCTTAGAACATTTTTCACCACACACAGGCAGTTTTCAGGCTTCCTGTGTTTCCTGCAAGCAATACTAATCCCATAATTTAATCAGCAATAGTGCAGGGCCTCAGGGAAGTGGCTCATTGGGACAGCTCAAGGTCCAGGAACTCTGATTCAGCACATCTGGAATGGTAACTATGCAAAAATTCTGCAAACCCCACTGTTTGAGGTTTTCAGGGAATGCTGAAAGAAATCTGATCATGCAACTTTTCAGGCAACAGTTTATACTTCAGATAATACTTAGAATAGTTTTTCATCATTGTAAAGACTGGGATTGAAAACAGAATAACTGACAGCAGATGCACCTAAATGTGAGCAGCCAAGTTTGGAGGATCAACAGCCTACAGCGGCAAGAAGCCAGAAGATTCTGGAAGAGCTGGAGCAGTGGGGGAACACTATCTTGGCAGGAGTGGGAGCCTCAGTGGAAGGAAAGAGGACTCCGGTTGCTTTGCATGCAGTATGTGTGAGTCCAGGGAAAGAAGTGTGATGGGCAATGCTAGACAGGAGCTGGTGGTGAACACTCTGGACTCAGACTTGCATGTGTCCTCAGGACAGGTGAAGGCCAAGGAGCCACATATCCCACCAGGCAGAGGTCAAGACTGAGCAGCCAGCAAGCAGCTACCTCACCAGCCTAGTGCATCTCAGCTCTGTGTGTACCACTGGTGGGATTAGAGCCCTTGGAGGTGAAAGTGGTAAAAGGTTTTGGGCACCACCAGAGTTTGGGGAAAGGATTGTGCTTAGTTTTTTTAAAATAGTGTTTCATGGTTGCTGTGAATTCCCGTCAGTCTCCCATTCCCTTTCGACCCATTGGTCTGTACCATCCCCTTGCTTAATATTTGTTTTATATAAATGGTCTCAGAACATCTCTGTGCGCACTTGGGTCTTTGTGTCAGGAGTTTCTGGCTCCGTGTAAGCAAAGGGTGGGGGGAGAGAGGGAAAGGCTGTGCCCACCCTGAAAAGAAAGAGGTGCAGGCTCACTACCTTAGGACATCTACCAGCAGCTGTGTCAGCATGGGTCAGGAGTTGGTACAATATTTATATAGCTAATTTCACTAAAGTGTCTAAAGCTGTCTACAGTATTCAATTTACACTTCTTTACAACAATCATGTATATTAACCAATTTTCCCACCAGTGACATTCAGACACCATTAAGGTATAGTAGATGCTAGTACCAGTTTAATATTCTACACAGTTAACTAATTCTACACAGTTAACTAACTACAGAAAAGCTTGTAGCAGTGTTGTTCATTTTCTATCCTAGGTTCCAAATATGGGAACAATTTGAGGTAATGATCCATCTGGAATTTGTTCAGGAACTGGAGCTAATACCCTGTCTTTTCACAAAGTGCTATGGGATTTTTAATTACAACAATTTGCATATACCATCTCTACAACACATTGCTTTATAGTGTGCAACTCTCTCATGTCCATGGTTCACTCAGCATAGGAGAACGAAGGTGCTATTGCAAATCTATTCATGGCATCAGTCCTGTCTGGGTCCTAGTATCAGTTACAGCAGCCCACACCAGTGGGAATCAGCATAGCAGAGCTCTCTGACCTGCTCTCTCCTTCAGCATGCCCTTTATACTGGGAGGATCACCTGGTATAGGGGCCACACTTCCACCAGATTTATTGAGGAGGACAGGAGGGGAATTCTCTATTGGTCATTTACAGCCAGAACATGGTGCGGAGTGGCCAGACAGTAAAAAGGAATCTGGCCCCTACTGTTTAAATTCCCCGACCGAAGAAATAAAACAGTCAAGCTACTTGAGCTAAAACAAGGAAGCAAAGATCTTCATCTGAACTTCATATGAAGACTTTCAAGATTCAGAAAAGTCTGTATAACTTTCCCCTTCTCCCATTATGTAATTTTCACTCTGCACTTCCTAATGCCTGCAGGACCAGAAACAGAAGTCTCTATAAACTGTTTTGAGAAAGGATGCTCCTATCTCACGGTATTTTCCGTTTGACATGAAGCAGGAAGGAAGTTGGAATTAAAATAGACCTATTGTGTCCCTAGACTCAGCCAGATAATGTGGCATGGGATCACACTCAAGTAGGTTTCTTTGCTACCAGAATTAGATGGCAAGCTCCTGGGGACAAACTGTCGTATTTATTCTGTAAACAGCTGGCCTTGTACAAATAATAGAATATTTTTTAAATGCAAGTGTATACCTAGCAGAAATTGATAGGTTCACCACAGAACTGCAGGCACAGCACAAAACTATCCCAATTTATAAAACTGGTGTGATATATACAAACTCTCCAACTTAGGTGGGAAAAACCCTCAGTTTTTGAAGATAGATTGAAAAACTTTAGGACCTGTTGGCAGGGCAAAGACCGCAAAGTGCTACCAGCAACAAAATGCAGTTGTTCCATATTTGTCTCTCACTACAACAACCTGCAGTGGATTTGTGTTTTTTTGAAGGTCAACAAATATAAACTCTGATGTCACTTTGCTGCAGAATGGGTTGGGAGTGAATGTTAAGAGAGGCCACTGCTTTGAAAAAATGGTGGTTGGATGGATATGTGTCTCTACTAGTTATTCATTTGGAATGGGATCATCCTTTTTCAAGCTGAAAAGATAATCCTGCTGTGTTAGGCAAAATCTTCTTTATCAATAAAACAACTTCTGCTATTGTTGAGCACTTAGCGGCTGCTTCGTTTGCCTCCAGTTGCTCTGATCTCTTTGGAAAATGTGAGTTATCTACAACAATGATACTGTACAATATTTTCCTGTACCATTGCTGCATGTCAACTAATTCCATGTTTAAAATAAAAAAGATATTTTAAACAGGAAAGCAGCAATATCAAACCAAATTCTGTTCTTTTCTACTGCCCCACCCTAGAGGCAAAACAGAATCAAAGCACTAAGCATTCCAGAAGCTTGGACACTTTAGTCCTTATGGAAGACTTAGAGATTTTTAAGTTTATTTATGGAGTCAAAGCTTGTTGAGGATACATCTCACTAACTGCAGTACAGCACCAGGAATGGTATTGTTATAAAGGATATGGTTTTAGTAATGAAATTCTGTAGCAGGTCACTCAATAAAACATGGTCTGGGTAAATTGTCTGAAAGATGGATAATTTAAATATAATTGACACAGAGTTAAAGCCAGTAGGCCTTGTTTGCAATGAGGAATTGTTACAGAAATGATTCCCATCATTAATATCAAAGGTTCAGCTCCATACATAGGAGAAACTTTGGGCACCATAATGTACACCTGTGGCTGACTATGTTTCTACCGTCAGGTCACATAGACTTGCCAGCCATCGCAATAAACATCTGCAAATCTTCCTGGGGCTGAAAGCCTTAAGCTAATTACAATTGTCACATCAATGCAATTTTGGAATAAAAAATTGAGAGCAAATGAACGAGCTATGTCTAGCAACTGGCATATTCAGAGTAAACAAATGCCCCTTTGGATTTAAACTGTATTACTGTCAAAAGACATCAGATCAGGTATTGTCAACCTTTGACATGCAGCCCGCCAGGGTAAGCACCCTGGCGGGCTGGGATGGTTTGTTTACCTGCTGTGGCTGCAGGTCAGCCGATCGCTCCAGGCCAATGGGGGCTGTGGGAAGCGGCACAGGCCGAGGGATGTGCTGGCTGCTGCTTCCCGCAGCCCCCATTGGCCTGGAGCGGCGAACCGTGGCCAATAGGAGCCGTGATTGGCCAAACCTGCAGCCGCGGCAGGTAAACAAACCGGCCGGCATGCCAGGGTGCTTACCCTGGTGGGCTGCATGCCAAAGGTTGCCGATCTCTGCATCAGATGATTATTCTCTGTAAAGGGAAAGATAATCTTGACTCTTTAACATAGGAATGAGGAGAGGGCTAACCTGGAGTAGATCTGTATGTCTGTGTGGAAATGACAAGTTTCCAGGAGCTAAGAGAAGTGGAACCAAAGGAGATTTGTAGAGTATAAAAGATAATGTTTAGATTTTGCTGCTTATAATAAAATTTATCCTGTTGTAACATGCAGCCATTAAGCAATGTCACCCTCAATGTGAGCTTATAAGGGAAATCAGATGGGCCTTGCTAACTATTGCCAGGAAACCCTCACAGGCCAAATCCAAGTGCTTCAGAAAGTTAGTTGTGTAGAATATTAAACTGGAGCCGTTGGAAGGTTGTTTGAAGACCACAGAATATGCTCTCAGGAGAAAGTCGAGAATATATACCTTAACACACTTAAAACCACTTTCACCATATAAGGACGCTCCACCAGAGAAGTAGATCATATTGTGGAATAGGCCACCCAAATGTCCCAAGAGTACCTGCTCAATACAGAAATAAAACCTCCTCTGACCACGTACCCCCTAATTGTTACCTACCACCCCACCTTGGAGCTCAGACTGGGTATTATCAAACTACCACCATCCATACTCAATGGGGACCCCGTCCTAATGGAAATCTTTCCTGAAGCCCTACTTCTGCCCTTCAAAAACTCCATAGCCTTTCCTTATCATCAGAAGCAAGCTCTCACAGACTAGTATACACCAACTCAAAGCAGCACTAGACTCTGCCAGAAAAACAGATGCAAAACCTTCAAGCATATCTCCTCTTCTAAAATGACCTACATGCCCACAGTGCACCTTTCAAGATCCATGGATCCTACACATGATTATCGCACGAGGTACACCTCCTCCAGTGCACTAAATGCCCCAGTAACAACTATGTGGGTGAAAGCAGACAATGACTATGCTCTTGAATGAGCTCACACAGTAAAATGATAAAAGACAAAAACACCCTATCACCTGTAGGTGAGCACTTTTCATAAAGCAATCACTATATCTGCCTATCAATCCTCATCTTCAAAGGAAACCTGCACAACACTTTCAAAAGATGAGCCTGGGAGCTTAACTGCATTACTCTGCTAGATACTAAAAATCACAGACTGAACAGAGACACTGGTTTGAGCACTGGCCTGCTAAACCCAGGGTTGTGAGTCAATGCTTGAGGGGCCCTTTAGAGATATGTCTGGGGATGGGGATTGGTCCTGCTTTAAGCAGGGGATTGGACTAGATGACTTCCTGAGGTCCCTTCTAATCCTGATATTTTATGTGTGACCCAATTGCAGCTGTTTTTCCCATGAACAGTGTGGAGAAAAATATTCTCCCTCTTCCCACTCCCACTTTTCAAACAAGCAAGATATTTAGCACATAAATATTGCAAAACTAGCAAAACTTTAAAGTTCATAAATGGCTAGGCTTCAAAGACAGCAGTTTGGGAAGTTTGAAATTTCTTTAAAAATTAATAATGGCAGAAATTATTAAAAATTCACTTTCATGGCTGCACAGTAAACATTTTCTAGCAGGATGTTACCATTATGTCATTGTTGTGTATACAAAATAGCGCAGTAAAATACGTAGAAGCTGCACAAAACAAATGCATAGCTTCATAGTAGAGCAGCAAGGGTGATCTTTCCAAGATTGAAAACAACATAGACATTAAATGCAAAACCATATGCAACATATGTGTAACAAAATAATTTATTTTTGCATGTAACAGTACAGTAACAGCATTGCACATGTGGCTTTTTCAATTAGTGAGTCTGTTTGTAAACATAGCTAAATGTGCAATGTGGCTTAGTTAACATTACAGTTAGAACCTTAATTTTTGCATTTCCTACCTACACACTGCTGTGTATGTATGGAAACTCTTTCTGAATTGGTTTGCAAGACTATTACTCCCTCTTCATTCAACTCTCTCCTAAGATCTCTTCCTGTTGCCACAGGCACAAAACATGAGTCAACGAGACATTTTTGTGTTATCAGGCATTTTATACATTTATTACATCCAAAAACTTATGTTAAAGGAATGTCAAGGTTACAAAGTCAAGCATTCAAAAGTCAGGAAATGCCAGAATTTGCCTTTAATTTGCCCCTCTCTTGGATATGTGCATTACAATACTGTCTTTAATACCACTATTTTCCCCCTATGGGATCCCTGCCTCTTGGGTGTTTCTGTGGTGTTCTCACTATAGTACCTGAGCGTCATGTGCTGAGGTGCAATGCAGACCAGGACAGGGTTTTGTCATCATCTGCCTTCAACTGCTCTGCTGCTATAGCTCCATTTTCTGGATGCTCCCAGTCAGCACACAAGCATGCACCGAGGTCTGGGCAATAAACAGCCCTGGACCAGCAACTCTCACTCCAGCAGCCTGTTACACCACAGCCACACTCTACCTTCCACCAGCTTTGGATACACCTGGCAAGATGACCCCAACACACCCGTCTCAAATTTTCCCAAAACGGTATGCTTGGCAGTGCTCAGCCCTTTCCTGGACCATTCAGAGCAATAAGAATGTTCATGTACTCAGCTAAAGAAACATACTGCACAGCTTATCAATTTAACTGGAGTTAACAATCACTTCAATTCAAGCACAGCACTGGGTTGGTTTAGATTAAAACAAGTCTGTTAACAAAAGGAGGCAAGATTTTGAGTCCAAGCTTAAAGGATAGAGTTAGAAATGGTTACAAGCAAATAAAAGTGAAAAATGCTTTGTAGACTTGACAAAACTACAGTCTTGGTTCAAGATAAGATCTTTACCACACTATCTTTCAGCAAGATGTCTGACCATCCCTCTGGTCAGGATCTCCTAGGCAGTCTAAAGTGCTTAGTTCCTTTGTTGTCTTAGGTCAAAGACAACTTGAGGTTCTTGCCCCTCTCTTTTACAGTCCACTGAACTTTTGAAATTATTTTTCTGGAACTTATTCCCCTACCTCCACCCCCAAATAAAGTTAATTCAAGCTGTAAGAAAGGCATCAGATGAGAAGGAAAGTCCATGCTGGTTTCTTCTCCTGCTGGTGTTTGCTAAAATGCAAATTGATCAGTTCCTGCCCTCTCCAATGCAAATGATTGGCCATTTGTCATGGGGTTGTCAATCAACTCTGATGACACCTGGCTGGAGGTGTCAGCTTGTCCTTCAGGAAAAAAATGTTGACCCATTCCCAAGACTTGTCTGGTAAACACATTTTAGTTCAAAATTTCCTTCATACTTGTGTGATCCCTTGGGCATTTACTGTGCATACATGGTAGAAGAATATTAACGATCACTGTTATTCATTTTCCATTGATACTTTATTTGACACAGTTTAGGACGTTAATGAACTGGTCAGGCCAGCGGAAGCTCATCACCAGATACAAGGGAGTGCCTTGCCCTTTTGCACTAGGATGCTGTCAGAGTCACACTGTGTGCTTCAAAAACATTAGCAAAGTTATCTTCACTGCACCCATATGAGAGCGGGTGGGAAAAATATCCCTATTTTACACATGGGGATCAGAGGCATAGAGAAATTAAGGCCAAAATTGTCAGACATGACCACTAATTTTGGGTACCCAATTTGAGACACTTAGGGACTAATTCTGCAGTGTACTTACCATTATTGTAACACATTATGTGTTCAAAGCACAAGTCCAGTTGACTTCAGTTGCAGTTGCAAGCATTCATCACTTCTGCAAATCTGGCTCCATACTCTCATGTCAGGGACCCAGAAAGTGAGGGATACACAAGCTGTGGACATCTAGGTTTAAATGACTTGTCCAGCATCATGTAGGAACTCTGTGGCAAGAGGCAGAGATAGAATCCAATTTTCTGGGGCAGATTTTAACCTTCTTAACTATGAGATTATACTTTCTCTTTCTGCAAACCCCTGCTTCATTCACTACTCAACTCAGAAACACTGTCCATCTTGTGCACTCAGTTAGGCAGGAGTCTTACAGAAAAAAATAATTTTGATCACGTAATTACAGGCTATCATAATGAACACACACAAGGGACCCAAATTAAGGTTACAAGGGCAACATGCACTCTGGCATTTCCTAATTGTTGAGTGCTTGACCTTGCAGCTGTAATGTTCTTTTTAATGTATTTTTGATGTAATTTCTGAATTTAAAAAAAAGTGCCAAAAAAAATTCCACTACGTGTAACCATATTTGGTCACAATTATTAGCGAGTGCTAACATACCACTTTCTTGTGATGAAAGATTTTTGCAACATTTCAGTAAGATCTATATAAAATCTCATTCAAATAACGGCAACGCTCATGTCTGACTCTGTGCTCAGGGCCCCAGACTTTGACAAGCCATTCCTAGTAACCACAGATGCATCTGAGCGTGGTATAAGAGCAGTGCTCATGCAGGAAGCAACAAATCACAACTTCCATCCTGTCGTGTTTCTCAGCAAGAAACTGTCTGAGAGGGAAAGTCACTGGTCAGTCCGTGAAAAGGAATGCTACGCCATTGTGTACGCCCTGGAAAAGCTACGCCCATATGTTTGGGGACAGCGGTTCCAGCTACAAACTGACCATGCTGCACTAAAGTGGCTTCATACTGCCAAGGGGAACAACAAGAAACTTCTTCGTTGGAGTTTAGCTCTCCAAGATTTTGATTTTGATATTCAGCACATCTCAGGAGCTTCTAACAAAGTAGCTGATGCACTCTCCCGTGAGAGTTTCCCAGAATTCAGTAGTTAAAAAGTCTTCTTGAAATGTACAAGTCTGTTAGTTATATACTTAGTGGTATATGTAAAGGTGCATGTGTTGTATTAATCTGTTTATTTTCAAAGTTCTAGAAGAAAATTGCCGCCAATGAGCTTCCCCACTGTCTGCAATTTGGGGGGCGTATCATAAACAGATAGCTAAGGGTTAACGTCTCTTTCACCTGGAAAGAAGTAATCTGAACCACCTGACCAGAGGACCAATCAGGAAACAGGATTTTTTTCAACTCTGGGTGGAGGGAATTGTGTGTCTGAGTTCTTTGTCTTCTGCCTGTATGCTCTCTCGGATGAGAAGTTTTTCTATTTCCTGCTTTCTAATCTCCTGTTTCCCAGTTGTGAGTACCAAAGATCAGATAAGGGATTTATATGTTCTTTGTATTTACATGTCTACAATTGCTGAAGTGCTTTGAATTGTATTCTGTTTGAATAAGGCTGTTTATTCAATATTCTTTTAAGCAATTGACCCTGTATTTGTCACCTTAATACAGAGAGACCATTTTTATGTATTTTTCTTTCTTTGTATATAAAGCTTTCTTTTTAAGACCTGTTGGAGTTTTTCTTTAGTGGGAAATTCCAGGGAATTGAGTCTGTACTCACCAGGGAATTGGTGGGAGGAAGAAGTCAGAGGGAACTCTGTGTGTGTTAGATTTACTAGCTTGATTTTACATTCCTTCTGGGTGAAGAGGGAGGTAATTCTGTTCTCCAGGACTGGGAACGGGGAGGGTGGAGTCCCTCTGCTTAGATTCACGGAGGTTGCTTCTGTGTATCTCTCCAGGAGCACCTGGAGGGGGGAAGGGAAAAGATTTCTTTCCCTTTGTTGTGAGACTCAAGGGTTTGGGTCTTGGGGTCCCCAGGGAAATTTTTGGGGGGACCAGAGTGCCCCAAAACACTCTAATTTTTTGGGTGGTGGCAGCAGTACCAGGTCCAAGCTGGTAACTAAGCTTGGAGGTTTTCATGCTAACCCCCATATTTTGGACGCTAAGGTCCAAATCTGGGACTAGGTTATGACAAATTCCACCAGGATTTTTTTCAAAATTGTTTTGTCATGTTTCTAATCATGTTAGATTACCTATTGGCAGGGTTCCCACTCTTGCTTGTGTAGGGGAATACTTCCTAATTTTGAAACAATTATTAGCAAGTGCTAACAGCAAGGGAGGTTTAGGTTGAACATTAGGAAAAAGTTCCTGTCAGGGTGGTTAAACACTGGAATAAAAGTTTCCAGCTAACACAAGCATAAGTAAAAAGGAAAGGAGAATAACAATGCTGCTCTCTAATAGTGAAACAACCATGATTTAGACACCCTTTTAGATACCTGAAAACTGCTATTATGATTTAGAAAAGTAATCTCTCAGATACATCATATTCCTCATTTCAAATGTGTCTCGTACCAAAGAAATCTCCTCGTAATCTTGGTTAGGTCAATCAAACTCTTTGGCCTTGATCACGGGCTAACTACCTCAGGACCCAGTCTGTTAAATGAGGAGACTACTACTACTTTTACCTTACTTGGGATTTAGGAGGATAAATTAATATATTCAAGGCACTCCAGTACTGTGGTGATGGGCACTATCAGAGATACTGGGTCAAAAGCCACTCCTGAAGAAAGTCTGTCTCTTAGTGTTGAGAATTCCATTGTGCGAGAGGAGCAGAGCTGTCAACCGCTGTTTTTGTCCCAGAACTTTAGCTGATCTTTTAGATGTCCAGGGCCCAGGCCATCGAGCACTTTGAAGAAAAGCTTGAAACCTTGAACTTGATTCAGAATTGTATGGGAAGCTAGCATAGAAAGTGGAGGACAGGTCTGATATGTTTTCAGTAGCTTGTGTTGGAAGTAGGTCACGGTCTGTTATTTTCCCCCTCCTCCCCCCAGATCCATTGTGTTGCTTTCCAGGTTTTCTGATAGTCCCTTGTTATGCTATACCAATACCTTTATATGAGAAAATCTAATAAATCAACATAACCATACAATAACTTTACTTCACTGACCAGATAGATGATGTAGCCAGATAGATTCAGCTTGGTGACATCAAAAGGCTTTGGATTCCATAGCAATATGGGTACCAACGGAGTAGAAGGAGGATGAAATTAACCAGTTACTTCTGCAGGACTTATCTGGTACAGTTTTACATGGTGGAGATTCTGGGCTTGGTCAGCTAGCACTAACTGGGGAGATATGATAGTTATGCAAAACTTGGATGATCAGTAGTGGCTGCAGAACTTCAGGTTGTGAAAGGCTGCTTTCCTAGCGATCTGTGTAGAGGTCACCCTGGAGCTGCAGCAGCACAACAGCAACATGAGCATTTCCTTCACTCTGGAGAAGTGTGTAGCCAGTGCCATTTTGAAGCTTGCCAGCCCGATTCCTACAGGTCAGTAGCTAATCAGTTTGGCACTGCTATATCAACTGCCGGGGTTCTTTATATGGAGGTTTGTGATGCTATTAAGGGGGTGCTGTCGTAAAGCTTGGCAATGCATAGGAAGTTATTGACAGCTTTGCATAGGTGGGATTCCCACAGGAGCTACTGATAGGACCCCCATGCCTATTCTTTGCTCCCCACAGCATGCCTCAGAGATTATCAGAAAGGGTACTTCTCCATGGAGTGGTAAAGTCCAGGTTGATCACGGTGGAAGGTTCATCAATATGATTACCGCCTGGCCAGTTTTTAGATTGCCTTGCTGATTGCCCTTTCCCTGTTTCCCCATCCTGAGGGCAAAGGGAAAGTTCAGCAGAGACTTCTCATTGGCCAATCCCTCATCAGAGCCAGGCCTCCCTGGAAGACATCTGCCTTCCCCTCCTTCCTAAAATGCTCCACGGCTGGCCAGATTCACTCGTTGCCATCGGGGGGGGAGGGAGCGGGAAGGGAGGAGTGAGTTTGTTGTGGTGGGACTGCATTTCCCACTGGCTACTTGGAGGCCTGGAGCGCAGCAAGGGGTGGGGAAAGTAAAAGGCAAAGAAGCCTGGAACCAGCTCCAACAGCCTACCTGCACCGTCACCTGTGTCAGGCAGGTACCGGGTGCGCAGGCTGGTGTGAGTGGTGCCTGAAAGGGGAAGTGGAGCCCAGGTGGCTGGGGAACAAGGTTGGGCCATGGCTGGTTTTTCTGCATCTCCGAGGTGGCAAAGAGAAGAGCAACAAGAATGATTAAAGGTCTTGAGAACATGACCTATGAAGGAAGGCTGAAAGAACTGGATTTGTTTAGTTTGGAAAACAGAAGACTGAGAGCGGCCATAATAGCAGTTTTCAGGTATCTAAAAGGGTGTCATAAGGAGGAGGGAGAAAACTTGTTCACTTTAGCCTCTAAGGATAGAACAAGAAGCAATAGGCTTAAACTGCAGCAAGGGAGGTTTAGGTTGAACATTAGGAAAAAGTTCCTGTCAGGGTGGTTAAACACTGGAATAAATTTCCTAGGGAGGTTGTGGAATCTCCATCTCTGGAGATATTTAAAAGTAGGTTAGATAAATGTCTATCAGGGATGGTCTAGACAGTATCTGGTCCTGTTATGAGGGCAGGGGACTGGACTCGATGACCTCTCGAGGTCTCTTCCAGTCCTAGAATCTATGAATCTATTCACCAGTGTCAATGTGGGGGTGATGCCAGGGGGCTGACTGTTGTGTGGAAAGGGTCTGCCATTAGGAAGATTGAAATAGGTCCCAGTATGGTGTGTTCTCCATAGTTTGCAACACAGTGCAAGGTTGGGGTCCAGCCTTTAACTTTGTAACAAAAGGTGTTCCAGCATGTACTCCCTTTCCAGGCTTTGTGGTTGCATCTACACCTCTGCAGGCTGTCCTTATGGTGGAAGATGTCACTCTGCGGCAAGTCCCCAGGAGACAGAGAAAGGTCTTGTTCAAAAAGGCAACAGGCAAATACAGCACTGCTATTTACCAGGATAGTGTCCCCCCAGATGGTGCAGGGGTGGTAGAGAGAGACTAGCTCTACAGGCAATTCTGAGAAAACTCATTGCCTTAGAATGTCCATGCCAAAAGAAAGCTCTAATTTGCCTTAAGGTCTCTTTTATGACACCCTCAGATGAACAAAGTGCACTCCAAAATAAAGAGAACTCGGCAGTGAATGAATGCCTTACAATCTGTTTTGAAATCTCTTTAGCCTCATTTGGGCAGTTTACTTCACAACATAAATTAGCTAAAAGTTGACGGTATTAATGAAACTGAGCCACAATGCTTTGGCTATCGCTTTTAGTCTGTGGCTACAACATACCCGCCATGCAGGTTTTTTTTTGTTTTTTTTTTAAACCAGGCCTGTGTTGCCAACATCTGAGCAGGGGTGAGTGAAAGAGAGCAGGAAACAGCTCAGGAAGGGGACTGCGGAGGCAGCAAATGGGACCAGTAGCAGGATTTGATACTGCAGGGAAATAAAACTTCAGAACTTCTGGTGTAGTGAAGTTAAAAGCTAAGTAGGCAGGGAAAGGCTCTCCGAACACAACAGCAGACGGTTGGTACAAGGAAAAACATTATTTAACTCTCCCTGTACACTTGTATTGTAATACATACAATACAGTACAGCATATAGTACTAATTGGTACGGCTCCCCTCTGTAGCATTTTCAGGCTCATTTTTGTAGCGCCTCATCCATAGCAATTTCAGGCTGGCTATCCATACAGCGTTGTTGTGTAATCTCTAAATCTGCTGTGTAATACCGTTTTTGGCTGCCCAGAAAAATCTCCTGTCAGACTTCCTGATATACATTGGGTCAAAGGGCACCTATTATGCTATCTAGGGTGCTTTGCGGAAAACGGTCTACCACATCATTCTTAAATGCAGTGGTGGCTTTGATCGCAGAAACAGTCCAGGTCCTCAAGGTACTGGCACGTAGTGAGAGCTTTACCAGAGGTCCTGTTCCTGTCCCTTGCCTTCAGCTACTTCTGCTCAAGATTCTGTGCTCTGACTGCACTGGAACCAGGTATGGGAGTGCCCTGCTCTTCATTGGTTCTGCCAGTGTCTTGCAGAAGTCTGCCTTCTGGTGACTCTTCTCCAAGCACTGAACATGCAACTCTCCAAAACAATCCAATCTAGCACCTCTCCGCAGGAGTTCACAAATAAACCTAGAGAAATGGGAAGCATGGGTCCACAGGGAAGTCTTGGAGGAGGGAGGGAGGGGTATGGCTATAACATATGTGACTCCAGGTGTGTGAACTCACTACTATCTGGTATCAAAAAGAGGCACAGGCTAGCCAGCATTCAAACAGGGAGGTGAGATCCAGTCAAAATGACCCCAGAGCCATGGTGGAACACAGACAATCTGATCCAGGTGTGAGGCAATGCACTGGGGAGACTGCCAGAAGTATAGTAGTTAGGAGTGTGTATATGCAAACCTTACAGCAAACAAACTCATTGCAGAGTTGCTTCTCTTACGAGGATTAATTACAGCAACGTAAGATGCCAAATTCACTTTTTAAAAGGTTATGTATAGATGCAAGGTACTTTAAGGCAAACTAAAGGTAATTGGATATAACATATCTATGTAGACACGCCCTATTACCAATCCTGAGCCATCCAGTCCTAAACTTGTTTCATCTTAGAAAGGGCATCAGTCCATTTCATGTGTTAATCTGGCATCCAGATTCAATAAGATGCAAGCTTTCATTTTTAAAAAAAGTTTCAACCCTTTGTTGCAAAGACAACCATCTGAACATGAATTAGTGTGGTCCTATCCTAAACAGCAGATAGATGGGAACTCTCCCATTCAACTCTATGAGTTTAACTCCCAGTGTTCACTATGAAGCCAATAATGGATACTTAGGAATTAGATTTGAAAATAATGTAGGTGTGCAATTTGCATACACAATTAACTTCTCACACACACCAGTTAACTGCATGCAGAAACTGCCAAACAAAAGGCAGAAGTAGTAATGATCCAGAAAGAGCCATGCAACACTGAAACCATATTCTATCTTTTATCGCTGTTCAAAGGATTATCTGGACTCAGAGTAATAATTTAAAAATCAAAGCAGTGAGCCACATTTTAACATGTAATTGGGCCATCTCCCCAGATGGTTTGACATCCTTTATTTAGTGGTTTTAGCTAAATATGTCTCAGTGAACTGTGGTTTACCACTGAAGTGCTTGCACACTTAACTACGGTGGATCTCTCAGGCACAAACAATGCTCATTTAGGACACTTAGTAAATTAGTACAATTATAAAGCTGTATTCTGTAAATAAATGATTGCACTGTTGTATCCTTAAAAATGCTTCAGATTGAAATACCAGACCAAGTGAAAGTTTTTTCAGCCAGAAACAAGATTCAACAGACAAAAAACAATTGCATTGTGTGTTTATTAAGAAAAACTGCTTCATATTTATATTGAAAAACTGTCATTGTCTTGAACATACACAATCTATAAAACTATACAGATAAGGCTCAACTGACCTCCAACTGGAATTTTTCAGTTTAAGGAAATCTGATCAAAGTATTAGAGAGGTGATTTGTGAATTTTCATGCTGTTTCAGTAAGAAAAAAAATGAAATTAGTGCCAGGTAAATGTCAAATTTAAATTTACAGGAACAGATTAATCTCTAATACAAATCCACATAGAGACATTGAGGCAAAACAAATATTCAAATATTTTAAACAAAGTGTAATGTAATTGTTATTCTGCTTATTTTGCCTCCTTCCCTTTTATCACCCGCCCTTTTACTTTTGTCTATTTTCTCTGTGCCTATCCAGACACCTTCTAGTGATCTCAAGTATTAACATTCCATCGGCTTCTTTCTGGTCCCAGTAACTACACTTAGTGACATGCAGTGGTTTACAGGCACTAAGTCACATACAATTTCCCTATTTATATTTCTCCTCCTCCTCTCATAAGGGCTATACTTTCTGCACAGCTACTGTGTAAAATACAAAAATCAAAGGCAACATAATCTGCGCTACTATGTTCTGTTCAATTTAACAGTATCTTGTCCAGTGTAATTATATCCTGTCCAGAGCTGATATTATTTAATAAAACTAACGTTATAGAAAAGGCGAGAATCATTCTTTAAATATGATTCTGTACACTAGAAATTTAATGGTGGGAAATTCAAAAGCACTCAGTGTTGGCCTAACTCTGCTCTCACTGACAGAGGAAAGTCAATACGCTACACTTTTGAAAATCTCACCCTTATCTGCTAGGTGCAAAATTGCTTGTTTAAAATTTAATTTAACAGCAATGAAGGCATTTCATATTGCTATGCAAAGTTTTTTTTTTTAAAATGTGTTATGGATATATGTTAAGTGTTGTGTTGTGTTTTAGTCCTGGGATCCATATTAGATTACAATGGAAACTTGGCTAAAAGCGTCCTTAATCTCTGAAAAGATACCTTTGATTCCTGCAACATAATATACCAAACAATACAAATATTTAAATTAAAAGCTAAACCCTCTCAAAAGTATGTTTTCACTCTTTCTTACCGAACTCACCATAATCTACTTTTTTCTTTCCAAGAGCCTCTCTCTAATGTCTACTGGCATTAACAAAATAAAAAATGTGTTAGCACAAAATCCTAACTATATAAAAGAAAAACTGATTTATTTACAGCTAAATTAAATATAATTAATCAGTAAGGGCATCTGTGCCTTCTATGTTACAGTGCTTTTCAACAAGAATATTAGGATGCAGTGGTCACACTTACTTTATTCTCTTTTGAAAGATTCTGCCAAGTCTCCTATACTTAAAACCGGGAATATCACTGGAACTGGTAATCGCTCTCAGATTGGAACAAATTTTTTTTGAGTCACACATTATGAGTCATATCCTGCAAATGGATCCAAGTGGATGATCTCTATATGGACAAAAGGATCCACACATGCAACCCAGTTGCAGGATCCGATGCTATATAATAAATACTAAGTTGTTAACTGAAAAAACTTTTTAACCTGTCATTTAATGACAAAAGTGAAAACCCCGTAATAATTTATCAACAATAGAGGCCTCAACACTTTAACATTCCAGTGAGCAGTAATTCATAAAGCAAAAAAGTAGTGTTACTGAGAAAGAACATGAAGATCCCAACTTGGTGAATATGCTATTAAACTCAGATTATTAAAGAGTAATTCTACAGTTACAGAACAAGTTACATCTTTTCTAACCAGCTGATTTTGAATTAAAAAAATGTAATCTTTACTTTAATATCAGTAACTTAATCTAAGAAGTACCTTATAATGCTGCTCATATGAGCCTTATATTCTTGTTTTGCTTATTGGAAAAGGGTTAGTTTTGATTTTAAATTTAGTCATATGCCTGAGACATTATGTTATAACATTACTTTTTCCTACCCATTGTCAAAAGCATGGCAAAAACGTAATACAACATGGAATAGGCAACAATGCTTATTAAAGTACATTTTTTTAAAGACTTCCATACATCTCTATAAAACCTATAAGGTGGAGCACACAATGGGAAATGTATACTAAACTAGAATTCAGTGATTTTATCAATACTACTATGCTCTTTATTACAGAAAATATATAGTATTTTGTTTGTGGCTTGGTGAACAGTGTTAATAGTAGTTGTATGGCAGACCCAGATTAGATTTCTAGTTGTATTCTCTCACTCTCTCTCTTCTGCCAGGAGTTGGAAATGATTTGGAGGCCAAGCATTCAGCTCCAGAAGGGAAAATCAACATTCAGATCCAGAAGGGAAAATTAAGTGCTTCATGTTACAAAGTAGCAATCTGTGTCCAATTAAGGAGCAGCACTGACAGGTTATTAACAGAGCCTCATCGGGTCCTGTTTCTCCAGAAAGATGGTGGCTGCCCATAAAACTTACAGCCTAAGGAAATTAAGGCAGTGAATCCTTCTGGCTCTGAAAAGGATGCAGATGACTCCTACAAATAAGCTAAAAACAGTGCTTTGGGAGAAACCTTTGATTCACATTAAGTGCATTTGAACTATGTATTAAAAGACTTAAGAAATTTCACCCTCTTGGCCAGAAACCCCATGCCACACCAGGAAGTAACAAAGCAATGACTACAGAAGAAAAGAGGTTTACTGCATTGTTGTCCAGTATAGGTTTTCCAGATACGTGCTTTGAGTCTTTTGTTTCATAGTTGACAATCATGCCAATACGTGTGTCAAAACCTGGGGAAAGTAGTAAATAAAAGATAAATTTACAATACTATCACAGTTGAGAGGAAACCCACTACTACCAAGTCCTCAAATGTACATGACTGCCTACAAGTGCTTAGTATATGGCTGTTGAGTCAAACACATACAAAAAGGACAATTAACTAGCCAATAATGTTTAACTATTATTCTAAACTAACATTAATAGTCTCAAAGAAGGGAATCTAGATTCTATACTTTTAATTACTGTTAGTGAGAAGATTTTTTTTTAAATGTAGTTACTATTTCTATGAAATCTACATATGCAGTCCTATAATAAGAAGCTAATAATAGTGCTAATCAAGAACAAAAAACTAAAGAGTTTTGATATGAATGATGCTGTTGAACAAACAAATGGTTAGAAACAAAGTATGTCGGTCAAAAAAAATTAATTTTCAATGATAAATGGTGTAAAGAAAATGGTTACTCTATCTGATGGCAAGTCTACTCCTCTTGGATCAGTGGAGGAACATTTGCGGAGGCACGCAGGGAGACCCCGGCCAACCCCTACAAGGGGGGGGGTGCAGAGAGAGCACTGCCCAGCTCCAGCCCCGCTCTGGCCGCAGCTACGGCTTTGGCCCTGGCCCCAGCCCAACTCTGCCCTCATTCCCCCTCTGCCCCAGGTCAGCTCTCCTTATAGCCCTAGCTCTTCTTCCCCCATTCCCAGTTGTGCCTTCAGCCCAAGCTCCTCTGTTGAGCCAACTCTGCAGTAATGAAAGGGGAGGCACAGACAGATTCCATTCCTGGTAAGGGGTGGCCACTACAGGAAAAGTTTGGGCACCACTGTCTTAAATACGGAAATAGCAGTCACTAACATCTCACTTCCAAGCTAGCTGCATGGCTTTCCCCCCACCAACCTAGCTGTTCTCTACTCTATGTTGTTCTTATGTTGTTGTTATTACTCTAACTTTGTATTAGCAGCATTTTAACACTGTTTTTCCATTAGCTATTCCAGTGTGCTCCCTGTCACTCCACTATTTTTTGTTCTGTGAGAAATGTACATTTCTAGAAAACTGACATATGAGGTGTTTGTGTGGGGAACAAAGGAAGGAAGCACCTCAAAGCAGACCAGACCAATATATACTAGTATTTCTCTCGTAGCTTTTGAGTATCTCCTAATGCCCAGCATGTCAAAAGATAAGAGTATTCACCCTGAACTTCTGTTTTATTGTAAAGAGAGGCCTGCAAACACACCAAAGACAACTTTTCTTTTTTTAAAGCCTGTTTGGGAAGCAAATACTTAGCAGTGTTGTTGCCTTCCAATCTCTTACTAAACTTAGGCCAAAACCAGAGTTCAGTGGTGAACAGGATGAGGCTACAGAGGTGAACAGGATGAAGCTACAGAGGCACTAACTTCATGCTGAGGTAGCCTAACTTTTACTTAATATGTGCTATGAAAAGCCAAGTCTCATGTTTATTTTCTAGATTACTTGCCAAACCCAAGAAAAAACAAAGGAAAAGACCTTCTGCTCCCCATATAAACTTCTTTAGTGAAAGCCACAATTAAAACCCAAATGCACTGCACAAGGGCCAGATTCTGCCTCCCGTAATCACAAGTAGTATCTGACTCTACAGCTACTATCATTCAAATCAAGGTGACTATTTGCAAAGTAATGCATTATTCCATGTGGCAAGGTGGGACAATTTGGTTTTAACTTTACTATGTTTGTGATAGGATAATAGAAAGTAAAAAGGAAAGTATTGTCATACAGTATTACACACACTTTGGTTTGATAGCAATTCAGTGGAACAAGAAAAAAAGTACACAAAGCCAGTGTGCACTACTAGGATCTGACATATTCAAGCAAGGCCTGATTAAAAAAAAATACTACCATTTTTTCCCATCACACCATTTCACAACCATTTTGATGACTCAGAGATGATAGCAGGCTCAGAAAATTTTGAAATGCCAAAATCAAAAAGTGGGGAAAAGAACGAAGATGGCAGAGCATAAGGGTCAAGATAAATTGCCTTTTCTCCTATCTTCTTTCTGATCTCAACCATTCTATTTAACTTTCTTTGACCACTGTGGTAATCCCTCCATTCTTTCCCCATTTTCAAAACCACTTCCCCAGCCTCTCTGGAGTTAAAAGGGAGCTTTTAAGTTAAACAGAAAAATAAGCAGAACATGACTTACCGGTGTATTGCATTGTAGCTCCTATATATGAATCAATAATTGATCCCAGTAAACCAGCCATTGCACCAAACACAACAAGTGGCCACTGTGGAGCAGATATATCCAGATCACTCACAAAAACAAGCTGAGTAATGAAGTAAGCCACACCTACTAGCATGCCACCAATGAGACTTGAAATTAGGCCCACTAACGTAACACCTCCATTAGTACCTAAATCAAAGAAAAACGGAGTTGAGTTATAAACCATTTCAGAAGATGTATTAATTGGCTTTAATGGTTTACTTGACAGTGAAGATAGAACTACCCTCTCACTCCCAGAGGCACTGTTACACTAGCCTTTGTTTCTCTGAAATTTCCAGTAGCGACCAACAGATTGTCTACACAGATGGTCTCACTGTTGTTACTGCTAATGGAGCTGCAACCAGTATTAGCAGTGGTGAGAAATGTTAGAAAATAAAGGCTAGTGGAGACAAGGCAAGACCTGATCCTTTCTGACTGGCACTGTGCTGGGAAGCTTACCCTGCAAAGTTGCTGCCTATGAATTACCACTTCAGTAATCAGATAACTTCAGTGTCCATGGCTATAAATCCAGAAACTTTCACACAGTTTCAGTATTACTTAGACAATTCAATTTTTGGAGTAGACTGAGTGGAAGATAAAGATACCCTCCCAATCTGTACATGTAACTCTATTCAGCCAGAGTGTCTACTGTTCAAACTTTCAGAAATAGTTCATCAAGATATGTTTTGCCCAAAAGATATTTAAAAGAATTATCTAAAAAAAGCAACACGTTTAACTACTTACTCAAAAGGAACCCAGTAAGCATTTATGGTGTGAAAAAAAATGAGGCAAACTACTGTCCTCACACAATTTAGAAATCAACTTACAATATTACAATCACCAACTCAATGTAGGGATCGAGATTTCTTTGCTCCAAGAAAACTCAATACTCTGAATTGTTTAAGAGTTAGCAATGTCATCAATTAAAGGAGACAAGGAGTGGTAAAGACAGCAAAGCAGGAAATGAATTGATTATTTGGTTTAAAAGTGCATTTTTGTAATCTTTACATTTAAAACACACATTCTGCAACTAATTAGAAATCTTATCTAGCTTGATTTTCACTTCCCCTTTTTTAAATCAAGTCAGATGACAGTTACCATTCTTTAAATTACATCTACTGCAATCTGAACACGCTAATGGTAGTAAAAACAAAATAGTCTTAGAATTCTGTAAGGGTTTTATCTCACAGGATGATATCTAACTGTAGCTACATAAAGTTTTTTCATAGTAGTAAATCTGTAAAAAATGCATTTTTCAGGTCACAAACTATTTGCAAAATCAGTTCAAATTTAGTGACTAGTTTTTTGGATGAAGAAGTCAGAATTTTTTTTTTTAAACATCAAAACAGTTTATTTCACACCATTTCAAAAACCAAAATATTTTATTTTGACTCTTTGGTTTCACAATTTAGATTTTTTTTTTAAATAAAAAGGGTTAAAAACACCTGAAAATGTCTTCCCCCCCACCCCGCATTTTGGAAAGAAAAAGACTGCTTCAGTTTAAATCAAACGAAAAGGTATTTTTGAATTTTTCTCTCTCCACATGCTATTTTTTTATTTACAGCCCATGACAAACAGAATGTGGTAAATACTATGTCAAAGTACTAATTTTTACCAAACAAAATTTCACAATGCTAGCAGAATTTGTTTTATTCTTTTTATGGATATGATTATGTTAACAGTCCCAGACAGAAATGACACAGTATTAAGACAAGAATGCGTAAATCAGTAAGCCCTTACCTACTGGAACCTTTTCCCATGTGGTTATTAACCTTGGCTCACTTTTACTCCAGACACTGCCAATCTCTGAAGCCCAAGTATCTCCAGCAGAGCAGGCCAAAGCTCCCAAAAGGGATAAACACATCCATGATGCAGTATACTGCTTGGAAAAGTCTATTGGAATTTCACCTGGTCCATTTTCTATCATATATAGCAGAGCCAGCTCTGTAGGGACACCACCGTTACAGAATACTTGCACCCAATTCCTCTGCCCACCTCGAGTAAAACAAACAAAAATATTTGAATATTTTCACTGTAGCAGAGAAACTTGACATTCAGCCACATCATACAGTAGCAAAAGCAAATTAAAAAAGCGCAAAAAACCCTAAACCCGCACACACACAAAAAACAACACGAAAATCAAGTCACAATCACTACCCTTAGTTTATTACTGTTAAATGAACCACTAGCAAGCACACTGCGTCTAGTCCAGAATGGGGATAAAAAGGATAAGAACGCTTTACAGTGTTCTCTATTCTGTGTACTACTATATAATATCTCCAACTTTCAAAAGTATCAGGTAAGATACAGTATCTCTTCTTTACAGATTGTCTGACAGTATAATTCTTAGTGTTTACCTTGTTTGAATTCTGAATCTATATGCTTCTTCACATCTTCTTTCCACGTAGTAAGTTTTGAAGAAGTAACAAAAAACATGAGCAAGGCAATGAAGAAGCTGTAATTTGCAATTGTTAGGATAAACCCAACCACTAATGCTGAAGCAAAAAAAAAGGGGGGGGGGAAATTGAGCAAGTTTAGTTCACGCAATCATCTTTTCAAAACAATTAACAACAGGAATCTCAAAAATTATCAATGATTGAAGGTTTATCATGAAAGAGTGACAGTGCAATTAGCTAGATCATTACTGCAGTACCTGAAAACTGTTTACACAATTTAAAAAGAGCCAACCATTTTGACTGAATTTTTTTTTTTTAGGCCTTTTTTGCTTCGATGTTTTCCTTTAAATTCCTGAATCGTCCACTAAGTATTTGGACAGTATATGGTTTCTGAAACAGCCATCTGATATTGCCAGGAAACAGTACCACTCATCTACGCAAGATGCAAAGAAAATTTAACAATAAGATGAGGCCAAATGACATCTAAGTGAAAATCCCTGGATATACCCTGCCTGGAGTATTTTATTGTTTCTAGGCAGAAAGCAGACAGAGAACTACTGTTATGTTTCCAGCCACTACTATCTGAATGCTGACCTTAAACACATCTTTTCATGACTTGGATTTATTTATTTATTTATTTATTTATTTTTTAAATAGAGCCACCTCTTTGGATTATTTGACAGGTTGGGCATTCCCACCCCCACATCCATTCATATCATGTCCTGACAGTTGCTAATCTGTCTCCTTTTTTCTGTTAATTTTCTCTCTTGCTTTTTCTCTTCTGTGTGTTATTTCTTTTTTGCCATCCTTCTCTTTGTTGCTTTTTTACATGTTTGTTTTTGACTTTTCTCCTACTCACTATGTATGCTGGATCCCCCCTACTTACTCAACTGCTCATCAGAAGCCACATTCTGCTAGTAAAAAGAAGACAACTGGTGCCACCTGAGGCTCAGCTAGCTCAGTGTCACTGCAGTAGAGAAGATTGGCCTGATTCGCTATATAAGTGAGTTACTCCTCCAGCTGGTTACAGTAGGGGTTACAAAGAGAGAAGAAAGGTGAAGTTGGTGGCTTTCAAAGTGTTGCCTGACATTTTACCTGCAGATGAAGTACCATATTTGCAGTGTGATATAAAAGAGGGGAAGATTTGGGGTTGTGCTCTTTTACCCTTCTCCCTGACACTAATCCTCCTTTCTGCCCTGTGCTTCATGAAATGGACTAGCACCACAGTTACAAGGTTTGCATCAGAGTTTGGTAATGCTGCTCTACTGTACCTTGGTGTTTCTCCAGCTAGTCAAGAAAAGCAGACTTGAACAGATCATTACTTTCCTTTTTATTTTTGGGAGGCAAGAAAGGAGCACTGCCTACCCTTCAGCAAAGGGAACCATAGAGACCATTCTGGGTCTGTACCACATAAACTGAAGAATCAAGCAGACAGGCTCCCCTATGTGTCTCAGATTGATGGAATTGCTTTCCAGCAGCCTCCCTTCCCCATACTCCTTCCACTCTTCTGACTATGCATGGATGGAAATAGACTGCAACCATCAGTCTCTCCATGAGACTCCAGATACTGCAGAGTAAGATGGTGTATGTTATCTCTTGTCTCATTGCCATTATTGTAGTGGATTTTATATTTAAAAACAGATTGATATATATATTGTACTGAAACTTAAAAAATAATTTTATATATTTAAATAAGTCTTACCGGCAATATTAAGAGTGAGTTGTAGTTACAGTAGGATAAACTGCTTGCTTAAAAAGTATAAATGACACCCAACATTAAACCAACATGAAGCCATGACAGATACTGTATGCTTACACTTCTATGTTATTATTACTGAATTGAGAGTAGGAAGTCCTTAAAAATGCACAGAAATGCAAAAATTAAGAAAGGCACTTTAGTTTATATATTAAATAGTTCACTTAGTATTCCCAGAAAATACATACCCCCTAAAGCTCCACTGTGATCCAGGCTCTTTTTCTTAAAGGCTCGTGAAACAATCATTAGTGGAATCATAACTGAAAAAAGCCAACGCCATGGAGAAATAGGCCGTAAAGTACCTGAGGAGTTAAAATAAGTATTAAATAAAATGTTATATACTGGCCTTCTGAAGGATAGAAAATGGTCAGAATAGTAATCTTTACTAATATGCACTTACATTCTGAATGAACAAATCAGACTTGCTTTATTTTCCTCACACTTTTTACAATTCAGAAGGGAAATACTTTAGCCCTCTTTTAGAACACCACATTGAAATGGACTATTATAGAGTTCTTTTTTCCTTTTGTTTAGCATTCACATAAATTAATCCACATAAAGACAAAGTATTCAGATTAGTAATAAAAACTTTACCAATCAGAAAAAGAACCAAACTGCAGGGAAATGACATTATTTATAAATCTCTAAAAGGGAATTACAAACAGTGAAAATTAAAATTCAAAACTAACTGAAGCCTGATTTTAATTTTGGTAGAATGGATGATGTAATTATGATTTTATAACAAATACATAAAGACACTAATGGACAAATGACATTATGGGATCTTTTCTTCCTAACTTCAAGTAAAGACATAGAATAATATAAAGCCTAGAAAACTTAAATTTTCAAAATATTATTATTACTTTTATGCAGAGATGGCAGGACTACATCTGAATAAATAAACTAATACACGGAAATCTTTGGAGTACCTTATATTCTGATTGGCTCTCTAGAACTATATGAAGTAGTTTTAACAATAAATTTATAGTACATTATGCAATGAATACAAATGATTTTGAAAAACATTTCAACTAACTAAAAATTGCTTTGACAAATAATCTTGGCAATTTAGTGAAGTATCCTGAAAACTAGTTAAAACAAGTAAAATTAGAATTATAAATATCTAGATGAACATGATGTGGCAGAGGTAAACCAACATGGTTTATGTAAAGGAAATTTATGTTTCTCGAAACTCCTAAAATTCTTTGTATATGTCACCACAAGAGTAGATAAAAGAGAACATACAGATAAATTTAGTTGGACCTTCCAAGAGCCTCTGACATAGTCACGTACAAAAAGATTATTAAGGAAAGGAAATATTAACGGAGTGGGAAGTAAAGTCCTGTAATGCCCATGGATCAGAAATCATCTAGATATAAAACATGTAGTAGAAATAAATGGCCAATTTTAACTTTTCCTCTCAACATATATGAACTTTCTATATAAGTATTCATGGTCTATATTTATCTACAAAACATTCATTTGTATTTGATCAAACTCTTATTATCTTAGGGATTTATTTTCTTCAGATCCTGTGGTAACCCATACATTATAAAATCTACTTGATCCTAATATAAAGCTATCATTTCTTGCACTGCAATGATTAATCATATTTTTATATGTCTATGCCACTAATGTTGGGGAGCTGCCCTTTTCCAAAAATGAGCTATCATACATGTGGCTGGAAACACTAATTGTGTTAGCAATGAATTTTTCCGCAAATCAATAACCTCCTTTGGACTATTACATATATAGAATCATTGTTGGTTTTGGGGTAGGCCTAATCTTGAAAATTCTAGCATTTTCCTCCAAAATATCATTATAGGGGGTCCTCACTATAACTCTCCCCCTTATCCGTTGTTTTGCCTAGCCATCACTCATCAATAGGGGAACATGTTCCAATTCATGCTGGTCCCAATCCACGTATCCATCATTTGCAATACTGTACTGTGTAATTTGCAAATGAGAGATACGTCAATCAGGACCAACATAAATCAGAACATGTTCTCCTACTGATGAGGGATGGATATGCAACAGATATGTGTAGCCATGGTTGGGTCGTGGCTCACTCACTTAACATCCAGGCCCACCCTTCCCACCCCCAACCCTGCTCCCACTCCAGCGCTTGCCCCACACCACCCACCTGGCGCTTCAGCCACGGAGCGGGGTTTGGGTACGAGGCTTGCCCAGATGCGGTGCTTCAGCTGCAGAGCAGTATCAGGGGCTTGCCCCACTCTGCTTGCCCAGCCCTCCTGCCAGGGAGCGGGTCAGGCCATGGGGGCTTCCAAGCCCCTGACCCATCTCCCTGGCTACAACACCAGGCGGAGTAGAACAAGCCCCCACACACCAACCCTGCTCCCTGGCTGGAGTGCCAGTGGAGTGGAGCAAGCCCTCGCTCACCAATCCCACTCCCCGGCAGGAGCACTGGGCAGAGCAGGGCAAGCCCCGGCATCCGACTCCTGCTCCTCAGCAGGAGCGCCAGGTGGAGCGGGGCAAGTCCTGTGCAGAGCGGTATGCACATTTTTACGAGCTCCCACCCTTTTTTTTCTGGTAGCCCCTAGCCAGAGCAACTATCATCCTCCCTCCCTTGGAAGGCCAGCTGGTGTGTGGGGGGGGAAGAGATGGCCAAATTGCTCCTACCCCTCTGCCCCCCCCTTCATAGCCCACCCAAGTGTCCCCCTCCTACCTATGCCACTGCTGTACCAGTGGGTCCCCAGTATACATTGTTTCGGCATCCCGGGCCAGGGTGGATAAAAATCAATGATTTAAAAAAAAAATCAGATTTTTTTTGATAAAATGCTTTTTGAGGAAAAAACCTATCAAGATAATTTAAACTAAGAGACATTATAGCTCAAAGACATCTCATCATGGAATAGGGATTATAAATTCTAATTCTATAGTATGAGACAATATATTCATGTAATGTTTAAGAAAACTTTTGTAAATCAATTCCAATAGTTCACAGATTAGGGACCAAATTTTACAGGGTTCCAGGAGCTTCTCTATAGATTATTTAGGTTAATCTTTCTATTTACCCAATGGAACTCAGTGCTCAACCTAGAAGATATCATCAGAGATGCTTAGCTTTGCAGTTCTCAAACTGTGGATTTGTATCTACAGAGATAACCTGCTTGTTAACAGCAAAAATGTTTTTAAATAAAGAAATAATTAATATATAGAGGTGAGAAATGACAGACCTCAACCTTATTGTCCCTCTGCAAATTTGTGTACACAGGGTCAATCCCTTACCTCTTTCTAAAAGTGCAAAGTTTCAAAAAGTTCAATGATTAGAAGATTGTTTGGGGGTGGAATAGATCTGGACAAACAGAAGTCTGGAGTTAAATGTGAGAAGCGAGGGACAGGCAGTAGAAACAAAATTGAAACTGTTTGAGCAGCATATTCCAGAAGTCTTTAGGTCTTTCTGAGTGTAGACTTCATTGATTTGATATCTACCATACCATTCTCTCACTAGAAGGAAAAACGGCAGCAGGCCATAAAAGAGATCCAGCTTGGGAATATTCTAATGAAGTTCCTCTACCTGTGGGTAAGACAGGCATGCGTGCAAAATGCAAACAGCGCAACAAGTTGCCCGAATGAAACATCATCATGAGAAGTGTTTCTTCTCAGGAGGATGTTGCACTGAAGATGATGAAAGGAATATATGTCTGAACATGCAGGATCTTCAGGTTGGTAAACTTTTATTTCATACTTTTTTCTCAAGGACTGTCTGTCTTCCTTCTGGACTGTTCTTGAATTCTCATGTCTGAGCAAAAAATATAGTTGTTACTCTATGGTACTATCATTTTAGATGCAGTTGTGATAAAAAATAAATAGCTGAAATAGGCAGATCTTCCTTTTACAATTTTACCTTTAAAGTAGTACTGAGTGTTAATGAATGCAATGAGTAATACTAAATGAGTAGTATGGTAATAATAATTAAATAATTGCATTGACTTATTTTGTTTAGGAGAAACCACCCTCAACATACTGGATTCTGAAGACTATCCACCTTCAAGATCACCATTGTTTTCTATAGTTTCAGAGTGATCTGCCAATAATAGTGTTTCAGTCATACCATGTATATCACATAGCCACAGTATACTACGTGTAGCAAAAAAACAAAAACTGCATCATGCAGAAACAACCATAGATAAGTTTGTGATAAGAACCCACAGATTACAAAAAGAGGTAATTGATGAAAAAATTGTCTGTTTTGTTTATGCAATGAACTTTCCTTTCTGTATGATTGAGAACCCACACTTCATTAATATGGTTCAGTCATTAACACCAGGATACAGTCCACCCAACAGAGCAGATGTCGCAGGCAAATTGCTGGATAAAGTGTATGAAAGAGAAATTGAGCAGTGTGCAAAAGGTCTAGAGGGTAAAATTGTTAACTTGAGTCTTGATGGGTGGAGCAATGTCCACAATGATCCTGTTGTACATGCTTGTGTGACAACAGAAGAAGGGAAGGTCTTCCTTACAGAAACAACTGATACATTAGGAAATGCACACACACAGCAGAATACTTACAAGAAGTAGCAGTAAAAGCTATAACAAACTGTGAAAAAAAATTCAAATGTCTACTATGCAGCTTGGTCACAGACAATGCTGCAAATCTATCCAAGATGAGAAGAAATTATTTAGAAGAGAGCAAAGAGTCCTAAGCTAATAACATATGGTTGCAGTGCTCATTTGATGCACCTCCTAGCCAAAGACTTCAGCGTTCCAGAAATAAAGGTTAATGTTGTTGAAATTGCAAAATACTTCTGTAACAACAACTTTGTAGCGGCTGCTCTGAAAAAAGTGGGAGGAACCAAGATAACTCTCCCACAAGACATGCAATGGAACTCAGTAGTGGACTGTTCTGAGTGCTATATCAAGAACTGGCCTAATCTGATGACAGTTTGTGAACAAAATCGTGAAAAAATAGATAGCACTGTCACAGCCAAAGTTCTCAACATTGGGCTTAAGAGAAATGTTGAACACATGCTGAGTACTCTGAAACGTATTTCTGTATCCTTGAACAAAATGCAGGGAAATAGTTGTGTTATTGCTGATGCTGTTGAAATTTGGAAGGAATTGAGGGAGATCTTAAAAAGAGAAATATGCAATGACAGAGTTAAATTATAAGCATTAAAAAAACGAATGGAACAAGCACCATTTCCAGCTCATTTTCTTGCAAATATTCTCAATACTTGGTACCAGGGTCAAACTTAACTGCTGAAGAAGAGGAGTAGGCTATGACATGGACATCCAGCAATCATCCCTCTAAGAGGGTGGTGAAGCACTGGAATGTGTTACCTACGGAGGTGCTGGAATCTCCTTCCTTAGAGGTTTTTAAGGTCAGGCTTGACAAAACCCTGGCTGGGATGATTTAGTTGGAGATTGGTGCTGCTTTGGGCAGGGGTTGGACTAGATGACCTCCTGAGGTCACTTCCAACCCCGATATTTTATGATTCTATTCTACGATAATGCCAACTATAATTCAATTCAGAGGCAAGGGTGAACCATTCAACTAATATGTGTTTGCTGATGATGTTTTAAAGAAAGTCACACCAGTGAACTGGTGGAAGTTACTTAAGCACTTGGATTCAGACACTGTTGAAGTGATAATCTCACTTTTAACAGCAGTAGCTTCTTCTGCTGGTGTAGAAAGAATATTTTCTTTCTTTGGACTAATTCATTCCAAATTGAGAAATCATTGGGACCTGAAAAAGCGGGAAAGCTTGTTTTTCTTTTCCAGATTATGAACAAACAGGAAAATGAAGGTGAAGACTACTGAGTTAGCTGCAGAAGCAAATATTTTAAATTTCTCATGTTGACCTGGCTGACAGTCAATTAATTTTTTTTAAATATTTCATTTAACTATTTTAGTTAACAACAATTTTAACAAAAACAAGTCTGATTTTAAAAAAACAGAATTTTTAACTAAATTCAAAATTCCAGAATACATAATGTTGTTGTTTTGTTAAATAAAACAATTTAAATGTCTGTCTGGTGCTGTTCTCCTCCTAATACAGCCTGATAAGAAAATCCTCCAAATATTAATGATTAACCTGTTCACCACCCAATGACTTCATAAATATCTGCTTCAATTACCTTTGGTAAATGAAATAATCAAACAATCATTTATTTTCTGGTATAGCTGTAAAACTAATCTGAAAAGTTTTCAAAATAAATAATTTTTAAAAAGTATAGTGTGTACTTTCTAAAAATGAAACCTACATCTATCTTTGAGTTGTAAAGAATATGTATTAAGGTTATAACAACCAACAATAATGCACTTTTATGTAGAAATCCATGATTAAATCAAGTCTTCCTGACTAGTGATTTAAATCCAATTTACCCTGTCCATGGTCCTTTTCAAGAACACAACCCTGATTTATACCAGGGACCTGCTGTATCTTAGGACTTCCCCACCAGACATGCACCCTTCATACCCTTTCCAGCACATAAGGAAAATATATACAAAAGAGAGTCTTATTTTCAAGATACCACAGTAACAATTCATTATATAAAGCAAAGACCAGACCCTTCAAGTTGGTCTTTCCCATAACTGATGTTTTTATTCTCATTACTAGTCTGAAATTCATGCTTTCTACATTGGATTAGTGTTTTAGTTGCAAATAAGACAAAACTGATATATTAATATTCCCCATGAACTGATACAATTATGGAATACTACCATTATAGATAGCTGTCTGATGGTTACCCTTTCTCATCCTACACATTATATACTGGATTAGATAATCCCAGTGGAAATTCTGGATTGTATCTGATGGGTGTAAATTGGCAGGGAAAGGGACTAACTCTTATCTGTAAACAATTCCAGATCCAAAGTGTCATGACATGGATTGTTCTCCATGTGTTGATCTAAATCTTTTAGGTTATTAAAAAAAAACAACATTCTACATTTATCTTTAAAATTCTGTTGTTCAATTTCCACCCAGTATTTACTGGCACAATGATACCAGGCTAACAGTGATCTTAACTGAGCCACCAAAATAACATTTTAATGAATTTGGTACTGCCAATCATCCTCCTAGATTAGGTCTATATGAATTTTCTCCTTTATTCTTGGGAATTTATGGTCACATACAATTTAATAATTATTGTTTACATTTCTTTGAGTTCTTTTTGATACCCATACTGTTTGGGCCTGAGATAGCATATTAATTTTTGACAACCTAAAGCCAAGCCAAGATAAATATAGTTTTTCCCAATCCAACTCATATTTCAGTTTTAAAATAATGGGAGGAAAATTAATTTCATATAGCTGATTAGGAAAAGTATTGACTACTAAGAACCATATTTGTTTAGATCACACAACCTCAAATGTATCTTGCAGCTGTTTAATTACAGATTACTACAGCCCTGTATTTAATATTTCAGATTTAGTATAATTATATATATTGATAGACAACTGAATTCACTAATTTATTTTAGAATGTAAATCGTAGATTGTACAGATTAGTAACCATTATCATCATATTGCTGGCATACAGCATTATTTTATGTTCCACTTTAATAGGAATAGGTTATGCAATAATTCTAACATTTTTCTGCCAGGGCTCCATAAATAGGGCAAACAATGGAGACAGAAGATTTGTTTGGCTCCTCTTTGTAGTTGAAATACTTTGAAGTGTACTACATCCACTTTTATCCTTGCAGCTGGAGAGTCATAATACATTTATTCAAGTCTTCATACTGCTTCCAAAACCCACCTTCAATAATGTTTTTAAAATAAATCACACTACTTTATCAAAGGCCTTCTTAGTGGCTAAGGATAGCAGTAGACTTCCTTTTTTTTTTTTTTTTGCAGGCAATGAAAGAAATGGACAAATATTAGCTCAATATCCTTGGAATAAGCAATGGCCAGGGACTGACAAAAAGTGATTTAAAAATTAAAAACAAACAATATATTCTTGGTAGGATTTTTTAAGGATTAGACATTTATTATTCCTATTGATACAAATAATGAGAACATCCACAGTTGCAAAAGGATAAAAAATAAAGAATGTAAACCCTCATGTTTCAGAACATAAACAACCACTAACTGACATGTGAGAGAAAGAAATTTCCTGGTGAGGGAGATTATCTTATAATTTGCAATTTCCTCTGGAACATCTGTACTGGCTACTATCAACAACAAGATACTAGACTAGATCCGGTCTGGGAATTACTGTTCCTATCTCAAATGGTACATTAAGATATATTTTCATGTATATTTTTGAGAACTTACATTATGCATTCTGTATGTCTGTTCGACAAGAAATACCTACAACGGAGCAAGCAGCCTCTCTAAAGTTTGTTTTTATGCCATCTGAACTGTCTTACATTTTATGAACTCTTTTTAATATAGTGGAGAATACAGAAGTACTCAGTTCACACAAAATCATGTTACAGGTTGTATCAAAATCACATTTGAAAGTTCCAATGACCAGCTCTTCTTTTCCCCTATTCTTAAGAAATGCATTCTCATTATTATTATTATTGCAAATGTTTCAGCTGACAGGAGTCTTTTCATAAAGCATTGTGGCTTGTGTGGACACTCAGATTTATTTATACTTCAGGTTGAATAGTACATGAGGGTTTTTTTGTGTTTGTTTTTAATCAATAATGATGAACCTCCTTTCACTTTACCTTTTCAGGTCAAAACCTCCTATCAAATTAAACACACATTACTACTCAAACTTTTGGCTATAGGTTTACTTGCGCCCAAACTCAAATACGAATATAGAATATTTCATTGATTAATTTTGCTGTTTCTTTGTCTGGGCATCAAAATGTTAATTCCAGAAGAATTAGCTCTGGCCACGAGGGCTGAAGCCGAAGAAGTCACAGAGGTCTGTTAAAGTCACGGAATCCATGACCCCTGTGACAATGTTGGTGTCACTCTGGCAAAACCCTAGGTAACTCGGAAAGGGGGTAGACCACAAATGTCAATGAAGCCCTCCTGTGATAGGCCTCAATGAACCATTGTTCCTCCATGTTAAACACTTTGTAACCTAATGTACTAATAGCTGCAAAAATGTAGTGTTAGCAGTTGCTGTTACAACCGAAAACTCAGTTCTCTGCTGCAATACATTGAAGCTAGGCTAAAGCCCGCTCAAGGCCGCTTTAAGATACTGTATACATGTCTCAGCAGCGGAGAGGGGGGAGGAAGGGGGAAGACAAAAGATTGAATGAGAAAAGATACTGCAGCTGGATGGGAAAGGAGGGGGGAGTGAGAGATTAGCTAGTCAGCACGAAAAAGTTTTGTAGTAAACAACTGGGATATAAAAGGAAGAAACTGCTTGTTTTAGGGGGGCAGGATTTGAGATTTTCTCCCTTGCACCTTATTTGAGCTCAAATAAACTTGGTTTGCTTCTCCACCCTGGTGTGTTTATTGGCGCGGCACACCAGGCGACAGACCCCCCCGCTGTTGCTTGGCCTCAGGCAGTTATCTGCCGGCAACAGTTCTTGGCGCCCAACAGTGGGCATTGAGGCTAAAATTAGCCTTGCCTGGCTCCCTTCTGGTGGTCGACGGATTGCGGCGACGACCGACACCCAGCGCGCACTGGTGACTTCACCGGGGGCCTCGGCGGAGACGCGGTGTGAGCGACTCCAGAGGGAACAACGATGCAACGTGCTCGAGTAGTGGAGAAGCAGTTGTGGGTGACGGTGAGGAACCGGTCCCTTGAATAAGGTAGGAACAGTACAGTAGTATGGACTTAGGCCCGAGGCTGGGGACGCCCAGTCGTTGTAATTCCCATTAGACGATAGAGCGTCATATAATGGGTCAAGGGCATGGTATGGGTCGCCAGGTAAGGTGTACACCCTTAGAATGCATTCTAGTGAATTGGAAGGTGTTTGGCTCGGATCCGATGACTAAGAATAAACTGAAAAAGTTCTGTACAGTAGACTGGCCTCAATATCAACTAGAGGACCAGAAAAGGTAGCCATCGGAAGGATCACTTAGTTATAACACGATCCTCCAATTACTCCTGTTTTGTCAGCGAACGGGTAGCTTCTGAAGCTGTTTGTATGGAGAGCTCTTGTAAAAATCCCCCACCGTAGCTCCTGTTCTTCCCCTGTCTGGCGGAGTGCAAGGATTCAAAAGCAGGTTAGGGATAGTGCAGGGACAAAGGAGGGACCTGTCTAGAAAGAGGAGACCCTATGTCCTAGTGCACTCTCTCCCTGTTGTAGCTAAAAAGCAAGATCAGATGCAGAATGGTACTGGGGGCCAGTGTGAGTGACTGTTACCGGAAGACGCCCAGAGTACCCTGTGAAGCAAAAGCTCGTGACCAGGACTACTCTAACGCAAGCCCAGTAACTAGTGGATCTTTAGGAGGTCCGACCCATGGTGGGCTGACTCGGCCTGGCATCGTCCGGTGAGGAAGCTGCCTGGGTCTAGGAGTGTGTGTACCCATCTTCCCTCCCCCTTTCCTTTCCGTGTGGGCTACTGACAATCTAATCATCTCACTGGATGCAATCAGAGTAAGCAGCGCCGTCTCCCAGAGACTGGCTGACACTCTTTGCTGAAGGGAGGTATAGGAGGGTCATGGCCATTCTCATTAGCCTCTCCTGTGTGAGTACCCTGTAGGGAAAAATCCTTAGTTTATGAGCCGCTAGCGCGGACAGGGCACCCTCCCTGTGTGTGTAAGTGGAAAATGGGTAGGGGGACAGTCTAAACATTCCACCTCACCCGCTAGGGTACCCCAGCATATTACATGTACGTACATTATGGTTCAACAACCTGCAGGTATTTAGAGAACTGGAATATTTACATGCGTGAAAATCCATCTAAACAATGCCCACTAGAAGGTACTTCAATCTAGATAAGATCATACATCTAAGAGGAGCGTTTAATCACCAAAAGGCCCTGACACAGCGTGAGCAAATTTGTCTATTGAGGAAAGGAACGGGTTAATTCAAAAATCATCTTGGCCCAGGGATGGAAGGGGGGGGATTTGCTCTGCGTTCAGGGTCAGGAATCGGCGCGGACTGTGCTTGGTGAAGGGAGGGGATGCTTTCAGCCCCAGCGGGCTGTGAAAAAATATAGACAGAGGCGAACCAAAGGCAATACAAGTTACAGAACTAAGATACATTTGCAAAGCTTAACTGTCCAGTAAGATCCAACAGTGTGCCTTTGTGACCCCGGAGCCGGTGTGGCTTTGTGACACCGAAGAAGCCACAGGCAGCTGACCTGGGCTGGAATCTCTGAAAGAGACGCTGCAGAAGATTCCAGGGTGTAAGAGAACAGCCCTCCCAAGAGCGGAAGCATGTTAGAAATTCTGGACAAGCTGTATACAGGATAATCTCCCATCCACCTCTCCCCTCTTCTCTGAACATTATACACAGAAGTGGCCAGTCTGGACGTATGTGTGTGGGTATGAAAGGGGCTTGGGGCATTAATATTTTCCTGAGTGATGTGGGAGTGTTCCCAACACTCTCCGTTGTTGTTTTATTATTTTATTAATGAAGCTTTAAAATACAGTTATATGGTGTGTTTTCTTTATTTTCCCCCAACGATTCTGTAGCATCAGCCTGATCACCTGACACGAGGGATAGATTGGTAACAGAAATTTGTCACAGTTTGGTGAGCAATTAAGAAGGGGGGAGCCCTGCAGAATTTACACCATCTATTTGTTTTACCCTTGTTGTTTTATGTTTGCTTTGCATGGTACTGTTGGTGTTATATGTTGAGAATTGCATGATTAAAAGTGAGCCCTAATAGGATAAGGAAATGCTATCTGATTCTGGTTCTATTCTGTTTAACCGGTTACTGTTGTTTTTTTGCTCTGTTCATTTGGGCGTTAGGAGTGTGGGCGGAACTGAACCTCTCGTTCGTAATTCCTCGGAGTGGAAGCCATGCGTGCGAGGAAGCTCTGAGGTCGAATTGAGATCCTTCTGTCCCGTCCCCTGTAGCGGTCAGTGTATAGAAGTGGGAAAACCTGGCTTAAACTGTAATTTCCTCTGCTCTCTGTGTAATTCTCTCTTCTGTTTAAGTGTCAGCAGACGGATGGGTCTTTGGGTAAAGCCTCTAAAGGGGGTTGGATTATATGTTAAGTAAATGGCCTTTGCCCAATGGGCCATGTTTTTTTGTCCAGGTGACAAGCCTCACGAGGGAGGACTCGGGTAGTCTTGTGAGTAAGAATGTTTAAGGGAAGAGACTAGGAGGGGTGGGGGCTAGTTGAGAAGCCTACCCTCCTAGCTAAACTGGTAGTGGAACAAGTTGGTGCCCATGGAAGGGACGGTTCAGCAAGAAAAGCAGGATCGGGTCCAGGCGGGCAGGCAACAGACAAAGATTGGAAAATGGATTGGAAAACTTTAAGGGTGTAGTGGAAGGAAGGAGTCAGTAAGTGTAAGCATGGGGATTTCAAATACCCAGGACTTACTTGGAATGGCGATTTAAGTTGATAAAAGTGGCTGTTGGGAGACAAGCAAGTGATTTAAGGGAGAGTGAGAAGTTAACTCTGTAGTTGCTGGAGGGAACAACAGTTGAACTTTGTAAAAATGCTAAAGAAAAAAGTTCTTGGTGTCTGTGAAATGTTTGTAAATAAATTCAGGCAAAGAAATTATTGGATTGCAATCATTTGGTTTGGCTATGAACAATTTAGTTAAATTAGCTGAAGAATGTATACAGTGTTATGTAATTGAAAACCTGGGCTGCCTATGAAACAAATACAAGAAACTATGGGGTAATTCCTCTGTTTTGCCTGAAGTCAACAAGGGTATTTGTATATTTTAAGCGATGATTGTCTGCCCAGAAAGGGTAGACCTCTGTTTTTTTGTCTTTCAGATAATCAGAGAAAACTGATGCCAGCTGAACAGCATTCAACGTACCATGCATTTACTGGCACAATAGGAATTATGTTTTGTGTTCTATGTTCTGTCTTGTGGTGTTTGTCTTGTGGCCGGAATTTTTGTGTTTAATATTTTTATAAAATAGTCTAGTTTAAAATCAAACAAAAAAGTTAAATTAAAATGCAGATACTTGTTTTGTTCAACTTGGAATACAAAGTGTTTGGATAAATCAGGAGAATGTGATATACTAAAGTCTAATGCATTTCCTCAAGAAAAAGAAATTTCATTGGCCAAACTGTTATTTGCAAAAATTGTTGTTAAAATTTGCATACCAATAGTCTTTAAAAGCAAGGACATAAAAGTTAACCCACTTCCCATATTGTATATGGGATCTTTCTGGCTACCTCAGATTTCTAGCCAGAGGGCTGGGGATGGTGGGAAGTTATTGGACTAGAGGTTGAATTGAATAAACGCCTCAAGTGGGTGTGCTTGTCCTGGCTTGTTGCTCCAAAGTTCTGTAATAAGGTTATTTTAGTGAAAGGGTGTGTGTAGCATATATTAAATAATAAGACTAATGTACTGTATAATGACAATGTTTATGTCTTCATTGTTGGAAAAAAGGTGTATAAGTAAAAAGTGGAAGTTTCCTTTGCAGGATAAAAGAAGCCAAGAAAGGAAGAAGGACAAAGAACAGAATGAGTTAACTGGAAAAAAAGAATTAGCTAGCAAGCTCAGGCTATAGATAAGACACTGACTCCATTCAAGGACACTGCTCACAGTTAAGACTTGGCTAACAACTAGGAAAAGGAGGGCTTGAATTTGCCCACACAGCAATAAGGTTTGCAAGACACTGCCAGGCACTAATGAAATGTTAGGTTTCTTTTCTCATAGGTAAAGAAGAGCTACCCAAAGACCCTAGGAGCCCTGCCACTCCTTGGAATCAGGAAACTGGATTGATGTAAAGGTCCACCAATGAAAGTCTGCTCTAGCTCCACCCTGGAAAGGCCCTTAAATCCCGGTGACTACCAACATCGTTGTAAAATGTCAAAGACTGATTGCTTGGACCCAAGATTCTCACTGCAAAAAGACCCCTCCACATCGGGAGAATTCTCCTACTGATGATTAGCCTATTTCACCTTCTAGCTCCACTGTGCCTTCTGGACAGTAAGGAAAAAGTACAAGGTGAAATGCTAGTAACCTCTCTCTTGTCCACTGACAGATCTACTGTGCCTTTGAATTTTTCTAGAAGAATCAAAAACGTTACAGGGTGATGTGCTAGTAACCTCTCCCCTACAGGATGGTGCACCACGACTGTTTTGGGAAAGAAGAAGGAACACTCGCTCCACTGAAATTGCCAAAGTCCAGGAATTCCTGACTAGAAAGGACATTAAGAACTGACCCTGGTGAAGAAACAAAGAATTATACACTGGTGGGAGGACATTTGTGGGACTCATGTTTGGGAATGTGGTATTAATTGGATTTTAGGGTTTATTCTACAGGCTGTGCCCTGTGTTCTAGATAAATCCTTCAGCATGTATTGCTCTCTCTAATTGGATTTTAAATAACAAGTACCCAAAGAGTTTGTTCTGCTACTAGAAATTTTACCCGTATTGAAATCATTCCAGTGACTAATAATGTATGCTATTCAGGGGAATGCCTTTTGACAGTACCTGAGAATAGTTAAATAACAGGTGTATTATAGTACTACACCAAGAAAAGATGGTATTGAATATAACTGAGGCTGGGAAGGCATTGCAGTGGGATCTAGTATGTTTAGGAATTCGGGATTTCCTGAATGACCAGCTGATGGCCATTCGGAGTGATCTTGAGTACCAGACTTGGCCCACTGCCCTTACAGATGCATCAGGAATACCATCTGATCTGTGATCATGGAGACATATGTGGACACTTCCAGGGTGGAAGTGTGGCTTCCCAGGGCGGGGTGTGCGCCCTTATAAGGGATGAATACTGTACTTATGTCCCGGAAAGCGCACAGGATATTAACAAGCACATCCTGTCAGCCAAACAGGCTTTTGAACAGTGGAAGGCCCAGGAAAGGAAACCTACTATTTTTGATTCCCTCTGGGGCTGGTTACTCAATCTGGGAGAACTAGAGGAAGGTATTGTTCACCTCCTGCTCACTGGTGTAGTGTTGTGTATTGTTACTCTTCTCTTGCTTGCTTGCTGTAAAGCACTCCAGCTCCCTAGAGCTTAATCACATGTTATCCTTTAAATGTGAGAACACTCAGCCAAAAGTTTGTTGAGTATTCTCAAAAGAGGGAGTTGTTGGTGTCAATCTGGCATAACCCTAGGTAACTCGAAAAGGGGGTAGACCACAAGTGTCAATGAAGCCCTCCTGTTGTAGGCCTCAATGAACCATTGTTCCTCCATGTTAAACACTTTGTGTAACCTAGTGTAACCTAATGTACTAATAGCTGCAAAAATGTAGTGTTAGCAGTTGCTGTTACAACCGAAAACTCAGTTCTCTGCTGTAATACATTGAAGCTAGGCTAAAGCCCGCTCAAGGCCGCTTTAAGATACTGTATACATGTCTCAGCAGCGGAGAGGGGGGAGGAAGGGGGAAGACAAAAGATTGAATGAGAAAAGATACTGCAGCTGGATGGGAAAGAAGGGGGGAGTGAGAGATTAGCTAGTCAGCACGAAAAAGTTTTGTAGTAAACAACAGGGATATAAAAGGAAGAAACTGCTTGTTTTAGGGGGGCAGGATTTGAGATTTTCTCCCTTGCACCTTATTTGAGCTCAAATAAACTTGGTTTGCTTCTCCACCCTGGTGTGTTTATTGGCGCGGCACCAGGCGACGGACCCCCCGCTGTTGCTTGGCCTCAGGCAGTTATCTGCCGGCAACAAGAAGGATGTTAAGAAAGCTCAAAAGCCTACTCTTGGATACAAGAGAAGGAAAGAAATTACTCCTACTCCTATCAGATCAGTTACTGTGTAACACTGTCTGATAGATTACCTTGATGATCACAAAGGAAAAATACTACATGGGGTAACAGTATTATCACTTACCAACGTCTCTCAATATGAAAAGCATAAATACAATGCATTTAAGCTAATTTTTCAAAATATTCAAATCAGTGCCCATGGCAGACTAATGGCTGACCAGTTAACTTATAAAAAGGATCAACTTGTACCCATTCAGCTAAACATGGTTTTCTACAGTGACTTCAAACATTTTACTGAAACTGAACCCATTAACAGTATTTAGCTACAGCACCCAGGATATTCAGTCAGGATACAACCTCTAATAAGGCTACTAGATTAGCAGCAATGTATCAGCAACCTTCATATTCTCTTATTACTGTCTTGTTTTGATATTAAATTGGAAGTCCAAATTCCATCTTAAACACAGTCAAAAAAATTGAAGTATGATGGGAATCATGTTGCTAGAATAGCATGATATATGAAGCAATTTCATAGTTAAGAATCAAGAGATTTGGCTTGAAATTATTTTTGAAATGCAACATTTAAAATTTTACTCATCAAAACTTGGCATTTAAAGTTTTGGGTCTCAGTGCTGCAAGAACTACTGCATGGACACAGGTATTTTTAGTAAAAGTCACTGGCAGGTCACAGGCAATAAACAAAAATTCACAGAAGTCTGCGACTTGTCCCTTTGTTAGTCCCAGCCCAAGCCACTGCTTCAGGGATGCTGCTGTGGACACGGTGGCTGAAACCAAAGAAGTCACAGAGGTCCGTTAAAGTCACGGAATCTGTGACAAAATTGTATCCTTAATCATGACCTTGGACATCAGCTCTTAACACGAGAAAAAGCAGTGCCTGGCAAGCAGAGCTCAAAGTTCTGCAGATGCAGGGGTTCCTGATCCCCAAGGGCTCAAGGTTATTACAGAGCAGGCACATTCTGCAGTGATGTATCTGAAACCTGCCATGAAATAAGTAGTTAACACATGGAGGGAGGCCTCATTTCCTGGAGGATAAAATTAGGGAAGTAAACAGATCATTAGGCTGAAGTAAACAGGTCACTAGGCTAAAAAGACAATGTCTGGGTCAGCTTCAATAAGAGGGAGAACAGCCATCGAACCATTTGCTAACAATGGACAAGATAAGTTAGGACAGTAAAAAGAGGATGAGAGTTCACAATGCATGGTCAGAGAGGCTGCAGAGGGACTGGTTCTTGCAAAATAACCAATCCAATCAAAAAACACATGATGCAATGTATAGTCAATGTAACGTGTAAATGTATATAAATGAAGAGGTTTTTGTGTAACTTTGGATATGTTGTAAGCCCTATTACCCCTCCCCCATCCCCCCCTTGAGTCTGATCAACTCTGCATATATTCGCTGTACGTCAAGTAAAGGGACTTGAATGATTAAATATGGAGTCAAAGGAGGTTTTTGGATTCCAGAGAACTGAATGAGGTGTTCTCCCACAACTGGACAAACTGTTCTGGATAAGTAGGACCTTTCATTTTTGGCTTTTATTGTATTTAGTTTTGCCTGGGAATCCACGAAATGAGTTTGTCGTGGGCAATGATGTGAATATTTTGAAAAATTAGCTTAAATGCCCTGTATTACAACAACAAAAACAGGTGAAAATTGATGGAAGGAGCTATTAATTCTTCTGGGTAAATATTGGGGTTTATTTTGATGGACGGAAGGACGGGGGGGAGTATTCAGTAGATTAATGCTTTGATTTAATGGAATTCAATGTGGTTTGCTACAGAACTAAAATAAAACTCAAAACATAGTGAATTTAACAAAACAATACATCTAAACCCAAAATAAAACTTTTTATTTGAACAGTTTACTGTTGTAGACTTAGAACTATTAGCCTATAAATATTTACATTTAATAACTGGGTCACGCCATTTGCAGTGCACACACTTAACTTCATTCTTTTCTCCTGTTTTTGTTTTTTTTCCAGCTTTTGAATACTTCCTTGTGTTCTGAAATGTATTCTGATACAGATTTTCATTTTCTTTCCATTTTAGAGGGAGATCTTTAAACCATTATCTGCTAACAGCTTTAAATATGTACATGGTGGGTGTGAGATTCATCAGTACTTTCAGATGCACATGCACTTCAGAGCTTATGTGCGTGCCTACTGTTTGTATCTTCTAGACCAGAGGTTCTCAAACTGTGGTCTGCCAGCTCCATTCAGGTGGTCCATGGATAGTTCCCTCTAAGGTGCGAGCCTGGGTGCCACACACAAGAGAATGAAGGGCCACCCACTTAATTAGTGGAGCCACACAGGCATGGCTCCACTAATTAGGTGCTTGTACCCTGGAGAAGACACACATGTAAGGTGAGGTGGTGGCCCTGGGGGGAAGAAGGGATAAGTGGGAGGGGGCAATAGGGTGAGAAGAGAAGGTGGGGGGAATTTGGGACATGCATGGCTGTGGCAGCCACAGAAAGTGGCGAATGCCTCCTCCTCAGCCCCAGAGCTGAGGCTGCCACAGTGGGGGAGAGACCCTCCTTCTTTCCAGCCCTAGTTCAGGGGCTGCCACAGCTGGGGAGAGAAGGCACATCCATTGCATTAGAAAAGTAAGACTACTGATATTAAAATATGAATGTGTGCTTTTATTTGTAGAACAAAAAAACAATTACTATTAAGGTGTATTTTTATATAGTGCTTTTACCCGAAGTGCTTTACAATAGTTAGCTAATGGCACAAACAACATTTGGAAAGATCACTAAGTGGTCCGCCAAGACACTCAGCATGTGGTCCCTAAAAAAAAAAAAAAGGTTTGAGAACCATTGTTCTAGAGCAGGGGTTCCCAAACTTGGTTCACGGCTTGTTCAGGGTAAGGCCTTGGCGGCCCGTGAGAAGCTTTGTTTACCTGAGCTGTGCAGGCCAGGCCCCCGCTTCCCACAGCTCCCATTGTCTGGGAACAGTGAACCACGGCTGCTGTGAACGGCTGTACCTGCAGATGCTCAGGTAAACAAAGCGTCTCATGGCCCGCCAGGGGCTTGCCCTGAACAAGCCATGAATCAAGTTTGGGAACCCCTGTTCTAGACTAATACATAGCCTTACTTCAACAGGCAGCTTTGCACATACACACAGACTAATGTGTTATCATAATACACATGTCATGCAATGTATTCTATTTTCCTAATATCAGAGGGTAGCCGTGTTAGTCTGGATCTGTAAAAGCAGCAAAGAATCCTGTGGCACCTTATAGACTAACAGACATTTTGGAGCATGAGCTTTCGTGGGTGAATACCCACTTCCTCAGATGCATGCATCTGAGGAAGTGGGTATTCACCCACGAAAGCTCATGCTCCAAAATGTCTGTTAGTCTATAAGGTGCCACAGGATTCTTTGCTATTTTCCTAATAAAACTAGTTATTTTTGAGTGATATAAAAGTAGAGTGAAAATCATAAATAACTGAATAATACTTTCTGTAAAACTTGAGTTTTTTTCAGTAAAATTTGGTTTAAACTGAAAACGAAGGAGCTTATGGATAAGCCAATTGGAAAAGGTCTCAGAGGGAATCCCAACAAATGATGCATGTTTTATGGTATGCAAAAAGATTCGTAAAACAGAAGTACCCCTTCTCCTCTGTACAAGAGTGCAAAGCAAGTGCTTTGGGAGATGACAGGAAGGGAGCCTTGTTGCTGTGGACCTCCTATAGTATACACAGGAGAGGAGCTCCACCTGGGCATACCTAAGATGTGTAAGAAACAGCCTAGTACTTTCCAGCATCACCCAACACAAAATTTTCTATAGAGACATGTATGGGTACTGTGCATGCCAACTGCTTTTAAGTTTACAAGGCTTCTTATATTTCTTCTGAGAAAATAAGAAAATTCCCACATAAAAACTGTTAAGTTAAATTTACTAAATATACTATTACTCACAGAGTTCATACATGTGGTTAAAGGCAATGTAAACACGTGGCAGTTCACTTTACACATTGCGGCCACCTTAACTCAAAACCAAAAGAAATACTTACGAATTTTTTCAGCAGTGTTTGAAAGTCTTTGTAATTAAGTATATAGTTCGTGATGCAGATGTTGAAAGAATCTGCATGTTGTGATTCTCAGTTAAGGTAGCAGTTGGTAGGTGTACAGTCACCAGAAATAATGACTAAAATGATAACAGAACATTTATGTAAAGTATTCTTTAATACTCTCCTACTACAAGGATCCTGACATGTATTTTGTCTAAAAGTAAGATTTCTTCAATCAATATTACAAAACTGCAAATTAACAAAATATGATCTATTAGAGGATTGGCACATCTTACTTCTGAAGGCAGAGCTCATTGCCCACACTGCTTGAATTCCTCAATTCCCCACCACAAGCTCCCAGGGCCACCCTCCCACGTCCCTCCATTTAAGAAACTCCATACAGAAACCTCTCCTTCACGCCAGGGGCCCCATGTGTGCTCCCTTTCCTCCCTTACTAGGGCCCCCATTTTCTTCCTGTACCACTCGTCTCAGTGCCACCTGTCTCTGTGCCCCTACCCTTATGTTCCCCCTACACAATTATTTCTTTTTTTCTGTCTGGGAGATAAGCCATTCAGGGAAACCACATTTTAAACTCTACTGAATCAATGGGCAGAGCTCAGATGGGAGGTACTATGCAGGAAGGCATTAATGGCTACCATCAACTGGTTCTTTGATCTATAGACCATTAACAGCTCTCACTGAAACTGATGGGTCTCTAACTACATGCCAGGGGCCTCTATATGTCCTCCAATGGTTTTTCAATTTTCATCAAAATCCATAGGGTCCCACTGATGACTAGAACATCCTCTAAAAGCCTGGACTGACTGGAGGCAGTGTTCAAACGTTATCATTTACTATCAGAAAAAAGCCATCAAGTTGAGCATAAGGCTTAGCTTTGCTCAGCCACGTAGGCTGGTCACAGACTTACCATAGTATGTACTTGCTGTCATGGACACAATCCAGAAAGATAATGAAATACAAATAAGCAAGCTCAAAATGACAATATTTGTCATCATTTTGATAGATTCTTTGTAGTCCTCCTGCCGGTATGTCATGGGAATTCAGAGGACAATTACCTATGGGAGGAAAAGAACAAAAAGTATCAGACAATTTCAATTAAATAAACATTTTTCTTAAAAACAAAGTTTAATGCAGGGGCTGTGGCTTGGGCCCTAGCACTGGGGACCATTCCTCAGATCATTGCTAAGTTAAATACAACTACACTCCCACATGACAACGCCCCGCCCCACAACAAGGGAGCATCTGGAAACTAACCCAGCAAGAGGGAGCCTCTCCCAGCGCGCACACGCAAGAGACACCAAGTCCATGTCACCACCCGAAATAAAAGAGGGAGCGTCAGAAAAGGCAGAGCAAGTTTGTGATACCCCGCCCCTGGGAACGTGTCAGTTCTGCGGGCCTTTATCCCCCACGTGAGGGCAGTGGGGGGGGGTCGGGTGTGCGGGCCTTTATCCCCCACGTGAGGGCTGTGTGGGGGGGGGTCGGGTGTGCGGGCCTTTATCCCCCACGTGAGGGGTGTTGGGGGGGTGTCGGGTCTGCGGACCTTTCCCCCCACGTGAGGGGCTGGAGGGGGGTCGGGTGTGCGGGCCTTTCCCCCCACGTGAGGGGCTGGAGGGGGGTCGGGTGTGCGGGCCTTTCCCCCACGTGAGGGGTGTTTGGGGGGGGGGTCGGGTGTGCGGGCCTTTCCCCCACGTGAGGGGTTGGAGGGGGATCGGGTGTGCGGGCCTTTCCCCCACGTGAGGGGTGTTTGTGGGGGGGGGGCGGGTGTGCGGGCCTTTCCCCCCACGTGAGGGGTTGGGCGGGGTCGGGTCTACTGGCCTTTCCCCCACAAAGTGGCGGCCCGGCTGCGGCGGCGCCAGGGAGGAGGGTTCCGCATCTCACCCTCGGCCACGCACGGCGGACTCGCTGTCCTGCCCCAGCCGCTGGGCGAGCCTCATGCTCGGCCCCTGGCGCGGTCGGGCACCGGCAGCGCCAGAGGGACCCGGGCTCCGCGCGGCCTCAGGGCTCCGGCCGCCACCCAGCCGCGCATGCTCTGTGGACTGCCTACTGGCGCTTCCTACCTATCTGCCTCCGCTCAGGGAAAAACCTTCCGCCACAGGCGCAGCACCGTGACAGCGGGGACTGAGCCCCCCCCGAGCCCGTGACAGCGGGGACTGAGCCCCCCCCCCGAGCCCGTGACAGCGGGGACTGGCCTTTCCCCACTTACTCGGCTCTCCCCCCCCCCGCGCCTGTGACAGCTGGTTCTGACCCCTCCCAGAGTCTCCCCAAGTACGCCTCCCCCATCCCCACACCTGTGACAGCAGAGACTAATCCCCCTTCAGAGCCTGTGCCCCATGCTTGACAGTGGAGACTGACCTGCCCACCGAGCCCAAGCCCCCTCCTGTGACAGTGGGGAATAACCCACCCCATCCCCAACGCATTGAGCCCATGCTCTCCTTGACTGTGAAAGTGACCCCTCCCAACCAACATCATTCCTGCCCATCCTTGTGGCAGTGGGGACTGACACCCCCACTGAGCTCATGCGCTCCACACCCACTAGTGACAGAGGCGACTGCCCCCCATGGGCCCAGGCCCCCTTAATCTCTGAGACAGCAGGATCAACCTCCACCACAGAGCCCATGCCCTCCTAACAGCAGGGACTGCCCCCCACACACAAACACCCAGCTCCTCACCCTGTGATAGCAGGATCTGATTCCCCCCTACCACTGAGGCCATTCCCGAAACCTCTAAGTAACAGTGGGGACTACCTATCCCATGGAAACTGTTCCCCCCCAAACTTACTTACAAATACACACACCGCCAGCAGCCTCCTCCCATCAGTTACAGCTTGGGCTCCAGCCCCAGCCCCTCCTTGAAACTAGAACTGAGACCTGGGGCAGTTTCACCCCACTCCAGCATGGAACCCATGACCTCCCCCCTCTCTTCAACTAAGCATCGAGCCTGTGCCTCCATCAGTCCCTTCAGTGAGAGCTAAGGTTGTGCTCCCCTCTCTTGCACTGACTATATGCTCTCCCATCCCCTCAGTGACAACGGGCTGGGTCCCCACATCCCCTCTATGAGAGTGATACCTGGGGCTGTCTCCCACCCCACACTGAGCACTGAGTATTTACCTTTCCCAATACTTCAGTGAGAACCAGGACTATGTGCCCCACTCCTTGCGATGAGTCTGTACTCTGTACTGTCTCCTCAATGAAATCTCCATCCACCCTCAGACCTGGGCTGTGTGCCCCATCCTTTGCAGTGAATATTGATTCTATGCCCAACCCCTGCTCCACTCACGAAGCACCAAGTCCGTGACACCACCTGCTTTGTGCACTCCCGTTCAGTCAGTTCTGGGGCTGGTCAGTACTGGCTATACAACTTGAAGCCAAGGAGCTATAGAATTCCGTACATTATTTATATTATGGAACAATCAAAAATTAATAGGTAACAATCTCACTTACCGATTCACAGAATAACAATGACAGGATGATGGCATCAATGTAAGGATTAGAGCATGAAATCATGGGGGTAGCAGTGATATCTCCAAACGTCCTGAAGGAGATTTTAAACTTGTTGAAACGCAGCAAAATCCTATAGTGTCAGAGTGAAAGACTTTAACACCGCCTTACAATTAGTTTCAGATGAGTGCAGACCAACCCAGTCTGGCAACTTTTCTGAGTACATGCCAGAATTGTTTAGAGAGTGCCAGATGATCAGCAAAGAAGCCAAAAGGAGTTATTAAGAGAGGTGCTCTGTGACCACACATATTGCATGGGCGGGGACCTGGATATGAGTGCATCTGACTCCAAGTATCAGACACTTTGTACATCCACAAAGCAAAGAAAGGTATGAAATTCTAGAACCTTCTGTATATTCTTCTTCCCTTTTGGGGCAGATAGCCATCAAATGTACAAGATTTTGGGGATTATTCTACAATCTACACAATTCTGAAGTATCATTCACAGATTCTACATTGTTATATACACAGCCCATATGCTAAAAGGCCTATATCCCACAAATACTTATACAGCTGAGTAACTGTAAACAAACAAAAACAAGGAGGGGTCCTTGTGTCACCTTAGAGACTAACAAATTTATTTGGGCATAAACTTTTGTGGGCTAAAACCCACTTCATCAGATGCATGGAGTGAAAAACACGGTAAGCAGAATATATGTTATAGCACATGAAAAGATGGGAGTTGCCTTACCAAGCAGGAGGGCATCAGTGCTAACAACCAATACAATTAAGATGGAAGTGGCCTATTCTCAACAGCTGACAAGAAGGTGGGAGTATCAGCAGAGGGAAAATTACTTTTTGTAGTGACCCAGCCACTCCCAGTCATTATTTATTTATGTGATGGTGTTCAGTTTGCAAATTAATTCCAGTTCTGCGGTTTCTCATTGGAGTCTGTTTTTGAAGTTTTCTTGTTGAAGAATGGCCACTTTTAAGTCTGTTATTGAGTGTCTAGGGAGATTGAAGGGTTCTACTGGTTTTTGAATGTTACAATTCTTGAGGTCTGATTTGTGTCCATTTATTCTTTTGCGTAGAGACTGTCCAGTTTGGCCAGTGTACATGGTAGAGGGGCATTGCTAGCACATGATGGCATATATCACATTGGTAGATGTGCAGGTGAACTAATCCCTGATGGTGTGGCTAGGTCCTATGACCTTGAATAGATATGCAGACAGAGTTGGCAACAGCCATGTTTACATTTTTGTTAAATTCTGGTGACTTAGAAGGGATGGCAATTGTTTAAAAATCTTAGTTTTGGAATTAAAATTTGGAAGTTTTATGTAATATTTGATCATTTCCCTGAAGAACTACACCATTTAAAACATTTTTAGCTTGAACAAGCTGGCAGGTGTCATCTATTGAGGCTTTGGTGCATGTTACATCAAGTTTCATTCAGCGTCTGCTACAGTTTTTAAACAGTACTTACAAACACAGCTAAGGCCATGGCTACACTCACACTTTACAGCGCTGCAACTTTCGCGCTCAGGGGTGTGAAAAAACACCCCCCTGAGCGCTGCAAGATACAGCGCTGTAAAGCGTCAGTGTAATCAGGGCGGCAGCGCTGGGAGCACGGCTCCCAGCACTGCACGCTATACCCGTAAGGGATGTGGTTTACATGCAGCCGCTCCGACTACACTCACACTTCAAAGCACTGCCGGGGCAGCGCTTTGAAATTCCAAATGTAGCCATACCCTAAGACTAGGGATCCTCTGGCAATAGTTGCAAGAGCTCAGAGGTTCTTTTGTTGTTGTGGAGATGGAGGAATGATTAAACGGCTGCTTGCAGGCCTTTCTGTTTTATCTACATTAGGGGTCTGATCCAATAAATATTTACATGCATGCTTAATTTAATTCAAGTCTATAGGACTACTCTTGTGCTTAATGTTAAGCACCTGCGTAAGTGTTTACAGCATACAGGCTCTGGTAATTTTAGTGAAAAAATTACCACTGATGCCACCATTAGGTCAAGTGTTTCAGACAAGACTCTGGTGACTTTCAGCCTATTTGCAACCCTCTTTTGTGGTTATAAAAGCCAGCAGCCATTGGAATCTTCTCTGCATTCCAGCCCCCACAAATGCTAACACTGATGTAGCTGAACTAGCTGTAGTGTTGCTGTCTTTCTCCCCCTACTTCCCCCCCGCAAAAAAAAAAGAAAAATCCATCTATAAACATGACTTTATTTGCAAACAGCTAACATGATTTTGTTTTTATCAGTTTAACCCTACAAAAAAGGCAATTGTTTAAGGGCCACACTGAAGTAACAATGCTAGAGTGCACATATATAAATACTTAACAGAATCTAAATGACCTAACTTTTAAAACAAGGCAAGATCATGCTTATTCAGATCAGTAGTCTAATAAACCATTGCCTAATTAGTGGCAATCAACTCCCTAACTTATTCATTTCAATATGAACTTATCTATCTGCAATATTATTTTTGTTTGTAAAATATTAAAGTTAGTGTAAACTCTTAGAGTAGCACACTGAAAAGTTAAGAGTTACTACTGGAGCAAAAGGGTGTTTTTTGAGCTGTGCTCATCCTGAACAAAAGACTGTAAAGACTCTAAAGGATCAGCTTTCCAGAAAGATTTCAAGTTGTAATTTTATCTGATTATAAAGAAAGTTGGAATCACTAATTCTGTAATGATGATTGCATATATATATTCACCTTCTCTTTCTTTCAGTTTGTGGGGCTTTGGTCCACAATCTGTCAAAGCCTGGTTTGGTTTGCCCCAAGCATCTTCAACTATGATAATCCAAAATATATGCCTGTTGGGTCCAGGATTAAGAGGTAATTTGTATAATACACATGAAGCAATATGATCAAGATTTTTAAAAAATAGGAACCTAAAGCTAGGGTCTTTTAGACATCTAAATAAGTAGCCAGATTTTCAAAAGTGCTAAGCACTTAGCAGCTTCTAATGAAGTCAATCCAAATGCTAACTTTAGTGTCCTATTTTTTTATTTTTTAATCTTGGCTTGTGTTTTTATTAGCACCTGCAAAAGTTATACATGAGTTCTGGATCCTGAATTTGGTACTATGCTTGGGGAAACAGGATTATATATTATAATTAAGGATTATAGAACAGTAAAACATCAGACATACCAAGCAAATAGCACTAAACAGTTGAGAACAAATGGAATTTATCCCTGTAGTTCCTGACCAAAGAAGAGAGAGTACAAAACAGTATAGAAGAAGTAAAGGTCTGTATTGTTTTTAGACTCTCACTCTATAATTATTGTTCTTATGCAATACAAATTTACACTACCTTTGTTATGGACAAAGATTTAAATAAAATATATTAAAATGTTCACACTATCTGGTTTTAAGAATATTGTTCTTCAATATGTGCTTAAATCAGTAAAAAAAAGTAAAGTGCCTTCCATGCTTAGTACACAGTGTTCAACACCTAATAACTAAATTTCTATAAATATAAGCAGCACACTTTACTCATTCATGCTTGTAAAATTTATAATCTGTATATTTTTAAATAAACCATGAGCCATTCAGTGCCAAAAAAGCAACTGAACAATTTTCTTAATGGTTTGGAAAGGTCTTTTCTTTCAGCTTTCCTAAATAAATGCCCTTCTGGTCTAAACATCATGAAAAGTTTCAGCTAAAAGTTATCTTTTAAAAGAAGGTGTATGCAACTGAAAGCAAAGGTTTAGAACTGAAGGCCTTCTTATCTGCAGTTACAGCACACCAATCATAGCACTATAAACCAAAACTGGTTTTGAGTCTATAAGTTCCTACACTGCAGTACCATCATAAGAAAAAGGAATAGGTAAAGGAAATATGATGTTTGAAGATACTAGCATTCTACTATATACAGTATATTAATCACAATGCACTCATCTACATTCTAAAATTGAAAAAATCCCAGAAATATTTCAGGATTTGGCATTTTCTAATGTAGGTTTATAATTTCAGAACATAAAATATTTCCTATCCCAGAGAGCTCTTGAAAATAGATTTTGTTTACTGCTTTCCCCCGCCTTCCCCTCCTTTCTTGTACCCTCTAATCTAGTATTTTGCATCTCCTTTTCTTCACCACTTCTCAAAGTAAATTCATATCCATGATCTCTCTGTTTCTGAAAAGACAGTGTTTGTATCACTGTTCAGATTCTTTCCTTAGGGCAGTAAAATCAAGAGGGAACACTCTCATTATAAATTAGTCAATTTTTACCTGTTTGTGGATGTTTTTAAATAACAGGAACTATATTTGTTTAATCAAGGAATAACAGGAAGAGCAGAGGGAACTGAAAGCCTTAACAGGTGAGCTTATGTCAATTAGGGGTGGAGCTGAGTCTATATAAATACAACTCTAGGCCTGCTGATATAGTTATGTTGAAATTAGTTTGATAGTAAATTTTAGAAAACTTAGAGTGTTCTTAGTTACTTAAGGGTGTTTGGTAGTTCTGTGTACATTTTATTCATTTTTACTTAAAATATATCTCTATTAGCTTGACTTAGAGCAAAACTTTATAATCAGGAGCGGCCTTTTACATTGCTTTTATATTTCTTCCATAAAGGCAATATTGATGGTTGGTTTTATTATTTAATTGTTAGTTATCAACTGAATTTGTTCTTTAAAAATGATCTTTAAAAATCCATGTGTCTGATAGAGCAACCTTTAAATAGTATATCCTGGAACTTTTATAAAAATAAAAAAATCTTTTAAGTTCCTATTAGGGTTTTTCTGATGATGTCCTTTTCATTAATGGAAAAACTGATTCTGAACAAAGTAATGTTAAATGCATAAAATTAACAAAGTGAAGAAAGTAGCTTTAAAAAAATCTATCACATAGTCATTTTAAGCATTGCATCTTTCTTAACAAAATAGATAGTAACAAGATATTTTCAAGATAATGGTGTTTTTAAGTGAGGATACTAAAGCAAATAGAAGGAAACATGTCCAGTTATAGAGGTATGGAACTTATGAATAATCATACTGGAGGGAATGATAAATGAAAGACTTCCAATGGATTTGGCATTAAATACATATAAACAAGTATGATGTGAGACAAACGACTCTGATTCAGAATATGTTGATACAGAGGCTATTATTTTACACATACCCACACTGTACTAGGTTCTTTCCAAACAGGAAAAAAAAGCATGATCTGTATGAAGCTCATAATCACACACATGAAAATAAACAATAGCTGAGGTAAGTGAAACAACAAATACAGTGTTCCTACCAAATACCTGTGTGAATACATATATATGTGATATGAATTATGCCCAACTTATTTCTCAAATGGAACAATGATTGCTAGCAAACTTCTATAAGCATTGTAACAGACAGGTGTTGAGGAAGGGGGTGGGATAGCTCAGTAGTTAGAGCATTGGTCTGCTAAATCCAGGGGTATGAGTTCAATCCCTGAGGGGGCTACTTAGGAATCTGGGGCAAAAATCAGTGCTTGGTCCTGTTAGTGAAGGTAGGGGCTGGACTCAATGACTGACCTTTCAAAGTCCCTTTCAGTTCTAGGAGATATGTATATCTCCTATTATTATACATTATCTAGGCTCTTATGGCTAAGTTCAGTGAAGTCCTTCCATGCATAAGCGCAGTGTGAAAGAAAGCAGGGAGATACCTTTGGGAAGCTGAAAAATGGGTAGTTAAGGCTGGTATCATTAGGGACAGAGGGGCTGAGTCATACAGGGTTCTGAAGGCACTAAAAAGTCTAGGTTTAATGCACTAAAGGAGAAGGGGCCAGTGAAGTATTCCAAAGTTCCAGTTAAGGAAGATGGCATTAGAGAAAGGACTGGACCACAGAAACCAGAGAAGAGAGTATATCGAGAAAGAGGGTGTGATTGACAATGAAAAAAGCAGCAGTCAAGTAGAATGAAGATGGAATAAAGTGCTTGATAGTTAGCAAGGAAGAGGTTGTTGTAGACTTTGGGCCAGATCTACAAAGAGAGTTAAGTGTTGCAGTGCCTACTTTTAGGCAGCTAGAAATCTCTGAAACAACACTAAAATCCACAAAGTCTGCATTAGGTGCCAGCACTCCCTGTACAGTGAATGGGGAGAGAAAAGCACTTTAGAATGCGAGCCACAAAAGCCAGCCCACTAGATTGGCTAGCTTAGGCAGAACCTATGGGGGATAACGTCCTAAGTCTTGCCCCTCCCACAGAGCTAGGTAACTAAATACAGACTGTAGAGAAGCACTGATCTCTGCTTGCAAGTCACAACCAGGAAAACTCTCATGGAGTCAGGTGGCTTAGGTGCTGTGACAAGCAGGGTCCAGACATCCCAAGGAGAGAACAGAAGGTTTCAAACCCCCAGTTAAACCAATTGTTTGCATTATTATGATATTTTATTGTACGAGTATATCGAGTAAGAGCTTTTATGAACTTAGTAATTGTTATGAGATATGGGCTTCAAGTACTAAGGGTATGTCTACACTGCAGGATTATACCGATTTTAGAGAAACCGGCTTTTTTAAAACAGACTGTATAAAATCGAGTGCACACGGCCACACTAAGCACATTAATTCGGCGGTGTGCATCCATGTACCGAGGCTGATGTCGATTTCCAGAGCGTTGCACTGTGGGTAGTTATCCCATAGCTATCCCATAGTTCCCACAGTCTCCCCCACCCTTGGAATTCTGGGTTGAGATCCCAGTGCCTGATGGGGCAAAAAACATTGTCGTGGGTGGTTCCGGGGATAGCCTCACCCCTCCCTCCGTGAAAGCAGCAGACAACCATTTTGCACCTTTTTTCCTGGGTGAACTGTGCAAACGCCATAGCACAGCAAGCACGGACCCTGCTGAGCTCAAGACAGCAATCATGGATGTTGTAAACACCTCGCGCATTATTGTGCAGTCTATGCTGAACCAGGACCTGCAAAACCAGGTGAGGAGGCGGCGGCTACGGCAGTGTGGCGACGAGAGCGATGAGGACGTGGACGCAGAATTCTCTCAAACCGCGGTCCCTTGTGCTTTGGGGATCCTGCTGGTAATGGGGCGGGTTCTAGCCATTGAACGCCAATTTTGGGCCTGGGAAACAAGCACAGACTGGTGGGACCGCATAGTTTTGCAGGTTTGGGATGATTCCCTGTGGCCGTGAAACTTTCGCATGCATAAGGGCACTTTCATGGAACTTTGCGACTTGCTTTCCCTTGCCCTGAAACGCCATAATACCAAGACGAGAGCAGCCCTCACAGTTGAGAAGCGAGTGGCAATAGCCCTCTGGACGCTTGCAACACCAGACAGGTACCGGTCAGTCGGGAATCAATTTGGAGTGGGAAAATCTATGTGGGGGCTGCTGTGATGCAAGTAGCCAAAGCAATCATTAAGCTGCTGCCATGAAAGGTTGTGACTCTGGGAAATGTGCAGGTCATAGTGGATGGCTTTGCTGCAATGGGATTCCCTAACTGTGGTGGGGCGATAGATGGAACCCATGTCCCTATCTTGGCACTGGAGCACCAAGGCACCCAGTACGTAAACCGCAAGGGGTACTTTTCAATGGTGCTGCAAGCACTGGTGGATCATAAGGGACGTTTCACCAACATCCACGTGGGCTGGCCAGGAAGGGTTCATGACGCTCACGTCTTCAGGAACACTGCTCTGTTTAAACACTGCAGCAAGGGAATTACTTCCCAGACCAGAAAATAACAGTTGGGGATGTTGAAATGCCTGTAGTTATCCTGGGGGACCCAGCCTACCCCTTGATGCCATGGCTCATGAAGCCATACACTGGCAGCCTGGACAGTAGTCAGGAGCTGTTGAACTGTAGGCTGAGCAAGTGCAAAATGGTGGTAGAATGTGCATTTGGCCATTTAAAGGCGCACTGGTGCACATTACTGACTCACTCAGACCTCAGCCAAACCAATGTCCCCTTTGTTATTGCTGCTTGCTGTGTGCTCCACAATCTCTGTGAGAGTAAGGAGGAGACCTTTATGGCGGGGTGGGAGGCTGAGGCAAATCACCTGGCCACTGATTACGCGCAGCTAGACACCAGGGCGATTAGAAGAGTACACCAGTGGTGCACATCAGAGAAGCTTTGAAAACGAGTTTCATCATGGGCCAGGGTACAGTGTGACTGCTGTGTTTGTTTCCCCTTGATGAACCGCCCCCCTTGATTGACTCATTCCCTGTAAACAACCCACCCTCCCCCTTCGATTACAGCTTGCTTAAGGCAATAAAGTCACTATCGTTTAAAAATCATGTATTCTTTATTAATTCATTATAAAAAGAGGGAGAGAACTGACAAGGTAGCCCGGGTGTGGTTTGGGAGGAGGATAGGAGGGAAGGAAAAGGCCACTAAAAAAATTTCAAAGTAATGACAGCCTTTTGGTTGAACTATCCACGGTGGTGGAGTGAGCAGGTGCACGGAGCCTCCCCCCACGCGTTCTTATATGTCTGGGTGAGGAGGATGTGGAACATGGTGAGGAGTGAGGGTGGTTATACCGGGGCTGAAGTGGCACTCTGTGATCCTGCTGCTGTTCCTGAAGCTCCACCAGACGCCGGAGCATGTCAGTTTGATCACGCAGAAGCCCCAGAGTTGCATCCCGCCACCGCTGATCTTCCTGTCTACACCTCTGATCTTCCTGGCGCCACCTCTCATCTCGAGCGTCCCTCCTGTCCTCACGTTCACTGGCATCTTTCCTGTAATTTGATACCACGTCCTTCTACTCATTCAGATGAGTTCGTTCATTGCGGGTCACTTCCATGATTTCCAAGAACATGTTGTCTCGCGTCTTTTTTTTCCGCCGCCTTATCTGAGATAGCCTTCGGGATGGAGTAGGGAGGCTTGAAAAATTTGCAGCTGCATGAGGGAGGGAAAAAAGGAAGAGAAGTATTTAAAAAGATACATTTTACAGAACAATGCTTATATTCTTTCACGGTGAACAACACTATTCACCTTACGTAGCACATGTGATTTGACTACAAGGTCGCATTTTGCATCTTAATATTGAGTGCCTGCGGCTCTGGTGTTAGAAATCTCACAGATGCAGGTCCAGGCAGCAGAATTCGGCTTGCATGCGGCCATGGTAAGTCATTGTCTTCTGCAGCCTTCATATATCCAGCACCATCTGTCATAGTATAATTCCCAAATCTGGACCTTAGCGTCCAAAATATGGGTACTAGCATGAATTCCCCTAAGCTTAATTACCAGCTTAGATCTGATACGCTGCCACCAATCAGGATTCTGAGTACCTGATTAACTCTGGTCTCCCCAAACCTTCCCTGGGGACCACAAGACCCAAATTCCTTGAGTCTCACAACAAAGGGAAATAAACCATTTCCCTTCCCCCTCCTTTCTTCCTCCCAGCTCTTTCCCCCCCTGGGTACACTAGAAGATTACCGTGATTCAATTCCTTGAATCACCACACAGAGAGGAATGATTCAAGCTCCATGAATCTAAAACAAAGGGATTCCACCCTTCCTCTCCCTTCTCCTTCCCTGTTAAGTACAGACTCAATTCCCTTGAGCCTCAACAAGGGGGAAAAAATCAGACAGGTCTTAAAAGCAAAACTTTTAATAAAAAGAAAGAAAAAATAAAAGGTCTATCTCTGCAATTTAGATGGTAAAAAGTTACAGGGTCTTTCAGCTTATAGACAATAGAAGGAAAGCTTTCTCCAGCAGAAATACAATTTAAAATACTTTCACCCAAATACACATTAAAACTCTACCAGCCAGATACACAGTTGCAAATACAGAAAAACAATTAAAAAGACTAAACTGTCTTTCTACTTTTGTACTTACAAAATTGAAACAGAAGATTAGAGAGTCTGTAGGTATGTGTGGTCACTCTCAGAGCCTAGAGAGAACAAAGCAAAACCCAAAAACTACAAACAAAGGCTTCCCTCCACCGAGATTTGAAAGTATCTTGTTTCCTAATTGGTCCTCTGGTCAGGTGTTTATTTGGTTCCCTGTTTGTTAACCCTTTACAGGTAAAAGAGACATTAACCCTTAACTATCTCTTTATGACACCATCCTTTACCAAATACCAAGCAAAGCCCGTTCAGTGCTGCTTCTTTCCTGTTAACATGTGTCAAAGTTAGACTCAGGACTCACAGTTTGTCAGACCACTCTGTTTTATTAGCACAGCGCTCTCCTAATAACACCCAGATAATGTGAGCACCATGCAAGGCACAAACTATCTTATTTATACAGATAAAAGGGTGGGCACTTAACAAGATAACGAAGGAAGCAGAATCTGATAAATTTACTTGGGCTAGCCATGCATATCTTACTTCCTTACTAACTATTACTGATCCTCTGTTAATGTTTCGCCATTAGCACCCTTGTTTATGCCTAATGTTTCTTTTCCTGTCGCCAGTATTTCAACATTTCTTATTTCTGCTTAAAGGTACATACAATATTTCTTTAATCCATTCTTATTTTTACAATTTAATTCATTCTACTTTCACAGTCCCTCCTTTTGGTCAAGCTCACGCCATGACCAAAATTTTACTGGTTCCACAAATCAATCGTTCTTTATTTCTTCATCAGTGATATTTAAAATCATCATATTAGCACTCTGGTTTGGGGCAGCTATCTGTGTGGCATGTCTTACACCATTTTGGATGCAACAGGAGATTAACTGAAGACATACAAAAATCACTAAGATTCCAAACAGGATACTTAGGGCTCCGTGAAACAACCAGTTTCCTATGCCAGAGAAATTGAACAAGTTACTTAGCCACTTCCATAAAGAACTTGGCTATTCATGGGGAAGATATGCGATTTGTTCTAAGTGGCTATAGCGATCTATTACCTCATTGGTATTGTATAAACACACAACATTGTTTTCCAGTGAGAGCACAGGTTCCTCCTTTGGCCTCCAGCACTATGTCCAATGCCTGACGGTTCTGGAGGGCGGCCACCTGTCAGATTGCCCCTGTTTCTTTGGCCAGGGCTCTTAAACTTTCTCTGGTTTTATTTGCCATTATTTTAACTACTGATTGTAACCTTAGGAGCCTTTTTGCCTGGTATATTGCTCCCCCAAGTGGGATAAAGGAACTGCCAATAGCCTCTTCCCAGGTGTCATTACTGTTCCATATTGTGTTAAATGGACAAAGTCCTCCAGTGAGGTCTGGGGAATTGAATCGGAGCCAGGACAGGAACACCAGTTTGAGAGTGGGCTGGGATGTGGCTGCAGACCTAGCATTTAGAAATATTAAGGGCCTGAGCTATCCACACTTGTTGCTGGATAAAAGACTTGTCATTGTGGACTCCCCAGACCTTAAGACACCAACAGCCGAGGAACAGGCACCACCAGAGGCGCATGTTGGAGGCAGGGTCCTTCTGGTTCTGACAACCTCAACTAAGGGAACTGCAGTCACAGTTTTATGTCCAGCAGGCACTAGGCTCACTACTGCTTCTTCTTGGGCCTTGCTTTATGTAGTCGTCTGCTTCCGGCAACCCTTAGGAGAACGTAGATTGTAAGGTATTGCAGGCTGTTCGTCTACATCTTCTTCTGGAGTCACAATTAACTCTGCGTAGTCCTGAGGTGATGATTGGTTCACTGGGGGTGGTGCATTTTTACACGGCGAAGCATGTATCCACTCTGAGATGCCAGACAGTTTAACAGCCGTTGGGGTAGTAAGCAATGCCTGGTGATTCTTTAATGTTCTTTCTCTTTACTACTTCTTCCTTGACTCTGGCTATAACAATGGCCTTCACACCTTTATGTTTTCCTGATGCATACATTCCTCGTTCACACAAATAGATTGAGAATACAAACAATAGTATTTTATATTGAGCAAAAAAGCATTGCAAATTAAACCTTGCAAGTTTTACAGTTGATAACCAAGACAATTTACATTGAGACCCAGGCCTTCAATGTTTCTCTAATTTACTTAACATAGACACAATAGAGAATCCTGTCTCTTACTACCTAAATCTTAAAACAAAGAGTTAGAGGGGGCCCAATTTGTAATGCATATGGGAAAACAGAATCTTATAGTCCCAGGGGGTCATTTCTTTTTGCTATTTAAAAAAAGGTGGCTAGCAGGATGAAATCAAATTATACTTTAATTCTTATGGGACATTATAAAATCTTGTTCCTACACATCCCCCTTTTGACACTAAGATTATTAATTGTCAGTGTCACTTCTTATTTAGTCCACGTAATAGAAAATACTGGGATGTGATTTGGGCCTGTGGCTTTAGCTTTACGTACATTTGTTTTATCCACCAGCACATTTTAAACATTTCAATTAAACACATACAATTTAAAACCGAAAACAATGAGGGGTAGTAACATTAGTATGCCAGTAGTTGTGGGAGACCATCCAGAAAATATGTTTTACCAATGGTAAGCTGTTATGTCTTTCTGCAGTGGCAATTCTTAACATGTCCCCATTTGCGTGTATAATATGAATAATCCAGTTTTCCACATTTTTTTTTTGAGGAACTATGTTACCTTTTTACCTTTTAACAGATGATTGGTAACTATTTGCCATTCAATGCCAAGATTGATAGAGAACTCAGCTAAATCAGTGCTTACAGTAAGCTAAGACTCTGTTGTTGTGGCAAATAGTAAATGTGACTATTGGTAAACACAGTACTTACATTACATTTACATTTGTCTTCTGGTGGGTTGCTAACACTTTTTAAACACTTTTCCCCAAGAATTAACACATACACATAGCCCATTATACAGTACTTTGGATTATCTGAAAGATAAAAATAACATTTTTCTACCCCTTTTTGGGGTGGCATTGATTATTACTTAAAAGATTCCTTTCTTTTACAAATAACCTTGCTGATTGCAGGCAAAACAGAGGAATTACCCCCATATTTTCTTGTGTTTTTTTTTTCTATAGGCAGGCCAGGTTTTTATGGGTTCTACTTTTTAAAGGTTATGCGGAAATTATTCCACTGTTTAGTTATTAAATTCATGAGGTGGTGTTCCTCAAGTTTTTCCTCTTATATAGCAGACCAAGTTTGTAATGTTTTTCCTGCTGTGTTAAGCTTTAAGTTTATTCACAGGTAATAGCTGAGAAGCATTATTACCATATTACTTTAAAAGATTTTTCCAAAAATCATGCACACTACAAGTTGTTACAGGGGTACTTACTAACATTAAAGTTATTTTAATATTTAATATTAACAATAACATTAGCATCAAATCTATTAAAGGTATCTTGTTATACCATGCCTTTTATGTAGGCAATTTGTTTGCTGACCAGGTATATTCTTTATTTGCAGCTTCTTTTGTGCTGGCAGTTCTCACCTTTCTTTATCAGTTAGGTAATTTGCATCAACACAGGCTTGGCTTTTGGATTCAAAGCCATCAGCAGAGCTCAGAGACTCTTGTCTTAACACACAGGGATCTGAAAAAGAAAACGCAGCCTATTGTGGCTCTTTTTGGAGCCCTAATAGGATTTTAATTCTGCAGCACGTTTCATTTGCATTTTTTCCCCCTACAATATACACTGCACATGTCCTAGGGAAAATGCACATTCTTTCTATACTATAACTTTTTAAAAAACATTAGCCATATTAATTTTTACATAAGGTGTAACTGTTTCTTTTGTTCTTACAGAGTTTTCATGTACTCTTATCAAAGTGACAGTCTAATTACACAGAGCCATTTTAAGGCTCAGTGTTTTTAACATTGCTTCTTTTTGTTTTGTGCACTTCACCTCTGCTGTTGCTTCAGAGGGTCACTGTTAATTTCTTATTCTTTCATTACAACTCTTATCTGCTATTGTTACAAAAAAACAAAACAAACAAACAAAAAGACTCCAGAATCTCTCCCTATTCTCCTGATTTTGACTGCCCTATTGCAGCCATGACTTGGTCTTTATTTAAAAACATTTTAATTTTTGTAAAGAATCAAGTTACCCCTTAAGGGTTAAATGCTAAATCCCAAAGCCAAACAGCACTAATTACCTGTGGGCTTGTCTACATCAGAAAGTTGCAGCGCTGGTGAGGGAGTTACAGCGCTGCAACTTTGAGAGTGTCCACATCTGCAGGGCATCACCAGCGCTGCAACTCCCTGTTTGCAGCGCTGGCCGTACTCCCGTTTTGTCTCGGGTGTAGAGGATCCAGCGCTGGTGATCCAGCGCTGGTAATGCAATGTAGACACTCACCAGCGCTTTTCTTGACCTCCGTGGAAGGAGGAAGCCTCTGGTAATCAAGCTGGTTTCCTTTCCCGGTTTGCTCTCTCGGTCCCGGAGCCAGCCAGCAAACCGCAGGGAAGGAGACCTGCTTGCTCGGGGTTCCGGGACCGAGAGAGCAAACCGGGAACGCCGCGGTTTGCTCTCTCGGTCCCGGAGCCAGCCAGCAAACCGCGGGGAAGGAGACCTGCTTGCTCGGGGTTCCGGGACCGAGAGAGCAAACCGGGAACGCCGCGGTTTGCTCTCTCGGTCCCGGAGCCAGCCAGCAAACCGCGGGGAAGGAGACCTGCTTGCTCGGGGTTCCGGGACCGAGAGAGCAAACCGGGAAAGGAAACCAGCTTCGCCGCGGTTTGCTCTCTCGGTCCCGGAACCCCGAGCAAGCAGGTCTCCTTCCCCGCGGTTTGCTGGCTGGCTCCGGGACCGAGAGAGCAAACCGCGGCGTTCCCGGTTTGCTCTCTCGGTCCCGGAACCCCGAGCAAGCAGGTCTCCTTCCCCGCGGTTTGCTGGCTGGCTCCGGGACCGAGAGAGCAAACCGCGGCGTTCCCGGTTTGCTCTCTCGGTCCCGGAACCCCGAGCAAGCAGGTCTCCTTCCCCGCGGTTTGCTGGCTGGCTCCGGGACCGAGAGAGCAAACCGCGGCGTTCCCGGTTTGCTCTCTCGGTCCCGGAACCCCGAGCAAGCAGGTCTCCTTCCCTGCGGTTTGCTGGCTGGCTCCGGGACCGAGAGAGCAAACCGCGGCGAAGCTGGTTTCCTTTCCCGGTTTGCTCTCTCGGTCCCGGAATCCCCCTTGAAGCCGCCCAACAGCGCTGCAGTGTGGCCACATCTAACACCACTTGCAGCGCTGGTTGCTGTAAGTGTGGCCACTCTGCAGCGCTGGCCCTATACAGCTGTACTAATACAGCTGTAACAACCAGCGCTGCAAAATTTTAGATGTAGACATGGCCTAAGTCTTGCAAAAAGGTCTGTCAGTTTTGCAATTTTGAATTTAAGAGTCAAATGAATTTTTAGTGGCATTAAAAACAAAAACAAAATCGATTTATCTTACACCTACAAAACAGGAGTTTTACAAACCAGATGTGCTGGTTTAGATTTAGAACTTTACATATTTTCACAGACAAATAGATACATACACATTTTCTTTTCCTTAACATTTTTTTTTACACTGCTTTGTTTTTACATAGCTGTATATATATTTGGATTATTTACAGGCACTCTTCTGGAAAAGGGCCCATTTTCCCTTCAGAATGGCTGCAAAGAAACCAAGAATTCTCTCTCTTTAACATGGTCCTTTTTTAACATTTTCGCAAAGTTTAACTGCTTAATTCTCTCCAGCCTCTGTAGAGTTAACTTTTCACTCTCTTTCCTTAAATCACTTGTTTATGTTCCAAAATGACACCTTTATCACCTCAGATTTCACCATTTTAAGTATTGTTCCAGGGGTTCATGCCTGCACTTACTGCTTTTCTTACCCTTGACACTATTCCCTTAGGGCTTTCAACCTTTTTCTTTATCTGTTGCTTGCCTGCTTGTCTGGGCCCGATCCTGTTTGTGAGTGATATTGTGGTCATTTCACAATTTTGAAAGAAATGTTCAAGGAAAGGGACCAGGAAGGGTGGGGGCTAGTTGAGGACCCCCCTGCCTTGCTGAATTGGTAGTGGAACACTAAAGAATCAGTTTCTAAGGCAGACAACAAAGGGGAACAGAACAAGGGGCTTTTTGTCCTTTTTACAATGAGATGGGAGTATGAAGAGGGTTGGATCAATCCGGGGTTTGGAGAACGGGGTAAAGGGGAGCACTCAATCTGGTGGTGGGAGAGGAGGCTTTTAATAAAGCTTTTAACTTATTATTTGAATAATTGAGAGGCGAGTTTTGATTTTGTCCACCTATGATTTGCTCTTGCCACCACTGCATGAAACAATTAACCTCTCCTTTAGCCAATTTAGTTTTAGGTTGGCTGAGTTTGTCCTTTAAGACATCCACTCAGTCTTTGTTTCAAGATTTTAACAGTGGCCACTGAGTTTTGGGATCCCCCTGAGTTAGCCTAGACCATTTTTCCAGAAATTTACAGGAGTCTGGACCCTTTTTACAGGAGTCAGGACCCATCCTAAATACATAAAATGAGCCGGCATTCATTTAGGGAACGGTCCCAACTTAGACATCTGGTTACCCATACAGGAGGACTTCACACACCAATCACACAAGAAGGAAATTCGGGTTCGTCAGAGCGATGCCCTGTGCAACACACAAAAGGAGCCCACAGGCTACTGCCTCAATCACCCTTGCTTTCACACCAGGGGTTTTACCCAAAGTGCGGTGCAGCTGCAATTGTGCAGATTTCACTCACTCAGACCACAGGGACAGGAACCCCTTGGTCGGCCTATCCCCGGACGGAGACGGCACCCAGACTCAAACACTCCACAAGAGGACGGATAGACGCAGAGACAGGACAGTCCTCAGTCTGGACAAAACACAGAAATAATTACCTGACCAGATTCCTGATGTCAGATCCCAGGATCCTTACCAGAACAGAGTGGGAACCAACAGGTTTGATGGCGTAGACCTCACTGTGGCTGTGCGCCTTTCCGCTCTAGTGGAGGACCGCTCAGGCCAAATGCCCAGGTGCCGGCTGCCGTGGTCATCCTACAAAAATTGTCAGGAAACACACAGCCCCAGTGAAGATGGGTGGAACCTCCAAATTGTCAAAGTTAGACTCAGGACTCAGTTTGTCAGACCACTCTGTTTTATTAGCACAGTGCTCTGCTAATAACACCCAGATAATGTGAGCACCATGCAAGGCACAAACTATCTTATTTCTACAGATAAAAGGGCGAGCGCTTAACAAGATAACAAAGGAAGCAGAATCTGATAAGTTTACAGGGCTAGGCATGCATATCTTATTTCCTTACTAACTATTACCGATCCTCTGTTAATGTTTCACCATTAGCACCCTTGTTTATGCCTAATGTTTCTTTTTCTGGCACCTGTATTTCAACATTTCTTATTTCTGCTTAAAGGTACATACAACATTTCTTTAATCCATCCTTTTTTTACAATTTAATTCATTCTACTTTCACACATGCAGCAGCAGAAACCACCCTCCCATCCAATTCTCTGGGATGATCGCTTTACCCCTCCTCCCACCGCATGGCTGGTATCATGGAAGATCACTGCTAAACACGCCCTCCCCCCCATCCACATGGCTGGTAGCAGGGAAGATCCCTGCTATCCAAACGCAAAAGAGCTCAGGACCAATCACCCGTCCCCCTTCCCCCTGCTTGGCTACCTGCAAGGAAGAATTTCTTTTAAGCAACAGGCAAGCAGCTCAGTAGGAATAGTCATCTCTGTCCCCTTAATTAAATTCCGGAATTTCAACCAGGTTACCATGAACAATATCACTCTCCTGAGGATAACACAGCAAGATAAAGAACGGATGTTGCTTGAATGCCAGCAAACACTGGGACCATATGCAGCTAGGTTTTGTCATGCAATGATACCAGATTACTTGCTACATGCATGGCATTGTCAAGTGTCCTACCATGGAAGATGGAATAAGGCTGCCCTGCTCAGAAACCTTCTGCAAAGGCTTTTGGAGTACCTCCAGGAGCGCTTCATGGAGATGTCCCTGGAGGATTTCCGCTCCATCCCCAGACATGTTAACAGACTTTTCCAGTAACTGTACTGGCCGTGAATGCATCCCAAGTACTCAGGGCAAATTAATCATTAAAAAACACTTGCTTTTAAACCATGTTTTATATTTACAAAGGTACTCCCACCAGAGGTCCCTTCCATGGCTTCATTGTGTGGGATAGTGGCTTGGGAGGGCTGGAAGGGTAATTCCGTCAGGGTGAGAAAAAACTCCTGGCTGTTGGGGAGAACGGAGTGCTGTGTGCTCTCTGCAAGCTCGTCCTCCTCTTCCTCCTCCTCATCTTCCCCGTCTTCAGAATCCTCAGCCATGGCTGAGATTATCACCCTCACCTCGGAATCCACAGACAGGGGTGGGATAGTGGTGGCGGACCCCCCAAGAATTGCATGCAGCTCAGCTTAGAAGCAGCATGTTTTCGGCCCTGCCCCAGACCTTCCATTTGCTGCTTTGGTTTTCTAGGAGGCTTGTCTGAGCTCCTTAACTTCCACACAGCACTGTACTGAGTCCCTGGTGTGGCCTCTCTGCATCATGGCCTTGGAAATTTTTTCAAATGTTTTTTCATTTCATCTTTTGGAACGGAGTTCTGTTAGCACGGAATCCTCTCCCCATTCAGTGATCAGATCCCGTACCTCCCGTGCAGTCCATGCTGGAGCTCTTTTTCGATTCTCAGGAGACTGCATTGTTACCTGTGCTGATGAGCTCTGCGTGGTCACCTGTGCTGGTGAGCTCTCCACGCTGGCCGAACAGGAAATGAAATTCAAAAGTTCGCAGGGTTTTTCCTGTCTACCTGGCCAGTGCATCCGAATTCAGATGGCTTTCCAGAGCGGTCACAATGATGCACTGTGGGATACCGCCCGGAAGCCAATACTGTCAAATTGCGGCCACACTAACCCTAATCCAACATGGCAATACCGATTTCAGCGCTACTTCCCTCGTCAGGGAGGAGTACAGAAATTGGTTTTAAGAGCCCTTTATATCGATATAAAGGGCTTCGTTGTGTGGACGGGTGCAGGGTTAAATCGGTTTAACTCTGCTAAATTTGGTATAAATGCGTAGTGTAGACCAGGCCTTAGTCATTGTGTAGCCCAGGAAAAAACAATGAGAAACCATCAAAGCAAATGAGAATAGCTTGAAACTGAAAAGAAACCCCCAGTCTTCAAAAACTAAGAAAGGAGGGAATTTTCCTCACTTTGAATACATATAGTGGCAGAAGAAAAAAGTAACTGCACACCACTTTAAAATGGAAGGGGTTTTGACTGAGAGCATCTAGAACGGGGAGGATAGTCTTAGGATGGGAGATTGTCTGAGAATGCTGGATCCCTCCTACAGCTAAGGGGATACACTGGGAAACTGTTTTAAAGCAATAGGTAACTCTTACTAGAAAAGGGATTTTTTTCATCTGATAGGAAAGTGTAAACCAGGAGGTTGTCTTTGTTTGTTTTCTGTGTAACTTGTATGTTTGCTTTCCTCGCACTCTTTCATCTTTGGATCTGTGGTTTTTCTAGTAAATAAATTTTTTGTTCACTTTCATCCCAAGCAGTCTCTGGTGTGCAAACTGTGTGGAGTAGGTGTGCCAAAGTGAGGGGTGGCTTCACACCTTCAGGAGTGATGAACCAGAGGGGAAAAGTTCAAGTGACTGGTAATTAAGAACTCAGGGAAGATGTATTTGAGGAGATCTGGAACTGGAAGGGCGGTTGTGTCACCCTGCAAAGTGTAACTAGGCTAGTGAGAGCCAGGATAAGACCTTATGCTTATGTGCAGGCTACTGGTGTCTTGGAATTGGACTACAGCTGCACAGCACATAGGCCCCCAAAGTTACAGAGCAGGGGGTGATGGAACCCCTTATGTCTGGGTGGAGCCCAAAACATTGTAGGTACCTAAGTAGTTTCTTGTGAGAATGAGTTGGGTGCCTGCCTAAGTCCACACGTAACAGTCAGAGGAGGAGGAGGAGCTGCCATCACCCACCAAATAACTTTTAGCCCAGTGCTTACTGCAGTTGCCTGGGCTGTGGGAGACCTTGGTTCAATTTCCCTCTCTGCTGGAGGGGAAAATGGATTTAAACAGAGTTCTCCTACATCTCAAGAGTGGTGTTTGAACCACTGAGCTGTGGGATGGTCTCATGTAAGAGAGCTCCCTCATTCTAGCCTGGCAAATCTGTTTAATCATGTATAAATAATTAAAGAAGCATTAGATCATGGGGACTGGTGCCTAAGTCATCCACATAGACACCCTAACCACTAGCTTTAGAGTAGTCCTGGGGGAATTCTGCACCACTGGGCACATGCAGAATTCATGTCCCCCACAGATTTTTTTCTCCACAGAAAATATATTCTGCTGGAAAGGTGCTGCAATTACACCTTTCACCCACCAGGGGCTTCTATGACACCAGAAGAGAGGGCAGCCAGTTCAGGACCGGGATTGGCCACCCATGGAGAGGAAGGGGCCAGTATCTGCATTCCACACAGTGCCCTGCCTGCGGGACCAGGTGAGGAGACATGAGATATGGGGCGGGAGGGACAGAATGGGGCACATGGGTTTGCTGGAGGGTCACAGACTGGGGTTCAGAAGGGCCAGTGGGGGGACAGAATGGGACGGGCACAGGAGTTAGTGGGGTGACAGCATTGAGCCTGGGGCTGAATGGCAGTGGGGGTGCAGGGACACTTGGGGATGGGGAGGAGGAAGGGTGTCTGAGTAGGGGTGCAGGGACACATGGAGACGGACACATGTGCAGGGACACATGGGGATGGCAGTAGGAGGGGTGGCTGAGTGGAGGTGCAGGGCCCCAAGGGAACAGGGGGGTGGCTGAGTGGGGGTGCAGGACCACATGGGGATGGAGGGGAGGAGGGTAGATGAGAAGGTATGCAGGGACACATGGGGACAGGGGCAGCTGCTGACTAAATGGGAGAGGTTAGGGGTCAGCCAGGGTCTACATTGGGGAGGCTCCCTAACAATCCCCCGCCAAAGACCCCTGTTCTATACTTCTCCCACCCACACCCAACAACCCTTCAGATTGACTCCCAGGCTCCTTCCCATCAATTACTTCCTTCTCCCACAGCTCCTCCATTACCCCTGACTCCTCCAAGTCTTTGCACTGCTTCTGAGGGGTGCGGGAAATATAGTTCTGTATTATAGTTTAAATGAATTATTATTCAAAGTTCTATATTAATATGTTTAATAAGGAAGCTATTTGTCAAAAAAAATTTCCCAAATTTTTTTTTTTTGGTCTGTATTGTTACAGACATACTTGCTGACAGGTGTTTTGAAATAAATTACCAAATAATTGAAACTGGCATGATTATATTGTGTTATTTCGACAATAAAATTTGCAGAATTTTTAATTTGTTGGCACAGAATTTTTAAGTGCAGAATTCCCCCAAGCATAATAGAGGCATACTTGCAGAGTTGCTCTTGCTCTGGCCCAATGACTCTTCAAGTATTTAGACAAGGTGGAAAAGCTTCAACAGGAGAGACTGAATAAGCCTTATATCAGACATCAAGAACTGTAACATTCAAAAATGAATAGGAGAAAACTTCAGTCTCCTTGGACGCTCAATAACAGACTTAAAAGTGGCTATTCTTCAAAAAAAAAAACTTCAAAAACAGACTCCAATGAGAAACTGCAGAACTGGAATTAATTTGCAAACTGAACACTATCAAATTAGACCTGAATAAAGACTGGGAGTGGCTGGGTCACTACAAAAAGTAATTTTCCCTCTGCTGATACTCAGACCTTCTGGTCAACTGTTGGAAATGGGCCACTGTGGCAGGCCTGGCACCACAGTGCCCCTGTGAGGCAGGGGTAGGATGGGATGTCAGCACCTTGCCACTCTCAAGTTCCTGCGCCTGCCTCTCTGTGTGCGGCCGGTTGTGGCCTATTGGCCTCCTTCCACATTATTACCCCTGTCTGGCGGGGTAGTGTGGCCTAGCTGCCAGAGTCTCTGCGACTTGCTTCCCCACATGGGAGGAGTGCAGCCTAATGGCCAGAGTCCATACAGTGCCCCTCACAGACTGAGCTGTTCTGCAGGTTTTTATACCTGTTCTCCAATTGGAGCATGTGGGGTGTGGCTTCCTCTGCTAGGAAAGAAAGGTTAACCCCTGCGGTACCAGTGTAGGGCCACTCTGCCCCATCACAGCCACCTTGATTACATTGGCCTCATCAGCATTACAAAAGTAATTTCCCTCCCTTGGTATTCACCCCTTCTTGTCAACTGTTGAGAATAGGCCACTTCCACCTTAATTGTATTGGCTTGTTAACACTGACCCTTCCCCCCCATACGGCAACTCACATCTTTTCATGTGCTAGAATATATAGTCTGCTTATTGTATTTTTCACTCCATGCATCTGATGAAGTGGATTTTAGCCCACGAAAGCTTATGCCCAAATAAATTTGTTAGTCTCTAAGATGCCACAAGGATTCCTCCTTGTTTTTGCTGATACAGACTAACACGGCTACTGCTGTGAAACGTTATGTCAGAGTATTCCATAGCTAAGTGGCTAGAGCACCCTTTTGAGAGCTAGATGAGTCCTGTTCAAATCCTCACTCCCTGCCTGATAGAAGAGGGAAGTGATCCTGGGTCTCCCACTGAGACCCTAGGAACCTCTCAATGCCAAGTGTTCTGTAATAGCAACTTCTGTCAGGTCTGACAAACTTACTACCCCTAGCACATTGCTTTCATAGCATTTATTCATAAAGAGTGTCATGTAAGATCTTAAATGAAAACCAGGATCATACTTATCATTGTGAAATGTGTGTACTAATGGTATTAAAAAAGTTGTCTATATATTGAAGATATGTCCTCACAGTTTGTTTCAGGATGTTACTCTCCAGCAGAGGTGAAAAACTGGTTTTCTGCTGCCAGACCAGAGATGTTTATCCAAATTGAGTATTGTCTCATTCACAATCACCAGCCTGAGCTAAATGCAGATTTTAACATTTAACAGGAAGAGAAGAACAGCAGGAGGAAAAGAGCTTTGTTGACAGACGCACTTCAAAGATTTATTGGTCTATAACTTGGGGACAGGGACAGCACTCTATCATCCATCATTGAGGGAGCTAAAAAGACAGCATTTTTTTGAATTCAAAAATGGGGGATCCTAGCCACGTAGGTTGGTGACATTGGGAGATTGCTTTAGACTACTTTTAAACAAGAAATTTAGCTTGTTAAAGTTTAGGTTCTAAGAAGCATGTTATACCTTTTGTTTTATATGTAACCACTTCTGTTCCCACCTTTTATCCCTACTCACTCTTAAATCTTAATCTTTGATAATAAAGTTATAATTATTTTACTATAACTATAGCTCTGTGTTGTGATGTTGTAAAGTACCTGAACCCAAGTTGTACTGATCAAGCTGTGTGTATACTGTTCCCTTGGGAACAGTGAACCTCGTAATTACTGCAAGTGCCCAGTGACGGGAACTGGATACTGCAGAAGGGATGCTTTCAGAGTGGTTCTGGGGCTGGGGTATACCTTCTGCAAGGCACAGGACTGGCAGAGTCCTTATGAGATTTTTTGGGTGACAGCCTGGTGGTATCAGGAAGATGACATCCTGTCAAGCACAAGCAAATCTTCCTCTTGCTGGTAGCAGTGGCATTAAGAGGGGGACTCACAGTCCTGGACACCCCAAGATAGCATCACACCTGTGTCCCAGATTAGTGCTCCAAGCACTGGGCTAAAAGTTATAAAATGAGACTACCACAGTTCTCTGCTGGCTGTTTTACATGGAGGTAGGTGAGTACCTAAAGCAGTGTCACAAGAAATGACTTAGGCACATAAGCTGCCTGACTCAAGGAGAGGGGTCCTAGTTGTGGCTCACACGCAGTGATTAAGTGCCTCCTAGCAGCCCAGATTTAGCTGCCTAATTCTGTGAGAGAGGCAGGGCATAGAACACACCCTTCTCATTGGCATCTCCCACTGGCTAGCTGAGACAGCTCTCTGTCTAGCATGCTGGTTTTTATAGATTGCATTATAAGGTGCTTCTCTCTCCACATTCATTGTATAGGGAGCTGAGATGCCTAACTCAAGCTTTGTGGATCACTATGTTTCAATGATTTTCTAGGCATCTAAAAGTTAGGTGTTGCAATGTCCAAGTCCCTTTGTGGATCTGGGCCTTAAACCTTATGATCTTAATTCAGCACAGTACTTAAACATATGTCTGACTTAAATACAGGTGAGTAGGACTACTCATAGATGCCAACTCGGTGGGTGCTTCAAGGCTGGAACACCCCCAGGGAAAAAAATGGTGAGTGCTGAGCACCCACCGGCAGTCCCCTTATGAGCTCCCTTCTTCCTCATCTCAGTGCCTGCCACCAATCAGGCCCCACCAATCAGTACCTTCCCACGCCTCCCGCCTGCTGCGATCAGTTTTTTCATGGCATGCAGGAGGCTGAGGGGGTGAGGGGAGGAGCAAGGGTGTGACACTCGGGGCAGGGGGCACATGGGTCGGGAAGAGGTGCAGCAGGAAGAGGCAGGGCAGGGCTGGAGCCTTGGGGGAAGGGGTAGAGTAGGGGCGGGACCTGGGGCAGAGCCAGAGGTTCAGCATCCCCCAACACACTGTAAAGTTGGTGCCTGTGGGACTACTCATGCTTAAAGTGCTTCCCTGAATCAATCTCCCTAACTTGATCACTGACTCACTATGGCCTTGGGCAAAACACAGTCTCTGTGCTTTACCTACGTATGTGCAAAGTATAATTATATCTGAGTATAATTATTCCCGATCTCACAGTGCTGTGAGATTTTTATTTAATGTTTGTAAAGTGATATGATATCAGTGGATGAAAGGTGAAGTAATATTTATTCTCAGTTCCTTTGCTGGAGTGAAACTAGTACATTCTAGTATGTAAAGAAACAAAATTGTGTTTCCTGCTCAAAGTGGCTATGCAGCTTGGTGTTAGATGCTTTTGAGAGGTTCCTTCCCCTTCATTCTCTGAGGACAAACTTCTCATTTCCTCAGTTGGATGTTCTTCTAGAAGTAAGATGCATGTGACCAATCTAGAAATAGTTTTCTGAATTCCAAGATAGCTTTCTGAATGCCGCTGATACTGGCACAAATTGCCTAGTTCTAATGATGAGTGTTTATTGTACATGATCTGCTTATACTATGATGGCTACCGATAATGGCTGTACAGAAGGCCAATGATTGCTGATTTTTACCTAGACTTAAACAAAAAACTTTAAATGAGTCAAAACCATTAAGTTATATACATCACTAACTTATGTGAATACATGTTATTACAATACACTCTCACAATAACGCCCTTTGTAATAACGAACCTTTGGATATACAATGAACCCAGTCCCTGGATCCCACCTCGAGCCGACAGTTCCTCCAGCCCCAATTGTGTGGGCTGACTGCTCCTCCATCCCCCACCACAATGGAAATGAACTACTGAGTCAGGGGATGGGATAAATAGGAGCTGTATCCTGGGGAGGCTAAAGATACTGTGTAACCCTGCAAGGGAGAATGTAAGAGCTGCCATACTGGGTCAAACCATGGTCTGTCTTGCCCAACATCCTGTCTCTGACAGTGACCCATACCAGAGCTTCAGGGGGAGTTTACAGAGCAGAGCAATTGAGGAGTGACTCACTCCTGTCCTCCTTTCTTGGCTTCTGGTAGTCAGAAGTTTAGGATTGCCCCAAGCATGGGGTTGCATCTCTGGTCACCTAGTTAATAGCAATTTGTGGACCTATCCTCTGTGAACATATCCAGTTCTTTTTTGAATTCAGCTATACTTTTGGTGATCACAACATCCAATGGCCTTGAGTTCTACAGGGTAGTTGTGCATTGTGTGAAAAATTATGTCCTTCTGTTTGTATTAAACCAGCTGCTTATTAATTTCATTGGGTAACCCCTGGTTTTGTATTGTGGGAAAGGGTAAATAATGCTTCTCCATTCACTTTTTCCACATCATTCATGATTTCATAGACCTCTATCATATTTCTGCTAAGTTGTCTCTCTTCTAAGCTGAACAGCTGAAATCTTTTTAGTCTCTCGTCATATGGAAGTCATTCTGTACCCTTGATCATCTTTGCTGCCCTTTTCTGAACCTTTTCTAGTTCCACTATATTCTTTTTGAGATTTGGTGACCAGAACTTGGCACAGTATTCAAAGTATGGGCACAACACAGATTTATATAATGGCATGATATTTTCTGCCTTATTTGTTATCCCTTTCCTAATAGTTCCTAACATACTGTTAGTCTTTTTGACCTCTGCTGTGCACTGAATGGAAGTTTTCAGAGAATTATCCACAGTGACTCTAAGATCTCTTTCTTGGATGGTAATAGTTAATTCAGAATCCATCACTGTATATATACAGTTGGGATTTTTTCCAATGTGCATTGCTTTGCACCTAACAACACTGAATTTCATTTGCCAATTTGTTGCCCACTCACCCAGTTTTGTAAGATCCCACTGTAACTCCTTGCAGTTTGCTTTGCATTTAACTTTATTGAGTAATTTTGCATCTGCTTCAAACGTTGCCACTTCACTGTTCATCCACTTTTCCAGTTTGTTAATGAATGTGTTGGAACAGCACAAGTCCCAATAACTCCATAGTGAAAACTGATCATTTATTCCTATCCTTTGTTTCCCATCTTTCAACCAGTTATTGATCCATGAAAGACCTGCCTCTCATCTCATGGCTACTTGGTTTCCCTAAGAACCTTTGATGAGGGACCTTGCCAAAGGCTTTCTGAATATCCAAGTACAATATATCAACTAGATCACCATTGTCCACATGCTTGTTGATTCCCTCAAAGAATTCTAATAGATTGGTGAGGCATGACTTCCGTTTGCAAAAGCCGTGTTGACTCTTCCTCAACAAATCTTGTTTATCTATGTGCTTGATAATGCTGGTCTTTACTATAGGTTCCGCCAATTTCCCCATTTTTGAAATTAGGTTTATCAGCCTGTAATTGCCAAGATCTCCTCTGGAGCCCTTTTTAAAAATTGGTATTACATTAGCCACCTTCCAGTCATCTGCTACAGAGGCTGATTTCAGTGATAATATGCAGTTCTGCAATTTTGTATTTGAGTTCCTTAAGAACTCGGGGGGGAATATCATCTGGTCTAGTTAACTTACTATTGTTTAGTTTATCAATTTGTTCTAAAACTTCTTCTATTGACACATCATTCTGGGACAGTACTTCAGAACTATCACCAAAAAAACCCAGTTCTGATGTAGATATCTCCCACACATCCTCCACAGTGAAGACAAATGCAAAAAAATTAATTTAGCTTCTCTGCAATGGCTTTGTCTTTCTTGAGTGTTCTTTTAACACCTTTGTTTTCTAGTGGTCCCACTGTGTGTTGGGCAAGCTTTCTGCTTCCGATATACTGATAAAAACCTGTTAGTTTGGGCATTTCTGTCAGATTGTTTCTCAAATTCTTTCCTAGCCTGCCTCAACAGAGGTGCTGAATTAATGAGTCCAAGAACTACTTGTTTGTGTTGCACTTTTTTTCCCCCGGAAGAAGCAGACCTGAGAGTCAAAAAGCACCCCTGCAGCCTATAAGATAGTGGAAAACTTACAACAGTGGGGAAACAAACACAGCCCACGCTGCAGAAGTAAGGTTCTTGATTACATCCTATTTAACTCTAGCTTTAAGGGAATAAGTTTGAGGCATTCTTTAACCGGGACTCCATGTGATAGGGTGTGTCTCTATTTTGTCAAGTGTACATAGAGTATCTAATGAATAATTGAATCATACTGTATAAACATTGGGAATTGCCACCTTCCCTCTCATTGAATGAAGGGAGAATTTAGGTTTATTCTTCATTGTCTAAATAAAGTCCTAAAAAAAACCTGTCTGTGGATGAGATTCATAGTAAGGAGTTGAGAATACGGAATCTCCTGTAGTGTATTCATTTTAATTACGCTTATTTTTATTCTGCACATTAGCTTTGCAATTTGCTATTAGCTACTTGCTCCCATCTTCCCAAATTTAGTTTTACTTACTGTTTCTATATTTTTATTTGTCTTAGTCAGTGATATACACGAAATCCAAATATTTGAGTTTCCAGGACATGTGATTTACTAACAGCCAAAACTTGATATAAAACACTGGTAAGGCTTATGATTTGCTCAATTTTATTTTGTAATTTAGATTACAAATATAAATTTTTACATACTCAGTATTTCTGGAGAAGCTTTTATATGGCTCTTCAAGTAGTAATATTGTCTGGGCCTCAATGTGAAATCCTGTAAAAAAAAATCCCCACAAGTTGCTGTATAAATCTGTGTGTCAGAGAATCACAGGTTAAGGCCAGAGGGGCCACCACATCATCTAGTCTGACCCATGTATATCACAGACCATCAACACCACCCACACACTAAACCCAACAACTGAAAATAGACCAAGGTATTACAGCCCACAGTTGACTAGACTATGATGTGCCAGACAGAATAGGAGATATTGAGGTGCACCAGTGCACAAGGTCCCCACGGTGGCAGGGAATTGATTAAGTGAGATATATTCAGATAATCCTGGTAAGTGACCTGCTCTCTATGCTGTAGAGGAAGGTGAACCCTACCCCAAGGTCACTGACAATTTGATGAGGGGGGAAACTGCTTCCTGACCCCACGTATGGCAATCAGTTAGACTCTGAGCACAGAAGCAAGAACCAGCCAGACAAGCACGAGACAGAATGCTCAGTGCCACCTCAGAGTACTGTCCCACCACATCCAGTATCCCATCTCCAGCTGTGGCCATCCCTAGTGCTTCAGAAGGAGACAAGAAAAGAAAAAGAAGACTGCATTAGACCCCTACAGCTGACTGGCTGAAGCCTGAGATCTTAGGAACCAGAAGGGACTCCCATGGCTGACGAACCCTGCCCTCCACTGTTACATACAACCCTGTCATACAATCCCACTCATAAATTTGTCCAGTTCTTTCTCAAACCTAATTAAATTGCTTACCCCTACAACTCCTAGTGAGAGTCTGTTCAAGAACCTCTCTCTTCTGATGGTTAGAAAACTTCTAATTTCCAGGCTGAATTTGTTCTTAGCCAGTTTACACACATTTGTTCTTGTGCCAACATTGTTAGCTTAAACAGCTCTTCATTCTCCTTGGTGATTACCCCAATGTATTTATGGAGAACAATCAATCACCTCTCAGCCTTCATTGTGCGAGGCTAAACAAGCCAAGCTCTTCCAATCTCCTCTCATAAGATAGACCCTCTAGTCCCCTGATCATCCTAGTAGCTCTTCTCTACACCTGTTATAGTTTGAATTCATCTTTCTTAGACATGGGTGACCAGAATTGTACATAGCATTCCAAATGAGGTCTTACGTGTGACTTGTACAATGGCATTAATATTTCTCTCTCTCTCCTGAAAATGCCTTGTTTAACACATCCTAGGATCACATTTGCCTTTTTCATGGCCACATCACATTGGTGGCTCAATTATCCTGTGATCAACCTACACATGCAGGTCCCTTTCCTCCTCTTCCCACTGATGAGCCCTCAGCTTGTAGCAGAAATTCTTATTAGACCCTACATAATTATTAGACCCTTGCACTTCGTACTATTAAATTCCATCCCATTTATGTTACTCCAGTCTTAAAGGACAACTAGTTCCTCTGTATTGACAATGCCTTCCAACTTTGTATCATTGGCACAAAAAGTAGAAGTGTTGCTAAAGTCTTTAATATAAATATTAAATAAGATCTGTCTCATGGTCAATCCTTGAGGAATTCCACTAGTAACCAGCACTTGGGCATCTATAAATCTATAAATGCTACCTTCTGCGCTGGAGCTCCTTTGCCTGCTATTTTGCTTTCTCCCTAGTATTTTATTCTTCATTTATACTAGGTCTTCGTCATATGGTAGGGGAACTGGCTCCCGTCTTTTGCCTGCTGCTGCACTTTTAAAGCACGGGTAGCAAGAAGATGCTTGCAGATTAAAAGCAGCTAAAACAGAACGATAACCATCCTCAGGCACTGTTGCTCACAGGGGATGATCTCAATTCTCAGTTGAGTTTTACCATTCAGGCTGAGGCCAAAAAAAGTAGACAGTGGCTAAACTGCTCCTCTCCACAGGACTTAGGAGCCCCTTTAGGAGAGAAGAGCTGCCAGAAGGCACTGCAGTACTTTGAGTCTTGGGGAGGCTTGCAGCAAAGGTACCTGCCATGCAGAGCTCAAACTGTGCTGGATGTGTTTGCCTCCTGCTCCTACAAACTTGCAAGTCAGGAAACTTTCTGAACTGAATAATAATCAGCATGTGTGAAGTTGCCCTCCCCTGCACCTTCTGTATTCATTTGAAGTGTGAACTTCCGAGGCTAAGATGAAGTAAATGTAAGACTATTAAATGTTTCATAATCAGTTAACACTGTCACAAAATTCAGTGCAGATGTCCTGAATTAATCTGTGCAATGTGTAACTTTACTGCATAATTGTGGCTTGCCCTAGATAAGGTTATGTCTACAGTGCAAATGGAGGTGTGATTACAGTATAGGTAGACATACCTGAGCTAGCTTTAATCTAGCTGGCTCAGGGCCCAAAGCAGCAAAGTTCACCAGAGAGTCTTCGTACATATTCGGGCAGCTAACTGATGCTCTCATGGCTTCCCTATTATTGGTACATGGCCTAGCTAGATTAAAGCTAGCCCAACTATAATTACACGTGCTGCAGTCACATCTCCAATTTCACTTTGCACATACCCTTAGTATGCGGGCGAGACCAAAATTATAAAACAGAGCAGCACGTTGTACAGCTTTATGCAGCCCGTCTGCGCTAGATTTTTATGATTTAAATTTCTTCAGCATAAAATTCTATCAGAACAATAACTTTCATTTGTTGTTTATGTTCAATACCATTAAGTGCATTTGGCATATCTACGACACATATGAAAATAGCAAGTTCTCTTTGACCAACAACTATAAATTAGTTTTGTTTCTTAAATGATTAAAAGGTTTTGTATTGTTAAGAAATTTAAAAATTCACAAAGAGGATGATTATTTATATATATATAAAAAAGTTTAGGCAGACCAATTAGTAATAATCAACTGCAGTCCAACCTAGGCAGTGGCAACCCTGGAAACTTTTTTTCACTGTAGCTGCTGGCAGGTCTTATCTTAGTTGTGAGAGCAATGTCTGCAAGACTTCTACTGTAGCTTCACCAGATTTTAGACAGCAAGGAAGTCAAGGCATGCATGAAGGAGGGGGCAGATATAATGTGTACTTAGAAGTCCAAGACATAGGATGATTCCTTACCTCCACTTGAGACTTCTGAAAAGTCAAAACAGGCTCAGGAGAACTTGTGGTAAGTCTAGAGAACGTAAATAGCCTGAAAGCAGGATGGGCTGAAGTCCTGAGAAGTGGGCCTCTTTGCATTGCCTCTGCTGTAAACAGCCTAAAAATCCTGACCAGACTGAACATTCAATTCTTTTCTGTTTCTCTGCTATGCTAAATTAATTTTATTCACATTCTTTCAGTCACATGGAGTAGACCCATGCCGCTGTGACTCATGTTATGCAGCAAAGCAAAACTGGGGAAATTGAGATAACAAACAGGGTGGAGTCCTACACACAGCACTCATACCAAAATTGTGCCAGTGTAATTGTTGCTTTATGGTGCTTGCTGAAAGAAACCTTAGGATGCTTTGCCTTGTGGTGCTGCTATGACATATTCTGTCAGGGGCTTCCTGACCTTGTTTGAAGATGATCATCACTGACAAGAAAGGCTCTTTTAAAGTGGAAACTTTAAGTCTATGGGTCCCTTCTTCAAGTAAGAAACAGGCTCAAGAGAATACAGAGTAGCCTTTATTTTACCCTTTGCAAAGAAGCTAGTACCTGCTCCACAAATTCTTAATATAAGACAGGTTCTAAAACTTCCTTGAAAGTTAGATGCAAGCAGCAAGAGTACTTATGGGCATGCATGCACCTTTGAGGCAGCTGCCCTCATGAGTCATACTTGCATTAAAGGCCATCTGTACCTCATGCCAGGGAAGGTCCATGCCTCCATGGATTAGCTTTTGCAGCTACTAACTATCTGTGAGGAAAGAATCAACCAGGGTAGAGGTCCTCTACATGACCTCAGAGGGGCGGGATTCTGCTCCTGGGCACAGGGGAGATGCAGGGCAGGATGGCAGCACCGTCCTGCTGGTTACATTGTGTGGGAGCAGAGAGCTGAGCTGCCCACCTGCCTGGGGTTTGGGGATGTGGGGGGCCTTGGGGCAGCACCTGGCTGCTCTTGCCCTGCACCATGTCTCATAGCAGTGTTGGAGTCATAGCCCATTGGCACCTGGGCAGCAACGCTGCCAGCTTTCACACAGCACCCCACATGCCATCTGTCTGGGCCAGGTGAGGCCTTCCTAGGCCAATGCCCTCTGTCAAGGTGCCAGCCCTTAGGATCAGAGCAGGAACCGCATGCCCATGGCAAACCCAGCCTAGGGGCCAGGGTGCCCCTTAGGGCAATAGGAATAGCTGGCCCCAGGTACTTCCAGCCCTACCTGCAGTGAGCGAGGGTATCTCCAAGCCCAGGAGGGGGCAGGGCTCAGAGGCAGCACCTGGCTAATTGCCTGGCAGGCACATGGTGGCACAACTGGGCTTGGAGCCTGGTACCTGTATCCCAGGCCAGACCCTTAGCCCCAGAGCCACCTACCGTCCTTCTGCACCCTGCCAGGCCTTGGATGAGGGCTCCTGTGACCTGCTGGCTGGATTAAATCCCTCTGCTGTGATCATGCTGCTGTTCCATTACTGAGGGGACTGCATCCATTCTGGCTCTCTCTGGGAGATGCTCAGGGAGATGCTATCCTAGCTGGCAGATACTGTTGCTCTTCAGGCACTTGGAGCAGCTGACAAACCTTTCCTACAAATAAATTCCAGCTTCGCTATTCAATTTTCTGGGTGAAGGGCTCTAAATTCAGCCAGTCAAATTTCCTTCCCTCTAGCTCAGGGATCAGCAAACTATGGCCCACAGGCTGCGTCTGGTCCATCAGATATTATTATCCGGCCCTAGAGCTGCCACTGGGGCCTGGGGCTTGCCTCGCTTTGCACGGCTCCTGGAAGCAGCGGCATGTCGCTCCTCTAGTTCCTATGTGTTGGGGCAGCCAGGGGGCTCTGCACTCGGCCTTGCCCCAGGCACTTCCCCCACAGCTCCCATTGGCTGGGAAATGTGGCCAATGGGAGCTGAAGGGGTAGTGCCTGCGGATGGGGCAGAGCGCAGAGCTGCCTGGCCATGCCTCCATGTAGGAGCCGGTGTGGGGACATGCTGCTGCTTCTGGGAACTGCTTGAGGTAAGGGGCTGCCTGGAGCCTGCACCCCTGGCCTCCTCCCATGCCCCAACCCCCTGTCTTAATCCCCCTCCCACTCTCCAAACCTTCGGGCCCAGCCCGAAGCGCCCTCTTGCACCCCAACCTCTTGTGACGATGCAGTTTCCCAGTATCACCACCAATGCCACTTATCCTGGGGATGAATGGTTATGAAAACCAACACCTCAATAAAAGAAAAAGGTTCTCTTGATCCCAAAGAATCAAGCTCCAGACCCAGGTCAATATACAAATCAGATCTTACCCACAAATCACGCTGTTGCCAATCCTTTAGAATCTAAAATCTAAAAGGTTTATTCATAAAAGGAGAAAGATATAGATGAGAGTTAGAATTGCTTAAATGGAATCAATTACATACAGTGATGGCAAAGTTCTTAGTTTAGGCTTGTAGCAGTGACAGAGTAAACTGCAGGTTCAAATCAAGTCTCTGGAGTACATCCACAGCTGGGATGGGTCATTCAGTCCTTTGTTCAGCGCTTCAGTTCATAGCAAGGTCCCTCCAGAGGTAAGAAGCAGGATTGAAGACAAGGTGGAGATGAGGCATCAGCCTTTTATAGGCTTTTCCCAGGTATAAGCAGTGATGAGCTGCTAAAAAATTAACAACCGGTTCCCTCCTCCTCACCTCACAAGGGGGTTATGGCTCCCCCCCCCCCGGGACTCCTGCCTCATCCAACCCCCCATGTTCCTTGATGCCACCCCCCCCAGACCCCTGCCCATCCACCCCCCTTCCCTGTTCCCTGACTGCCCCCTGCCACCCTATCCAATCCCTCCTCTCATTCCTGATGGACCCCCGGGACCCCTGCCCCCATTCAATCCCCCTGTTCCCTGCCCTCTGACCGCCCCAACCCCTATCCACCCACTCCTGAACTCCCTTGCCCTCTTCCAACACCCCCTCCCTGCCCCCTTACCGTGCTGGAGGCTGGGCTTGGGGTGCTGGGCCAGGCCGGAGCCGCTCGGCTGGGGGTGCCCGGTAGGAGTTGGGGCCGGGGCGCGCCACCCGGAGTCAGGGCCGGAGCCGGGCCACACCACCCGGCCAGGACCGAAACCAGAGCCGGGGCCGGGGCGCGCCACCCGGCTGAGGCCAGGGAGCTGGGCCATGCCACCCCTCCCAGGAGCCCACCTCGCTCCTCCCCACACACTCACCTGCGCAAAGCCGTCCTTCTCAGCCCTCCCAGGCTTCCCGTGTACAGGGGAGGAGGCAGAGGTGAGCTGAGGCTTGGCGGGGAGCTGCTGGAGCTTTACAGCTTGTTAAATTTAAAAGCCCCTTTAGAACCAGTTGTCCCGCATGGGACAACTGGTTCTGAAAGGGCTTCTAAATTTAACAACCAGTTCTTGCGAACCGGTGGGAACCGGCTCCAGCTCACCACTGGGTGGAAGAACACTGTTGTTCTTACTGTGGAAAATTACAGCAAAACGGAGTCTGGAGTCACATGGGAAAGTCCCTGCATTCTTTGCTGAGTTACAAGGTGTATCTGCTGTCTCTCAATGGGTCAGTTGTATATCTGATGGTCCGTAATGGGCCATCAAGCAGGCTAGGCAGAGTTAACACCAACTTGTCTGGGATGTCTCCCAGAAGCACATCACAAATTTAAAATACAGATAGTATAGAGCCAATACTCATAACTTCAACTACACAATGATACATACATATAGACACCATAATTATAACCAGCAACCCATAACCTGGTCTTAGACACCTTATATGACCCCCTTTTACATAAGATTTGGTGCCACTACAGGACCTTGGTTGCAACCATGTTCTGTATGGTCCCAGATTATATCAATAATGTCACACCCCTCATCCCCACCTCAGAGCCTGCACCCTCAGCTGGAGATCTTGCCTCCCCTTGGATTCCTACCCAAGCCCAGAGCTCCCTCCCACATCCTGAATGCCTAATTTCTGGCCCCACCCCAGAGCCTACACCCCCGGCCAGAGCTCTTACTCTCTCCTGCATCCCAACCCCAATTTTGTGAGCATTCATGGGCTGCCATACAATTCCCATACCCAGATGTGGCCCTCGGACCAAAAAGTTTACCTACCCCTACTCTAGCTATTACTGCCCCCTCCAAACTCTTATAGGGAGCATGGGAGCTGTAGCTGGGGTCATTTTTAAGGAAGAAAGGTCTTCCAGGCCTTCAGTTGGCCAAATATATGATGCAAAAGTAAGCCTGTGTTCCTGGCATCAGTACCTCTCGGTCACTGACTTGATTCCTGGATTAGGTTTAACTGAGATCAGTTGAGTTGTACTGCTGTGAAAGTCAGGGGTAGTTAGGATTTTTCCTATGGAGTCATCTCTTCGTGCACCTCCCTAGCAGATACATGTACTTGGCACTGGGGGAATCCTTTAGCTTATCAAACTCCAAACAGCAGCCTGCACCTACATAAATAACTTTAATTGCCTCTTGGTAATAGCAAGCCCTAGAACACTGAAAGTGCTGTGGGAAGCACACTCAATGGCTGTGCTTGAATGTTTAGCCCAGGCAGGCACACTTATTAGGAGTACAGATTCCTGCAGCAGGAATGCTGATTCTTTGCATTATGGCTGATGCTCAAGAACCAGCATGTGTGCCCGCCGTGGTGAAAGATACTGAATCCAATGCAGGGCACACAAAGCTGGTGGTGAGAGCTTCATGGTAGCAGCACAGAGAACCAGGAGTGATTGGACACTGATACCTGGAATCAGGGTCTCCAACTCCAGCACAAATTCAGAGAGGAAAAATCCCAAGCCTTCTATACAGAGCTATGTCAAGGAGTTGCTGGCCTTCTCTTAGTCACTTGTGGAGAGACTACTCATCTGCTGACCTGAAGTCCAACACCCAAGTGATATAATATATGGGTAAAGGTGTTATCAACTACCTCATCAACATTCATTTATAAATGCCAAAAATATATTAATGAGCTGTGATTCTGCAGTCTTTACTTCCTTACCCCTAGAACGGTCCCTCTGTATCAGCATTGAAGCACATTTGTAAAGTAATGTTAAACAAAATCACACACACACACACTTCTGCTAATGCTGTATCTATTCAGGGCACAGGACTATCAATCTGGCACTTTTCACAAGCAAAGATTTTAATGTAATTCATGAGTTCAGCATGGTTTCAATTTTTATAAATTTGTTTATTTTTCAATGTTTGATCCCCTGGTTCATAAAGTATTAAAAATAAAATTAAAATATTTCAAGGTTAGCCAGTTGCATAGATGTACAAGTTTTCCTTCAGTTGATACAATCAATCTCCTGCTGGAATTCTATATAATTGTTTAGCACATACACATCCTCATGTTTGATATATGAATATTTATAAGACACGCAGTAACTGAAATTTTCTTCTGAGAAATGTATACACCAGTTGAAAAAAAAGTGACATTTTTCTTTGAAACTAGCACAATAAGTTATGAAAAACATACACACTTTGTCAAAATGATCATACCAGACTTAAGATCACCTGTAACATAGCATAGTGTTTAATGATTAATTATACAATAAGCTGGATTTCAAGTGAAGTCTATACTCTGTTCAAAAACTAATATAAAATAAGCATTTGGTTTATAAAAGTCTACATGTTTTTTGGAAAACAGATTAACGAGTATTGCTTTTGTTATGACATAACCTGCTCCAGAACCCATCAATAAATTGAGGTGAAGACAAAAACCTCCTTTGGTAGAAGTGACTGGAAAAGGAGACGGTAGACACCTATAATAAAAGGTAAAGGGCTAAATATTAAAAAGAAAATATGAACAAAAGTGTATTGTGTCCAAAGCATACATTCTGCAATTATCACAAAAAAATTAACACTCAAATAGTAATGCAGTACAAAGCCCAAGTCCAATAAAATCACATGACTCTGGGTCACAACTCTAAAAAGGTCAGGTGAACTAGCTCTGCTTTCTATTTTTATGTTTTTCTTGGAGTAATATTTAGTTTCAGGGCTTATTTATAGCAAAAGTTAAAAACCATCCTGCCAAAGGGAAGAGAACAAACTTTAAAGGTAGGGCTACTTTTCCCAGAGAGCTGGATCTAAAGCTGTCCAAATCTCAGGGATTTCCCTTTGTGCGGGTTTGCGCAAACCATTACATTATACATCGGTTCACACCTCCAAGCATAACTTTTGAATTAACTCAGTCATCTACAATTTTTACTTAAACACACATGCTTCACTGAAACCCTTGACAAACCTAGAGTTTCAGTTTTCTTACAAAACTGATATCCAATAAGGCGCTGCATAAGTTTTGAATGTGTGTGCAAACATTTCACACATCCCAACCCTGAATCCTCCAAATTATGCTCCTATAGATACCAATAAAGCAATATCTAAAAGCAGACTTCAGATAAAGTTATCAAACATTAACAGGATGCAATAGTCTAAATTTGATTTCAGTAACTGCATAATAAGTCTGAAATACAGGGGAACAAACCCTGTTAAAATAATAGAAAATGGAGGGAAAAAAAAAACAAACCACATGTTGCCTGGGGACTTCTTGAGAACCTCAACCTACTTTCCATTTATGGAAAATAAAGCAACAGAGGAGAGAATGAATGAACGGAGATGGGAACAAACTGGTAATCAATACCAGATTAATAGGATGGGAAACCCTGCAATATATTGCATTTAATTCTGAAGTACTATTCAAGTCCCATGAACTCTGGGCCCAACTTGGATCACAAGTTCCTATTTTGTATGATCCCCAGCATGATGAGGTGATTGTCACTTTTCAGCTCAGTAAAGCAGACTTGCCACCACAATCTGCTGTAAGCTGAAGCTGTCAGGAGTCAAAGAAGTCCTGTTTTGCCCTGCACAGGTTTCTCCATTTTGGAGGGATAGCTCAGTGGTTTGAGCATTGGCCTGCTAAACCCAGGGTTGTGAGTTCAATCCCTGAGGGGCCCATTTAGGGATCTGGGGCAAGAATCAGTACTTGGTCCTGCTAGTGAAGGCAGGGGGCTGGACTCAATGACCTATCGAGGTCTCTTCCAGTTCTATGCTATATCTCTCTCTATATAAAAATCTATGTTTAGAGTGAGTCACAATAGTACTTGTGCACTGTTTCCCATTGGAAGTTACTATCTACACATATTTAGACTGGATAAAGGATGTGTTAGAAGTGATATGAGAACACAGGACATAAAATGGTTCTCTCTCTAAATAAATCTAGACTTAAAACCTTAGGTAAGTCTATGTTTAGATTTAGAACATAAAAATACAGTAATCTTGGGGATCTTGGACTTTAAAGAGATACAACTAAAGCCAGCTGAACTCTCCAGAAAACTCTGCCCCCAAAGAAACCAAATTGAAAAGTAAAGTACTTTTCCCACCAAAATTTCAGTTCCCTATAAACATTAGTCAGCAAGTCCCTTCTTCAAAAGCTCATGTAAAGAGATTGACCTCCAGGGAATACTGCAAAAAAAACTTTACAGTTAAGTAGCTGGCATGCCAAGACCACAGCCTATCATGCTGACCAATATTAAGTTGCTGTTTCCTTGAGCTCCTTTGTCTGTATCCACCTTTGGCCTCGTCTTTTAGTTAGATTTAGACTCATTGGGGTGTGAACAGTATGTGCTTGGTGTTTGTATAAAACACACACACACAAACATAATCCTGGCCCATGACTGGTATTACCACAAGTTAAGATGTATCTAATGATAATCTGCTATATAAGTTATCTTTACATTAATCTCCTTTTCTGATGTGTGGAAGATCTGCTACTATTAAATTATGCAATTTGACAAACAAGTCTTGTCTTTATTGGAACTTGACACCCAAACATTATCAAGATTGAGATGTTATTCCACTGTTCACACCACTGATAAAGAGAGTCCTTATTAAGATCTGTAAAATACTAAATTTGCCATGATTTACATAATCAGCATTTGAAGTTGTGATCTGAATAAGTTGGTACCACTATTTTTAGAGCATTAATCTACTTCAAAAAGTAGGTTGAGGCAGGTTTTTTAAAATCAACTATTTTTGTGACTTAGAGTTCAAAGGAAAGAATGAGAGATACTCACCAAGTAGAATTAAAAACAAAACTTTGCTTCTGAGCAATACAGTTATGTGTCAAAAAAGAAAAAAAGGTAAGCACCATTAGCATGGGATATTTTGAAGGGAATAAGTAAGTTCCCTTTTCTTCATGTGGCAACTGCCATCTTCTAATTGGTGAAAAAGGGAAGGGGGGGGCAGAAAAACATAACCTCTCACCCCTAGCTAACATGCTCCTTCATAAAAAGGCAATATATAAATGTATTTATATATTGAACTAGCTTAAAATTTGAAAAAAGCTGAAGAGTACAGGTAGGGTATACTGCTTAGCCACTTCTGAAGTACTACTTTTTATATCCTTTACTTAAAAGCACTTGCCTTAAATAAAGGTACAGCAAAATGCCTGTAGTATATACTTGTACGAAACATTTCCGAGATGGACAATACCTAAACATAAAAGAAAAAAAAGTACAAGAATTAAGTAATAAAGCTTCAAAAGAAAATTTCCTTTTAAAAATATACTTATCTGCATCTAAAGATAATTTATGAATGATAAAAAAATTCACTTTGGGATATTCACCATTTTCTCCTAATATAACAAACTATACATTTAGTTTTCATGACAAATATCAAAGGGACGTGGTTTCCTTGCAAATCAAGCACCACTGGATCAATCTCTGTGCAAGATGCTTAAGGAGGTCTAGTTGTATATTCAGTTGATATCCATCACTGGCAATCTTTTTGCGCCATCAAAGTTTTTGATGTTCATGTGCTCACGGGCCATGTAGTGAATTCCTTGGTACACACACTTTGAAATTCATTACTGTTCCATTCTAATACTACCTCTGTACCAAGAAAGCTGCTGAAATCAACCTAGTGCTGCTGGAGGTGACTGCTGGGTTTGGCTTCAAATATCTTCATTTTGAGTCTTATCCTGCCACTTGACATAAAGTGGTGTTCTTAAGGCCTCCTCAGCACCCACAATTCATTTCTGTATAAGAGAGTTGCTTTAACTGTGGCTTTATGGATCCATAGCTTCCTCACAAGCCTGATGTCATAACCTTCCCACAGAGGACGCTGAAGGGCCCATGTATATCAGCAGCTGCTGCCATGTCAAACGTCTACATATTTCAAGCATCCTCCCGCAGTCTAGGACACTGCCCAAATATTTGACAGTTGCCACCTGCTTGATGTTCCACCTGGAAAGGTTAATACCAAGCTAGTTGGAGCTGGAGGTTGCGATCAGGGACCTAGTTTTATCCAGATTAATAATCAGACCAATATGTACTTTTTACCCAACTAGCTTATTTTAGCTTTCCACCAACTCTTAGGGCACACTACAGGAGTCCTTGTACATAACTTTTATAATTGCAATTATCTTATTGAAACTTCATATGATTAATGTTTTGGAGGAAAGCATTATGGAAAGTAACTGAAATGTCTTCATGAAATTGATGAAAACAGCAACTAACCTTCCATTCCCAAATAAACTGTTTGAGTAAAATATCTGATCAATACAACTGCAGCCTGTTCTGAAGTCTCACTTCCTTGCCTACTACTTCCTCAAAAACCAGTCTTAATCCATTAATAAATTACGTTCATTTTCCATGATACCGAGACTAACCTCTATAATTATTCAGACTGACAGACTCACCTTTCTTAAGGATTGGTACATACTATTGCCTTTACCCAGTCATCCAGTTACTCCTCCTGTTCCCATATCTTCTTGTATATTTTCCTAATGCTTTGATAGCACTTGTCCCACTGATTTTTACTGTCTCAGCTGTTACACTGTCTATTGTTGAAGCTTTCCCATTTTTCAACTTTTTCACTGCTCTTTCTGATTCTTTTGCTGATGGCAGTTCAGTCCTGACATCCATTCTGCCTTTCAAGATACCCTGTTCATCTAGCATGTCTAAAATGCTTGCTTCAGCACTTTGTCAAAATGCAACTTCCATACTTTTAACATCACTTTGGCATTTGCTGTTAATTCACAAGTAGCCTCTACTACAGTTTGTGTTGTTAGTTTAATTGTTTCCATACAACTTAACCTTTTTGCATATGTGCACATATACAGCACATATACAGCAAATTTCTGCAACAGCCCCTCATGGAACTTGCTCTCTACATTGTGGTCTGCCATTTTGGCAAAAGGACAGGTATCCGCTGGATACAGGACCTTAGCTTGGGTAACACCACAATGGCTGTGGTCTCCAGCATCACCCTAGGCAGCTGCAATGCAGGTTCCCGGGACAAGACAGAACTCAGTGGAAAAGTCTCATCTGTGGGACAGTGTTCACTAGTAAGACATTTCCCTGTTTGATTGTTAGTAATACAAAGTGGTGATTATTATTCTTAAAGTAAACCTTACCTGAATAGTGTGTGTGTTCCATCAAAAACTGGTCCATTTCAATTACTCAGATATTCTACAAAAATAGACCAACCAAACACCACCAACTAAAACACAATGCTCAATTATTTAAAAATGAAAAGATGGTTAATTCACAGAACTAGTTCTTGCATAAGGCACTCTTATTAACTGATTGAAAACTTACTATCACAATTAAAAGACTTGTGGTGAAGTTTTCATTAGTAATAGATGGGTATTTGCAATTAATTAAGAAGCCATAAGAACCAGTGTTGTCCCTCACCACCACAAGAATGTCTTAGAAAAACATATTAATTAAGCTGGATACATTTTTTGGCATTATATTCAGTATAAATTTAAATTTTGAAGTCTAGTTTTAAAATTGGTAAAGCTGTTATAGATGGTCTTGCTGTTCTTGCAAAATATTTTTGAAATCTTCCAAGGGAAAGTTTCTTAAGGCATTTGGTAAAATGTGGTCCAGTGTAACTCCTGGTAAAATATTATTTGTTTCCAAGTTTTTGATGAGGCAAGTCATTTCTATCCATCTTTGTGTGGCTCTATGTTCTTTCTGAATGCAGTTCTTCATTCTTCTTCTCAAGCTTGCTATCTCCTTTTCTAACTTATTTATCCTCTTCTTGGCTTCCATGGGGCTTCTGAAAGCATAACTGTGTTCAAGTTGTACTTGTCTACAGCTAATGTTTGTTTTGAAGTTAGATACCCCTTCTGGGGTATAAGCATCTTTCTTCTTCAGATTTCTTGACATAGGTTTCTGTAAATAAAATGACAGGAAAGGAAATAAAACCTAAATTTATCATAGCACTATGCAAACTTATTAAATGCCAAACTTCAAATTAATCTAGCCTGTAATTACTACATTTCTAGAAATTCAAATATAAGGAGCCTGTACGTTGTGTGTAAATATGTATTATTGCATTCGTAATGCCCCCCCGTGAAATGTTTCGAAGGTATCCCACTGCCTACTTCTGCTAATCTAATACAGGATGTTAGGGAAAGACAGATCCTGATCATTTACATAGATCCACAATGTGTAAGATGAGAATAGGAAGAACAGTTCTTTTGGAAATGGAGAGAATGGAAAATTAAGAAAAAAAGAATACAAAAGTTATACAATTTTTTCAGTTCCAAAATAGTTTATTATAGCTTTTTTCCTGTGTGAATAAACAACTGATTGCAATTAAACCTTTAAATAAATTTAGGCTGTGAAAAAGCAGTAAGCAAGAGTAACTAGTAATGCATAAATAAATCATATAATAAAGTTTTGATTTCTGAAAAATAAATTAAGCCTCACGACTAGATTTTAAGTTTTATTTGCTTATGTCAAGCAGCTATGACTAGGATTTATGAACAAACAAGAGAAAAAAGTGAGCCAGACTACTTTCCATTTAGGTGATGCTACAACACCAAATGCCACACATCAGTTTTTATACTTGCAATACAAACCATAAGACCAGTCCTCACAACTGAAATGTTGTTTCAGTAAGAATTAATTCTAGATTACTCCTTAAATGAAAACAAGCAAACTAATTATAATCATGTTTTCAGATGTAAGTATACAAAACTGATGGCAGTTTTATAATTTGAGGCATAGAAATGAGGGACAAGCTATTTAAACCAAAAGTTCAAAGTATGCCACAAGTTTTGTGCTCCTTATTTCTGGGTACACAACCTGACACACTAAGGGCTTGTTCACATGGAGCCTTAGGCCTAATCTACACTGAGGGTGGGTGTGTAAATCAATCTAAGTTATGCAACTTCAGCTACATGAATAACGTAGCTTAAGTCGATTACTTAGATCGACTTACGGTGGTGTCTTCACCGCGGTGAGTCGACTGCTGCCACTCCCGTCGACTCCGCCTGCGCCTCTCACAGCGGTGTAGTACAGGAGCTGACAGGAGAGCGCTCGGGGATTGATTTATTGCTTCTAGACTAGATGTGATAAAATCGACCCCTGCTGGATCGATTGCTGCCCACCAATCCAGTGGGCAGTGCAGACCAGTGGTTCTCAAACGAGGGCCACTGCTTGTTCAGGGAAAGCCCCTGGCAGGCAAGGCCGGTTTCTTAATCTGCCATGTCCGCAGGTTCGACCGATCGCGGCTCCCACTGGCCGTGGTTTGCCAGGCTAATGGGGGCTGCAGGAAGCAGCACATGCCATGCTTCCTGCAGCTCCCATTGGCCTGGAGCGGCAAACCGCGGCTAGTGGGAGCCGCGATTGGTCGAACCTGCCGATGCAGCAGGTAAACAAACTGGCCTGGCCCGCAAGGGGCCAAGCAGCGACCCTAGTTTGAGAACCACTTGTGTAGACATACCCTTATTATGTAGCAAGCTGGGATGTAAATATACAGTGCATTAACGTGCCACACACTGAATGACTGTGTGGATCCCACTACAATGCACTAAAAATTCCATAGTGTGCTCTGACCCACTGCTGTGTCCACAGCTTAGTGGATAGAAGAATAGCATGCTGTAGTTTTATATATCAGCTTGCCATGCATTAAGTCTATGTGTGGACAGCACTTATGGTCTTAACTCTTCAGAAAGCATAATTCCAGCTGAAGTCATGAAAACTGGAGATGCTTAACATCTCTGAAAAACTGCCCCCCCAAGTGTCTCAAGTAGGGCACTCAGTCACTGAAGCATTCAAAATCAATGGATATTTTGTAAATTTTAACCCTTAATCTCTTCACCTCAGCTCTTCACCTGTAAAACAGGGATAACAATGCTTTCCTACATCACCTAGTGTTGTGAAATACCATTTGTGAGGCACAAGAACACTAAATGAGGTGTGAAATCAGAGATTAAATTAAAAATTCCTATTTCAGCACACCATACGAAAGGTGTAAACAAAGCATGGGGCCACACAATGCAAATGAAGAACGAACAGCTGCCTCATTCACAAAACCGTTATCCCGTGCACTGAATGAGGAAGAGGTCTGGGGGGAGGGGAGAGGAAGAAGAGGGAGGGAGTACGTTATCACTTAAAGATATTATCATGTATATGCACAAATTGCACAGGAATGTTAATTCTGAAAATTTTTCTCAGCATCTCAGGAACAAAGCGGGAGGGAGGAAGCAGGCAACAGTAAAAAGATAGTGAACCTTTGTAACTGCACAATGTTCCCCATTTTTATTCACAGTAATTGACAAACAGGTGCCATTTCTTACAAATTCATTTTTCAGAATAGAACTATACTAAGTCTGCAGTAACTAGGTACATTTAAACACACAGTATTGTTATTAATTTTGAGCCAACTGTCCAAAATTTCATCCATGCTACGGCATTTTGCTCATGAACCTGAATATCAGCTGTAGTAATTGCTGTATCAGGAATACCTAAACCTTGATAGAAAAAAATACCACCAGGACTGTGAGAGAAGCAATACTTTTCACAGTTTACATATTTTTAAAAATGTGGACAGGCCTCCATTAGAATTCCTCCTATTATATGTTCATTTTAGGAATCTATACTGATTTTTTAATTAATCTAGTGATCTTTGCTCATTAGTAAAATAAAGCAGATTTTTCGGACAGTTTAGAGACACTTTTCTACGCAGTAGCTGTTGGTTGCAGATGTATGCAGATTTGTTGTCATCCCTTAATAAGAAAAATATTTCCACAAATATGTGCGGCTGAAATGATGTTTGCACAAATTTGAATATGTAGGCAACATTCATGGAGCAGAACACAGAACAGCTCCTGGCTTCAGTACTCTAAGACCTGTGCTTTCTTGTAGTTTAAACCATTCCATTTGCACTTCATTGAGAATTTCTTCAGTGTCAAAAACAAAAGGGATCTTGCAAAACAGTAAAATGTCCTTTACTTTTATATGCTTCAGCAGCAACCACAGTACACTTTCAAAGGCACACAGCCAAATGCAGCTCAGAGAAGCTCTCTTGCCCTGCAGCTTCAAATTTAAGTCACTAAGATGAGCTATAATAGCTACTATGAAACAAAGATTAGAGATGTTCATCTGTTAATTTCCCCTTTTTATGTATGAATTTCTCAATCAATTTCTCTCAGATGGAAAAAAAATACCACCACCAAAATAAAATACCGTATAATACAATAAAAAATGTTTCAATTCCTCCTTTACTTCACCACCTTTCTGTCATCAAATGCATGAGATCACATCTTGTTTTCAACACTGATGCTAGTGTTCGTTACTTTTCAGAGTAGCAGCTCATTCTAAAGCTCAATTACTGATGAATAAACTGCTTCTTTGCTGAATAACACAGCAATAAGTAATTTGAACAGACCATATCATCTGTTTTCGTGCAAACAGCTCAGCTACTGAGTGCAGCATCAACTGTAATCCCAACCATTTATTGTCATTTCAATCTCCTAGTTCTACAATACCTCATCCACGATCATAGCATCTAGTGTAGGGTGACCAGACAGCAAATGTGAAAAAAATCAGGACGGGGATGGGAGGTAATAGTAGCCTATATAAGAAAGAGACCCAAAAATCGAGACTGTTCCTATAAAATTGGGACATCTGGTCACCTTAATCTAGTGCCATCTTTAAACTGCTAAGAAACAGCAGTTGTTCATGGTTTTCAAACACCATGGGCAAAAACAAATAGTTGTAGAATGTCAGCACAAAGGTAGATAAAATGAATTAACTGGTGTTTCAAATTAAACACAGGTCTTATTTATTCAAAATTCATTTGAAATTGACAACCTATTTTAAAGCCTACATGTACTTTAATCTATTAAAATAATTTAAAAACAGAATTATATTAAGCAATCCATGTTTGCTGCTGAAGTTTTAAAGAAAGTCACACGACTGAAATGGTGGAAGCCACTGGCTAAGACCTGGAACCACTGGTTGTTGAAGTGTTAAAACAACTTCTTACAGAAGTAGCCTCTTTTGCAGGTGCAGAGAGAATATTTTCTTCAATTCAGTTTATTCAACTAGTTCAGTTCAATGTCTTGTGCACTCAAAGTTGAGATACTGAGAGTTGACAAAAAGCAAAAAAGCAGGAAAGCTGGTTTTCCAATCTATAAATAAATACTAAGAGCACAGGCACTGACTCCATAGGCGCTACAGGGCTCAAATACCTACAGAAAAAAATAGGGGGTGCTCAGCAACTGCCGGCCGAGCAGCTGCTTGGCGTGAGGGGAGGGTATAGGGAGTGGGAAGCAGCGGCGTGAGGGTAGGGCCTCAGAGAAAGGGGTAAAACAGAGGCAGGAGTGGAGCACCCACGGAGAAAAATAAGTCAGTGTCTCTGATTGTGAGAGAAAGATCTGCTAGTTCTAAAATCTTGAAGGACATAGTAACCAGAAACAATCGGTTCAATTGACTATCTACATATTACGCTTCCGTTGATTAATCAAGTCAATTTTAAATGCAAAATATTTGTATAAATGTCTTGATACACTTTTTCTCTTATGTATCCAGCTTTTTTAAGGTAGGTTTTATTTAATATTAAAGAAGCCCTTATAATGTTTGTTACTTTTCAGAGTAGCAGCTCATTCTAAAGCTCAATTACTGATGAATAAACTGAATGGGAAGAGACTGTCTAGGAAGGAGAATGGCAGAAAGAGATCTAGGAGTCATAGTGGACCACCAGCTAAATATGAGTCAACAATGTGATACTGTTGCAAAAAAAGCAAACGTGATTCTGCGATGCATTAACAGGTGTGTTGTAAACAAGATACAAGAAATCATTCTTCCGCTCTACTCTGCGCTGGTTAGGCCTCAACTGGAGTATTGTGTCCAGTTCTGGGCACTGCATTTCAAGAAAGATGTGGAGAAATTGGAGAGGGTCCAGGGAAGAGCAACAAGAATGATTAAAGGTCTTGAGAACATGACCTATGAAGGAAGGCTGAAAGAATTGGATTTGTTTAGTTTGGAAAAGAGAAGACAGAGGGGACATGATAGCAGTTTTCAGGTATCTAAAAGGGTGTCATCAGGAGGAGGGAGAAAACTTGTTCACCTTAGCCTCTAATGATAGAACAAGAGGCAATGGGCTTAAACTGCAGCAAGGGAGATTTAGGTTGGACATTAGGAAAAAGTTCCTAACTGTCCGGGTGGTTGAACACTGGAATAAATTGCCTAGAGAGATTGTGGAATCTCCATCTCTGGAGATATTCAAGAGTAGGTTAGATAAATGTCTATCAGGGATGGTCTAGATGGTATTTGGTCCTGCCATGAGGGCAAGGGACTGGACTCGACCTCTCGAGGTCCCTTCCAGTCCTAGAGTCTATGAATCTACGAATGCTGTTTTTTCCACTTTTAATTAGATTTGAATTTCTATCCAAATAAAACTTGCCAAATCACAAGTAAAAAAAAATCATCTAGTAAATAAGAAATGCATCATTCACAATTTTATAACATAATAAAAAAGTAAAACTTCAGAATCCAAGTAAATGTAAGCTAAACTATCTCAAACAATGCGTATACATATAGCATATCCACCTGGTTAGCAAAAAAAGTACCACCAAATTTAATATGAAGGCTATTTAGTTGCAAATCAATGTTCTAATGGTTCCCAACCAGGGAGAATCAACCTTCCTTTAGAAAATAACTAGAAAGCACAAATACAAAATAGATTAAAATTGCTAATTTAAATCAAGGTTTCCTGCTTGCTGATTTAAATCATTATTAGTATAGATGATTTAAATCAAATCACCATGGTCTGTGCTAGTATAAGTTGCAAGTGAGAGAGCTACAAAACTGCTTGCCTGATAACAATAGTAAAGCAAGTGATGCGGAAGGAAGGAAGAAAATGACTGGGGCATATTAGTGAACATGGTGAATTGCCAATAGAAGAAACTTCTCTGGAATCACATTTCTTCAAAAGTTTAAATATTTCTATTCGAGTAAATTGGGAATATGTTGTACCACATACCAATGTTAAAATGACTAAATTGAGGGCATCTCTAGGATGAGTTTTGGGCAGCAATACATTTATAATTGTGTGTGTTTATAAAGGGACATAATCTCCATTTAAAAACAACAACAACAACAACAACAACAACAACAACAACAGATTAAAAAAAAAAAAAGTAATTTCACATACTATTCATACTCTTGTTTCCCTACCAACACTGGTGATTTTATAAGCACATTTTTCCATTTAAAAATATCTGATGGGTGTAGAAGATATGCTATAGTGTTATGACTGTAAAACAACAACAAACTGTTTAAGTAACCTTTTGTTTGAGTTTATTGTCTTTAAATTTATGTACAATTTTGTATAGGATGGTCACGTGTGTTTGTTTGTTTTTTTTAAACTGAAAAAATGCAGAAGACTTCAGAGAGTGACATACATGCCAATAACTTACCCTGATTTTTAGATGAACAGGGAAATCAAAAATTGTAGGAACAGCATCCATTCTAAGTCGTCTAGTTTGTCCAGTTAAGTCAAAACAGGAGGATTCAAAATGCTTTGAGCAAAGAAAAGTGTGTTTGCCTGGCACAAAATTATTGCGTTTTACAAGACGTATCCATTCCTTTCTTCTCTTGGGATCCAAAGGAAATCTAAGAGAAAAGACAATAGAAATAATTAGATAAGATATCATTAGTATTATTTATACAAGAATTATTTGGGGGAAGTTCTAGGCCTGTGTTATACAAGAAGTTAGAAAACAAGTAGTAGAGGGTGCGGCCCAGTTGGTGCAGCGGAATTAAGTTGGTGCAGTGACAGCTGGGCCAGGAACCAGGGCTGCAGTGAAGAGAGGGGTTGGACCAAGCCAAGGGTAGGGTTGGGAGCTAAGGTGGAACAAGGGCAGGGTTGCAGCAGACTGAAGCCTGTAAAGTCTGTCACTCTATCAAGTAGTGGTGTTCCAAGCCATAAAGTCATGCTGGGCTGACCAAGCTGCTGTGTCTTCTGTGAGGCTGGTATATGCTGAGAGTCACCAGACCAGCTCCTGGCTTGCGGAATGGCTGCACTGAGCACAGGAATGACTCACCCCTGCATATGGCTTAATGAGGCTCTAGTTCACAGATGGCTCATTACCTCACCGTCAGTCCCTTCTGGTCTTGAAATCGATATATCAAGTCTTTTTTTACTTTGATTGCAGATAAATAATAATAATAAAGGGGGGAGGAGAAGGAGGAACTTTGGGGAAAAACACAAACCAAATCTACTGTGGGGATTCCAAGTGCTATTGTAATATAAACATAAAATAATAAAGTAAATTAAGTTTGTACTTTGTTCAAAGAAACCCATTGCAATTCATCTTTACAAGGAATATAAAATGACAATGTTTCCCTCAAGTTTTCGTGTGACTTGAGCAGGGCCGGCTCTAGCCATTTCGCCGCCCCAAGCACGGCGGCATGCCACGGGGGGTGCTCTGCCACTCGCTGGTCCCGCAGCTCCAGTGGACCTCCCGCAGGCGTGCCTGCGGATGCTCCACCGGGGCCGCAGGACCAGCAGACCCTCCGCAGGGACGCCTGCGGGAGGTCCACCAGGGCCACTTGCCGCCCTCCCAGCAACCAGCAGAGCGCCCCCTGCAGCATGCCGCCCCAAGCACGCGCTTGGCGTGCTGTGGCCTGGAGCCGGCCCTGGACTTGAAGGGTCTGTGCATAGAAGTTAGCTTTCAAATACTAAGTCCAAAAACCACAAGTGACTGAACTAAGATTTAAATATGACTAGTAAAGGAATTTTTAAAATGGGGCTTATGCCTCCCCTTTTTTTGCTTCAATTATAAATAAAAAGTCTAAAAGGTTCAATTGTCAAATGTTCAAATTTGTGTTTTAGCACAAAACTACCAAGAATAATATCTGATCTTCCATAGTGTGGCTAAAGGGCTGCTTGAGAGTCTCAGAGGGGCATACTGAGAGTTCACCCCTTCTTTGGAGAGGTGAGGTTGTTGGTTCTTTAAGAAATGCAATCTTTCTCCCAGCTGTTGATTGGACATTAGAGTTTAGAAGATGTCAAAAGAAACAAATGGCAGCTTTAGACAGGACTGACTAACAATTTCTTCCCTTCTCAAAATGCTCAACTTTCATTCTTGTTATAGGGCAGATCTCAATTTCAAGGAAAAAAAAATCTGGCCAGCCCTTTGAGACCTTGGTTCGAGGCTATGCGCCTATAACAATAAAAGCAGCAAAGAATCCTGTGGCACCTTATAGACTAACAGACGTTTTGGAGCATGAGCTTTCGTGGGTGAATACCCACTTCCTCAGATGCATGTGGTGGAAATATCCAGGGGCAGGTATATATACGTGTGCCAGCAAGCAAGCTAGAGATAACGAGGTCAGTTCTATCAGGGAGGATGAGGCCCTATTCTAGTAGTTGAGGTGTGAAAACCAAGAGAGGAGAAACTGGTTCTGTAGTTGGCAAGCCATTCACAGTCTTTGTTCAATCCTGAGCTGATGGTGTCAAATTTGCAGATGAACTGAAGCTCAGCAGTTTCTCTTTGAAGTCTGGTCCTGAAGTTTTTTTGCTGCAGGATGGCCACCTTAACGTCTGCTATAGTGTGGCCAGGGAGGTTGAAGTGCTCTCCTACAGGTTTTTGTATATTGCCATTCCTAATGTCTGATTTGTGTCCATTTATCCTTTTCCGTAGAGACTGTCCAGTTTGGCCGATGTACATAGCAGAGGGGCATTGCTGGCATATGATGACGTATATTACATTGGTGGATGTGCAGGTGAATGAACCAGTGATGGTGTGGCTGATCTGGTTAGGTCCTGTGATGGTGTCGCTGGTGTAGATATGTGGGCAGAGTTGGCATCGAGGTTTGTTGCATGGATTGGTTCCTGAGCTAGAGTTACTATGGTGCGATGTGCAGTTACTGGTGAGAATATGTTTCAGGTTGGCAGGTTGTCTGTGGGCAAGGACTGGCCTGCCACCCAAGGCCTGTGAAAGTGTGGGATCATTGTCCAGGATGGGTTGTAGATCCTTGATGATACGTTGGAGGGGTTTTAGCTGGGGGCCGTATGTGATGGCCAGTGGAGTCCTGTTGGCTTCTTTCTTGGGTTTGTCTTGCAGTAGGAGGCTTCTGGGTACACGTCTGGCTCTGTTGATCTGTTTCCTTATTTCCTCGTGCGGGTATTGTAGTTTTGAGAATGCTTGGTGGAGATTTTGTAGGTGTTGGTCTCTGTCTGAGGGGTTAGAGTAGATGCGGTTGTACCTCAGTGCTTGGCTGTAGACAATGGATCGTGTGATGTGTCCGGGATGGAAGCTGGAGGCATGAAGGTAGGCATAGCGGTCAGTAGGTTTTCGATATAGGGTGGTGTTAATGTGACCATCACTTACTTGCACCGTGGTGTCAAGAAAGTGGACCTCCCGTGTAGATTGGTCCAGGCTGAGGTTGATGGTGGGGTGGAAGCTGTTGAAATCATGGTGGATTTTTTCCAGAGTCTCCTTCCCATGGGTCCAGATGATGAAGATGTCATCAATGTAGCGTAGGTAGAGAAGGGGCGTGAGTGGACGAGAGCTGAGGAAGCGTTGTTCCAGGTCGGCCATAAAGATATTGGCATATTGTGGGGCCATGCAGGTGCCCATAGCAGTGCCACTGATCTGGAGATATATATTGTCATCAAATTTGAAATAGTTGTGTGTGAGGATAAAGGCACAGAGCTCAGCAACCAGTTGTGCTGTGGCATCATCAGGGATAGTGTTCCTGACAGCTTGTATTCCATCTGTGTGTGGGATGTTTGTGTAGAGAGCCTCTACATCCATGGTGGCTAGGATGGTGTTTTCTGGGAGGTGACCAATGCATTGTAGTTTCCTCAGGAAATCAGTGGTGTCGCGGAGATAGCTGGGAGTGCTGGTGGCATAGGGTCTGAGTAGAGAGTCCATATATCCAGACAGTCCTTCAGTGAGAGTGCCAATGCCCGAGATGATGGGGCGTCCAGGATTTCCCGGTTTGTGGATCTTGGGTAGTAGATAGAATAACCCTGGTCGGGGCTCTAGGGGTATGTTGATTTCTTCTGGTGTTAGTGTAGGGAGTGTCCTGAGTAGAGTGTCCTGTAGTTTCTTAGTGTATTCCTCAGTGGGATCTGAGGGAAGTGGCCTGTAGAATTTGGTATTGGAGAGTTGTCTGGCGGCCTCCTTTTGGTAGTCAGACCTGTTCATGATGACAACGGCACCTCCTTTATCAGCCTCTTTGATGATAATGTCAGGGTGGTTTCTGAGGCTGTGGATGGCATTGCGTTCTGCACGATGTTGTGGTTCCACAATTTCTGCCTGTGTACGCCGGCGGAAGCATTCAATGTATAGGTCCAGACTGTCATTTCGACCCTCAGGAGGAGTCCATATGACTACCAAAAGGAGGCTGCCAGACAACTCTTCAATACCAAATTCTACAGGCCACTTCCCTCAGATCCCACTGAGGAATACACTAAGAAACTACAGGACACTCTACTCAGGACACTCCCTACACTAACACCAGAAGCTAAAACCCCTCCAACGTATCATCAAGGATCTACAAACCATCCTGGACAATAATCCCACACTTTCACAGGCCTTGGGTGGCAGGCCAGTCCTTGCCCACAGACAACCTGCCAACCTGAAACATATTCTCACCAGTAACTGCACATCGCACCATAGTAACTCTAGCTCAGGAACCAATCCATGCAACAAACCTCGATGCCAACTCTGCCCACATATCTACACCAGCGACACCATCACAGGACCTAACCAGATCAGCCACACCATCACTGGTTCATTCACCTGCACATCCACCAATGTAATATACGTCATCATATGCCAGCAATGCCCCTCTGCTATGTACATCGGCCAAACTGGACAGTCTCTACGGAAAAGGATAAATGGACACAAATCAGACATTAGGAATGGCAATATACAAAAACCTGTAGGAGAGCACTTCAACCTCCCTGGCCACACTATAGCAGACGTTAAGGTGGCCATCCTGCAGCAAAAAAACTTCAGGACCAGACTTCAAAGAGAAACTGCTGAGCTTCAGTTCATCTGCAAATTTGACACCATCAGCTCAGGATTGAACAAAGACTGTGAATGGCTTGCCAACTACAGAACCAGTTTCTCCTCTCTTGGTTTTCACACCTCAACTACTAGAACAGGGCCTCATCCTCCCTGATTGAACTGACCTCGTTATCTCTAGCTTGCTTGCTAGCACACATATATATACCTGCCCCTGGATATTTCCATTACATGCATCTGAAGAAGTGGGTATTCACCCACAAAAGCTCATGTTCCAAAACGTCTGTTAGTCTATAAGGTGCCACAGGATTCTTTGCTGCTTCTTTGAAGGGGTCATTTGGCTGGCTCAGAACTCCGTGAGCGCTCCATAGCGCAGGAGAGACTACACCAGCACCAGAGCGACTACCCGGAAGGGGCTGAACCGCGTCTACACGGGGGACTGGTGTGGGGAGTTCTTCGACCGAAGCTCACAGCCCCGCGGCCCGCGCAGACAGGGGGTCGCCCCGCGCGGCAGCAGCGCGTTATAGCCCGCTCTCAGGGCGGCGGAAGGAGCGCTGGTTAGAAAGCCGAAGGCACGAATACAAACCCGGCTTCCTCGGGGGCAGAGAACCGCCTGGAGAGCCGGCCTAACCCTCCCCCAGCCCAGCCCGGGCGGTACCGGTGGAAGCTGACGTTGACGCTCTTGTTGTAGACGGCGGCACAGCCCGCCGCTGCGCAGCTGGTCGGCATCTCCTCTCGCGGGCGGCCCACGGGGCGGTCTAGCGAGGCTCGCTCTTTCCCTTTAATAAGATGGCGGCATCCCGGCTGCTGCATCCAGACCCTTCACCAACATGGCGGGAGACGCCGCCGCCCCTGGAGACCGTTATCCACCCCCACCCCATTGCAGGACGGTCGGGCTCCACTCGTTGCCGGCTCGCCTCTCTATAACGGGCGCTTCCTCGTCTGCTGGTCAGAACTACAGCTCCCATGACACAGCGCGCGGCCCCTCTCTATGACGCAACCTACCATGGCTTCCCTCCGGGGGGGGTATTAGTTCTCGCGAGACTACAGCTGGCGGGGGGAGAGGTAACGCGGGGGGATCCTGAAGACAGACGTGGTGGGGAAGTTTTGGGGCTGGGCTACTGTGGAATCGAAAGCGCCTGGACCGCTACGAGCCGCTCCCTGCTTGTCCGGAGCGCCCATGGCGGCGGCCACAGCCCCTGCCGAGGCGGCGCCGCTGGAGCCTAGCGGTCTGTCCCCGAAGGAGGAGGGGGAGCTGGAGGACGGCGAGATCAGCGACGATGACAATAACGGCTCCGAACCCGCCAGCGGCCTCATCAGCACCAGGCCCTACTCGAGGCGCAGGCCGCCTCCCGGCCTCCGCGGCGGTGCCTCGCTCTCCTCCTCGCGCCGCTTCCCCCGCTCGCGGCACCAGCCGCCCTCGGAGCTCGGCCACCTGCACGGCCACGGTGGCTACCGGCCTATGGAGTCGTTCCGCTCTCACCCGCCGCCGCCGCAGCCTTCGTCACGGATGCCTCCGGGCTCCCACTCCCACTCCGACTCTGGCCCCAGGCTCTCGTTCTGGGAGCGCAGCCACAACGCCCTGGATCGGTTCCGCTTCCGAGGCAGGCCTTACCGCGGCGGGGGCCGCGGGGGCAGGAGCCGGGGTGGGGGAGATCGCGGAAGCAATCCCCCCGGAAGGCCGCCTGGGGGCGGGGGAGGCCCCGGATTCAGCTGCAGCCAGGGCTGGAGGGAGCCCTCCCCTCGGAAGTGTATCCTTGTGCGGGACAGCAAGGGGGGGAAGGGGCCTCTTCCCACTGCTCGAGACGGGCCTGGCTGTCCCCCTTGTTTCCCAACAGCGATGTGTGGCTGGGACCCGGCTGTGGGGAAGGGGAATGGCTCATCACTCAGGCTCTATCTACAAGGCTTCGAACGGCATAAGACCCTGAGCACGCTCCCATCCATATCCAGGGGCTGCGTCTCAGGGTCGCATTCCCCACGGTGCATGAAGAAGGGTTGGTGTGAAGCTGGGTCACTGATCCTGATGGGCTGTGTTAGACGCAAAGCCTGAAAGCTGATGCAAAACTCAGTGAGCTAGGTTCCATGCGTTCTTGTCCTCCCCAGCCTGATAGGAGACCTGCAAAGCCCCAGGGAAGGGAGCCTTAACCTAAATACTTAGACTAATTATCTGAGCAGTAAAATTCTAAAGTTGCTAATTTTGCCTCTTGGGCAGTGATGAGTTCAGTACGTTTCCCAGTCTACTTTCAGCATTGTCAACTGTAGTGCAGACTTGTGACTTCTAATCTTGGTGCTGTGCTTTGCTTTAATTCTACCTTCATTGGGAAATGTATGCATAGCGCATATATCAAGCCCAGTTTTGTCTGATATGGTCATTTAAAGCAGTCTTGTTTGCTCTAGAATACAAAGCCATACAAGCTGTTACTATTGGATATAGTTGCATGATCAGATGTTAAATAATGTTGGTCAGACAGTCTGGACAAAGCCTTAATGGTTCTTCCTATGGCAGGTGAAATGATAAAACAAGTGAGGAAGGTTCTCTCACCTTAATTTAGTTAGGTCTTTGTCCCGATCTGCAGTGGGAAAACCACGTATCGGTGGAGGGTCAGGAATGGGTGCATTGAACTGGTGTGGTTTCAGAAACTTTTACACTCTTTATGATGAAGAAACTAATGATATTTTATTTTTTGAAAGAAATAACAATTGAGAAGATTCTAGCCCTGCTTTACTGGATTTTAGACAGAATTTATTGGTAAACATTACACAGGAGGAGCTAATGTCACTGCTGCTTAATGAACTGAGATTTTTGAAATATCATTTATAGGCTCTAAACTAGAAATAGGATTTCAAAATGAAATGCTTAATCATTTTTTGCACTTACCCCAACTTTTGTCACCTGTCACAGTTGATATTACAACACTCTAAAATAGTGCAGCTACCTGTACTACTGTTGGCATTAGTGGAGTGAGGACTTCTGGACACATGCCTTCAGCAGCACCCTTCACTTCCCTGCTAAGAGAATGATATGATTGTGTACACTGCAAGTGGAGAGATGCAAAAAATAGTTATGTGGATGTTGCAGCCCTGGAATAGGCTTGGGCCAGCCGCCTGAGCTCAGACCCAGGCCTGAGCCTCTGCCCATGCCACAATGTCCACACAGCTATTTTTAATATGTTAGTGTGAGTCTACCTGTCTGGGAGGTTTGCTGCAAGGTTCAGGGTAGATATACACATGTGGGCTCTTTAGCCCTCTTTGGAATTTCCAGTGGCAAGTAGCCCTTTGAGAAGTCTTTAATATGTGTGATCTCTGACAGGGAGAAGTGGTATCCCCCACTTACGGAACCAGGACTTTGCATACATGGCTCCAGCAGCCCCTCCTTTTTGAACAGCACCAGGAAATATTTCTTAATGCTTCAGGAGCCTCAGTGATGTCAGTAGTCTGGATTGTGAACTTTTGTGTAGAGTATGGAGCTTAATTGTTGGGTGTGGAAGAAATCCCCATCTGAGTTACAGCTAACCTTTAGAGGGGAATACATGTGGGAGTCTAAATTCCTGTTACAGATAAGTACTTCAATTTTGTCTTCAGTACTCCCATTTTTCTTTGGCTTTAACTTTTAGTTTATGTAAATGTTGTAACTGATGTTCAGTCACAGTATTCTTTATCAATTCCTTATATCTTTAACCAATTCTTGGTTTAATCCTAAGGGGAGCACGGGATCTGGTTCAAGAGGTGAATATAACCAGACCACTCATTAATCATGACCATAATGTAGAGGGGAGGGATAGCTCCAGTGTTTTGAGCATTGGCCTGCTAAACCCAGGGTTGTGAGTTCAGTCCTTGAAGGGGCTACTTAGAGATCTGTGGCAAAATCAGTACTTATTCCTGCTAATGAAGGCAGGGGGCTGAACTTGACTCAATGACCTTTCAGGGTCCCTTCCAGTTCTATGAGATAGGTATATCCATATATTATATTAATGTAATTAAATTTAACATCCTTTTAAGGGTAAAAATGCTAAAGAAACCCACCATAGTAGCGTTTAACTTCAAAAGGGAAACTACACAAAAAGGAGGAGGCTAGCTAAACAGAAATTTTAAATGAATAGTCTCAAGGGTGAAATGCCTGTAGACTAAATGGAGACTATTTATTTAAAAATAAATAGAGGCTGTAATAGAGGCTCATACTAAATATATACCTCCAATAAAGAAAAGTAAGAGAATCTACCCCCACCACCTCCCCAAAAAAGCCCCCATAGCTAAACAGCAGAGTAAAAGAGGTGATTAGAGTCAAAAAGGCATTCTTTAAAAGGTCGAAGTCAGATCCTAGTGAGGAAAATAGAAAGGAGCATGAACTCTTGTCAAGTGCAAAGGTATAATAAGGTTAGGCCAAGAAAGTTTTTGTGTCGTTAGCTAGTTGCTCTTATAATTCTAACAGCAACTTTTATTTAAGTACCTGAAGCAGGAAGCATGCCAACCTGTTACTGGAACTGCTGGCCAATCTGGTGCTAGAGGAGCACTCAAAGACAAGTCTTTGTGGAGAAGCTGAATGAAGTCTTTCCATCAGTCTTGGCTGTAGAGAATGTGGGGAAGATCCCCACGCCTAAGCCATTCTTTTTAGATGACAAATCTGAGGAATTGTCTCGGATTTAGGCATCAGTAGAGGAGGTTTTGGAACAAATTGATAAAGAATAAATAGTCACCAGAACTCAAATGGTATTCACCCAAGAGTGCTGAAGAAACTCAAATTTGAAATTGCACAAGTAGTAACTGGAATGTAAACTATCATGTAAATCAGCCTCTGTACACACAGATGACAGGAGAATAGCTAATGTAATGCGGATTTTAAAAGGAAGGCTTCAGAGGTGAACTTGATAATTACAGGCTGGTAAGCCTAGCTATAGTAAAGAACAGAATTGTCGAGCACATAGACAAACACAATATGTTGGGGGAAGAGTCAGCACAGCTTTTGTAAAGAGAAATCATGCCTCCCCAGATCTATTAGAATTCTTGGAGGATATCAGCAAACGTGGATACAGTGTATTTGGACTTTCAGAAAGCCTTTGGCAAGGTCCCACACCAGAAGCTCTTAAGCACAATAAGCAGTCCTGGGATAAGAGGAAGGTCTTCTCATGGATCAGTAATTGGTTAAAAGAAAAGAAACAAAGGGTAGAAATAAATGGCCAGTCTTCACCATGGAGAGAGGTGAACAGTGGGGTACCCCAAAAATCTGTGCTAGAAACAGTGCTTTTGAACATATTCGTAAATGATCTGGAAAAGAAGATAAACAGTAGGGTGGCAGAGTTTGTATATGATACAAAATTACTCAAGATGTTTAAGTCCAAAGCAGAGCTACAGAGGGATCTTACTAAAGTGGGTTACTGGGCAACAAAATGTCAAATAAAATTCAGTGTTGATAAGTGCAAATTAGGCACATTGGAAAAAATAATCCCAACTGTACATACAAAATGATGGGGTCTAAATTAACTGTTACCACTCAAAGATATGTTGGAGTCACTGTGGATAGTTCTCTTGAAAACATCCACTCAATTTACAGCAGTAATTAAAGCTAACAATATTAGGAACTGCTAGGAAAGGGATAGAAAATATAATGCCACTTTATAAATCCATGCTACACCCACACCTCAAATACTGTGTGCAGTTCTGTCACCCCATCTCAGCAAAGATATGTTAAATTGGAACTGATGCAGAGAAGGGCAACAAAAATGGTTAGGAGTATGGAACAACTACCAAACGAGAGATTAAAAAGACTGGGACTGTTCATTTTAGAAAAGAGACTACTTAAGGGGGAATGTGATAACAGCTAAAAAATCATGAATGGTCTAGAGAAGTGTTATTTACTCCTTCACATAAGACACAGACTTGGGGGTTACCCAATGAAATGAACAGGCAGCAGGTCTAAAACAAATAGAGTACTTAACTTAGCACACTGTCAACCTGTGGAACTCACTGCCATGTGATGATATGAAGGCCAATAGGATAACTGTGTTAAAAACTCAGATAAGTTCATGGAGGATAGGCCCATTAGTGGGTATTAGCCAGGGTGGTCAGGGTCAGAATCCCATGTTCTCGGTGTCCCTAAATCTCCAACTGCTAAAAGCTGGGAGTGGATGATGGAGTATATCAGTCAAGATTGCCCTGTTTTGTTCATTCTTTCTGAAGCATCTGGTTCTGGTCACTGACAGAAGACAGGATATTGGGCTAGATGGACCATTGGTCCTACCCAGTATGATTGATCTAATATTTTGTACATTTTTTTTTTTCTGGCTGAAATTTCAAATCTGTAGGTTAAGTGGGGAGATCAGTTTCAAACTCTTTCTGTTGTTTGTTTTTCATCAGTCTTTAGTTTCTGAGTTGAGGGTTTCTTTAACCTGCCTGGCTCTTCTGCTCTGAATGAAGGTTTTGCAGAATGTTTTGAAGGATAACAGCTGTAGCCTGTTTGTTTATTTTTTTTAATCTCCACATATTTGTATCTGTGTTGCCTGTCCTTAACTTAGTCCTACATGATATTTGTGTAAATGTTTTAAATTGTTTTACCACTTCCACTCTTGAGACACATTAGGGCATTTCCCCTACCATTTTTTACCTATTCTTCAAAAAAAACAAAACAAAAATAACATACTCTCTAATCCTCTTAGTGTTACTCGTCTTTAGGCCATCCCACAGGAGAGAAGAGCAATAGATACAGAATAGTACATTAAGCAGACTTAAAAAAAAAATACATAAAGATACTTTAGAAAAAAACCAAACTTTAGGATTGTCTGCTAATACCCCCCCAATTAAGGGCATTTTTACTTTTTACCTTTGCAATGTTTATCACTTTGCAAATATCCCACTTATGGTGGTTTGGGATTGATTATCCATTACAGAATTCTGAAGTAGTTTCGATTTCTTATTAATATATATTTACAGGGCTTCTACAAATCATAATAGGCACTTTTGTATATACTATCTTGGTTTTTTGGTTTTGTTTTGTATGTTGTTCATCCTTGTTGATAATTATGCTGAGGCTCGACATGTTATGGCAATAGTAAATGTTTTGCTAGAATAATCTAAGCAGTTTTTGGAGGATGTTTTTCACAGATATTCAAACCTCTCTCTCTCAGAGATGAACATACTGATATGTTCAGGTCACTTGTGCCCCCGTGGTCATGAGGGTGGCTTTGCTTTGAAATGCTGTGCAGATAATTATGGTTCTGTATCTGAATACACAGCATGTTTAAATTCATAGATTACAGAAATTTCATTGTGCTTTAATTTTAGCTCTGTTGTTAGTACACATCAGCCTTAGTGGAAAAGTATCTTAAATTATCATAATGTTCACCTGTTGCACAAGGAGCAAGGCTAACTTATTATCAAGTTAAAATAGTTTTTTTGTTGTATAAATATAACTTTTGGAGAATTGAGGTGTTTAGTCTAATTAATGTGGAGTCCAGCAGAAGAGTTATTAAATAGCTATGTTAGCATTCTAAAGTTTAGACTAGAGTAAAAGAAGTTCTAATATAGACGTTTTAGTAAACTCAAAATGCCAGAGGGTCTTCTGCTGTTTTTGGTTCACACTTAACTATGCCAAACAGGTTGGTTTAAATTTAGAAGAACTCGTGTTTATTTGGATAAGAAACAATGATAGGCACTTAATTTGGCTATAACCTGTCCAAAGAGATGTAATCTCTGGGTCCTGGTTTCACGTAAACAATAAAGCACAAGGAATATCTTGAATGCCTTCAGCAGTCTGTAAATGCACCAATCGCGTGTAATACACGTTGGTGTAACAGAGTGTATTAGAAGGCTATTTAGATTATTAGTAGCAGTAATAATATAATCTGGTTCTCTATATCGGATTTCAAATAGCTTTTCAAAGAAGACAAGTACTTTGATTTCTTAATAAATATATTTACATGACTTCTTGAAATCATAATAGGCACTTTTAGTATATACAATCTTAATGTTAATAATCATTGCTGTAAAAATCTTCCATGTGTCACTATGGCAGGAACTACAGTCTTTAATAAGATAAGATAATTCTGCATTCTCCTTGTGGAATTGTGTATGTGGACTCAAGGCCTGATACATGAAAACAGGAGTCTTTCCGTTATCTGCTCTGGGCTGTGGGTCAGGCCCCTGTTGCCAAGCCAGAACCCTAAAGAAAAGCGGTGTCCATTGGGAATGCATGCACAACCCCTTGTGAACCAAAAGGTTTGGTCCTGAGCAGTGGCTCCAAAGCACGCTAGTGTATTCCTGACTGTTCTAATGATAGGTCCTGTAGTCCTTGGCTCCTTGTGTACTTTTCTTAGTTGGTGGTGATAATTATCCGTGGCTTTAGCTCAGATGTTGGGACATGATTGCTACAGATTTTAACTGTGCTATGGCTTGGTCTCAGCATTTTATGGATGGTTAAACTGTGTCAGAAGGAAGGTAAGTAACTTATTCAAGACCACATAGAGAGAGTCAGTGGCTGAGTCATACTTCTGTCAGAGAAGTCTGAAGCTCACTAATTGCTTTGAGCAAGTCTAACCACCAGGTGAGCTCCTCCCTATCAGCCTCCACCATTGCAGTTCCAGTGATTTGGAAGTTGTCGGTGGAGAGGAAGGAGACTTGCTGAGCAATTCCTTGAGCTGTAAGAGTAAACAGAAGTCTTAAAAAATGAAACTCAAAAGGTGGGATTTTTCTACATTTGAGAACAGTTGTAAAGTATCCTATAAAAGAAATGTGAATTAATGAAATTGAACAGAAAGATGCTACTTGACAGTGCGTAAGTGTGATCAGTATGTAAACTTTATATTCCGTTCTTAAGACTAATCTATAAAATATGCATATTGTTATGTGTTTGACAAATTAAGTTCTGTTTCTGAAAATGGGGAGGAGAGTTCAATATGAAGTTACAATACAAAATTACTCTAGTAGGAGAATACATTTTAATTTGTTACATATTGTTGCTTAATCATCATTGATTGTATCTTCATATTAAGGGCAGAAATGAATTCAGTTTAGTTTTCTTAATAAATAATTCAGCCAAAACTTTTGGAAGATCCCCATCTAGAAAACAGAACTACTCATCTAAAAATGAAAACTGTGTGGAAGAAAGCTTTGAGGATCTTCTTCTGAAATACAAGCAGATTCAGCTTGAGCTTGAATGTATTAATAAAGATGAAAAACTGGCTCTGAATAACAGAGAAGAAACTGTGCACCAAGATGATGCTAAAACAGCAAACGCTGAGGACCAAATAACTGTAGAAAATGTCAGTATTACAAAAGAAGCTATAAAAGAAGTGTCTCCTGAGGAGAAAAATCAGGTTATAGCCTTTCAGGCATTTGAACTGAAACCTCTCAGGCAAAAACTGTCTACATCATCTGAGAGGAACAGATTGAAAAAAACTAAAGATGGAACAAAACAGCTGTCACAAAAATCTGAACTCTCAGAATCCAGTCAAGGTAACTATCGAACATTCCTGTCTGCATTAACCTGTTACAGCAAGCATCTTTGTGATTCTGCTAGATATTTGGGAAAGTTGTGCCTCTTTGAAACTTGATATTGTTAAAAGAAAGTGGTTTTACATCAAGTAACTTATTTTAATTTTGGAACTTGTCTTGAAGTATAACATCTTCAGTATTTAATTAAAAGATTGATCCAAAATATAAAATAAATTATAACTATTTTCACAACATTTTCTAACTTGAATGTAAATAACTTGCTTGTAGAGAGAGTAGGGCAGGAGAACAACATTAGAATATTTCCCTTCTTTTTATATTTAGGTTTTCAACACTATGTTAGTGCTTGAGACTCAAAGTGAAATTGATGAATCACTAGTTGTCTAATCAGCCCTTTTCCCCTATCCACATTAACTAACTATAGAAAGGAAACAAATAGCACATATTACAATAAATTATTAAAATCCAAATAATTTCAGTTTTAATAGCCTAAAGAAACACTTTTTAAAAAAATATAGTTTTATTACTATGGTAATATCACCTGAAGGCCAAACATGGATGTCATACATGGTGGCTCCTGACTGTGGCATCCTAAATAAAAGGCTCTGAGTGATTAAATTATGCTATTTAGTGCTGGTCTTTTTAACTGAAAAATGGTAATTTAATTTTGACACGGCCAAAATTGATTACTGTTATAACAAGTGATATCTTTATTTAAAAAAACAAAAAAACCCACTTGAAAACAAGAGCTGTGGCAGCCTTAAATTTCACTGGGAGCATTGCTGTTAACAGTGTAAAAGAATAGGTGGAATAACTAGTGCTAGGAGCCAATTTACTGCTTTTGAAATGTAGTTCGTTTTCTTGAGGGTTTTTTTTTTTTTTTTTTTAATGCTAAATTGGCAGCCTGAGGCATCATGCTCATAATTGGAATCTTGGGCTTTCGTTTATTCATCTCTTATATTTTCCCTCTCTTTTCCTTACTGGCTTCCTTCTTGTGAGACTAGAATGTGCAGTGGCAAAAGTGTCTGTTAAAGCTAACAAATTTATTTGAGCATAAGCTTTTGTAGGCTACAGCCAAATTTATCGGATGCATAGATTGGAACATACAGCAAGAAGATATCTATGCATTCAATATGTTCCAGTCTGTGCATCCGATGAAGTGGGCTGTAGCACACACAAGCTTAAGCTCAAATAAATTTGTTAGTCTCTAAAGTGCCACAAGTACTCCTGTTCTGTTTGTGGATACAGACTAACATGGCTGCTACTCTGAAATCTCTTAAAGCTGAAAGGGGAGGATTGAAATTTAGTGACAATCATGTATACTCTAGGGTGAGAGTTTTCATTTCTTAAGTGTTTCTTGTAGTGTAATAAATGTTACTTGTTCCTGCTCAGAAGAGCTTAAGTTGTAATATAAAACAAAACACACAGTAAGAGTTCAGGTAAGGAAAAGAAGTGGAGAAATCATTAGGGGAAAGAGGTAGGGAAGATTTGTATAAGAAGTGGGTTTGAAAGAGAGCCAGATAGAAGCATGATGAACAGAAGTGGGAGGATGTTCTAAACTGTAGACACAGCACAGAAGAAACATTTCTCATGCTCTGATGCTTTGTAAGACAAAGGCATTTAGGGTTAAGATGATTAGCTTGAGCATGATGATAACAGGAGATAAGAAGCCAGTAAAGGAAGGCAATGAGAGAATAAGTGGTTAAGGAAAATGGTTTTACCTGTAGTACTTTAGATAATCTGGACAGGGGAAGGTGAAAGGTATGGAAGCCCAAAAGATTATTACAGTAATCAAGGTAAAATGATAAAGGTGTGGATGTGACTTTAATACCAGGCTTAGAGGAGCAGTCGTATCTTCGTGATAGAGCAAGAACCAGTATAATATAGGACGAGTGAATATGTAGAGAAAGGAATAAAACTGACACACCTGTGAGTCTGGGGAATAAAAAGGAGCTATTTAAAAACAAACCTCAACCCCAACCCCCAAATTCGTAAAAATAAGAACTTAAGCACAAGATGAATTAACTCTGTATTTCAGGACATAGGGCTGGAAGGGATCTCCTGCTTTTGAGTCCAGTCCTCTGTGGTAACAGACAACTCCATATATCATTCGTTCATAAACGTACCAAGCTCCAGCTTAAAACTAAGTAGGTTGCTTGTCCCCACTATTCCTATTGTAAGGTTGTTCCAGAATCTCTCTCTTCTGATGGTTAGAAGTGTTCTAACTTCCAGCTTAAATTTATTCCTGGAGAGTTTATACCCATTTGTTCTTGTGCCAACTTGTCCTTGAGCTTAAATAGCTCTTCTTCCTACCTGATGTTTACCCCTCTGGTGTATTTATGGAGAACAGTCATATCCCCTCTCAGCCTTTTTTTGCTATTGGACGTGCTAGTGGTAAAATGAATGCTGTAATCCTTGGATGCACAATTTATTTTTAATCCGTGTCTAGTACCTAACATGGTAGAAGCTAACCTCATTACATAAAAAAAATTAAAAGCAGACAGTTTATATAAGCCACTGTTAAATTATACTTGCATGACCAGTACCACAAGTATCTCCAGTATGCCTTTGAAGGTCAAATGATAATACACAATCCAAATTAATAATCACAATGCATAGTAATTAACCAGAAACAAAACAGAATAAATGGGCTTTGCACCACGCCCTGAGACTTACCAGAACTTGGATTCTAGTGGACACTCAAAGGAACACATTGTAAAAGCAAAGCATTCAGCTAAGAGCCCTGTCACTAATCTTAGTTTTATCCTGGGATCTGATAGCAAGAGCAAGTGATTTCAACAACTGTAAACTGATCTCAAGTGAGGTAGTTATTTCGAAGATAAATGAGTGTATACTATTCAGGGCTGCATGCAGTGCATAGGGGATTATAAGAAAACGTCCTGTATCACAGGATATTTATATCAAATGCTAATCCAAGGCCCTTATGGGTGCATTATAGCTGAAAAGCTATTTTAGAGCTTGTCTGCACTTAAAACACCACTGGGGCACAGCTGCAGCCTTCAGTGTAGAAATACCTATGCCGATGGGAGGGCTTCTGTCAGTGTAGGTAATCTGTATCACCAAGAGCTAGTAACTAGGTTGACTGGAGAATTCTCTATCAACAGGAGGGGGTTGGGTTGGTTTAACTGCATTGTAGATTTTTCATACTCTGAATAATGTAGTTATACCGACCTAATTTCCTTGTGTAAATCAGGCCTTAATTCTAAAACAAAGTTTTAATGCTAATTTTAACTGTCCTCTTTTTACTCAGGTGAAGGCTCTATATCTTCCTCTCTGTGGAATACCCCAAGGTGCTGTTTGTAGCCCTGTTCTGTTCACCATATATTTTTACCATATGACTGTTGGCTGTGTGATATGTGTTAATCTTGGTGCATCTTTGGGGAAAAGCAGGTCTACACTACAGCGGGGATTAATGCTCTGAGATCGATCCACCAGCAGTCGATTTAGTGGGTCTAGTAAAGATTTGCCAAATCGACTGCAGATCCCTGTCCGGTTGACCCCTGTATTCTACCCCCGACAAGAAGAGTAAGGTAAGTTGAGGGGAGATTTTCTCCCGTCGACCCCGCCGCAGTGTAGACCCTGCGGTAACTCGACCTAAGGTACATCGTCTCCAGCTATGTTATTCACATAGCTGGAGTGGCGTAGCGTAGGTTGACTTACCGTGGTAGTGTAGACATAGCCTTAGGGAGCATGTGTTCCACGTTGTAGAAACTCCTATCACCACAACTAGCAGTAGTTGCACCTTTTCTCACCTTGAATCCATGGATTGAAGGGGCATGGAGAGAGACTCTAAAGTTCAGTGTTGAGGCATGTGGTATTAGGAAAAATACTTGTACATGTTCTGTGGCTAACTAGACAATAGTTTGGAAGTGAAAAGGATGGAAGTGCTATTAATAAATCCAATAAATTTCTCAATTTGCATCAGCTTTATTTTAGTGGTGTCTACTGTTGCCTTTATGCTTCAGGACTCATTAGCTTTTTAATGTAAAACTTTATAACTCAGCTATGCTGTTAGCTTTCTTTGAATACCAGACTTCACTCAGTGTAAAGTTTTAATCCAAGAATCAGTACTGCAATCCTTCTGTGCTCTCACCGCCCACAAGAGAAGCTTGTTCAGTTGATTTTTTTAAAATCTTTAAAGTGGTTTCACATGCTTTTACAATGTCTTCCATGTGCTTTTATTTAACACTTTTTATGATCTGTTGGTCTGGCTTGTGTAACCAGCTTTTGAAATATTTAAGAAGAAAATGAAGGTAAAGCATTGCTGGCGTCATCCCATTTCCCCTTGTTCTCATATGTGTGGGTTTTTTGTTTTGTTTTTTTTCTTTTGAAGCGCATGGCAAGCAGGGAGATCTCCAGGGTGAGCTATATACCATTTGTATCTTTTTTAAAATTTCTGTTTTATGTTTTGAGATTGCATTTGCCTTGTATCTACTTTTCTTAATATTTAGGAAGAGTCTTCTGTTAGAACTTTGGGAGCAGGGAGAAAAGTGGGTTGTCAGTTTCTCTTTTCTTAGTTTGGCATGTGGGCTGGGACACACTCTAAGAGGGTTTTTTATATGGAGAGAAAGTATCTTGGACAGGGGTTCTCAAACTGGGGCTCGGGACCCCTCAGGGTTTGCAAGGTCATTATGGGGGGAGGGGTCGTGAACTGTCAACCTCCACCCCAAACCCCACTTGCCACCAGCATTTATAATGGTGTTAAATTAAACACACTTTTAAATATATCTATTTGGAGGGGAGAGTCACACTCAGAGGCTTGTGATGTGAAAGTGGTTGCCAGTAAAAAAGTTTGAGACCCACTGATCTTGGAGAATGATCCATCCACTGTTGTTGTTTTTTTCCCCTCCCATTTGATTGCAGTGTGACTGGTGGGCAGTCAAGCATATCTGCAGGGTAGAGTTCAGCTGGTGAGTTTTACTACATACCAGGCCAGTGATAACCCTAAAACTGGTTTCGTTGGAGGTGGAGAAGGTGCACCAGCTTTGAGTTTTCAACTTAATCCTGCAAGGTTTTGAGCAGCTACTGGGATGTACTGAGCTTCTTAAATTCCAGTGGAGCTGAAAGTGCTCAGTGCTGTACTGAGCTGGTGGGCAGGTCTACACTACTGCAGGGATTGACGCTCTGAGATTGATCCACAGGCAGTCAATTTAGCAGGTCTAGTAAAGACTTGCCAAATCGACTGCAGATCGCTCTCCAGTTGACCCCTGTATTCTACCCTCGATGAGAAGAGTCAGGTAAGATGATGGGAGATTTTCTCCCATTGACCCCCGCAGTGTAGAACCTGCGGTAACTTGACCTAAGGTACGTCGACTCTAGCTACATTATTCACATAGCTGGAGTTGCATAGCATAGGTCGACTTACCGCGGTAGTGTAGACATAGCCTGTCTTTTGGCAAACACCGCTTTCATCCTCTTTATGGGATAAACAGAGGGAAGACTGTTCCATAGAAGCAGAAAGAAAAACATAGGGGAAAAATACCTTAGATGGAAAACTATTAAAAGAGCGAAGAGCCAGTCTGTACTGTCAGGATGTTACTTCTTAAAGCAAGATCAAAGTACACATCTGCAGCAGTTTTATTTTCAATATACTATTCTAATGTATTAACACCTCAATGATATTAATAAACTATTGGGGGTTCAGTTCTGCACATTGTTTTAGTGTAGTTCTGTTAAGTGAACTGAAGGTTTGTCATGTTTATAAATGGGCTATTTTGTTTTAAAGGAGTAGAAGACAAAGAACAAACATTAGTACGAAAGCTTAGCACTTCAGATGCTACGTCTGAAAAGGTAAGAGTGTTCTGGCTGAAATCATCTTATATTTTGTGGCATGATCTTCTGGTTCTTTTTTTCTCTGTTGTAAAGTCAAGCCACACTTTAGGAATAGGTAGCATAAATCCTCAAAGACCATGATGAAATCTGGAGTGGGATTTTAAGCTTGCCTCTGTAGAAATCTAATTGCGCATTCAAGTCTTTTTGTGTGAAAAATGACTTTTGTGAACTTAACTAATGACAAGCTGAATGACTTTTCAATTGTGCTCTCCCCTCTTTTTCTCCCTCCCATCCTCAAAGAAGCTACTGGATGAGGAGGAAGAGATGTCTGAATTGCAGCTTAGACTTCTTGCACTTCAGTCTGCCAGTAAGAAATGGCAGCAGAAAGAACAGCAGGTGATGAAGGAAAGCAAGGAAAAACTAACAAAGACTAAAACTGTTCAGCAAAAAGTCAAAGCCAGTACAAAACCACATTCAACCAAAAAAACCAGCACTACAGGTAATATGCTTATCATTATTAAAATGATTAGCAGTAGTCATCCATCTAAAATGTAATCTGCTATGTAAGGCTCATACTAATACCAAATCTTCACCACCACGTTGCACTCACTAATACCTTTCATTCTCAAAACTTTTAGGGTTTCTGCAAAATGTAACCTTTGGGGACTTGTGTTGGATATGTATATGTATGGAGATTTTTAAAGAAATGAGGTGCAATTACCTGTATATATTTTTATTTAAAGCTAAGCAAGCTTTGAGGAAACAGCAAACAAAGGCATGGAAAAAAATGCAGCAGCAAAAGGAACAAGAAAGACGTCAAAAAGAAGAGGAGCAGAGGAAACAGGAGGAGGAGGAGGAGAGAAGAAAAAGAGAAGAGGAAATCCGAAAAATCCGGGACCTTTCAAATCAAGAAGAGCAGTACAACCGGTTCATGAAGCTTGTTGGGGGAAAGAGGAGATCAAGAAGCAAGGTAGTGATTTGTATTCAGGTGTTATATTTGAGATTCTTGATTGATGCATACTTTCTTTTTCAAACTCTCAGAGAAACAGAATAGTTTAGTGGTTACAACATAGAATTTGGAGCCAGAAGTTTGTGTTTTAATCCCAGATCTGACTGTTTTTGGTCATGTCTTAATCTCTCTACATAGATTTATCCACTTGAAAATTAGTAATCAGTAATTGTTGTTCTCATGAGAGTGCTGTGAGCATAAAATGCATGAAAGATGTTAAACACTCTCTGTAAAGAAGTATAAACCAATTAGTACTCAGTCCTGTTCTAGGAGGTGTAAAGCCAGATTACTGCTTTTTACTAGGTTTTGCAGTGATTCTGGAAATTAAGTTCAGTGGAGTAGCACTCTCCAAAAGTGCTGATTTTAAGACAAATCATGTTATACTGCAGAAGAGAACCAACAATATATATATTGCCTATCAAGAAACAAAGTCTATTCACTGGCAAAAAGTGCCATTAATTTAGAGTTAGGATTGCTTAGTTTTGCTTTTCTAGAATGTGGAGTATCACTGAACTTAAATTTGAAAATCAGGAAATAGTTATTTTTTGCACCCAACCTTAATTCTGTCCTCCTGGAGCTGGCAATAGGCACTGGCACCAAATCAAACTTGACCCTGTCACTAACAGAATTTGTATGGCCATGTCCCCAAACCAATTCTTTAGCCTCATTCCTTTCATTTAGGTGTAGCTGCACTGCCCCAAGTAATAGTTGCAGCAAGCTGCCAGTTTTCTCTCTATTAGGAGAGGTGCAGCTGCAACTAGAGGAATGAGGGATCCCTGTGTTTTGGGCTTGTTATATAGAAGGTCCCATTAGTCGCAATGGCCAGTCCCGGTTTTATAATGTAACAATGTTTGAAAGAGTTCCTGAAAGAACTTTAGAGTTTGAGGGCCGCTAGAATAGCTACTGTTGTCCAACAGTCCACTAAGTCTCAAGAATATAGAGGCATAGTAGTATTTCATCCCATTTTAACACACTTTTGCATATTCTTAGTGCTCACCAGCACTCCTATCTGCATTGGCATTCACACACCATGCATCCTCTGTGCCTTCTGTCCTACACTGTTGCTCTGGGAGTTCTAGCACTGAGGCATGCCAACAGGCTGCACTAGGTGGGCTCATTTTGGAGTAACCAAAAGTGATGTCCCACAGGGAATCCTTAAGACAGTGATAAACGGCTATCAACATCTGTCAAGTCTTTGGGGGCTTGCCTGGAATAGGCAAAGTGGTCAAGAATAGTAAGTCAGGCTTAGATAGTTAGTGTTTGGCTAAGCCCATTCTATCCTCAGCCTTTATCCTAGTCAAGATAAGGCTTGGGAGTTCCCCCTATGCTGTCCTTGTTCATTTCTCCCCTGCTGTCCTCTATGTGCTCAGGAAGGGTATAGTTATATGATCTTTAACTGGGACAGGTTAACATATTGCTCATGGGGGCAGAGATAAGATTTGGAGGGAGGGGGATGGGAAACAACCTTAACTCTGCATTTCCTTGTTTTCAGAAATTCAAGTTTAGCTCTTCCTTCCATGTTCTGTGAGACAAGGCAGTGCTAGACAACTTTAGTTAATAAAGGTTTTGGCACTGAATTTCCCTTGTTTGAGGAAATGATGGTAAAGAGGGGGCATGACTGAGGGGGCACCTCTGATGGGAGCCATGGGTGGACTTCCTAAATACATCGCACTGCTGCTCAGCTACTAGCTTTGCTTTCCTTCTTGCTCCTTCATGCCATTCGTAGGGCTATATCTGAGGAACCTCTTGAGCAAATGATTCCAAATTGGTGCCACAGAGTACCCCATGTTGTGGTATACCACTGTTCATGACAACCTCCTTTATGTACGTGGATTTTAGAGTACTTTGAAAAGTGGGCTTTTAAACACAAGAGCTCTGTTTGAGCAGACCTATGACCAGACCAGTCACTGCTGTTTCTCCTTAATGCTGCTAGCACTTGAAGCAGAACATCCAAAAACAAGCCCTTGGGCACAAGCAGAAAGTAGTCTGAAATTTATCTCTGAAGTCTACCAAAAGCAGCACTTGAACTCAGTTTTTGTGTGGAGAAAAAGAGGGGTGTGTGCTCAGGTTCAAGATAGTTCCTGTAAGCAAGCAAGTGATTGTTGTAGGCTGAGCTCCTCTGCATAGTTGGTCAAATGAGGCATCAGGTGTACCAGTCTCGTGCATATGCAAATCACTTTCTCTCATGTGCCTGTCACAGTTCTTTTTTTGTGAGAGTTTTGTCTCTGGAACCCTTTGGCTGAATGACCCAGAATTTACACAACTAACTCTCTGGCTCTGTGGCTTAGCAATTTTCAAGACAAATTCAGTATGCACGTGGATTTTTTTAGAAGGTTGAAAGCTTTGTTCAACCTTTTACTCTAAAGTTGCTGAGTGCTCTTCCATAATAACTATGTATTAAGTTTTCTTAGTCATTACTTGGCTATTTTGAAAAAAGAGATTTGCTTTTCAGCAGAAACTTTAGTAATTACTGTGATGTCTTGGCAGGAGCAATAGAGTTCTGAAATAGGAATTAATTATAACACCATTTCTTTCAGAAACGCTTTATTCAGGCTTGCCCAAACTTTTAACGCTGGCTAATTGTCAGGAGCTTGATTGTCTGTTATAAGTTTATTTTGGGTTTGATAATTGGATGTGTTTGCTTGTGTAATCTCTTGTAGAAACTGCTGTTATATTCAGAGAAAACAGCATTCCAAACCTCTAGCTAACCTCAATCTCTTCTCTACATAGAGAAGAAAGTTGTAGTTTGACTTCTTAAGCCACAGTTGACCCCCATTTTTGCCGCCTCCTTCCTTTGCTGGGTAGAACTTAATTGAAAAAATGAGCAAGGGGACAGATGGTGGCAATGTTAAAACAACTTAAAAAATGCAAATGCTGTAAGACATGCTAAATTAAAGCACTTTTTTTGTATGCTTAGTCTTCAGATACCGACGTGAGACGGTCTTTAGATAAGCAATCTACTGAGAGCGGAGGAGGGATTTATCAATATGACAACTATGATGAAGTTGCCATGGATACAGACAGTGAAACTAACTCACCAGGTAAGATTAACTTTCAATTTCTGAAATGGTTGAAAAGTATAATGATGAAAAATGGTTGGAATATTACTTCAGTGATAAGAAATATGAAACGGACAATCTCCATCTCAGAAGGGCAGTGTTCGTTTTGTGGACTGAAGTTGAATGGGTAATAATCGAGGCTAAGGTTTTTTGTCACAGATATTTTTAGTAAAAAGCACGGACAGGTCACAGGCAATAATGAGAAATTAATGGAAATCCATGACCTGTTCCTGACTTTTACTAAAAATCTCCATAACAAAATGGGGAGCCTGGGCATCTGCTGGTGGGCTGGGAGCTCCAGGAGCCTCCATCACCTGTGAGGGCTTGGAACTCCAGGGTCCCCCTCCTTTGGTGGCTCAGAGCTGCAGAGATTGTGTCCTCCTCCCCTCCACCCCCGCCCCTGAGCAGCCAAGATTTTCCCCACCACCACCTGGGGCAGTCAGGAGCTGTGTGTGTGTGTGCTGGGGGAGGCGGGCTCCTGCCTGGGGCATCTGGGGTACCCCACAGCTCCCTGCCTCCACGGGTGGCAGGCAACCCTGCAGTTTCCAGCCGTGGCTGGCTGAAGTCATTGAGGTCTTTGGAAGTCATGGATTCCCTGACTAAATCACAGCCTTTGTAATAATGTCCTGCGTGTTTGAGAACAATGTCATTTAAGAGGAACTAATTCTGTCCTGTTTTAAAGCTGATTCTTTTGTATTCCCTAGGGATCCTCTAAAGTGCTTCAGGCTTACACTTAGCCAAATATGACTAGAAACATCAAACTTGTTTATAAATTCATATGGAATCATGTAGAAATGGGGCTCCCCAAAGCATGATGTGAAAAAGACTGTTGACTGTTTCTAGAAGCCCACCCTACACCTAATTTTCTCACAAATTAAATGAAACTATGTTTCAGAAAATATAGTCAAATTTAGAAACGTTACCAATATTTCAATAACCTTTAGTCTTTCCTAGCTGTGTTTATTCCTTTTATTCCATTGTTCTTCATCTTCTGATTTTATTTTCTTATTTTCCATATTTTTTTTTTCCTTCTCAGCAGACTTCCTTGCCCTCTGGCCTCTGTTCCCAAACTTTCTCACTAGCTGCCTCTTAATTTTTTTGCTGCCTGGTTTTCAGAAGAACCATAGAAGAATACTGTTTCCAGGCATGCAAATTATGTGACTCCTTCCTATGGAAGGGTGAGGCCTCTGAGGCTCTGGATCTACATGTCCGAGTATTCAATATTCCTTGAGTTTCTTCCCTATCTGGTGCTGAAGCCTTCATGCGTGTTGCATCTCCTTACTGCTGGTTGCAAGATCAGTTGGAATCTCTGTCCTGGGGCATGTAGTTTCAGAAAGCATGCATTTGTGAGTTAAATCAAACTGAACAGCAAAGATGGGTTTCACTTAGAGTAATGTTGTCTTTGAATATCTGAATACAAATTATAAAGTTAATACCCTGTTCCTACTTTTTTTTTTTTTTTTTTTTTAATTAAGTAGTTCTGTGTGTCTCGTTGTTCGAGTATATACTCCTCTTTTGATCTGGTCTCACCTACCAAAGTTGAGAGGTAAATTAGCATCTTGCCTGTTTCCTCACTTTGCTTTATGGCCATGATTTCAAATGCGATTCAGTATTCTTAGTGGGTTTATTAAAGCATAACATGACTTAGTCATGTTTGGTAACTAGCAACAATAACTTACCATTCTTATTTCTTACATTTAAATGTGTCTCTCTTCATTGCAGCTTCTTCTCCAGTGCAGCCTCCTTTCTTTGAGTGTCCAGTGGAATATTTTCCTCCTCCAGCACCACCAGTTTCCTTGCCTCTGCCACCCCAGGTTACAATAAATAATTTTAATTCATTTATTTGTCTTTTTTTTAATTTTTCAGTTTTAATATATATTTTAGTTCTGTGCCTTTAAAGAAACACTGTCTTGGACCCTACATTTTATGTTGCATTAAAATATGTTAGAATTTCCTAAGAAGTTTGCATGAAGTAGTTCTTCCCAGGCCCTTCTGTGGTACCATTGTGCCTCTGTATCTTTAGGCTGATCTATTGTTCCCCCTCTTGTGTTGGGGTGACTATACAGAAGACCTTCCTTTCCAGACATCAACAAAACCAGGCCATTCTTTCAGTCTTTTTTGGGCTCAGCTGTCTTTCCACCTTCTTTGCTGCTGGAGTTCTAATCAGTTTCTTCTCCTCTTGCATCACCACTTCCAGGTGTGTAGCTGAAGGGTAGGGCAACCCAATCCCCACTTCCCTCTTGGGCTCTGGTCCCCCGGCCCTATATACAAAATGTCTGTCCTCTCTAGCCTCAATACCCCCCACCTAGGGACTAACACCTATTTTGGCTGTGTTGTAGGCCCCTTATCCACCCAGTACCAGTCTCAATTAGACTCTGGTTGCCTTCTCACCTAGGAATTTGCCAGCAGCCTGCTATTCTCTATCTCCCTCTTCCCACTGAACACCTTGGAGCTTTCATATCATTCTTTGTGCCTAGTTGGTGTTCCTTCTTGGGATTAAGAACTCTGAATTCCTGACCTTCAAGGGCATTGTAATAAAGCTTAAGGGACAAACCCTAAAAAGGCCACTGTTTTAGCACTTATTCTTGTCATTACCTACCTCCTTTTTTGTAAATAAGAGTGATTTAACTCCAGCCTTTGATGTCGGCACTGTCTAAATCACTGCTATTTGAATTGTAATATCAAACCATGACTTAATCAGTTTAGTTCATGTCCTTTGTGTCTTTGGAATAATTTAGCAATGAAAAGTTTAGTTAATTCTATTTGGTTTTCAAATTTCTGTTTTTCTTTTTGTAATGCATCTCAGACCGTGCAGCCGTTGAGCCAACTTTATGTGGATGACATTTCTTGTGTTACTCTTGAGCCTCCTCCACCTCTCCCACCTCTTCCACCTGAGGAACCCGAACAGCCACCCAAACCTCCATTTGCAGATGAGGAAGAAGAAGAAGAAATGCTGCTACGAGAGGAGCTACTCAAGTCTCTAGCTAACAAACGAGCTTCCAAATCAGAGGTAGTCTTGTAGTTTGTGAATATAGCCTCTAGATGGCAATCTTGAGCTAACTTAAAGGTGACTTCCAAAGAGTGGAAAATATAGGACAGGTTTTTTTGCTGCTTTATGGCTGTATAAAACAATCCTGAATGAGTTTTTTAAATAAAATCTACTTGGTTTACATTACAAATTACAGGTCTTGTCCAACCTGTTTTTGCTGAAGGACCGGTGGGGTTATAACATTTCAAGGGACTAAAGTCTGAACAGTTGAAAGGGATTTTATTCACTGTTAAACTGTTTATTTGCTTAATACCTATTTAACAAACTATTGGAAGGAATTTCCTTTTGTTAAAGATTCAAACACTACCTACCCTGTCATTTGAGGGCTGAGAGAGCTCTTGCTTTAGTTTTCCAGCAAATATGAAATGGACAGGACTTGACATTTCTAGTATTTGAGGTAAAAAACAAACAACTTATCCCCACCCCTCCCCGTGTTTGTAATGAAAATTAAATTAAACTGCCTATATGATGTCATAAAAGAGGCCACAAACATTTCTTTTGCAGATCACCTGTAAACAAGAGCAGGACCATTCTTGCCTAATATACATTTTGGCGTCACTACACAAGTGGCGATAGGTATATAACTTGGATCAGAAAGTTGAAATATGTTCTGGTGGCATAGCATCTCTGTCATAAAAGTTTAGAGAGATGGCATAGGCACTAACATGCTAATATTTTTCAGTTGTTGTTTTTCACATATAGCTGTACACCTTTTGAAACACGTTTGATATAGTATACTGTTTCCCCTCTCTCCCCTCCTGTTCCCCCCTCTCCCCTTCTTTTTATTTCCTTATGTAGGAAACATCAAGTAATAGTGGCCCGCCTTCACCTCCAGTTCCAAATAATTCCCAGTCTGTGCCAAGAAGCAATCTATCAGCAGTCAGTATTAATACTGTATCCCAGCCTCGGGTACAGAACACAAAGTTTGTTAGAGTACCACGACCTCCACGAGCAGTAATCACAGTAAGGAAATAACTTGAATTTTCTTTTAATAAGACCATCTTATGAACTAGTCTTAACTCATATGGTAAGTTAGAAGTAAAGGATCTTCTTTGTGTTAGAGCAGAGATTAGGAACCTGTGGCATGTTGGACCATTGTCTTTCCCTTCCTTGCAATGAAATATTTAATTCTCTTGTACATCTAAGAATTTATGGCTTCTCTGAGCTGGGAGAAGATGCAGTGGCCCTTCTTAAATAACCTTTTAAAATTAGCTAAAGTTTTTCCCATTTTAGGTTGGGGTCGGGGGGAAGAGAATCTTGAGAAGATAAGATGCACGAAGCAAGCAGCAAATGTAATTTCATACATTTTTATCAGTCTAGTGCAAAATGGTTTAGCTGTCATTTAAACATTGTTTAAATTGCCTTAGGTTACCTTTCACCAGGAATGTCAGACACTGAAGATTATTACCCTTTCCCACTTTTAGCATTCAGCGTCTTATAGATTCAAAGCACTGTATGAGCATTTGAGGCATGGTCACAGTTCAATGAGTTTGTGAGACTGTTTAAATACAGTCCAGTTATTTGGTTTGATATTATCTTACACAAAGTTGAAGATGAGGGGAGATTTTACAGGTAGAAGATGCTCGGAGATAGAAAATTTAAAAAACAAAACAGTGAAACCAGCATTTTTAAGATGGAGGGGAATTAATGAGGTATAAGATTATTAGCACTAAGTGGTCAGGGTAGTTCTGTTCTGACAGTTGACTTATCTGAAATTTGATTATCAGAGTCCATGCTAAATATATGGTGGTTTTTTAATCCTGTTTTAATGGCTCTGAGACGTGGGTTCAGATCAAGTCAGCTTCTGATTTGTGGTGTCCATCATCTCTCTGAAGCACTGTTGAAGTGTTTCACTGCCTCCATATTGTTTTGTAAGGAGAAGGGAGCTGACTACACTGATATCATTTTGGTTAGAATTTATCAGAGCTTCTCAGTCTTCTGATGTAACCTCTCGTGTGCATCACTCTCATTGTTAGCTGTATTTACTTTAAAAAAACTTATGATATCCCACTCTTTCTGATATCTTTAGAGGGGACAAGGTCATATTTCCCCCATCTTCTGGCAAACGTTCTTTCCATCTCCTTAACCCTCGGTGTCAGCTGCCTACTTCTAACCTAATTTCAAACAATACAAGAGTAATTTGAGATACAAAGGACTCCTGGCCTTTGTGGCACATTATACTTGTGTTAATCAGTTGGCAGTTGCATGTGTTCTGTAAACTGTTCTTTTGGTAATTTTTTTATTTAAATCTCGTCTGAATCACTTCATCAACTGTTAGAGGATTTTGAAAGAGTTCTTTGTCCTATTGTCTTAAATCTGACCCAGGGGAAATTCAATTCAACTGTTATGTTACAGAAACACAAAGAAAAATTGTACTAGTTAATTGGAGATGGATTGCAATATTTAGCCTTTTTAATTGCAAGATCACTTTTATCAGCTGTGATGATGGGCAGTTTTTAAAGGGCTGAGCAAGTCCTGATAAGTTTTTCTGTATACTCCTAGTTAATGATTATTAGCTTAGTTATTTTTTACATTAATTAAAAAATGATGGATGATATGTTTGTATATGATTAGCCTTGCTCATTTTTAACAACTTTTCATTTTGCATAGCCATTCTAATCAAGTGTTTTTGAGTTTTGAATCAGCATAGTGATAGAAAAGTCACTCAATTTTCAGGCTTGTTAAAAGCCATTACTTATTGTGAATGCGGTAGCTTAATGTCTAGAACAGGAATATTTTCCTGTGTGTGTTAAAGGAGGTGTGGCCAGACTAAGGCCTCATCTACTCTTAAAACTTACACTGACATAGCTATGTCAGTCAGAGTGTAGGGAAAAAAATACATACCAATGCGACATAACTGTGCTGACAAAAACCTCAGTGTAACTGGAGCTATGATGACGAAGAATAGATAATGTCATTCAGGGAGGTGATGGTCCTAAATCAGCAGAAAAACTCCTTCTGTTGGCATACACTATGGCTACAATGGAAGGCTATGCCTGCATGGCATCTCCCAGTATATATGGGATAGATGCTCTGTAGTGTAGACACAGCTGTAGATACCTGCAGCAGATCACTTGCATAGCTGCTTCTCTCCCCTCTACCCACAATCACTGTCAATTCTCATCACTCTGTTAGGGCCAACTTGTGTGGTGGTTTGTTTGTTTGTTTGTTTGTTTGTTTGTTTATTTTTAAATTTTGACTTGCGGTATTCAGGATTTTTTTTTATTCTTTGAGTTCCTGAAATTGAGACTGTTTTCTTTTTAAAAAGTAAGCTTCTAGCCCTCATGGTTGCAGAGAAAAGCTTGAAAATGTGTAGTGTGTTCCCTGAAGGTTCAGAACACAGAAGACTATTACAAGAAACTAAACATTTGATTTAAAAATAATAATCTAAATCATGATTTTTTTGTGTGTGTGTGTGTGCCTGACTCATGGTTTTTGAACGCTTGCGGTTGGCAATGCTGCACTATGTGCTGGAACAATGTGTACATGATCCTAACATAACTGCTGGGAGTGGTGGTGAGGGGAGAAGACAAACTGCTAATTTGTTTCAGGCTCCTGCAGCCCTGGAAAGCTACATAAGATCACACTCCTCCCTATGCATGTTTCCACTTGCACTGAGAAGAATAGTAGAATGAAAGTGACAAAGGGTATGGCTACACTTGCAAGTGCACAGCGCTGCGGTGGCAGCCCTTTGAAGTGTGAGTGTGGTCGCAGCGCCAGCGCTGGGAGAGAGCTCTCCCAGCGCTGCACGTACTCTACCTCCCTGTGGGGATTAGCTTACAGCGCTGCGGCACTGTTTACACTGGCGCTTTACAGCGCTGTATCTTGCTGCGCTCAAGGGGGTGGGTTTTTCACACCCCTGAGCGAGAAAGTTGCAGCGCTGTAAAACGCCAGTGTAGCCAAGGCCAAAGTTACTGTCTTTTGCGCAGCTGCTCAAATTCGTGTTATTGCAGAAGTGGTATATGTAGGAAAGTGAAGTAATACAGGCTTCTTCTTTGAGATTTGTAAAATATTGAAGGGACACTGCTCTGAGGTAGAGGGTAAACATTACTCTGTAGCTGTCTAGTCTTGACTGACATTTGATCATGCCTGTGTTAGGAGGAAGGGAGAGAATCCACTGGAGAGTGGAGGGTGAAGTTGCCTTTAACTGTACATGCGAAAGTCTATAATTATTTGATCCACTCAGTCTTGAGTACCTTGTCTGAGTATGTGGGACTGGGACTAGAAAGATCACTGCATAGTGCTAGCACAGACTTCCTTTGTAGCTTGCTGTTTTCTTTGCCTCCATTCTCTATCTGTAAAATTAAGATACTTTTCACTTCACATAACTGTTGTGAGAATTAATCCTTTAAATACTCAGGCACTTGGAAGGGGCTCTCACTAGAAGGGCTCCCATTACCAGAACTTGCAAGTGCCTCGGTATTTAAAAGACTTATTCTCACAGCAGTTATGTGAAGTGGAAAGTATCTTAATTTTACAGATATATAATGCGTGTGTGTGTGTGTGTGTATGTATGTATGTATGTATATATGCACATACATACATACTAGAACTGATCCAGAATATAATTGGAGCAGGGTTAAGTGTTCACATAAAACCTACGCTATAATGCATCTGGTTTTACTTCTTTTGCTAGTAGGTATAAAAATAAATACTTTCTCTGCAGCTTCCCAAGCATAAGTCAGTAGTGGTGACACTGAACGATTCAGATGATAGCGAATCTGATGGAGAGCCATCTAATTCGACGAATAGTGTATTTGGAGGACTAGAATCCATGATCAAAGAAGCAAGAAGAACTGCAGAGGTAAATGATATGTCTGTCTATAAAACTTAATTTTAGCACTTTTTAACCTCAAAATTCACAGCAAACCTTTCAAGCAAGGGCAATGAGATAGTCATGTGTCAAAAACAGAAGAATATTGAGTGATTTCTATGATACTGTGCCTGGGCTAGTAATTGTTCATTGTGTTGCAAGAATGATGTAAACTCCTTTTTGTTTTAGTTAAAAATAACCTCAGGATAAAACTTGAAGGTGTACTAAAATGCTTAATTGAAAAATAAAACCCAAACACAGAATTCTAGGTTGTGGAAGGTAAGAAAGGGGGCTGCTAATTGAGTATATTTGGCTTTAAAAACCTTTTACCCACTGTGTAATCTGTTAATGACTACATCTTAAAGCTTTAAACATAAAGAAAAAATGTAATTGCCCCTTAAATATAATATGGCTTCTGCAAACATTTGCATTTAATTTAGTGTGTGGGGAGGTGTAATATTGGCATATTTTGATTAAGCTCTCTTTATATAACAGGCCTCAAAACCCAAAGCACCTCCAAAATCAGAAAAAGAAAATGATCCTATGAGAACCCCAGAGGCCTTACCAGAAGATAAGAAGATTGAATATCGACTCTTAAAAGAAGAAATTGCCAGGTGCGTTGGAGTTTCAGTGTATAACAGTACAGCTTTGAAGAACCTATATTTTGTTTTTAAGCCATACCAGTACCCAGTCCTTTTAATTTTGAGAAAAAGATAAGATCAGTAGAATTAATGTGAAGTGCTTCCTTAGATTGTAAAAATAAATTGGCTTTTTTTAGATTCTTTTTAGTAAGATTATTCAGTATGTGAACTGCTTGGAAACAATTCCAACTTCAAAAATCTACCTCTTACTTGAAATAGAGCCATATTACTTTCCATAAAGTGCTGCTACTAATTTGTGTTCTGGGAGTATATGCAGTCAGAAGACATAATGTGTAGCTATTTGCAATTTCTGGATATTCCATGTGTTTTGTTTTTTAATATGTCTGTTTTAGTCGAGAGAAGCAGCGCTTAATTAAATCTGATCCATTGAAGAACAATTCATCTCCTGCAAACTCTGATGGTGAAGTTGATGGGGTTGGTAGAATAGCAATAGTTACAAAACAAGTTACAGAAGCAGAAGCAAAACTTAAGAAGCACAAGTAAGTTCTTCAGTATGATGTAAACTACACTGAACTTGTTTAGGGGGAAGGAAAGGTTAAAATGTTCATGAATGTGTAACTTCAATACAATAGGGCTGGATTATCCACTGCTTTGCACCTTATGTTGACACTTATTGCTTTACAAAATGAGTGTGATTTTGTAATGCCACCATCAGGGTACCCTACTGCCCTCTTTCGTTCTCTCCCATCACTGTCATTTGAAACTTCGGTTGTAGGCCCCCAACTGAATTGCTCTGGATTTAGAGTCAAGTTGTAGTATAAGTACTATTTTTCTCTTCCCTGCCCTTCCTGCCAGGTCTAAGTACAGCTCTTATTGAATCAGCAGCTTCTTGTCTTTAGGCAACCTCTGTTGGTCAAGTCTGCATCTTCTTGCCCTCTGCTAAAGTATACACCTGCCTGAGAAGAGGGCTAGACTGTGGAAACTGGAGCAGAATTTTTGGCGCCCTTAAACATCTAAAATTACCAACAAAATATTTTTAAGATTTGCCATTTTCTCATCTGATTACCATATTTAAAATGATGTCATTGATGGACTAAATCTGCCTATTCAGTGTATCTGTCCTAGGTTACCCAGCTGTAATGCACATGCTTGCCTGTTTCATGGGAGGTTATATACTTAATGTCTGCAGAATAGTTTGAGTTAATTTAATGAAAGGTGCTATGAAAGTGTTTGGTTGGCTGATGCAACAGGTTAAGAAGTTTGGGGTTCAAAGTGGTAGTCTGTAATTCTGTGCCATCTTGGTCTTTGGAAAAATGTGATTTATTAAACCAACTTTTTAATTTTTAGACTTTTGTTAATGAAGGATGAATCTGTTTTGAAACATCTCCTGCAGCAAGAAGCGAAGAAGAGAGAATCGGTACGAATTGCTGAAAATAAGATTGCTAAACTTGCTGAGCAACTGCAAGCAACTGAAAAGATTCTGGATGTTAATAGGGTGTTTTTGAAGAAGCTTCAGGAACAAGTAGGTTTGAACTGTCAGGAAAAAGAAATTGTTCAATTTGTTTTCTATCACTATATGAACGTTCATATTTTTGGAGTTGTGTAAATTCAGTTCGGAAGTACGTGGCTTTATTTGTACTGTGCAATGTATTAAATCACTTAGCTGTGTCTAAATTTTCTCAAATCAAACTTTTTATTGGTAGAAAGTGCATGTTTTCTTGAAGTACTAAAATATTTTTTTCTCTTCAGATTCACAAAGTCCAACAACGAGTTACAGTGAAGAAAGCTCTGGCGTTAAAATATGGAGAAGAGCTTGCTCGAGCAAAAGCAGTGGCAAGTAAAGAAATTGGAAAACGAAAACTGGAACAAGATCACATCAGAGTAAGTCAGTCACATAAACTTGCACCTTTCTTTAGTCAAAAAGCAATAACAATTTTGTTTAGCTAACTTGAGTCCAGAATTTTCAAATAGAAGCTCAAGTGGGAAAGTATTTTAAAAGGTGAACTGTGAAGAAAAATCTAGTTTTTTTTTCCATATACACCTCCTATGTCGTAATATATAAGCAGTCTGAAAGTTTGTTCCAGAAGTCTTCTCTGTTGGATTTTTACATTTGGAAGTGTTAGGGTTTTACTTCCATCTCTTTGCTGGAGAAAATGAATAGTGCTATAATAAGACTCTGGCCTGAGCTATATGGGGAAGGATTCCTGCATGTTGGTGACATCACTATTCGGCTCCTTCAAAGATTTTGCCCGAGCCGTCCAGCTGAGACAAGTAAGTGATGATCTGATATTAATAATCTGAAAAACAAGCTGAGGAACGCAATTTGGAAGAAAAGCAAAGCTCAGAGACAATTTGAGGCAGTTTTTTGTAAGTTATATATATTTTTTTGTTTTCACTTTTTTATATGTATTTGCTTTACATTTTACATGTAAACTTTGGTAACCCAAATTTGTGTGCTAAAGATTTATAGAGTGGTGTAGACTAATTTTAATAGAAAAATCAGCAAACATTTCAGTGGAATTGTGGCAAATTATGTTGTGGTTTTCCTGGTGTTTTTGTTTAAATTTTCAGGCAAGAGTTTAAAATATGTACTTCTAAGCTGAGTCAAATGTTTTACCCTGTTTCATTATCTCCTGTCAATATTTCAGTAAATGCAAAGAGATATTAAGGGATTTTTTTTTCTTTGTAGCCAAACAAAATGTTGAAATTGGATCATTCCCCTGCATCAAGTCCAAAAAAACATTCAGCAGAATTGATTGCACTGGAGAAGAAACGACTACAGCAACTGGAGTATGAGTATGCCCTAAAGATTCAGAAACTTAAAGAGGCCCGTGCACTTCAGATCAGGGAACAACCAAATATTACTCCAAATGCAGAAGAGGAATCTGAATTTGTATTACCTCAGCCATCACTTCATGACCTTACACAAGACAAACTGACCCTAGACAGTGAAGAAAACTATTTTGATGATGAAATTTTGTCTAACTCAAACAGAGAACGAAGGAGATCTTTCAGAGAATCCAGTTCTTTTACTAAACCTAATCTTAAGCACATGGACACCCCCAAACAAGAAATAAACAAACTTAGTAAAAAAGCAGTGGAGGAACCTGAACTTTTTCTTGGGTTGAATATTGATGAACTGAAAAAACTTTATGCTAAAGCTGACAGCTTGAAAGAGCTGCTTATAAAAAGTACTGTTATTATGACTTCTAAAGAAGAGTTTTTATGTGGTCAGGTAAACTTGTGCCTCAACTCCTTTTTTTAATACTTAACTTGTAATTACATCATGGTGATTTGCTTTTTTTTTAAATGAAGACTAGGTTTTTGCTGTATTATAGTTCTTTAAATATATATTTGTTTCCTAGGAAATTTTGGTGGATATGGATATTATTACGGCACAAAGTAAACAAACTGAAGTGAGACCATTTCCATTTGGGCCATATCATAGTCCCCTTCTAGTTTTTAAATCCTACAGGTATGAAAGCTATATTATCTGTATGTGTGGCTTCTTTGTTTATGGAATATTTTAATTGCTTTCAGTGCTGTCTCTATTTCTTCTTACAAGTTCTATAACACCACAGGTAGATTTGGCTTAAGAACAGCTTTTGTAACCTTAGTTTGGGATTCTATTCTTTGGAAGATTTGACGTTTTAAAGTTCTGTGTGTGATGATAGGTTTTACGTGTCATGCTTAAAAGTTTAACTTTCTTTAACCAAAAGTCATCTTAAAATTATTTTTGTGCTTCAAAGAAACAGGAAATTTATCTCTAGTGACTTTAATTATTCCTTCATTCATTACCTATAGGGCCCCATTTTGGTGCAGCAAGATGGACCTAAAGGTCTATGGCATTTCAGTTCCATAAAATGAATTCTGTGCTAGATTTAAGCAAATTCTAAAAATGGAGGATTACATTAAATTAAATACAAAAATTAACACCATCAGTGCAATGCTCCTTTTATTTGTTTTATATTAGCTCTTATGTTACACTGCCCATAAATTTACGATATGCTGTAGATTTTTGTATTACAGCATTGTAATACAGTGGGAAGGCAGAAGCTGAAGGATAACATTCTTACAGTAACAGCTTTTCTGTGCTTTCAATATAGTACAGACTATCTTGATTCCCTTGCCATACTAGAAATTGACAAACTTAAAATGCTGTCATAGTTTAGCACTGAATTTTATATTAAAGGAAAAACCACCAAAACCATCTGGCTATTAAGACTCAGCTCATACTGAGTTTCTGTGCACCTGTTCTTGAGGCTGTCTGATATTGAGCTTTTAGTACTATGACTTCTGAGGTTATTTAATCCTTAGCAATGTGCTTTACAGCTCTGCTTGATGCCAATTAAGTGCAAGAGCACAAGTCTCCAGGTTTGCATTAGATCTTAACTCTAATATGTAACTCTCCCTACAGTGTGTGCATTAATTCCCCATGTGCATGTAATGAGGTTTGGTGACTGAAGGGAGAGCAGGATATTGGAGTAGAAATCTATGTGGAGGGAAAGAACTGTGCTTCTGTGTTACTCTTAGTAGGTCAGCTGTATTTCTACTCTAGTCAGCTTTTCAGAAATGCAAGATACTTCCGGAAGCAAAATACAATTCCTTTTTAAAAATTTATATTTAAAACCACTTTTCTGTTTGTCCACCAGGGATTCACATTACTTTTTTTTTTTCTCTCCCTTTAGGTTTAGCCCCTATTTTCGAACCAAGGAAAAGCTTTACCTCAGTTCAGTATCCTACAGCAATATGATTGAGCCAAAACAGTGTTTCTGCCGTTTTGATTTAACAGGCACATGTAATGATGATGATTGTCGGTGGTGAGTCCTTTTCAGCTTTGTGCATTTGTACCAAATCAGAAGTTGCAGAGGTTACTGCTGCCAAGAGATGAAAATAGACATATCTGATTCTTAACGAGGTCTGTCTGCAAGATGTACTGTTGCCTTCCATTCTAAATCTTGTCTCATTACGTACTTGCTTGCGTAAATTCACTTGGCAGGAAGAACATCAGTGTGCTAATTCCAGTCCTAGAGGGAGATCTCTTTTATGTCTGAATTTGGAAAAAGAAAGATTGCTTGAGTGTTTGAGGATTTTGTTCACCATTATGTCAGATCCTGCGGGGTGTACTTTAGGTTCTTTTGTATTGAGGTGGGAACTCTCTTGTATCATAATTACTGCAGGGTCTTTTGTTACCTGATGTAACAATGGATGAGGAAACATACATTTAGCACACTATAAATAAATTAGTAACATCTATAGTGTGGAATTATTTAATAAAAGATCCTATTGTAATGCAAGAGATCAGTTTAAAACTGCTTTGGAAGAACTGCATTAAAATCTGTGTAATTTGAAGGCATATCACTAACTGGTGTTACCCGTTATATTAGCAATGGCCTGTTCATTAGTGAGCTGTTACTTGCCTACCATGCCTCTTGAACCATTGGAACCTCTCAAATGATGAGGTTGATCTGACTTGACCGAAAAAAAAAAAAGTGAAAGTGAAGTATTGATTCAATTACTCTGGGTATATAATCTGTAACCAATAGCAACTAGATTATTTCTGAGAAGAATTCTCCTACCAATACACAAGGGCATGAGACGCTCGACTCCCGTTACTTTTTGGAGGAAGATCATATGAGCAAACCTAGCTATTTTAAGTTAGACGTGTTCTCCTTTACCAGAAGTAGTGCACATCTATTTCTTGTACGCTGTGGTAAGACTATACCCAGGATACCTAAATTGGTCTACACAAACATGCACTGAAATAACATCAGTTATAATTGGCACCTTTTTGTTACATCCGTGCAAGTGTGTATTTTGAAGTGTGGTCCACACACTGACTTGTACTGAAATATCAAAAGGGGTGAATTAAAACCATGTTAATTATTTTATTGCAAGTTTGTGTTTAAGCAAGGCCTAAAAGCATACTTGTTAATTAGTAGAAATTTCAGGGCACCTTACACGTTGTGCTCCATAGACATCTTTTTAATTGTTAATTTTTTGTTGTTTTCTCTGTTTTTAGTGGGGTTTAAGTAACGCTTGCTGATTGTGGCCCTGATATTAAATATTTACTTTGGTAATATTTTGTTGTCTGAGAATCCTTTTTTTAGTCTAACTTTTCAATTTTTTTAGGCAGCACATGAAAGACTGCACTCTTAACCGAAAGCAACTGTTTCAAGACATTCTTTCTTACAATTTAACGTTGATTGGCTGTTCAGAGAAAAGCACTGATGAGGAAATCGGCATTGCAACAGGTTTTTAAGTTTGTTTCCTACTGAATGTAAAACAGGGCATTTTTTCCCCCAAAGGATAACTTTTTTATTTTCATTGGAAGTTCTAGAATTAAAGAATCATTGCAGTTTTTCTAGTGGTCATTGTATACATCATAAAATGTTACTGTATGGAAATGTGGAAAGCCATTTTTGAGTCAGTCAGTCCATAGTAAATTTCTTAGTAGTAGACAGTAACTCCTGCATTCAGGAAAAACTCCTTCTTTATTCAGGAGAAAACGCTCCCTAATTTCACTGGGCATTTCACTCAAACAAGAAATGAAGAAGACAAGATCTCATGGGGGGGGAGCAGAAACCTTTACCTTCCTTTTGTATTGCTTATATACTCAACTTGATGAGATGTTGTGCTTTATTAATGGAACTAGGTATAGTGTGAATAGGCACCAGAAAAGCTTCTTCTACAATCAAGACACTTAATCATATTCTAATCTATTCTTGGGGCTAGATTTAATGATGATTATTTTGAGCCAAAGTGTACATATTCTCTTGGGATATAGGATCAGACAAACCCTTCTCTAGAGATAAGACTGATGACTATGTAACTTTGCCACTTACCCATCCAACTTTAACCTGTTTAAAATATTCTGAATATTAATGTTTTTAAACTTAATGGTGTATTGGTGTACACATTTTTTAAATTGGAAAAATGAAGCAAGATTTCTTAATTCCTGTAATATGCTCTCTATTGATACTTCTGCTTTGCCATGCCAAAAAGCTCGAGATAAACTGTTGGTTTTAAAAAGTATATATGATCTATATCATTCTGCTACTAAGAGACTGAGCCTGATGCCATTTTTAAAAATCTAGATACAGTTTTGGAGAATGTCTTGTGAAATTATGCAAATTTGAGGAGTGGTCTAGGGTTCAGTAGAGAAATTGATTTCTTAAACATCATTATTCTAAAAAAGGATCTTTTTTTACTGCAACCATGTTGGATTGTTATAAATGAATTTTTAAAAACAATGTACTTTTCATCGTATAGGATGACTATATTTCATTCATTCTAGATAGTGGATGTGTACTGTTCAGTTTCATTTTTCCAGTTCTCTTAGCCAAATGCAAGGGGAGGAGCTTAAATCAGGATCTAAAGAGCTAGGGAAAGTGGTGAAGTTCCATGTTCCTTCCCCTTCCCTCGGATGTCTCTTCCCCATCTTTGAGGAGTAATGGGATGAAAGTAACACAAGAAAGTCAGACTAGAAAAATCAGAAAGAAATCTGTTTGTGAGATGTAATCTGTAGCAGTGGCTTAGAAAGCACATATGGAAGCCCCCTTTTTTAAGGATAGTTACACGTAGATTAGGCCAAAGTACTGCAGGAATAATCTCGGGGATAGATAAAATCGTCCTAATATATCTTTTCTGAATTCTGACTTCTATATCCAGCCACACTTCATAAGCATATTAACTTGAAATGACCAGCACTGAAATAGTGGTGGTGGTATTTATATTGTCATTAAGCTTTCTGCTGAGATTATGTCATGTTTTAATATTTCATAAATGGCACACATCTATTTATAGCTCTGTCTAGTTAAGTTATAATCTTGGTCTCATTTTAGAAAAATATGTCGAAAAACTTTTTGGTGTAAACAGAGATCGAATGTCAGTGGATCAGATGGCTGTTCTTCTTGTTAGCAATATCAATGAGAGTAAAGGTCACAGTAAGTAGTTGTTTGATATTTTTAAAAAAACAGCCTATTATAGTGTTAGCATTGTGTATGAGCTTGACAAATTCTTACGATAGTATTGTAAAGAGAAGATCTGCTACTCTATTTAAGTTCATTGCACTGAAACATATGGTTATGGTCTTCTGTCTTTAAGCGACTTTTGTTATAGGGTAAAAATTTCAAAAGTGACTTGTGCACTCAGGAACCTAAGTCTCATTGAAGTGTCATAAACAGATAGCTAAGGGTTAATGTCTCTTTCACCTGAAGCACCTGACCAGAGGACCAATCAGGAAACCGGATTTTTTTTCAACTCTGGGTGGAGGGAAGTTTGTGTCTGAGTCTTTTTTCTGTCTGCCTGCTTTCTCTGAGCTTTGGAGAAGTAGTTTCTGTTTTCTAATCTTCTGTGTTTCTAAGTGTAAGGACAAAGAGATCAGATAGTAAGTTATATGGTTTCTTTTCTTTGGTATTTGCATGAATATAAGTGCTGGAGTGCTTTGATTTGTATTCTTTTTGAATAAGGCTGTTTATTCAATATTCTTTTAAGCAATTGACCCTGTATTTTGTCACCTTAATACAGAGAGACCATTTGTATGTATTTTTCTTTCTTTTTTATATAAAGCTTTCTTTTTGAGACCTGTTGGAGTTTTCTTTTCTGGGAAATTTCAGGGAAATTGAGTCTGTACTCACCAGGGAATTGGTGGGAGGAAGAAATCAGGGGGAGATCTGTGTGTGTTGGATTTGCTAGTCTGATTTTGCATTCCCTCTGGGTAAAGAGGAAAGTGCTTTTGTTTCCAGGACTGGGAACGGAGAGGGGGAGTCACTCTGTTTGGATTCACAGAGCTTGTGTCTGTGTATCTCTCCAGGAGCACCTGGAGGGGGGAAGGGAAAAAGGATTATTTCCTTTTGTTGTGAGACTCAAGGGATTTGGGTCTTGGGGTCCCCAGGGAAGGTTTTTCAGGGGGACCAGAGTGCCCCAAAACACTCTAATTTTTTGGGTGGTGGCAGCAAGTACCAGGTGCAAGCTGGTAACTAAGCTTGGAGGTTTTCATGCTAACCCCCATATTTTGGACGCTAAGGTCCAAATCTGGGACTAAGGTTATGACAGAAAGTCAATGGAATCTATACTTCTAAGTCACTTAAATATTTCTGACAATTTTACCTAAAACGACTAACTTTGAACAAAAATACATTGGTTTGTGGATGCAAAAGCAAATAATTTCTGTGTTCTGGTTGGTTACAGCGCCTCCATTTACAACTTGGAAAGACAAAAGGAAATGGAGACCTAAGTACTGGAGAAAACCTGTTTTAGATAGTAGCAGCAGCAGTGAGGAAGAACAATCTTTGGGACCTATTAAATATGGTAAGGCAAAATTGTGGTGTGCATTAGAAATAACTAATGGGGGTGGGAGGGAAGTTGTAAGCACTTATTCAGATAAAGCATACATTTGCTTCAGTATATGACCCATTTATATACTCCATGCATAACCTTCTTGACTACCTTCTCTTCATTTGCCTGTTCTTTATTCAAGGATGATTAAATCTATGTATGTCTATTTTAAAAAATGAATAATTTTAAAGGCTTAGTAGGAGCTCTTATTCCCTTCTCTTAAAAGGACCTTGCTAGAATGTTCTGGATCATCTGAGATTGGAGAGATTTCCCACATGATTTTTACCGATGGCACAAATCCCCACAGAGTGAATCCTCCAAGAAGGATCTTCAGAGAATCAGACTCGTTTTGTGATGAACTTTCTCCTATGAGCTCTGCCTCACTCAGTGCTGCCCTATAAATTATTCCTAACCAGTCTGATCCTGCAAAAGCAGCCCTCTACACTTGCCTTTTTCCAGTTTTCACATTGGGACTAAAGCCAGTTTTCTGTGCCATACTTATTGCTTCTTTCCATCTTTAAGGAGACAGTACCTTTACCTTTCTCTAGATGTGGTGGGTGGCTATTGTCCGGATACCTTTCAAATACAATTATTTGGGAAGTCTGTTTGATAGTATTTTCACTCATCTTAAGTATACGATTAATTAGTTCAAGTTCCACTGTGAAAGGTAATCTGCATGCTGAACAGACACACTTTTTATTCTTGCAGCCAATCCTGTAGAACACAAAACAAATGTTCGAGCTCTGGATGCTGTTGTGACTCCAGATGATGTCAGATATTTCACAAATGAGACTGATGACATTTCTAATCTGGAGGCGAGTGTACTTGAAAACCCCTGTGATGTACAGCTTTGGATTAAACTTGCATACAAGTACTTGAGTCAAAGTGAAGGGTAGGTTCTTATCTGTATGCAAACAAATCTGTTGCCCTTTTATATATATATATATATATATATTTTTTTTGTTTGATGCTTTTCACCTGTGCTACTGTAATCAGGTTTCCTTCCTGGTGTCAAAGGACCCTTTGTTTCTTTGACAAAGCCGCAAATACCTTATTGCTTAAAAGCAGTTAGAAAAAACTTCAGATTAGATCTCTTGCTGTACACAGTCCAGTGCATGAGTAATAAATTATATTTGCATTTTAACTCCAGACAGGTTTTTATTTCAGAGTGGAAGTAGTTGAAATAAGAATTAGTAAAGCAGTAATTGCTTAAAAAATGAACAGTTTATAAGATAACAGTGGAATAAATTTGTCCAGTTCTGTGAATTTTTACATCGAAGTAAGTATAATAGATGGAAACACTGATTTTAAATCTGCCTTTTAGAATGTTTGGGATGGCATTCTAAGACAACTTGTACTCAAGGTGCCTTAAACTGACTCACTAGAGTAAGAACTGCCAGGTGTTTTTATAGTTTTTAATCTATGTGGGAAAATGGTAACCTAACTCCAGTGTGTTTTTCGTGTAGTAATTTTCTTGCCTTTGGAATTCTTAGTACAGTATATACTAGATCATAAGCTGGTTCGTTTATAAGCCAACCGCCCCTTCCCCCCCCCCAGGGGATAAGTAAAAATGCAAAATTTTTATAACCCATTCATAAGCCAACCCTGTAATTCAGGGGTCAGCAAACTTTGGCTCCTGGGCCATCAGGATAAGCCGCTGGTGTGCCAAGATGGTTTGTTTTACTTCAAGCGTCCGCAGGCATGGAGGTAAACCTAAGTAAACAAAGTGTCCTGGCATGCCAACTGCTTACCCTGACAGGCCAGGACAGCAACTGGTGGGGAAACTTTGGGGGCAGGGAGAAGCTGGGAGTCAGGGGACTAACCTCTGTGACCACCCCCAACATGACCCCACCCCTAGCCTGGGACCCCCACTCTCTCCCCTTCCCACCTTATCTGGGGAGGGCTAGAGGAGGATGTCTCTGGTCTGGCTGGAGCTGTTCGGGCAGGCCTAGCGGTGCGGCTGCAGCCTGCTCCGGCAGGTCAGACTGGGTGGCGCGGCTGCAGCTTGCCAGCCCCAGAGCTGCAGCTGCTTCAGAGGCTGGGGGGAGAGTATCGTGGCCAGAAGTGGAGAGACTCTGGCCCAGGCTCTTCCCTTCTGGTTGTGCTGCCTCTCCTTGCTCCCTTTTATTGGGGAGAGGGTCTATGTCCCACCACTCCTTCTCTATACCCGTTCATTAGCCAACCCCCTTCTCTGGTGCTTCCCTTTTTTACTAAAAAAAATTTGGCTTATGAACGAGTATATACAGTAACTGTTTTTCCATTTTCCTTAACTGATTAGAATTAGAGAATCAACATATTTTTGTTTTATGGTCAAAGCATTCCAGTAGTAACTTGGTCACTTACGATTGAGTAGGCTGTTTCATTCTAAATTTCTTAAATCGTAAACTGTTCCAGAATGGGATTGTCTCTGCATGTGTGTTTGTGTAAGCCATAGTAAAAGAGACCCTCATCCTAACTCTGGCCTCTGGCCACTACTGCACTATAAATATTTAATAAGCTTCCCTTCTAAATGAGAATTATTTTGGCAATCATGGACAAAATTTAACTCTTCATTCCTTGGCATAAGCACGTGAATATACCTCTTCCTCCGTGTTTAAAGAAAAATCTTGATTTTTGAGCTCAACAATTTCAGTTTTGGTATTTGTGTAATCTCCAGTGAGGAACTTACTGGCTCCCAAATTGATCAGGCATAATTCCTTGTAATAAAGTGAAAATAGCATCATGTGCAATATGTAACTTAACAAATTTAAGTAGTGTCATTATCAAGATATGTGCAAGCTTGCACATAGATGGATGTATATTTCAAATAGCATGCATATTCTAGTGTATGAACATTTGAGTTTTTGCATATTTCCTTGAAAAATCAACTTGAAATTCAGTGCAGAAAAGTTAATTTAAACAAATCAAGAAATTTAGTCGCCTTCAAAAATTAACATCTAGATAATCACTACAACTGCTGTTCAGCCCCATCTACTATATTGTGTGGGTTTGTTATATATATATTGGCGTGGCGTAACCTAACCACTTACTGAGTTCATTTAAAAACTCTCCAGGCACATCCCAGCAGTGGAGTTATTACTATTAGAATACTAACTTTGAATTTCGTTAAGTTGTTAGTGCTAAGATGGAGAATTTTAACAAGCTTCTGTATTGACTGTAATTGCAATATGAACAGTGGGTACAAAGCTGATTTACGTGAGGAAGTACAGAGATCCACAACCTTTGTATCAGTTGTTGCCAAACTGAGAGATTCATGGGGGAGCCATGAGCATTTAGGGAAAAATTTTTAATTAGTATGCCCCCCTCCCCAATTAACTGACTATTAAACAAGGCTTTAAAAATCACCTTCATCTTATCTATTGGTGTACACTAGTGGTTTTCAACCTGTGATCCATGGACCACTAGGGATCCGCAGACTAAGATTTCCAAATCAATAAAATCCCTGGCAGTGCTGCTTCCATTTGCTTTCAGTTATTTTTGTGATTCTGGGTTTTCAGGAATGATTTCTATGAGAACTAAATATGGATATCATTTAAATTTGGAAAACTACTTATATCTGGTGTCTGTCTGACAGCAGCATTGCACAGTCCTTATGCAGTTTGAAACAGGCCCATTCTTCTCACTAAAATCTTAGGCTGTGTCCTAACATGCAAAAAATCCATATGTTCAAATTATAGTTCTAAAAACCCGGATTGGATTAGATAATTAAACAAACTTTATGAAATTTGAGTAAAGTTGCACAACTGTCCAAATTCTAGTGTCCCTCTTGAATCTGGTGTCCTAAGTTGGTGGTGGTGATGGTTGTATTGTTTAAAGGAGGGGTATGTGCCCACCCCACAGTTCTCAAGTCTATGTAAGGGAGACACTGTACGAAGTTTGGGGACCACAGCTCTATACTACCAAGGATTCAGTGATAACTTGCTAGGGCCAGAGAGCTGACCAAACTATCATATACATGGAATTTTAATCCAAAATTGTTTAGTTACATTGTAGAGCACTCTAAATGTATGCTGCATTCCTTAAAAACATGGACACAAGTTGTTTTGAGGGCTGCAGGGGAAGGAGTTCCAGTGGGCAGGATGGAACTTCCTTCTCTGAAACAACTCTCCTGATGATCTGGCTGTTAAAAGGTGAACAGGCCCATTATGACTTGTGAATATATGTCCATTAGCTGATTTGCAATGTTTTTGATTTGTTGAGATACACAGTAGAAAGTCTGTTTGCATATAAGTAATTTCAGAGGTTTGTATACGTGACCCAAAGCACACACAAGGTGTTTTAATTTTATTTTGAATCTCATGCATAAACGCAATCATTTAGGTCTGTGTAAAATAATTCCTAAATACATCCTTCCCTCAAATAGAATAAATATGGCTAGCCTGAGAAGCTCTCTGTAGTTTTATGGAAGTTACTTGATGTTTATAAACTGCGATCCACATATGCAGTCCATCACTTGATTGGCAGTTCTGCCCAGAACTACACTTTTCTGTTACTTAAATGTGGCTGAGTACTCCTCTACCCCAATATAACGCGACCCAATATAACGCAAATTTGAATATAATGCGGTAAAGCAGTGCTCCGGGTGGGGGGGCGCACTCAGGCGGATCAAAGCAAGTTGGATATAACGTGGTTTCACCTGTAACATGGTAAGATTTTTTTTTTTGGCTCCTGAGAGGGTAGAGGTGTAGTTAATTACCCCCAAAAGAGGGATGGGGGGAGTTGCAGCCTAAAACTGGGCAAGAGTAAGAGTGAAATAACATGGCATGCGTTCTCGTCTGCAGTAAAGAGTAACATCCCACATGTGCTCTATATAACAGATAAAATATTGCCAAAGAGTGAAATCCAACTTCTTGCTTTATTTAAGTTTTGAAATGTTTCTGCTATTTTTCTTTAGCTTCTTTCTGGGTCAGAGGGTGGGAGACTTCAGGCCATAGCTAACCCCTGTTCAAGTTAAAAGCACATCCTGTTAACTGGCACCTTCTTCCAGGGAGCTGATACTCCTGTCCTTTTGCAGATTATTTGATAATAGTATGCAGTTCATATAAATATGAAAAAAGTGTGGTCCTTATGCAGCCCTCCACTTTATAATGGCAGGAAGCATTTAAAACACTTCTTTAAGAAATTCTTATTTCTGTTCAGTTGACATGCCTGCCTCTGAAATGATCCATTTCCATGTTCCATCTCAAATGGGCTCTAAAAGTTACTAAGTGCACTCTTCACTTTAAGAAACATTTGAGATGTAATATATTGGCCCAATTTTTTCCTTCACAGCTCATCCTCTGAGTGCTTGGATTCTGCTTTAAATGTTCTGGCTCGAGCACTAGAAAACAACAAAGAGAACCCTGAAATCTGGTGTCATTACCTCAAGCTATTCTCAAAAAGAGGAACCAAGGAAGAAGTGCAGGAGATGTGCGAGACAGCAGTAGAGTATGCGCCTACTTACCAAATCTGGTGGACGGTAAGAAACAAAATAACACAATGTACTTCAAGCACCTATATATTATATAGTGCAAAAATATAGAAACACCCTAAAATTCACTGCTTACCTATAGTATGTCTGCACTACGGGATTATTCCGATTTTACATAAACCGGTTTTGTAAAAACAGATGGTATAAAGTCGAGTGCACGCGGCCACACTAAGCCACATTAAGCACATTATTTCGGCGGTGCGCGTCCATGTACCGAGGCTAGCGCCGATTTTCTGGAGCGTTGCACTGTGGGTAGCTATCCCGTAGCTATCCCATAGTTCCTGCAGTCTCCCCCGCCCATTGGAATTCTGGGTTGAGATCCCAATGCAGGATGGTGTAAAAACAGTGTCGTGAGTGATTCTGGGTAAATGTCGTCACTCATTCCTTCCTCCGTGAAAGCAACGGCAAACAATCATTTTGCGCCCTTTTTCCCTGGATTGCCCTGGCAGGTGCCGGAGCATGGCAACCATGGAGCCCGTTTTGCCTTTTGTCACTGTCACCGTATGTGTACTGGATGCTGCTGAAGAGGCGGTACTGCAGCGTTACACAGCAGCATTCATTTGCCTTGGCAAGATAGCAGAGACAGTTATCAGTCATTCTGTACCGTCTGCTGCTGTCATGGGTGCTCCTGGCTGACCTTCGCTGAGGTCAGCCGGGGGTGCAAAGACAAAAATGGGAATGACTCCCCGGATCATTTCCTCCTTTATGTTGTATCTAAAAATAGAGTCAGTCCTGCCTAGAATATGGGGCAAGTGTAGTAGAGAACCAGTGTACCAGAGAGCACAGCCGCTCTATGTCAGATCCCGCAGAAATGATGAGCTGCATGCCATTCTAGGGGGTGCCCCTGCAACAACCCCATCTGTTGCTTCCCTCCTCCCCCAACCCTCCTGGGCTGCCGTTGCAGTGTCCCCCCATGTGTGTGATGAAGTAATAAAGAATGCAGGAATAAGAAACACTGACTTTTTAGTGAGATAAAATGAGGGGGAGGCAGTCTCCAGCTGCTATGATAGTCCAGGCAGTACAGAATCTTTTCTTTAGACATGAAAGAGGGTGGGGGGGTGATGGAGCTCAGCCCTCAGTTGCTATGATGAAGATGGTTACCAGCCGTTCTGTACCGTCTGCCGGGAATGCCCGGGAATCATTCCTATTTTACCCAGGCGCTCCCGGCCGACCTCACCTGAGGCCAGCCAGGAGCATTCACGGGGTGATGATGAGGACAGCTACCAGTCCTTTTGCACTGTACCATCTGCCACCGGGGAAGGGAGGGAGGGAAAGGATGCTGCTGTTCAGTGCTGCAGCGCTGCATCTACCAGCAGCATGCAGTAGACATACGGTGACGTTGAAAAAAAGTCAAGAAATGATTTTTTTCCCCTTTCACAGGGGGAGAGGGGGGTAATTGTCCCAGGTGGTTCAGGGTATATCTTATCAATGTGTTTGACTCTACAGGCATTGGGAGCTCAGCCAAGAATGCAAATGCTTTTCGGAGACTGTGAGGACTGTGAGATAGCTGGAGTCCTCGGTAGCCCCTCCCTCCCTCCATGAGTGTCCATTTGATTCTTTGGCTTTCCGTTACACTTGTCACACAGAACTGTGCTGTGGACTCTGTATCATAGCCTGGAGATTTTTTTTCAAATGCTTTGTCATTTCGTCTTCTGGAATGGAGCTCCTAATAGAACAGATTTGTCTCCCCATACAGCGATCAGATCCAGTATCTCCCATACGGTCCATGCTGGAGCTCTTTTTGGATTTGGGACTGCATGGCCACCCGTGCTGATCAGAGCTCCACGCTGGGCAAACAGGAAATGCAATTCAAAAGTTCATGGGGCTTTTTCTGTCTTCCTGGCCAGTGCATCCGAGTTCAGATTGCTTTCCAGAGCGGTCACAATGGTGCACTGTGGGATACTGCCCGGAGGCCAATACCATCGATTTGCGGCCACACTAACCCTAATCTGACATGGCAATACTGATTTCAGCGCTATGCCTCTCGTCGGGGAGGAGTACAGAAACCAGTGTAAAGAGCCCTTTATATCAATATAAAGGGCCTCGTTGTGTGGACGGGTGCAGGGTTAAATTGGTTTAACGCTGCTAAATTTGGTTTAAACGCATAGTGTAGACCAGGCCTTAATGTGCAACAGGGAGACTGTATCTTTTTTTTTTTTTTTTTCCCTGTGCTAACCAAGCTAATATGTTACTTTTTATAAAGATCTAATATAATAATAATAAAAAGCAAGGAAATTCACAGTTAAGTTTAAAGTGCTGTCCTTAGCAGGGTCCAATTACTGTTACACTTGATTTGATAATCAAATTTATCTAAAGCAAGGTGTTATATTCCCTAGATACAAAAATGTGGTGGTTGTTGGGTGTGTGTTTTTGTTTTGTGTTTTTGTTTTTGTTTTTTAAAAAAAAGGTAAACCTCAATTTAACTTGAAATTTCTTTGCCTTTTGTGAATATTGATTTTCAATAACATTTGAATTGAGGTAATATCTAAAAACACCATGAATAAAAAAAGGAGCATTGCATTTGAACCATAACAGTTTGCTAGTAGTTGTTCATGTGAATAAAATAAGTGATTTATATAGCTTTTAGCCTTAGTAACTGTTCTGAAGTTTTCCCCTTAAATAATTATTTGTGTGAAATATTTCTATCTAGTTTTTGAACCTGGAAAACTCTTTTGATGGAAAGGACTACGTATGTGGGAGAATGCTACAGTTCCTAATGGAAAGTACAGAGGGTGAAGAAAACTCTGATCTCCTGTCCTTTCAGCTGCTGGAGACCCTGCTGTACAGAGTTCACTTAAGCATGTTTACAGGAAGACATCAAAATGCTCTTGCTCTACTTCAGGTGACTATCAAGTTACACACATTTAAAACCCTGTTATACTGGATGCTTAAATACTAATTATGGTGGGGTTTTTTTGTTTTATCATTTAAGCGCCCAAACAATTGCCTTTTTTCCTTACTTCTTTGTGGTGTCTGGAATTGGAGCTGCTAGAATTCTAGGCTAGTGATCCCATTTATCAGCAGAAAGTTGATACAATTGGAGGGATGCTTTTGTGCATGTGTTTAATTAGGCAGATTTGGATAAATTTTTAAAACTTTAAAAAAGTTATTGAGGAGAATGCCCTCTTCATTGCATGAATTGTTGCTAAAAGGCTCTTTTTTAAAAAAAAAAAAAAAAAAAAAAAGTTTATTGAATTTTTATCTTACAACTTGGAACATGTATTGCAAAGCAGCTACATTGATTGTTACAGCTTGTGAGGTATCTTTATTCATTATCCTAATTTAATAGTCCAGGGCCCTTTCAAGGCAATCTAATGTTGGTGATTTCATATCAACGTTTACAAAAAAAATATTTTAAATACTGTGTTTACTATTTGAACAATTGTAAAATGTTGGGAGGTACTTTAATTTCTTGGCGTGGGGGAATTATTTATCTGTCCTTCGTTCCTTGTCCTTTATATCATCCTTTGAAAACAGTATGCCTGCATGTGATTTTGTCGTCTTTTCACTTTTCGTAAGCAATAGAGGAGTTAATGATCCTTTTCCATGGCTGCAAAAATCACAGCAATGACAGGGCACTGCTACTTATTTGTGAAATGTAGAAAGATGTCCTGAAAGACTAGTTCTGATCATTACTAGGTATGACCTGCTAGCAGGTGGAAGTGGGAAACAAAACTTTGATGTCTGCTCCTAGCAAAAGGGAGCTATAATAGCTGCATACTTCAGTGTTTCATGCCTATCAGCAAGGGGATTTTCTTAGTCATGTGGGGTTTTTTTTAATGTGTTTTGTAATGCTTTTTCCTAATCTACCAGTTTAGGTGAGTCTTTTATGTCTTGGGACTAGTCTGCCCTAAACATTATTCAAAACGTGATATTGTATGGCTCTATTTGTTGTGCGTTATTGATTCCAGAGCACGTGTACTGCATTCACACACAGATTTTTGTCAAACTGCCAGTCATCACAAACTTTATTTCTGATGTGCCAGTCATACTGGACTATTTTCAGTCTTGCATATAGCACTAGTAGCAAAGCATGAAGGCGCACTACTGCCCTCAGTGACATCTGTTTGTTTTCAGGTAAATAGATGAGATAGAATACGTGCAGGGAGAAGAGATGCTGAGTACGAAGTCCATTTTGTGTAGTCACATCTCTGAGTAAGACAGGTCCTTGTCATTGTCATCCTCTAATCTCGTAGTGTTATGCTGTTCAAGGGCCATATCACGTTTGCTTTATGTGTACTTTGGCTGCTTGCATGAGTAAGGAAGACTAGGTATTGGCTCCAGGTCTGTCTTTGAGATGCCTTTCTGTCATCACGAGAGCCTTTGAGAACATAGAAACTTCACATTTCCTCATTTTCTCTCATTTTCAGATCTTAAAATATACTACTTTCCTATGTAGAGCATATCAGTCAAAAATATATTCCTGTTTGTCTTTTACCTTTACAGAATGCTTTAAAATCTGCTAATGAAAAGATAATAGCAGAACGCCTCACCATAAGTGACCGCTGCTTGGCTTGGCTAGCTTATATACATCTAATTGAATTCAGTGTTCTCCCTATCAAGTTTTATGATCCTGCTAATGCCAGCCCTTCGAGGATAATGAACAAAGAACCGTTTTTAATACCATGGCAAACAGTTGAAGATGTGAAGACCAATCCTGATATGTTATTAGCTGTGTTTGAAGGTAAGTTGTTTTTGTTTTTGTTTTTTTAAAGAAAAGTGAGTTATTTAGTACATAACTTTGCAGATGCACTGCTGCTTTCCTCATTCAAATGACAATGCCTCTCACCTGTGGAACTCAGGATGGGAAGGAAAAGGTTTAAACTGTAATTAAACCGCTTGCTCGTTAGTGGTACAAATTATTGATGTATGAAGGAAACACACTAGCTTTTGTCTTTTTGGAGGACACATACTCTGGAGTTGGCAAGACTTACTCCTAGCAACCTGTAAAAAAAAATTCTCCTGTCTTTGGGAATCCTGATGCTCCCAGTAAAGCCTCCAATGGTGAAGTCATGGCTTCAGGCAGGGCAGTGGGAAGTGAAACCCCAGCTTGAGTCCAACTCAAAGCCCTATGGACTAATAGATCCAGGGTTGGTGGCTTGCAGTAGGGTACATAGATCACCCTTTGAGGTTCTGGAAAAGCTGCCGATAGCTAGGCTAGGAAGGATTAGCTTTTTATTGGTAAATATCTGTAAACTTGTTTTCGATGTACATACAGCAACACAAATGTTTCCATTGATGATGAACAAACTTTATGGGGCAAAGTAAGAAAATGCTGCTTGAGAACTTATTGGAGTCACATTTAAGGATTTTTGTTTTTTTTATTTTTAAAAATATTTTGATGATGTGATGACAATTTATGTTTAACGGTTATAAAGCTTTAACTTTTTGAATCTCAACATCTACTGTCATTAAATAATTCTGACCCCTCCCCATAACTTCCCACAGCTGTGAAAATTGAAATAAAAAATCCTTAAAAATAAACAATTTTTTTCCCCCAGTCAAAATTTTTTTTTTTTTTAATAAAAGTCAAATTTTACTAAAGCTACCTGTAGTGTGTCTTGGACTTGACTTGGTGCTTGAAGGTCTTCTCGGCAGTTGTGTGTGTGTGTGGGGGGGGGGGGGGTTAGAGAGTGAGGTAGAGGGAGTCCACTAGAGAGGTGCTGCACCACGGGATTCGAGCCTCGATGTTCTAATGATTCTTCAGCTCGGGAGAGGTGGGAGGCCAGCTAAAAGTTGAAATGAAGTCCTTGTTGCATAAAAACTAATTAAAGAAAAAAGTTATAAAACAAAGTGTTTGGGAGAGATTGAACCACTTGCTTGTGCTGCTGCTGAATTTCTGGTAATGTGAAGTGAAGGGAGGGACTTAATCCTGGAGCCTCCACTAAGAACATGGCAGCCCATCTGAATTCCAGAGGTGGGAAAATTTACTAGAAAATTATTAGGTAAGAAAGTCTTCATTCTTGAATTACATGTTGTTAACTATCTGAAAACAACTTTTCCAAAGGTCACATGTTTCCTTTTCCTAATTCATAGGTAAAAATCAATCTAAATATGTGTTGTATAGATTTTTGTAAAACTTAGCTTATTTAAATTTGTGTTTTAAGCTTATATTTACAGGCTTGATTTTAAACTTTTTTTTTTGTCTTTTTAGATGCAGTACAAACATGTACTGATGAAAATCTTGGAGCTGATGAAAGAATAGCTATATGTCTTCCACTTTATAGAAACATGATTGCTTTGCAGCAGCTATTGGAAAGGTAAGAACAGGTTACCAGACAGAACACTGGTATAAAGATGTTCAGTTCAGCACTTTTTCTTTTTTAAACTTCTGTTTTATTTAAGGTGGGAGGCTGCTCTAGAACTGTGTAGCTCGTTGCTGGAGTTGTGCCCTATCAACTGTCAGTTGCTGGAAGCGCTGGTTACTTTATACTTGCGGATAAAACAGAATGACAAAGCCTGTGCTGTGTGGCTTACAGCATTTGAGAAAAATCCTCAAAATGCACAGGTTTTTTATCATATGTGCAAATTCCTCATCTCCCAGGTAAAAAACACCCTCATTAGTTTTGTGGCTTGTGTATTCTCTAAAATGAGTATATGTACCTTGCAATGTGTAGTTAGTAATAATACTTAGCACTCTTGTAGTACTTTCAATCTTCAAAGCACTTAACAAAATGTAACTAACACTTGCAAAATACCTGTGATGTGTCATCCTCATTTTATAGTTAGGGAAATAGAAGCCGGGAAATGGAGTAACTTGTGCAAGGCAATAGGAAGAATTGATGTGAGAATTGGGTTCAGAACTTGAGTAACTGACACCCAGTCCTGTGTCCAAACCACATCCTTGTGCAAGAAGAGTAGAAGATGTCACAATGTAAACACTTCAGTGCATTATTGCCTCTCTTCCTGCTACCCGCCCTTAATATAATTTAATTATATTGCTCCCTTGAAAGATTCAAGGGAAAGTACTCCTTTTAGAAATAGTTTAATGTATTTTTTAACTTGTGTGTTGTAGGTTAAGAGAAGTCTTACATAATATCTAATTTACTTTTAAAACAGAAAAGGGCAGACAGTATTCCTCCGTTGTTGCAAGAATTTGTCGCAGCTTTCTTTGAGAATGTATGTCAGGAACACAGTCCCATGGATCTGTTACGGTAGGATTGGAGAAGGCATTATTTTGTTCATACTGGTATAATTATGGTGTCATAATATAATAAATTGTAAAGTATCTGATTTTATTAAAATTGCAAAACTATCAGCAGGACTCCTTCCTACAAAAGCAAGGCAATCTAGAGTTGTTAAAACTCCATTTTTAACTTGCATTGTGTCTGTGTTTTGTAATCCATTAGATTGTTCACTGTTCTAAGGTTTGTACTCTCCTTATTTGACCATGTCATTTCTGCTGATTTAATCTGAGCAGTGCAAGGCAGTTTACAGTTAAATTGGTTTTCGTTTATTTTAACACCTGCTGGTGTTTTCATTTCCTTGCTGTTTGGGATGAGGAATAGAAATATGTTGAATATTTGGGCCAAAAATTTTTAAGCGGTGTGCCTAAAATTACACTCCTAAATCTATATTTAGGTACCCTTATAAAGCCCTAATCCAGTTATGCACGTAACTTAAAGCTCAAGAATAGCTCAGTTCAAATCAGATAAACTTGAATTTCACTTTTTTATATACTGTCAGCTTAATGGTGGTAATGCAATTTTTATTTTTTTCCACAAGCTGATCAAAGGTAGATAATTTTCAGTTGTAAAGGGTTGATGTACATATAATGTGAAAAAGGAAACATATGTCTGCATCAAGAACAGATGTAAAAAACTCAGTGTTTGCAGTTTTTATATAGTCTAGTATCTTTCTTGGTGCAGAATAAAAAGAAAAAAGGAGGACTTTTTAAAATAGGCTTATCAAATCTAAACAGCTAAGTAATATTTTTAGAAAGCTGATGTTAGGTACACCTTATCTATTTTGAATGTGAGATGTTAATTGTATTTCTAAAGTATATCAGTAAATATTTGTCTGGCCAGGATTATTTCTATATATAGTGAAGCAGTTCATGTTAAAGTATGTGCATATTTTTGTTTTAGGTATCTCTTGAATTTTCCAATGCCGATTGAATTTACATCACCTTTGTATAAAGGACATCTTACAGATGATATTTTAAACCAGCAAGTTCCATTTTTGTGGCAAATCTACTGGTGAGAATTTTATAGCCTCTGAGAAATGAACACTGGGTCTGAGTAAACAGTGGATTTTCTAATTTGAGTACATTTTAACATATTTAAGTGTGTATTACATTGGATTTTTTGTGAATGACTAATCCACCAGTCCTTCTAGATGCTTCCCTGGCTGCTGCAGAACAGAGATTGATTTATGGAGCTGTAAATGAGGATGTCATCAAAGGTTCACACCAGAGGTTCTGTCCTTCCTGAGCCAGGACAATGGCTTTGACTTACTCTACCAAAATTGCCAGTGGCTTTTTTTTTTCTTAAACTTTTTCTTCATTTCTCTCTTTCGTCTATCTCTACTTCTCGTTTTAGGTTTTTCCCATTTCTCTATTTTGCTTTTGCTTAGTTCTTCAGCATTCCACCCTCGTTGGCCCAGTCTTCCTACAGGAAGGATGTGCATGTTCTAGAAGTTGGGACTTCCCAGAGACAGACCTCTTCTCAGCAAGGGAAAATGCCACGGTCATGGTTTTCCTCAAGAAGAAAGCCATGTGTAAAGGTGTATAGATCCCAGTCACGCACTTACAGTCTACTTTGTTTTTTCTACTGTTCCCTCTGAAAGCAAGGATATTCAAGATTTGCCAGAGAAGATACTAGTTGTCATGGTAACACCTAAAATGCCGAAGAGGACCCTTCTTTTAGCATAGGCAATGTCATTGGGATATTCTCTTGTGCTGTCATGTAAGAAGCCTACTTCGTGGTCCGGTTTTATGCCATCTCCATGATTAATTGCATGGCTTTTTGAATAGAGAGGCTGAGCCAGGAATAACTCTCCAAATTAAGTATCAGAGGGGTAGCCATGTTAGTCTGGATCTGTAAAAGCAGCAAAGAATCCTGTGGCACCTTATAGACTAACAGACATTTTGGAGCATGAGCTTTCATGGGTGAATAGTCGTGCATCTGACGAAGTGAGTATTCACTCACAAAAGCTCATGCTCCAAAACGTCTGTTAGTCTATAAGGTGCCACAGGATTCTTTGCTGCTTCTCCAAATTAATGCTTACTTATTTGGTGGAAGGTTTCTTTGAAGCCCGCAAAGCTAAAAACCCTCCTCTCGAAACGTACATCAGCTGTTTTACCTAGCTGTATTTGTTGCATTGTTTCAGATTAGATGGTAAGCTGTTTGGAGAAGGAATTTTGCATCTCTCTCAGTATCTAGTACAGTGAGGCTTCCATGATACAAATAATAAATAACATGCAAAAAAGAACAGTGTGTCAGGTTACAACTAATGTGCACCAGGATTCAATGTATCCTGAAGTGTATTCAGGACAACACAGCCCCTTTGGCGCTGGGAATGAGTATACTGAAGAGTTATCAAGCACCTGTGGATAACTTGCTGTCTGGACAGTGAGCTTAGTCTTGCATTCCACATGTACGTTTTTAGCTTCTTGAATCATAAAAACAATCCATGGGAAACGCCCATTGTGGAAACCTTGTACATCATGTACTCATAGACTATCCATTCATATGAGTCTGTACCTTATTTCCTATCCATGATCGATGTTTCTGGGAATAATAATTTCAGCAAGGAGAATCATTGAGCTTTATCAGCCTTCTTGATAAAGTTGAGCAGTACAGCATCTTTAGCTATGCAATGCTGAGCGGTGAAGACAAATCTTCAAAAGAATGGATGGACTCAGGAATCAGCAGGTGCCTTTCTTTCCTTTTCAGGTGCAAAGGACAGATATTTCCAAGTTCATCTTGCCAGGTTCATTGCTGTCTTATACAATCACACAAAATGGAAATACCAAAACCTGAAAGGATCAAGGAGCAACAACATTTACTTAGAAAGATCATGTGACTTTTGTGACTAGTGACTTGGTTGGGCATTTGTTCACCCCTTCTCCAAGTACTATACACAGAGCCTTTGGTTATCCACTGTGCTGCCTTTGACATCAGCAGTCTCCATGCAGTGGCAGAGGGCTCATTTAGCTATCTAGCTATATTTCATTTCTATACATTTATTTATTTATTCATTCAGAGTCTGGATGCATTTTTTTCTTATAACCTACTTAGCCAAAGACTTCTCCTTTGGAAGCTCCTAGCTAAACCCTTAAGTATAGATTGGTGGATGAGTATCTGGCAGAAATGTCTCATCTGTTAATTTCTATTCTTGGAAAATTTCTGTCCATCAGTCTAATCCTCCTCTTCTTCCGGGAGCAGAAAAACAACATTAAATGTTTATTGAGCCATGTTTGTCTTTTTTTTTTTTTTTCCTTGCTCTTCTTGGGGGAGGGTGTCAATATATTTGCAGTTTACCATTTCCCTGTCAGTTTTGTTTCTGAACCTTTAGTGTTTAACTAGCAATCATAGTCAGATATTCTCAAGTGTACATTTAATTATGCCTTTTGGAATTTTATTTTTCTGGAGCTTTCCAGAGGGAAGCTCTGGTCACCTGTCTCCAGTCTGCAGCAGTCAGAGAACACTCTTGTGTAAGGATTGTCAGAAAGAAAGGTACTTTTCAAGAGTAGAAATGTACAGGTAAGAGAAACTTTTAATCTTTATTTAAATGCATTATAAATACCTATTTAGTTTACTCATTAACTGCTGTAAAATTAGTCATTTTATAAATTATGACTGATAAAATTGAAATTGGGCTTATTTTAGCAGCATTTAACATTTCACAAGGGCAGAAGTGAAATCATTAACTCTGCGTTGTCCTTTATCTTCTTTTATTTAATATACAAGGTAAGAGCAAACCCACTAAGGCATAATGTTGTTTTTTAACTTTTAAAACAAACAGTTTATGCCAGTCTCTTCATGCAAGTGTTGGTGAAGCATTGGATGCTTATGAAGCAGCTCTAGGAGCAGTGATGCATCAGGAAACGGTGCAGAACATTTGGATGGAGTAAGTTTAAATGAAGGGGGGAAAGCTACCAAATTTCACAGTTATAAAACTAAGGCCTTTGGAAGTGTCAATTTGGTTTTCTTTTGTTTTGTTTTTTTTTTGCAGTTACCTTGTTTTTCTCAATAGCAAAGTTGTTGGATCCAACAATAAAGTTCAAGAATTCAAGCTTTTTACTGATCTAGTGAACAGATGTCTAGTTACAGTCCCCACCCGATACCCTATTCCTTTTAGCACTGCTGATTACTGGACCAATTATGAGTTTCATAATAGGGTAAGAATTTTCAGTAACCAATTGTATGTTAAATGTGTATTGCTAATAACCTGTTAGTAAATGTTCTTAAATAACTTATTGCATTAGAGCACCCCAAGCTTATATTTTCTCATAGCATTTCCCAGTTTCTTTTAAAATGTGAATTTAGGGAGGACACTGAATAAGCAGTGAACAAGGGAGACTGTTCTGAGCATAGAAGGCATAAAGATAAATGGGAAAAATGTTTGGAAGAGTAGTAGGAAAAGGAAGAAATTAGAACAGAATATTGTTGGTAACAAGATTATATGCGTTCTTAAAGGTGAGGCTGAGCTGGAATTAAATGCAGTGAGACACAAAAAGTGAAGAGATTTAAGGAAGAAGTTGCTCTACACCAGCAAGACAGCAATATCACATCAGCAAAGAAACTTTTAAATAAATTGGGGAGATGAGAAGAGGCTAAGACTAAAGAGAAAGTTATAGTAGTTAAGGCAAATGTGATTGGAGTGGATATGTGTGTTTGCAGAGAGGAAAACGGGTTTTTTTTGTTTTGGTCATGAGAGGAAGGAGAGACTTTATGGTGTACAGTGGAAAAAGGCTGCAAAGAGGTTTGCTGTGATAGTGGGAGATGGGAAGGGTACTGGCATTGGGACTTTTTTTAAGGGGGTGGTTCAGCAAAATTAGGAGGTATAGACCATTTTGGAGGGTGTGTGGAGTGTCAACAAGACATCCAAGATGGGATGTCTGAGAGATTGTTGGAGATAAATGAGTGTGAAGAGGTAGTTTTTGGAATTATCTACGTAGAGGTGGTAGCTAAAATTTATGGGAGTGGATAAGGTCCAAGTATAAGAGGAGGAGCCAGTGCAAAATCTCAAGGGATGGCAACAAAAAAGGAGAGAGTAAGAGTCCCTGAAATATGCTTAAGGATTGATCAGCAAGATAGAAGAACCAGGAGCACTCAGAGGGCAATTCTGCCTAAGTAACTATCTGAAATGCTTCCTTCAGAACTGTTTCAGGACAGAACAAGTTATTTGATGGTGTACTGCAGGGGTGGCCAACCTGAGCCTGAGGAGGAGCCAAAGAGCCACAGTAATACGTCAGCAGCCCCCCCATCAGCACTCTTTTCTCTTTCCCCTTCCCCCCCCCCCGCCCCTGCTCCCAGCACCTCCCTCCCCACTGGCAGCCCCGCCAATCAGCACTTCCCCTCCCTCCCTACGCCTCCCGGTCAGCTGTTTTGTGGCATGCAGGAGGCCCGGAGGGGAGGAGCGAAGGCATGGCAGGGGAGGGGTCAGGAAGGGGTGGAGTGGGTGCAGGGCCTATGGCAGAGCCAAGGGTTGAGCAGTGAGAACCCCCTGGCACATTGGAAAGTTGGCGCCTGTAGCTCCAGCCGTGGAGTCAGTGCCTATACAAGGAGCCACATATTAACTTCTGAAGAGCCTCATGTGGCTCCAGAGTCACAGGTTGGCCACCCCTGGTGTACTGCATTAGGGCATGCATGTCTATGGAGTGAAAGTATAAGGAATTTTTGGCTGAATAACACTATATACTAATGTATTACTTACTATCTAGTAATTAAGCAATTCTACGCCATCTCCTTCCCAGTGCAGTAAGAGATTTCATGTGTTTGCTTGGCTAGTGTAAATTGGTATAGTTCACTGACTTCAACAGGACTATGACTAATTACGCCACCTAAGTATATGGCCTTAGTGTTTAGTTGTAGAGCACCCTGTGCTGTTGCTGTGAAGGACATTGAGAAAATTGTTCAAAACTTGTATTTATACAGTTATGACAGAACATGCTAAATTTGAATGGAAATCCTTCTGTATGGATGTGTTTTTATCCTCTTCCCAGTTAGTGTTATGTACATATGGTAAAAATTTAAAAGGTGCCATAGTAATGTAGCTGCTTTTGAAAATTACACACATGAAGTTAAAGCTGAAAGAATCCTCAACTTGAGCATCAGCTATTTGAGTTCTATTAAGTTTTTACAATACTAATTGTGACTTTGCTAATCTGAGGACCAAATTTCTTTCTGGAGGCTGGGCGAAGCTTTACTCTAATGGACTTGAAATTTTGTTCAGCTTAATTTTTAAACTTCTAGGCAAAATATAGTAATTGTATCTCTCAAACAGTTCCAATAATTATATTTCTTATCAAAATTACAGGCAACTAGAATTCATACTCTTTTAAATTGGATTCACTTTTATCTTCAAATTTTACAGGTAATTTTCTTTTATTTGAGCTGTGTTCCAAAGTCTCAACATTCCAAAACCTTGGAACGGTTTTGCTCTTCTATGCCTACCAATCCTGGACTTGCACTAAGGTAGGAAAATAAACTTAAGGGTGTATATTGCTAGCCAGTTCTGTATCTCTTAAGACTAGTTCACATGGTTGCAGTTGGGAATTCAATGTATTTAAAAAACAAAAAAAAACAAACCCAAAACTTGGAAAAAGTTCTTTGTATAAAAGTCTAGCAAAAGCAGAGGTTCATGTTCACTATATCCATGTATCGGCCAGAATACAAGTAAAACTTCTCTAAAATAAATCCTTAGTATGAACATCCTTTTAATACAATAGAAGAGAAAGAATAAAGACAAGTGTTGTGGTGACCAGTGAATGTAGGAGTTTGAAAAAGGAACAAGTTAATAAACTACCAGTACTCCTTTGCTGCATCCTACCGAAGAACAGCCTGGCATTTTGGCATCTTACCAGTTGTTTCCCAGTGCCCGACAGAATTCTGTTGCATGTACAGAGGGCTAAAAAGTGACTTGCAAGAATTATTGGTAACTTTCATAGTGCTATCTGGGGTGTGTGGTCAAAAGGATAGAAGCTCCAGACTCTCTTGATTTGGGGTGAGTAGAGAAACACTAGGGAAGAGTTAAAATTTTTTAAGACATACAGTCACTGTTTGTTCAAAATGTTCAACAGAGGACAAAGAATATGTAGATACATCTCTACCCCGATAGAATGCGGTAAAGCAGCGGGAAGCCCCAAGCCCTTTAAAGTGCCACCTGAGCCCCACCGCTTTACTGTGTTATATCTGAATTCGTGTGGAGCCCTGGGCCCTTTAAAACACGACTGAGCCTCGCTGCTAGAGCTCCGGCGGTGATTTAAAGGGACCGGGGCTCCCCGCAGTGGCTGGAGCCCCGGGCCCTTTAAATCGCTGCCGAGGAAGCTGGTCCAGTCCAGACCAAACCCGATATAACGCGGTCTCACCTATAAGGCAGTGAGATTTTTTGGCTCCCGAGGACTACATTATATCAGGGTAGAGGTGTATGTTAGTGCACTAGGGCTAGTTTGAACCTTAACTTAAAATTTTGTTCAGAGTTTTAAAAAAAAAAAAAAAATTTAAATAATTAAAGAATTTGTCTTTAATTTCTTCTTTACTGTTTATAAGAATTTTCAGTTGATGCAACAGATGGGAATGATTCATATTTATAAAATGTTTCAAAATGCATATTTACTCAGACTGGGCATAGCTCTAAAGAAGACATTATTATTTGTCATGTTCGTCTATAGCTCAAATGGTCAGCTTCTTATTTTATAGACTGAGAAATCCCAGAGATCTCCCTTTTCATTGTTATGGATCAGTGGCCTGAAATCTTCTAATTTAAAAAAAAAAAAAAAAAAAGACACAAGATTGAATGGCTGTATTTATTTGTATTCTTTTCAGCCAAGAAATAAATTCCTCACCAAAACCTGTTTATAATGGTGCTGCTGGGTTGCACTTGCTAGAAATGTTTGCTCCCTATGTAGAACTTGTGTCCTCTGCTAAGAATGTCTGTATTTACAGACTGGATATAGAGAGATCTGATTTCATGCTGTCAGTTCCTAGACATGTGAACATATAAAACTGTAGCGCCATTTGGAGCTCTTTAGCATACCACTCTTCTTGGAGATGTATACCCACCTTACACATGCTGAAGACTAGAATTTTGACCTCTGACCTCATAGTGCACCAAGAGCATGCTTTATGTATCCTCTGACCACACACTTTGTTGTGATTCCCTAACGTTTGCCTCCAGTAACTTTTTTTTTCAGCTGACCTAAAAATTGGTGGTGTCAGGATGCACATAAGTGCATCATACCTTAGATCAACGTGGTTATATCTTTAATATATTTTTTTATTCCTTATGATCAGAGCTGTACTTATCTCCCTTGAATGTCCTTTACAGGCTGCTTCAACAACTTTGGGAAGAGAACAATGTTCAGATACTGAAACTGCAAGCCAAGATGTTTACATATAATATCCCAACATGCCTGGCCATCTGGAAAATGTAATGCAACAATCATAAACCTGTTTTCATAGATATTACTTTTGTTTATAAGGTTTGCATCACAAAGGTAAATTTGAAATGTCCTTCAAATTGGATTTATACTGGAAGGCTTTTTTTCATTATTTTTAGAATTCCAACATTTGGTTGAGACAAGCCAAGGTACTGACAGTTTGAATGTAAATGAGTCATTTAGTTTCCATGTAGAAAAAATATATAGGCAATTATTGTTGGATAAATATAGAAAATGTATTTTAATTAATACATTGACTTCTGTCTCCTCCTCCTCTCTACCCTCCCTTTTATATATCACAATAGCAATAATCTCCATTATCCAGTGATGCTCAACTGATCATTTTCTTCAGTGTTTGTTCATAATGGGGAACCACTGAAATGTCTTGCTCATGTAAGGTTGTTTTAAAAAATGGCTACTCTTTTTTTTTTTTTTTTTTTTTTTTCTTCCTTTTCACTATAGATTATCATCATTGGAAGTTAGTCTGTTACTTTCAGGGCATTTGTAATCCCATCCCACAATCAATATTCTGCCAATAATGGCATTTAATTCCATGCATGGATAAATTATTTTTGTGTGTTTCTTTTTCTCAGAGCCATTGCTGCTGAGTGCTTTCTAAAGGGACAGAGAGAGGTAAGTCAGCATTGCCACTGATCATTTTAACAAAGAAAATTCTGTGAAATTATCAGTGTACCTGGCTGCACCCAGAGCATAGTTCATTTTATAAATTAAGATTTTGGGGTAGTTGAAATGTTCTGGGCATAAACTAGAAACAGATACTTCAAACACAAGGAATCTTTTTGGCAGTTCATTTTGTCAACATATTATACTCTTGGGATGAGTGTGTATTGTTATGCCATCAACTGGTTCTTTGGTCTATAGACAGTTAGGGTATATCTACACTATAATTAAAAACCCACAGCTAGCTAATGCCTGCTGACTGAGGCTTGGGCTAAGGGGCTGTTTAATTGCAATGTAGATGTTCAGATTTGGGATGGAGCCTGGGCTCGAGGACTCTGGAAGATGGAGGGGTTCGAGAGCGAGCCCAAATGTCTACACTGTAATAAAACAGCTCCTTAACCTGAGCCCTGCAAGCCAGAGTCAGCTGGCACGGGCTAGCTATAGGTATCTAATTGCAGTGTAGACATACCCATATAGATCTGGTTAAAGTTTCTGGGTCTGCTAACTAAAGGCCAGGAGGTCTGCAGTCCCCCTGCACTTCCCCATTTTTTTGATTTTTCAATATCCCCTGTGGATGTAATGCCACATCTGATCAAAAAAATATCACATTACATCTAAACATACTGAGAAATGCCATCAACTTTTGTAGGCTTGCTATATGGTTGGCCAAAAATACTTTTTAATAGCACTGCTCATGCACCCTCCCCAGCATCTCATTATAGCAGCTCTCAAAGAGAATGGAATTTCCAGATGGGACACAGACAGAACTGATCCTGCTCTAGTTGCTGTTGCCCCCAGCAAAACACTGTTTGGCCATGGAAAGATGCACTGTGTTGGAGGACCAGGAAGCCATGAGTTCTAGACTTGTGTTTCTTCTAACTGGTGCTAATTTTGTACTTTTCAGAACTTTTTTTATTGAGCAAGGCCTCACAGGTTACATAAACTGGGAATAGAACTCAGATCTCTAATACTGCAGACTGAGTCGCAGCCGCTTAACAAGATTAGCACTCTTTCTGAAAGACAAATATTTCTCCTTGGGTATGCTGTCTGTAAAACGGAACTGCTTCTGCATATGTAAACCCAAGATTTCATTCTCTTATGTCATAATCCTGAGCTTGTCTCTGAGGATAACAGCAGTTTCCTACTTCCAGCTATCATGTTGGTATTTCTTTCATTAAGTTGAGTTTGTGCAGCCTTGCCAAGGGTTGAGGGGTTCAGCATAGGCATAGGGATTGTTAATTGCACATAATAGAATTTGGTTTTGCCTCTTTAAAAAAAAAATACTGGGAATTATATAGGAAAAGCCCATGTTAAATAGTCATTTACGCTGTAAAGTCAAGCACTTAATTCTGGTATTTCCAAACTTTTAGGGTTGCTCAGGCAACTTTAATTCCTGCCACCTTGCACGCATTATGATGCAGTCTTAATGACCTGGTCACAGCCTATCTTTGTTCCACAGGACCCTGTCTCATTCAGTTTACAAGATGGACAGTTCTCAGGGCGTGAATCAAGGTTGCACAGTGAAATAAGACAGTAGGACTTATTCACACTAGAACTTAAAAAATATGTAGGAAAGGAGGCAGGGTTCTGCAGGAAGAGAAAGGATAGCTTGGAGTTAAGACAGTTGAATGCCACCTAGTTGAATGCTTTGTCCCACCTTTTGCTTCTGCAACAAATTTCTGATTTGCCCAACGTCACATAGACCACTAATTTGTTGCTTTCTGGGTGCTTGGCTTAAGACATCTGGCTCCTGAATTTCAGAAATGCTGAGTACTTGTAATTGCAACTGAAGTCATTGAGACCTGTGAATGCTCAGTACCTCTGGCGGTAAAACAAGATAGTCTAGACTAGAGGAATGAGCGGAGGGTTGGGAATTGGGAGGTACTGAATTCTGAGTCTGGTTCTGACACTGATTTCCTCTGGCATGGCAGTTAGACACACAAAGAATCCCTACCCATGAAATGGGAATAATGCTTATCCATCTGCCTCCCAGGGTTGTTCTGAGGATTAATGTCTGTACAGTGATTTGAACATAGCCTACTCTGAAAGTGCAACATAATCTCAAGAAATGGATTAGGTGTTTCAGTTTGAGACTCAGACACCCCAGATTGGTGGGAACTTTCATAAACTTGCCTTAATCTCCCTGTTCCTCTGTTTCCTACCTATAAAATGGGAATAATAATAATCTTTGTCACAGGGGAGTTGTGAAAGTGAATGCATTCATGTTTGAGACCGAAATAATATTATGATGAATGCCATACACAAAAGCCCATGAGGCAGTTAATGCAGTGCTGGATTTGGAGGGTATGTAGTAAGCAAGACACGGGGCCACACATTGAATGATGAGGAGAAAAAAATATTTAACATCTGCTTCATTCCCTGAGCATCATGCCTCCCATGAAATGACAGGCAGAGGTTTTATGGAAAAAATAGCATTTAATCATGTAATTAATCATACTAATGCACACTCAAGGGTCAGAATTAAAGCACAGGCAGGCTTAAATCTGGCATTTCCTAACTTTTGACTGCTTGAGTTTGCAGCCTACATTTTCTTATGAGATTGTTTTTTGTATGCAGAAATCTATTGAGACAGTTCTATGTGCTTTAAATGTTTGTATTATTTTCTGAATACATTGAGTAGCATTATTTTGGTATTTGTTTTTATTTTACAGGTCCATCATTTATATCAGAGAGCCTTTCAGAAGTTACCTCTATGTGCAACACTGTGGAAAGATGTAATGTTTTCTCCTTATGTTTCACTTTGAGGTTTCATATACATTTTCTGCATATCCCATATCCATAGATGTGGTGATGCTCAAGCTCTGGCTAAATCTTATATCTGCTTCCCCATCTCTTACAGCAACTCTTGTTTGAAGCATCAGGAGGAGGTAAAACTGATAACCTGAGAGAACTAGTTTCCAAGTGCCAAGAGGTTGGAGTCAGCCTAGATGAGCTTTTAAATTTAAACACTTACAGAACAGAAAGCAAGAATCACTGAACGCTGGGTGCAGTCAGTCCTAAGTCCAATTAAATGCCAAAATCATTTGAATGATTCTTCAGGCTGATCCATGCCTGAGCTCTGTGTCAGGCAGATGAGCATTGCTGAGCATATCAAGTCTCCAATCTGCTTTCCTTGAACCTGGAAACAATTAACATGACCCTCCTCTCTCTGGATAATTGAATTCCCTGCTTGGCCAGCTTCTGGGCTCTGCCAGAATCTCATAACATCATGTACGTAAGTATAGTTAATCAAAATGACAGACTTTTTTTTTTTTTGTTTTCCTTTTATTTTCCTTTTTCTTTATCTTGTGCTGTTCCTGATTCACTTGACACTCTCGCTGATGCCTGAGAGATCTGTGTTTGGGGTTAAGTACTGGACTGTGTTTACAGTAAAAAGCAAGCAGTCCACTTTGGCTTTTTCCTTTTTTAAACCTTTTTGAGATTTTTTTCATTACAGGATTTAAAACAAAAGCAGCCGCTCTTAAGGAAAGCGTAACTGCCAGGGCCACAAGTATGCTTCTTGCATTTGAAGGCTCTAAAAGGGTTGTTTACTGCCCTTTCTGCATTCTGGACTCATGGCAGAGACTATTAAACTTGAAGATTAAAGAAACCATTGCAAATGCCAGTGCATCAGAAATAAGAGTGGTCAATTATGTGCAATTTTTTTGTAAAGAAATTTTAATTTATAATAAAGTTTAACAGTTTAAAGAACAGTTAATATTGAACTGTTTTGTATTAAGATACTACTCTGTAGTATTAGTTGTTTATACAAAGATATTTTGAATATAAGTTAACTTTTAAGAAAGCTGTTGTCTTTATTATTTGTTCTCTATTAATCACGTGAAAATGGGATTGAGATAGTCACAGTTATTGTGACTGGGAAATATTTTTCATATCCACAAAAGGTCTTTCCTCCTTCTGCCATAAGTACAAACACTTCGTCATGTTTTGACAGTCACCACTAACAGCACTTACTCTGGCCTGGGAAAGTACAAGATACTGCACATAAAAACGAGCATTTCAAAATTCCATCATTCTACCCTTTAATGATATGGGACATGGAGAAAGGGCCTCCTGACGTACACTACAACATGGGATATTTTTGCCAGTCCAGTGAACTGACAAGCATTTGCTGGAACTGGTTGATCATGTGGTACTAGCTCCCTCCCTTGTATCCATGTGCCAAATCAAATTACACAGCTCTGTACTATTATAGGTGTGTCCAAACTGTGGCTCGTGAGCTGCATGTGGCTTTTTCACAGTTAAAGTGCGCCTTGTGGAGCCCTGCTCGCACCTTCCCATTCTTCCCCTACCAGAGCGGGGGAGGGAGGGACACCAGACATGGGGCCTCTGCCCTGCCGGGGCGGGGGAGGGGAAAGGAGTGTAACAGCTTTAGTCTTGTGGGGGTGCATTGTGGCAGAAGCCCCACACCCTGGCAGGTGCCAGCCCGTGGGGCAGGTTGGCCGTTCTTGCGACTCACCAACTTCTGAAGATTATTTTATGTGGCTGAGGGTCAATAAGATTGGCCACTCCTGTACTATTACCTTTCCTTATAAATAATTTATACAGGTGCCACAGAGATGATTTTGATCACAAATGGGAGGGTAGGTAATTCTCAAATTTGGAAATGAGGAGAGGTGGTTCATGACATCAGTTCACTAACAATTTATTTTTTCTTGAAATTTGTGATTCTTGGATTGCCGAGGTAATCTTGCCTTAAGCGGAAAAAATGCTGGGCCTAAGCCAGGGCAACAGGGAAAGATTGTGTTCCTCCACATACCTACACACCTGATTTGCAGATGTAACCAGGCGGCCTCACCCCCGCAGCGCCTCCTGCTGGTCACTTCGGGGAATTAGCTCAATATTCCAGCTTGGAGCACCCTCTGCAGGCTAGTAATCCACCTGTCCCAGCTGGCCCCCGTGTTACTCCCTAGACCTGGTGCCCTTTTACATGGGGTTCTGCCCCCTGGCAGCAACCCCTTTTCCTTAGGGTTTCCCCTCCCTGGGAACCCCCCACCCTCTATCCCCACTTTGCTTCAGTATTGGCTACTGCCAGTCATTGTCTAGCCCCACGCCCTGGGGCAGTCTGCAGTATCAGCCACTCATCATCAGCAAAGAGTTTGGACCTGCTGCCTTGGCCTACCCCTGGGTTGCACCTTGCAACCCCAGTACCTCTTGGCCTAATCCTAGGCTGCAGCCTGGGGCTTTCCAGGCAGGAGCTCCCCAGCTCCGCTGCCTTTCCCCAGCCCTGCTGTACGCTAGGTACCTTGTCTAGTTCCCAGCAGCCAGGCCCTTCTCCCTCTACAGCCAGAGGAAGACTCTCTTTGTTTCTGGCTCCCCTGGCCTTCTTATACAGCCTTATTGCTCAGTTTGGGGCATGGCCCCCAGCTGCAGCCACTCCTGCATCAGCCCAGGCTTCTGGCTCCAGCTACTGCCCCCTCCTGGACTGTTTTTTAAGCTGCAAAGGGCAGGAGCGGGTAACCACCCTGCTACAGTAGAAACAAGTAAAACTTCAAATAATTGCCCATTCATAAACACTGGTTATTGCATTTATTGTTTTGGCAAGGCAGCATCAGAAAAAAATCTAACAATAAATCCAATCCAAAGTCAGAAGTGCTCAAAACTTTTTAGTTTTGAATGAATCTGATGTAGACAACACAATATAGGAAATTAAAATACAATCAATGTTTTGTTCTGTTCAAAATATAAAAAGCCTCAGTATGAAAGTTTTTAGCATGTGCTACATAAGTATTTTTCCAAAATGCATTTTTAACTTCATTAATGAGTGATAGCATCCATGGCATTTCTATGTATGATCTATTTCAGGGAAACACTACTAATGGGGGAATTCTGCACCAAAAACTAAATTCTGTGCACAATATTTTAAAATTCTGCATATTTGTCAAAATAACATACTACAATCACACTCGTTTCAATTATTTAGATAATTTTATTTAAACTACAATACAATGGATGACGAATGGGAGTGGGGAAGACTGGAGGAAATCTCTAACCTCCCTTGCCTAATAGTAATGTAGCTAGGCTTGACCCTTTATTTCTAGTTATTAGTCAACAAATATATGCAGCCATAAAAAAAATGCTCAGTGTTACATCAGAGGCAACTGAAGAGCAAATAAGGGCCGGGGAATCAAACTTGCAATTTGTATTGGCTACTCACCATCTACAGAAAGGTCACTAGCAAACAGTTCATGGAGCACATTTTGGTACATTTTTCAGTCCAAAAATTTAGACCAGTTCTAATGACTAAAGTACCATAAGCATTTATAAGGCCATACTCTCCTTTACACCATTCTGGCCATGTAAACGAGACTTAACATTTTTACACCTATGTTGTACTCCTGGGGGAATTCACAAAGACAATGGGAACAATTCATTAAGCAGGCAGGCTGCTACATTTGGCTCTGCTTGAGGGGACAGCCTGCACCATGGCTACCTTCTCAGACATGCCCTGAAGCCCTGCCCCTCCACGCCAAGCGTGCCACAATAGCGAGAGGGACTGTGTGAGAGAGAGAGAGAGAGAGAGACACACACACACACTCACTCTCTCTCTCTCTCTCTCTCTCTCTCTCTCTGCTGGTGGTGATTTACGTCTCTGTTGGCTGCTTCGGGTGTCTGAGTCAACCTGCCTGTCCTGCTGGGGAGGAGCTTGACTGCTCTTGGGGGCTTCCCTTTACTCCCCCCGCAGAAGTCATTTTTCTGTGGGGAAGCAAAGAAATCTGTGGGGGACATGAACATTTGTATCAATACATAATTCAGCACAATGCTGCTACTCTCTAATCTTATTAAAAGTATTCTTCATTACTATGGAAGTTAGCGATTTTGGACTGTATGAGTGCTCATGTTCTTATTGTCTGTGTTTTGTTACCTTTTTGATATCACTGTTCTGTATCTGTGTAGCAGAAAACCATTTGGCTCACTCTGAGTCCAAAGAAACTTTAAGTTTTAAATCTTCCTCACGAAATGAGGTACTCTGCCTTAAAGGTTTCTTTATATAGTTGGAGATAGGCTGCTTAAAGTTGACTGACTGTCTCCCTTCTGGTCATCTGTAATTCTTATTATTTTAATTTATAGTGCTGGTGTATAAATTGCATCTTGGCCCAGTTCTAGTTGGCTGAACACACCTGTAACTCTAATTTTAATGAGAATTACTTACTTAGAGAAGCAATGACAAGGAAGATGGATACCTTTTAGAGCAGCACAAGCTCATGTGAATTTTCTCTGGCCAGGCTCAAAGAAAAATGCATTGGGTGGTGTTTGGAGAATTTCTCTCACTCTTGAAGGCTTCAGTGTTTTCATTAGAAATTGAAATTCTAATGTCGTGTCCTGCTAGATACATTAGTGTGCTAAATAAAAAGTACCATTTAAACAATCACATTTAAGATCTAGTACTAGCTGACTATAGTACTGCATTTTCCTCTTTTTTGCACTATTTCATGTTTGTAAGGGAAATATGAAAGGGTTGGTTAACTTTATAAAAGGATATCCTCTTCGCAACATCTCCTTCCCGCCCCCCCCCCCCCCCAATTTTAAAACAATCACTTCAAATCATGGATTTATATGGCTGGATCATGAGAGAAAACCAAACTACTCAAAAATACATATTTTATTTATAGAAGCAATTTAAATTGAATAGGTCTAGTGTGTCTCCTGCTTCTTACAACACAGTATGTCTTATAGTGCCTGTATTATAGTTGAAGCTGTGTTAAAAGAGCTTGTACTGGAGTAGTAGTAACACTGTTAATGAAGCACAGTGTATGCTGTGATTTCAGTATAACACAGGGTTTAGAGATGTTTATACTGTTAGTGACCTCTTTATAATGTGGGTAAGCATGGTCTCTACTGTGACTTCTGTAGCAAGGACTATTAAACATGATTCTAGCTAATGTTGTTTTATCTCTGGTGTAAACAGGATCTAATCAGGCTCTTTAAATATACTACCTGAGTGAGTGAGATCTAATAACTACAGGGACTGGCCAAATGAATTAGAGAAACTTAATTTTACTTTAACAGGAGTATGTGTTGCTTAAGATGTCTGCCCCTGCCTGCCAGCCGCATGGTCCATGTGTAAAAGTGACTGAAGGCTGATGGTGGTTGTACTAAGTGATTCCATTACATTTAGGCTGAAAAAGTTATAAAACAGCATTTCATATGGAAGAATACTGTTCAGTCTGCCATCACTGGGAGAGCTGCTCTTCTATCAAAAACATATGCACCAATCACTGGACAGGACCTTCATCTCAGTCTCCTTCCTCTCCAAATGGAAGGCTCCTGTCTGTCTTACTATTATTTTTATTGAAGACTTAAGGGAAGAGAGAGAAAACATTCTGGTTGTGGAGGTGGCACACTGCCCTACTTGTCTCCTTATACTAGGTAACCTTCCCTGTGCTATACTGAAGGCTCCTGGCCAGGTTCTGCTAGAGCTAGGTTCTTCCTTCACCACCCAGAAAGGTAAAGCTGGTACCACATCAAAGAAACGGGAGGGTGGAGGGAGTGGAGGGTTCTTTAGATCAGACTATATAACTCTCTTGATGTAGATTGCTCAATGGCCTTTGGAGAGGAAGAAGAGTCCAAGGCTACCTCCTAAATAGAGTTTCAGCCAATATTTACACAGCTGCTCCTGACACAGTCTCTGTTCCCTTAGATAATATCACACCTTTTTGAATCTGTTCCCTAAAGGTAGGGTGATTAGCTAGCATGCTATGCTGGAACAGTCTCAGGAACCTAGCAGCCACAGGGGGCAGCCTCTTTAACTCCCCTTCCTGAAGCAGGCCAAGTTTCCCTCTTACACTGTTTATCATGAATGCTTTCCAAACTTTTGTAACGCACACAATTTATGCAGCATTTTACAAAATAGAATGAGACATGTTCCGTATCAAAGAGGTTACTATTTAGGATGAGATAAAGAACAAGTGCAGTGCTTGCTGGTGTCAAGGAAGGTGTGGATGTAGGAGACTATCTCAGGAATAAGGAGCTGAAAGGAGATGAAACTGACAGTGGGGGAGGAGCCTAAAACAGATTGGAGCACAAACCTGCAATCTCTTTTTGAAGGAGGGAGGAGCTTGTATTCAATCTGGGGATGTAGGAAATGAAGGAGTGTAAGGGGGATGATGCTGATTGGGAGAGATGGGACAGCAGAGCATTACAGTAAGTGAGGTGAGAATGGTTTTAACAATGAGCCCCTCTGCTTCCACTAGTGTAGTAGTTTTCAAACTTTTTTTTTGGCAACTCCATTGAAAAAAATTGTTGATGCCTGTGACCCAGTGGAGCTGGGGATGAGGAGTTTGGGGTGTAGGAAGGACTTAGGGCTGTGGCAGAGTTGGAGTGAGGGCTGTGGGTGCATGCTCAGGTGGGGCCAGAGATGACGGGTTTGGGGTGCGGGAAGGGGCTCCAGGTTTGGGGGTGCTCAGGGCTGGGGCAGGATTTGGGATGTGGGCTTACCTCAGGCAGCTCCTGGTCAGTGGCACAGCAGGGGTGCTAAGGCAGACTTCCTGCCTGTCTTGGCACTGCGGAGCCTGCTGCACCCCGGAAGCGACCAGCAGCAGGTCTGGCTTCTAGCTGGAGCCACACAAGTGGCTCGGCGTGGCTCTTGCCTGCAGGCACTACCCTCCCCAGCTGCTGCTGGCCACTTCTGGGGTGCGGCGGAGTGTCAGAACAGGTAGGACTAGCTTGCCTTTGCCGGGCAGCACTGCCGACAGGACTTTTAACAGGCCGGTTGGTGGTGCTGACTAGAGCCGCTGTGACCCAGTGCCTTACATTCCATGACCCAGTACTGGGTTGTGACCCACAGTTTGAAAACCACTGCACCAGTGAGCTTTAGGGATGCTTATCAGGGCCTCCTATGGCCCCATGGGAGGCCTTAAGAGGCTTATGGCTGCTTCCTCTTCTTCAATTTCATCCCCATCCCTTTGAGTCTCGTGCTCCCCACCCCCTGTCCTTTTCACATGTGTTTTTTTGGTGGTGGTTTTGGTTTTTTTTGAGGATGGGAGAAGGGATTTTGAATCCACATGGCCCTGCTCACCTCACCTCCCCTTACCACGACAAAACATGATTTTAGGGGCTCACAGGCTTTTTAAGGCCTATGTTAGGTTGAGGATTCCTATTGACTTTGGGTCCCCAATGCGACCGTGGCCCAGGAGAGTGGTGGTAGCCACTAGTTAGCAGCCCCTACATTGAGACTTAGGAGACTAAGTGTCTCACTGAGCATTTTGCCTTGATGTAGGCTTACAGGAAAGGGACAAAGGGAAACTTGATTGCCCCATGCTTTTTCTCTTGCTTCCCCCACCCTGCCCCCTGATGATCTCAGATCTGCACAAAAAGGGCTACCTTTTCTGCAGCCTAGCACCTTCCGCAGTTCTGACAGACAGTTTCTTCTTGCCTTTCCATTGCAGCATAGCCTGTGCTGGATACGTACCCTTGTCTGTGTTCAACCTCAACGTTTGCTCTCTTAGCAGCAATAAGTGTTGCCGTATTTAGTTACTTTCCTTGCCAGATTTATTTTCATTGTATTTTGGGTAGTAGCCAAGTAAATTATATTCTCTTCTAGCTCTGGATTGGGTAATTGGCAGCATGCTGGCCTTAGCCACCCATATCTGCTCCTGCAGTACCTCTTCTCTGGGACTCCTCTGCCTGCCCTCTTCCCTAAGCAATGACAGAGCAGTCATGCAAGCACTGGGCTAAATCAAAGCAATATTCTGTAAGCAAGGCAGCATTTTTAGGCTGTACAGGAGGCAAATTAGGCCCTGCCTGTTCACAGCCTCATGACCCTTGCCCTTCCACAGCGTGGCGCTCAGAAGCCACATCTAAAAGGGGAAAAGGCTGACAATAAAAATGGCTGCAAGAGACCCTCCCCGCACGTTGGCCACAGCCATGCATGGACCCTGCAAAACAGCCAAAAAAGCACAGGAAACACAAAAGGGAAAGAAAAAAAAAAGAGATTTCTCCTTGGACTCAGACCCCACATCCTTTGAGAATGGTGAGCTTTCTGCTTCAGACTCAGAGCAGAACAAAGACACAAAGCAAGTTTTCCCCCCTCCTGCCACATTTGATATTGTGGAGGAAACTGGCATCTACTTTGCAGCTCCATTCGGGTGGGGTCTTAGCCAGCTCCCACCTGAATGGAAGTGATTGGGGACGAATGGGAATATCCTAACAAAGGGAAGTGTATAAATACACGGCTAAAATGCAAGGGACAAAAAATGCCATCGCAGAAATTCCAAAGGAATTGTGTGGATGGATTGTGTGGTGGGGTATCATTAGCAAAGGGCATGATAATCTTATCAAAAAGAGCTTTCTTAAAGAGAAAGCAGATAGAAAGGTGGAAGCCCTCAAAGGTTTTGAAGCTTCCTCTGCCACTTTGTATCCCTAGGTACTAGCTCCTTTTCATGAGTCACAATGTTATGGTTGGATGAGCACAAGGCCCAGGATGACAAGGACCATCCAGGCCTCCAGTCTATGCTTTAGAAAATAACCCTAATAACAGCTTTCGTTACAGATGCCTCAGTGGAAATGAGGAGATTCTTGGCCAGTGCAATGACATGCAGCTCAGCAGCCAGGCAGTGTATCTACCAATGCCCTTGGGGCAAAGCTTTGGTTGCCCACTCCAAACCCTGTGCTGATCAATATTCAGAGGCACTCTCCTGTTTGGGGAATGCGATAAGATAGTGGCAGATAGTAGTGCATCCAAACCAAAGCAATCCTACCTGTCTCCAAACAGTGCCTCAAGAAGGGACTACTAGGCCAACAACAGGCAGAAACATTGGAACCTACTCTGTGGATGCTCCAGAGCTCAAGCATTCAGAGAGGCTGGATTAATCTTTTGTGGGCCCCAGCACCCAGATTGTGGCCCTATCCCCTGTTCTGCCCCAAGTCCCCACCCCTGCTCGGCCTCCTCCCCCAGAGGCCTTGCCTTCGCACTGCCCCGAGACCTGACTACCTGCTGCTCTGCCCCAAGGCCACACCAGCTTCTTGCACAAGGAGTAGGGCGCAGAGAGGAGCACGCACCCACAGCCAGAAAAAATATTTGGTCCATCCTCAACATAGAAGTACCAAAAGAAAGAAGACCAGTATGTCAGGGGAAATCCTGGACGTGTGGATCAGGCAGCAAAACTAGAAGTGACAACAACCTCTAAGAGCTCACTATGACAATGATGGTCTGGATCTTCAGCCTGCTTTGCATGGAGAATGCAGACTAGCCCACTTCTCAGAATACTGGTCTCTATTGACCATGGACAAGTAGAATCATAGAAATGGAGGGCTGGAAGAATGGGCGGCAGGTGGAGCCCCCCTTCCTCCAGCACCCCTCCCTGCAGCCGGAGCCCTGAGACCCTCTGCCCCCCTCCCAGCCAGAGGAGCCCTGAGCACATCCCCAACTCAGCCAGAGACCCCCCAGAGACAAAGCCCTGAACCTCTCTCCCAAGCCTGGAGGAGCCCAAGTCCAGTTGAAGCCCTGAGACACCCCCCCACACACACCTGCCTGGAGGAGCCCCAAGCCAGCACACTATGCCTCCCCTCACCAGACTCAAAACTTCCCTGGGGCAAGACACTTTTGATATGCCCCATGCAGGTTCCGAGGTGGCTGAGGAGGTGGTTTTTGCTACTCAGCCTCCTGGGTTCCTCAGTAATCTCTCTCGAGTCCAGGGAGATTATTCATGAACCCAGGCAGCTGAACAGCACACACCACCTCCTCAGCCACCCTGGAACCTGCATGGGGCATAATAAAGCAAAACTTGCCCCCTAAACTCTGCAACAAGGGATCCGGTGGCTGCGGCAGGAGCCTCCTCGCAGTGAGCCTCCCCTGGCCTATTATACCTGTTGCTCATGGCTGGAAGGGACCTCGAGAAATTATCTAGTCCAGCCTCCTGCACTGAGGCAGGAACATAGGTGGCAGGTTTGTATAATTTTTGGTAGTGCCCAAAATGGTGGTACCCCCCCTATTCCCGCCCTGTAGGCCGATATAAAATGAAGCTACAACCTGTCGGCACCACAAGATTATAAGGGTCAATTAAAAGTGGAAAGTCAGAAGCAGCACTTGCCTACTTCATATACGGTATTATGTTTTGTTGCACCTGTTGTGACAAAGTGAGAATGTTCTTAATGTTTTCTCTGAATACTGTGTCGGTGCCTCATTTTCCCCTGCAAGGTGCCAACTGAAGGTGTTGGAGACAAAGAGATCAAGTGGCCTCCTTGTCCAGAAGAGACACAAGGGCCAGAGGAGGGAGTGTCAGTTTGGAGCTGGCTGGGGAAATGGGGAGAGGCCCAGAACTTGGGTCTAGGCTCCCCACCCTCCAAGATGGACCTGACTAAGGGGTCCTGTGTTCTGTACCTACAAGCTCTGATTTAAACTGTGTTCCTGTTGTCTAATAAACCTTCTGTTTTACCAGCTGGCTGAGAGTCACTTCTGACTGCAGAGTTGGGGTGCAGGGAACTCTGGTGGCCCCAAGACCAGTCTGGGCACACTTGCTGCGGAAAGCGCACAATCTGGAAGGACGTGCTGAATGCTCTGAGGTCAGACCCAGGAAGGTGTAAGCTTCTTGCCCTGGAGACAGTATGCTCAGAGAGAGGAGGCTCCCCCAGAGTCCTGACTGGCTTTGTATGGAGTAGTTCCAAAGCATCCCAGCATCCCCTTCCACACCATGCACTTCCCGGAAGTCCGTGCAGGCACTGACACTCCCTCCTCTGGCCTTTGTCTCTTTTCCAGATAATAGGATGCCACCTGATCTCTTTGTTCTCCAACACTTTCAGTTGGCATCTTGCAGGAGAGCAGCCCAGGCCATCAGTTGACCGGTGACAGGGTTTCAGCCATTCTCTGTGCAGAGGGCATCACACTGGCACTCTAGGGCTCTACAACAATCACACACCCTTATCCCACCATTTAGATCCTTGAGAAATGCATAAGGGAAACTGAGACACCCACACAGTATTCAGAGAAAACATTAAGAACATTCCCACTTTGTAACACCTGTATACTTTAAAGGGTGTAAAATAATCAAGTATTGTGCTAAACTCAATGATACTCCAAACTGACCATCAAATTTAAGTTGCACATTTTTCCCCTCAAGTGAGGGCTCTGGGGTGGGGCTGGGGATGAGCAGTTCACAGAGGGTGCTCAGGGTTGGGGTGCTGGGGGCGCAGGCTCTGGGGGGGGGCAGGGCTGGGGATAAGGAACTTGAGATGCAGACATGCTGCCCCAGGGCTAAGGCCAGAGAGGACTTCCCCCCCTTTACTGGCAGCAGCAAGTTCCAGGGGAGGGACCCCTCCTCTCCCCCCTCCGCTCCCCAGCAGCACAATCACTCTGCACCACAGTGACTGCACATGCTTCTAGGGACTCTCTCAGGTCCAGAAAGCCCACACGCCTCCCCTATGGTGGGTACCGGGGCGGGGGATTGCCATCACTTGTGGCCTCCCCTGCTGCTGCCTGTGGGTGCCGGGGGACGGGGGAGAGAGCTCCCAAGCACGTATGCCTCCTTCCCACTCCTCTCTCCCTCTTCCCCTCCCCCAGTGCTCCAAGAGGCTGCCTGCCGCTAATCTCTATAGCTTTAGGCAGAAGCAGCACAAACAAGGGAGAGAGGCACCAGCTGTTTTCTTTCAGGCAGAGAAGTTCCGAGGCCGGGGCAGGGTCAGCTCCAGGCAGGGCTAGGGGAGAAACCCAGCTCCAAATATTGGTGGAGCACAGCCCACAGCCTTGAATATTCCTGGTGCTCGAGCACCTTGAGCCCATATAACCTGCCGCCCCAGGAACAAGCATACCTAGACTATCCTTGACAGGTGTTTATCTGTGCTCTTCGTGATCGCCAGTGATGGCGATTCCACAACCTATTCCAGTACTTAACCTTTCAAACTATAGGGACAGTTTTCCTCATGCCTAACCTAAATCTTTCTTGCTGCAGATTAAACCATTACATCTTGTCTTACCTTCAGTGAAGATGGAGAACAATTGCTCACCATCCTCTCTGTAACAGCCCTTGACATATATGAACTGTTGTTAGTCTCTCAGTCCTCTTTTCTGAAAACTAAAGATGCCCAGGTTTTTTAAGGTGAGATTTTTATAACCTTTTATCATTTTTGCTAAACTGCTTCTAAATTTTCTAAACCTTTTTTCATTTTTTTGCTATCTTTGCTGCTTTTCTCTGGACTCTCTTCAATTTGTCCATATCTTTCCTAAAGTGTGGCACCCAAAACTGGACATGCTATTCCAGCTAAGGCCTTGCCAGTGCCAAGTAGAGTAACAATTATCTCCTCTATCTTACGGGACACTTCTGTTAATATACCTCAGAATAACATTAGCCTTTTTTCCAGCCGAGTCACGTTGTTGGCTCATATTCAATTTGTGGTCCACTGAATCCCCCTCCCCCAGCTCTTTTTCAGCAGTATGATTGTCTAGCCTGTTATTTTCCATTTTGTAATTGTGCATTTGATTTTTCCCAAGTGCAGTACTTTGCATTCATCTTTATTGAATTTCATCTTAAATACAGATCAATTCTCCAGTGAATCAAGGTCTTTTTGAATTCTAATCTTGACCTGCAAAGTGCTTGCAACCCCTCCCAGCTTGATGTCATCTGCAAATGTTTTGATCATACTCTCCATTCCATTATCCAAATCTTTAATGAAAATATTGAATAGTACCAGATTCAGGACAAGCCCTAGGGGGACCCCACTAGATATATCCTCCGAGTTTGACCACAAGCTATTGATAACTACTCTGAGTTTTTCAACCAGTTATGCATCCACCTTATAGTAATTTCATCACAACCACATTGCCCTCTGCTGATGAGACTGTCATGTGGGATAGTGTCAATAGTCTTGCTAAAATCAAGATATGTCTACAGCAGGGGTCGGCAACATTTCAGAAGTAGTGTACCGAGTCTTCATTTATCCACTCTAATTTAAGGTTTCGTGTGCCAGTAATACATTTTAATGTTTTTAGAAGGTCTCTTTCTATTAGTCTATAATATATAGCTAAACTATTGTTGTATGTAAAGTAAATAAGGTTTTTAAAATGTTTAAGAAACTTCATTTAAAATTAAATTAAAATGCAGAACCCCCTGGAGCGGTGGCCAGGACCCAGGCAGTGTGAGTGCCACCGAAAATCAGCTTGTGTGCCACCTTCGGCACGCATGCCATAGGTTTCCTACCCCTGGTCTACAGCTTCCCCCATATCCACTAGGTTGTAATCCTATCAAATAAGGTTGGTTTGGCATGATTTGTTCTTGGCAAATTTATGTTGGCTATTCTTTATCAATCTATTATCCTCTGGTTGCTTACAGATTGGTTGATTGACCATTTGTTCCAGTATCTTTCCAGGAATTGAAATTAGGCTGACTGAGCTGTGATTCCCCGAGTCCTTTTTGTTCTCTCTTTTAAAGAGAGGTACTAATCTTACTCTTCTCTAGTCCTCTGGAACCTCACCTGTCTTCCATGAGTTCTCATAGATTATTACTAATGGATTTGAGCACGCTTCAGGTAATTCCTTACATACATCAGGGTGAATTTTGTCAGACCTTGCCAACTCAAATATATCTAACTTATTTAAATAATCTTTATGTTCTTCTGTCTTGTATTTCTTCCCCTTTGTTGTTAATACTAACTGTGTTAAGCATCTGGTCAGAATTTATGTTTTTAGTGAAGACTGAAGCAAAATAGGTATTAAATACCTCAGCCGTTGTAGTATTGTCTGTTATTACCTCCTCTTCCCTGCTAAGCAGTGCCTTTGCTAAATATGTGCCTTTGTCTTTCTCTTGCTCCTAACATAGTTATAGACCTTCTTTTTATTGCCTTCTATGTCCCTTGTTAGGTATAATTCATTTTGTGCCTCAGTGTAACAAGGTCAGCATCCACCTCTTGTGAGCATCCCCCTGGTCAAGTGCATGTACCTGCAATTTCTTAGTTTGCAGTAATGGGGTAGCATCCACCTCTCGTGAGCCCTCCCCCCCCAAAACTGATGGCTTCTTCAGTGGGTCTGCAGTGACTCAGCCTTCCGTCACACACACCGTCTGTAAATAAAACAGAACAAACAAATCTGTCTCAGGGTATAGTCTTTACCTCCGCCAAGGCTTCCTCCCTGGAGACACTGCCTGCTATAACAGTCCAACAGGGCCTATTGCAGTAGCCTCCATTGATGTGTCCTTTTCAGTTTCCCCCCACCTCCCCACACCCCTGGGGTTCAATCTTTAACCAGACCAACAGGGCCCATCACAGGACCCTCACTTGATCTGGCTAGCTCTTGCTCAGCTCTTGCTCAATCCCCTCAACTGCCTGGAGATCCTTCTTAACTCCCCATATCTTCGGCAGCCCTCCCTGGGCTCAGCCCTGCCCACACTGAGCTATCCATGGTCCTGCCACACTTCCAGCCAACCAGGAACCCAGGCCTCTCTCTTCCAGCTTCAGGCAGCAACTTACTGCTCTCTCGCTGCTGCTTCTTTTTATATAGCCCTCCTGGCCTCTCATTGGCTGCTCTAGCAGTTGCTCTAGGCTGCCTGGAGGACTTCTCCTCTGCTCATTTCTGGGGTCAGGTGAGGCTGGGCCACGAAGCCTCCAGCAGGGGTCTCTGGACCGAATCCACCATCACACTTAGCATTTCTGATTTTGTCCTTGCATATGCTTTTGTACTCATCTTTTTCAATTTGCTCATGTTTGGCAGGATTCACTTTTGATTTTCAGGTGACTAAAGAGTTTCTGATGGAGCCATATTGGTTTCTTGATTCTTCCTATCTTTCCTTTGCATCAGGGTAGTTGCTGCTTGCCTTTACAATTGTCTGTTTAAGAAATTGCTGGCTTCCCTGAACTCCTTTTTCCCTTAGATTTTCTTTCTATGGGCCTTTACCTAGCAGTTCTCTGAGTGTCTTAAAGACTTCTTTTTTAAAGTCCATTGTCCTTATTTGTCTGCCCTCACTCCTTCCATTCCTTAGAATCATGACATTTATCATTTCACAGTCACTTTTAACCAAGTAGTGAATTTCAGTTACTCCCTTGAACTTAGGGCTCCCCTCCTATTCCATCTTCATCCAATCACCCACCTCGAGCAACCCTATTAACCACAAGTTGATGCTCAATGAGATCTCACACCTCTGGGATGGAGAAGGAATAGAATGATTTCCTCCTAAGAAAGGGCTTAACTCCATATTCTTCATCATCCATAAGCATACGGGAGAGGTGTGTGTGTCTATGTCAGAGCCATCCTGGACTTCAAATGGATGAAGAAAACAAGATTTCAGATGGAGACACTGGACTCAGTTTAGCCTCTGTATCCCAAGGGGATTTCCTTACCTCAGCCTTACCTCAGTGACCTAGCAGTTTTTATCTACATATTCCCATACATCCATGTCATCATCATCTACTGATATTTGCTTATGGCACAATGTGCTACCAGTACAAAACTCCTGTTCTTTGGCCTTTCAATCAGCTCCCAGAATCTTTACAATGTTTTGATTGAAGTCCCCAACCAAAAAAACCCCAAACCGCCCCCCAACCTGCGCACAGTGCCACAATGCAGACACAGGAGTTGCTTCAAACATACAGGTTAGTAGTAAATACCAATAAAAAGCTCCCTAAGCTAAAAGTATGGCCTGTGATGAACTATATAACTGACTAGGAGGACATGATCAGGCAGAGCTGGAATTTGAACCGCCGCCTCTGGGCTGTTGGCTTTTTTGGGAGGGTGATTTCTCTCTGCTTTGCCGAAAAAAATTTCAAAAGGTGTCAGCTTCATTCTAATGTTGAACAAAAATATTGTCAAAACCTTGAAAATTTTCATGAAACGGACTTCCTGTTTTCTGGCCATCCCTAGTGACAAGCCTTCCTAGTAGCTGGCTTATACTTCGTTGTGTATATTGGTAAGAAATAACATTTGTTTACTGACTAAAGTGTACCACCTACTGTCTAAGATTAGCAAGGCTGATATTTAAGTAGCAAATTCCTGTGTTTGTTTTCTAAACACCAATAGTCTGTATTTAACTATTTGAAGGCACCAACCCCTAAGGCCTTATTATTGGGCATCTGAACATGACCAGCTTGCCCAGCCACACCAGGTCACTGCATGAAATGAATGTTCCTGATATGATATACAGCAGTGAAATTGTTGCTATTGAAGACTTCATAATGGATTTCTCTGTGTTAGTGTTGGAAAGTCATGTCTTGCCTAGCGACTGTTTTAGAAAGGACAACTTTCCCTGCTCTGTGGTGTGGCAGGAGTTGGGGGGGACTAGGACTAGGAACTTGGAGGTTGCCAGAGCTAGAACTGAAGGAATTTGCAGGTGAAAAAGGCAGGATTCTTGAAGAGCAGAGAAGCCAATCAGCTGACTGGCCCCAGCAAAACTGGACTATGAGATCAATTTGGTCAGAGGGCATGGGTTGGAAAGATCACGAGAGTTGAGCCAATGGGCTGACCTAGTTGAAGGGAGCAGATTGGCAGGCCTGGAAAAGAATGAAGTGGACGAAAAAGCCTTTTTGTTATTTAATTCTGAGTACTGGAGACCTGACAAGATGGTAAAGTCTTATCAGCTTTGCTCGATGTAATGGCTGACTCACAGGGCTATGTAAATGCATTGCCACTGATTTCCAGAAATCCTCATGTCACTTTTAGGTGCAGAAGGGTCAGTTGGGCTTCCAAGTCACGATGCAATTGAACTGAACATAAGCACACTTGTCTTGGTAGTTTGCGTGGCAAAACAGCACATTGACTGTGTTATGTGTGTAATGAGGAGCACTAGATATGTCTCTTCCTTTAAATAATACTTAAATTCTAGACAACAAACATTGCAGAAAAATTCTAACTCCTCAGATTTTCTGTGCCAGAAGATCCTGTTGTCCCCAGTGACTAGATAAGCCAGCTGGCATTTCTCTAGCTATCTATAAGGTAACTTATCTAAAGTAATGATTCCAAGGTACCCAAGATCAAAATTTGGCCGTAACAGGGTTGTAGACTTTAACTGCTACTTTTTTGTTACCTTATATAATAAATTCATATAATGAAATTTGTTGCTGCTGTAAGTCATTGTAACTGTCTTACCTGACTACTTGGTAATAAAGTGGTATGCGTCTTGTAACTGAAAATGAGCCTTGTTAAGTTGCTGGCAATGAATTATCTGTGAGACTGTTTGTTTGCTTTCAGTTAAAGGGAGCATAAAACCTAATCATGAAATTGTCAGTGCTGCACCTGGAAGCCTGGAAGAAGTAACTTCATTGTGGCCCTGGCAAAGAGTTGGCTTAGTACCAGCTAAATGTGAATTTATGGTCAGGATGAGTGTCTAGTGCAGCAGATGACAACATTCTTGGGTGAATTGCTCAGCTTCAAGGTGCGTGAGCTGAGCAAATTTCTACATTTTCCCTAAGAAGGCCACTCCATCTAGGAGTAGAGCCCTGCGCGGATACAAAATTTGTATCCATATCCGATCCGCAAACATGGTCCATGGATATCCGCAGATTTGCAGGGCTCTATCTATGAGGAGGGCAATCTCTCCACTTCGGCATGGAGTTCCCTGCTGACTTTTAGGCAGTATCCTCTTCCTTTGACACATGTAATGAGTTTGTCATTCCTTCATATTCTCTCTCTAGCCCTTTTGTAACCAGGCTAACATAATTTAGCTAATGAGAAAGCTGGGTGGGTGGACACTTGGGGAACTTCCAAGAGAGCATCTCAAGGGAATAACCAGTTTCTTCCCTTGGACTAGACCAGGAAACTGTGCAGGGTTGGTATTTTGGAGGAAGTGAGTTAGTTATGTAGGGGACCCTACTTTCTTCAATCCGTTCCTCATCTCCAGCCACCAGAAGTCTCCTGCAGCATGTCTACCTTTCTTGTGAGTTCTCACCACTCCCACCACTGAGGCTCCTCTGCCACCCTGTTCAAGCTCTCAGCGAACTTCCTCTTCTAGTTAAAAAGACAGAAATGTTAGTGCAGCCATCACCATCCTGAGTGACTTGGCTGCAGCAGGAATGTCATAGGCAAAGGGCCACCAGCAGCACCCATATTGTTCACATGTCTGTAGGGGCAGCTCTGTAAGACAAAGCTCCTTGTCTTGGTGGCTCCTGTCAGGGCAGCTAGGAAGAGGAGATGAGAAGTCTTCACCAGCTGCTGAATTCCCCTGCTAGACAGCTTTTTATGGTTTTAAAGGCACAGCATCAACAATTTGTACTACTGTAGGAATAATGCCATAGTCTCTTGGGCCTGGCTGTGGTAGGGTCAGCTGACTAGACCACATAGCTGGACCCAGGAGGTGGAGGCTGTAGACCAAAAGAGCTACTCAACCCATAGAGAGAGAGAGTGCTAACACATTCTATGTCAAAAGAGCTCCCAGAACAAGGAAAAGCTAGGGCTAAGCACCCATTATATGGATTAGGGCCTTAGGTCACACACATTAGGTTTGGAACAGCTTTTCATAACTGCTTTAGTGTAGCAAAGCACGGGGGTTGGCCAGCTAGTGTGGGTTTTCCCCACTGTGTTTTTTCCCCCTAGTTGGTAGCCTGCCATGGAGGGTCTCGCATGGAGTTCTTGTACACCATTGCAGTTCAGTTCCCATCAATCCACCCAGGCTGTGACATCAACACATATTGCATTAATGAGCATCTCCTGTACTGAAGGTCCCCCCCACTTTCACTTCTTAATTATCCCTAAGGCTCTGGGTATAACTTTGCTCCATCTTTGGTTAAAGGCCACTTCAATGAGACTTTTAAGTGACTGATTTCAATAAAGTGGGGAAAACAAACCAAAAGTTTTAAGATTGAGTTATTGTGATCCCTACAGAATGGGTATCTAATGGTAGCTGAAGTTCTTTCCGTGAATTATATGGTTCCTTCAGGACATTCCTGTGTAGGCTACTGAATGGCAGGATGCTCGTGAAGGCTGGTCTAGCTCACAAGGGAGGCAGTAGATTGTATAAAATCCAACATATAAATTGCTATAAATTCTCTCTAAAGGAGAAGTGCAGTTATTTCTTCCAGTCATTTGGCTTTCTGCTTGATAGAAAAGCCTATTCACATTCATTAAAGCATTCTTCAACCATGCAGCTGGCCTTTCAGCTCCAGCAAAATGATGTCAGATCTTCTGCTGAAATACCAGAGACTTTTGTGAAAAACTTTGGAAGTGGTGCAAAGCCAAACACTGACTATGGGTATGCAAATGTTTACTCAGTCCTGCAATGGACGTCCATTTCCCGTTTCGCACCAGCCAGCAAAAATGCTGTTCTAGGGTCTGACCATTTTTCCCATTTGGTAGAAGGCAAAGGGTATCAGGCTGTTGCAATAAGGGGGAGGGCAGTACAAGACAGTGCTCATGCAGCATGCTCATACCAGCCCTATCAGTAGAGTAGCCTTGGCAGTAATACTAGAAAGACCCAGTCCAGTGTTTTTGTAGTTGTAAGATGCCAGTTGTAATCTGATCAAAAAGCTGTCAAACTCTCTGGTGGGGTGGGGGGGGAAGGAAATGGGAGAATTGCATTATAAATAGTATAACTTTGGATTTGTAATTACCTTACAGGAGCGGGAAAATAACTACTGGAATTAATCCAAAATGTAAACAGCCAACATATTTGTTTGCAGTTATCACGGGAGTGAGGCAATGACTATAAAATTCAAACAGACACATAAAATGCATGTTTACATCCTTTATTCAGGAAACTTCTCTAAGAGCACTATGTTCAGTAGTTTTTGAAGGCCTTGTGCCAGGGCTTATCAGATCAACTGAGATCAAAGTTTAGGTTAGATTATTGTATTTGTACATCTTTCTGGTTTTTTCATCTCATCGGATTAAATCTTCCACAGGCTTTACTTTGTGAACTAGAGTAGTGAAAAATGTTTATTTCAGTTTGGTTTACTCTGACCAATTGGAAAAGGGGGTGGAGTGTGCAGAGAGGGGTCCTGATTCTGATCTAAATTACATAGGTGTAAATCCAAAGCAATTCCACTGAATTCAATGAATAAGCAGTAAAGTTTCTTGGTTTACAACAACGTAAATAAGATCAGAATTTGTGCACATGTATTTGGTCAGCGGATTGAGCATGGGATTTGGGGTCAGCAAACCTTGATTCTATTCCCACCGCTCCTGCTGACTTTCCATGTGACCTTGTACAAGTGATATTAGCCTCTCTGTGTTAACCCATCGGAAACATAGGAATGAGAATATGTACTCACCAAAGTAAAATGATTCAAGGTCTATGGGTGAAAAGTACTAAGTGTTGTTATTGGATTTTAGCTTTCCTGAGACCAGACACTCTTACCTCATATTCAAACCACCTGTCACCTCTTTTGCTCCAGGGACTCTGAAACTGTCAGATATCAAATTAAAACTTCAGCCATTTCAGAACTGTATTAATCAAAGAAGAAATGCACAAGCATTTTTGTGGAGTGAGGGAGAAGGTATTTACCTAGTGAACTATCTATTTTATCATGTGGCTAAGACAAACTGATGGGAACAGCAAATCCTCAGCAAGGACCAGGTTCAACAGAGCACTTAACCATGTGCTTAACTTTCAGCATAGGCTTAAATCCTATTTACCTGAATGGACCATAAGCATGTGCTTAAGTGCTTTGATGAAGAGGGATGGTTTGCTGAGTTGGGGCCCAAAAAGGAAAGCCAAAAATGGTTCATAATAGCATTAAAGTATAGAGGGCCAGGTGGCGGCTCATGACTGGTCAAATAATGACTTCTTCCAGCCCGCCTAATTGGCCATGACCTTACAATTACCTCTGTGGATTTCAAAAGCATGGCCATTGCAAGATCAAGACAAGGTAAGAATGCTACGTTTCTAATCAGATGTCTGGTAATACTCCCTCACAAGTGCCCTCTTATGTCTGTCATCTGTCATGAAAATTCTGTTTCTGGTCATATTACACCCCAAAAGTCCCACATGGGCAAATTTTCCCTTAATGACACCTCCCCCCCAAAAAAACAAACAAAAATCCCACATTCTCTTTCACTTATAAGGTCAGTAAACTACTTTTATAAAAGTCTCACTTCATGTAAAAAGTTCTTTATTCATTATTTAAGTTGTGATGGTTTAATTTTAGAAAGGGTCCGTCTTCCAGATTCCACTGATCGCTGGCTAGGATCAGCATGGGCTGGGCTAAACTCTTGAGTCATAAATATGAAACTTTTAAATTTCTTCCTTATGACAACGGTATTCAGGAGGGAAAACCTGAATGACATGAAAGTAGAAGTTTGCCAGGGAGCTCATGGGGTGAACTAGAGCTGAACAATCTTTTTCTAATTATCCTAATAAAGCTGCATTATCAGGCACTCTCAGTATTCCATTGGGAAAGAAAGTTATGTTAATAGAAAACAATGATTTTTGATCTTTGGTACATCAAAGCACTTTTATGACTCTGCTCTCTTTATGAAAGCTTTGTGGTGTAAAAATGTTAGTTTGTGGACAATGTATCTGTTTTTTTTTTTTTTTTTTTTAAATATCCTCTAGTGTATTGTATGAGGTTCTGGGTTTGACAAGACATGCTTTATTCTATCACAGTTTAACAGCTTTTTTAAACTTTATAGTTCATTTCTTTCTAGAAATACCAGAGATTCTATTGGGGGAAAAGCCCTCTGCACCACATGGGATGAAGGGCCTTGCAGATGCCCTTTCCAGTGGAGTGAATTTCACCCTGTGTGAATTCTATGTATTCTTCTTCTTGTCTTTTAATTAGGATTAGTTGTCTCTTGTTTTACACTTAAGTTGTAAGCTCTCTAGGGGCAGGGACTGTCGTCTTGTCCTGTGTTTGTACAGCAAGTAGCACAACAGTGTGCTGGAAAAGTGAGAGCCTTTAAAAATTGGAAGTCAAATCCTACTGAGGAAAACAGAAAAGAGCATAAACTCTGGCAAGTCAAGCGTAACAGTATAATTAGGCAGGCCAAAGAAGAATTTGAAGAGCAACTAGCAAAAGACAAAAACTAAACAGCAATTTTTTAAAGTACATCAAAAACAGGAAGCCTGCCAATCAGTGGGACCACTGGATAATCAAGGTGCTAAAGGAGGACTCTAGGACGATAAGGCCATAGCAGAGAAGCTAAATGAATTCTTTGCATTGGTCTTTGTTGATGTGAGGGAGATTCCCACACATGAGCCATTCTTTTTAGGTGACAACTCTGAGGAACTGTCCCAGATTGAGGTGCCAATAAATGAGGTTAGGAACAAACTGATAAATTAAACACTAGTGAGTCACCAGGACCAGATGGTATTCAGATATGAAATTGCAGAATTGCTAACTTTGGCATGTAAGCTATTGCTTAACTCAGCCTCTGCTCCAGATGACTGGAGGATAACCAATGTAACATTGATTTTTGAAAAAGGCTCCAGGGGTAATCGCTGCAATTACAATACAGTAAACCCAACTTCAGTACCAGGCAAAGTGGTTGAAACTATAGTAAAGAACAAGCTCATCAGATACATAGTTGAACACAATACACTGGGGAAGAGTCAACATGGTTTTTATAAAGGGAAATCATGTCTCACCAATTATAATTCTTGGGGGGGGGTCAGAAAACATGTGGACAAGAGTGATCCAGTGGATATAGTGTACTTGGACTTTTAGGTCTGGTCTACACTATGCATTTATACCGATTTTAGCAGCGTTAAACCGATTTAACCCTGCACCCGTCCACACAATGAGGCCCTTTATATCAATATAAAGGGCTCTTTAAACCGGTTTCTGTACTCCTCCCCGACGAGAGGAGTAGCGCTGAAATCGGTGTTACCATATCGGATTAGGGTTAGTGTGGCCGCAAATCGACGGTATTGGCCTCTGGGTGGTATCCCACAGTGCACCACTGTGACCGCTCTGGAAAGCAGTCTGAACTCGGCTGCACTGGCCAGGTAGACAGGAAAAGCCCCGTGAACTTTTGAATTGCATTTCCTGTTTGCCCAGCGTGAAGCTCTGATCAGTACGGGTGGCGATGCAGTCCCAAATCGAAAAAGAGCTCCAGCATGGATAGTATGGAAGATACTGGATCTGATTGCTGTATGGGGAGACAAATCTGTTCTATCAGGGCTCCGTTACAGAAGACGAAATGCTAAAGCATTTGAAAAAAATCTCCAGGCTATGATATAGAGTCCACAGCACAGTTCTGTGTGACAAGTGTAACGGGAAGTCAAAGAATCAAATGGATGCTCATGGAGGAAGGGAGTGGGAGGACTGAGGACTCCAGCTCTCCCACAGTCCCCGCAGTCTCTGAAAAGCATTTGATTCTTGGCTGAACTCCCAATGCCTGTAGTGTCAAACACATTGTTCGGCGTGGTTCAGGGTATATCTTGTCAATTTACTCCCTCTCCCCCACCCCCCCATGAAAGAAAAGGGAAAAAAATCGTTTCTTGACTTTATTCAATGTCACCGTATGTCTACTGCATGGTGCTGGTAGACACGGTGCTGGGGCAATAAACAGCAGCATCCTCTCCCCTCCCTTCCCCAGTGGCAGATGGTACAGTGCAGTAGGACTGGTAGCCATCCTCATCGTCATCCGGGTGAGTGCTCCTGGCTGGCCTCAGGTGAGGTCGGCTGGGGGCGCCTGGGTAAAAATAGGAATGACTCCCAGTTATTCCCGGCAGATGGTACAGAACAGCTGGTAACTGTCCTCATCATAGCAACTGGGGGCTGAACTCCATCAGCCCCCCTCCCTTTCATGTCTAAAGAAAAGATTCTGTACTGCCTGGACTATCATAGCAGCAGGCTGCTGCGCTTCTCTCCCCTCCACCATTTAATGTCCTGCCTGGACTATCATAGCAGCTGGAGGCTGCCTCCCCCTCATTTTATCTCACTAAAAAGTCAGTGTTTCTTATTCCTGCATTCTTTATTACTTCATCACACAAATGGGGGGACCCTGCAATGGTAGCCCAGAAGGGTTGGGGGAGGAGGGAAGCAACAGGTGGGGTTGTTGCACTTGCACCCCCTAGAATGGCGTGCAGCTCATCAATTCTGTGGGATCTGACATGGAGCGGGTGTGTTTTCTGGTTCTCTAGTACACTTGCCCCATATTCTAGGCAGGACTGACTATTTTTAGATACAACATAAAGGAGAGAATGACAGGTCATTCCCATTTTTGTCTTTGCACCGCCGGCCGACCTCAGCTAGCAGCATCCATGACAGCAGCAGATGGTACAGAATGACTGATAACCGTCATCTCATTGCCAATTTACAATGGCACAGCAGATGGTACAGAACAACTAGTAACCGTCTCTGCTACCTTGCAAAGGCAAATGCATGCTGCAGTGTAGCGCTGCAGTACTGCCTCTGTCAGTGGCATCCAGTACACATACGGTGACAGTGACAAAAGGCAAAATGGGCTCCATGGTTGCCATGCTATGGCATCTGCCAGTGCAATCCAGGGAAAAAGGGCGCGAAATGATTGTCTGCCATTGCTTTCACAGAAGAAGGAATGAGTGACGACAGTTACCCAGAATCACCCACGACACTGTTTTTACACGATCCTGCATTGGGATCTCAACCCAGAATTCCAATGGGCAGGGGCGATTGCGGGAACTATGGGATAGCTACAGGATAGCTACCCATAGTGCAACACTCCAGAAATCGACGCTAGCCTCAGTACATGGACGCACACCACCGAATTATTGTGCTTTGTTTGGCCACATGCGCTCGACTTTATACAATCTGTTTTACAAAACCGGTTTATGTAAAATTGGAATAATCCTGTAGTGTAGACGTACCCTTAGAGAGTCATTGATAAGGACCCACACCAAAAGCTCTGAAGCAAAGTAAGCAGTGTGATGGAGTAGGGGCTGTCTGTGTGGGGAATGGGAGAGCAGGGGAGGACTTTAGGGGATGGATGATACCGGAGCCTGTAACCTGAGCTAGGTAAGGGAGTGGAAAGGTCAACACCTTTGCCCGGGAAGGGGGACAAAGGAAGGGAGTGGCAGGAGGGAAGCAGTTTGAGTTTGGGCTTGGGGCTGTGTGGGCGGAATTCAGGGTATCCTAGCTAGGATCCAAGCACCCTGAAAGCCCAGAAGGACTCGATGGAGGGGTCCTGACTGTGCCTGCGAGCTCTGCTGTAACCTGTGTTCTTGTTGTCCAATAAACCTTCTGTTTTACTGGCTGGCTGAGAGCACTGTGGGTCCCAGGAAGAGGGGTGCAGGACTGGACTCCCCACACTCCGTGACAACTGGTGGCAGAGGTGGGAGATATTGCACCCCGTGGACGACGCTTCCTGTAGTAAGTGACTGGGGAGCAGTAAAACGAAGGGGTGGTTAACCCCTGGGAGTGTGTGCCCAGTGAGAAGGACTTCGCAGTAACAGGGTCCCCTGGGGGATTGCAGCGAGCAGTCCCAGGGGCAGAGGAGTCTACAGCTCGACCCTGGCAGAGAGGTGGTGACCTCAAGAAGGGCTGGTGCACTAGGGGTCCCCCTGGAAACCGTGGGGAGCGGCGAGCACCCCGGCCTGTGAGTGGCCAGCAAAAAGATGTATGCCAAGCGGCGTAAGTGCGACCTGCTGGAGCTGTACAAGCAGAGGGGGCTGCGCCTGGGAAGGCTCACCAAGGACCAGCTGATTGCCCAGCTGGAGCAGGGAGACCCCCATGAATGAACGGAGCCCTGTCTCTGAGGGAAGCAGCGGGCAGATGCAGCGCAGGCACCAGTGTCTGTCCCCGCTGGGCGCGGTCAGCCGGTGGATGAGGGCCTCCCGAGCCCCCCCCTTTCTAGGCCTAGGGGAAGGGCGAGGAGGAGCCCAGTGTATACCGAGGGCACCATGACCCCCCCGGCCAGCAGGGGATCCTCCCCGTGAAGCGCACCCCCCAGCAGGGGATCCTCCCGGCGACGCTCGTGTCATAAACAGATAGCTAAGGGTTAATGTCTCTTTCACCTGAAACACCTGACCAGAGGACCAATCAGGAAACCGGATTTTTTCAACTTTGGGTGGAGGAAATTGTGTGTCTGGGGTCTTTGTTTTCTGTCTGCCTGCTTTCTCTGAGCTTTGGAGAAGTAGTGCTGTTTTCTAATCTTTTGTTTCTAAGTGTAAGGACCAAGAGATCAGATAGTAAGTTATATGGTTTCTTTTCTTTGGTATTTGCATGAATATAAGTGCTGGAGTGCGTTGATTTGTATTCTTTTTGAATAAGGCTGTTTATTCAATATTCTTTTAAGCAATTGCCCTGTATTGTATCACCTTAATACAGAGAGAACATTTGTATTTTTTCTTTCTTTTTTATATAAAGCTTTCTTTTAAGACCTGTTGGAGTTTTTCTTTACTTCAGGGAAATTGAGTCTGTACTCACCAGGGAATTGGTGGGAGGAAGAGATCGGGGAGATCTGTGTGTGTGTTGAATTGGCTAGCCTGATTTTGCATTCCCTCTGGGGGAATAGGAAAGTCCTTTTTGTTCCAGGACCGGGAACGGAGAGGGGGAGTCACTCTGTTTGGATTCGCAGAGCTTGTGTCTGTGTATCTCTCCAGGAGCACCTGGAGGGGGGGAGGGAAAAAGGATTATTTCCCTTTGTTGTGCGACTCAAGGGATTTGGGTCTTGGGATCCCCAGGGAAGGGTTTTCAGTGGGACCAGAGTGCCCCAAAACACTCTAATTTTTTGGGTGGTGGCAGCAGGTACCAGGTCCAAGCTGGTAGCTAAGCTTGGAGGTTTTCATGCTAACCCCCATATTTTGGACGCTAAGGTCCAGATCTGGGACTAAGGTTATAACAGCTCGGCATCCGTGGAGCGGATGCGGCTGGAATATGAAAGGGAGCTGAGATGGGAGGAGCTTGAGTTAAAGAGGCAAGAGCTGGAGGAGAAAGTGAAACAGTGTAATCATGAGGAGAACCAGCGTTAACATGAGCAGGAGGAGAAGGAGAAACAGCGTAAACATGAGCTGGACCTGGCCCATGACATCCCTCTCGCAGGGCACCAGGGAATCCGGCGCACCAGGCAGAGGCTGCTACAGAACTTTTACTGGCCTGGGGTCTTTACCCAGGTCCGACAGTACTGCCAATCCTGTGACCCCTGCCAGAGGGTGGGGAAGGCCCGGGACAAGGGGAAAGCGGCTTTGAGGCCTTTACCCATCATAGAAGAACCTTTCGAGAAGGTGGCCATGGACATAGTAGGACTCCTCAGCAAGACGACCCGGTCAGGGAAGAAATACATCCTGGTGGTGGTGGATTTTGCCACTCACTACCCCGAGGCGGTGGCCTTGTTCTCTATCGAAGCAGACACAGTGGCACATGCGCTGCTGACAATTTTCAGCTGGGTGGGGTTCCCCAAGGAGGTCTTAACGGATCAGGGGTCCAACTTCATGTCGGCCCTGCTCTGGTCCTTATGGCAGAAATGTGGGGTCCAGCACAACTGGGCCTCAGTGTATCACCCCCCAGTCCAACGGGCTGGTGGAAAGGTTCAACGGAACACTGAAGATGATGCTAAAAACATTTATGAACCAGCACCCGCAGGATTGGGACAAGTACTTACCTCATTTGCTGTTCGCGTACAGGGAGGTACCCCAGGAATCTACCGGGTTTTCACCTTTCGAACCATTGTATGGAAGGCAGGTAAGGAGGCCCCTAGACCTGATGAGGGACAAATGGGAGGGCAAGGCCGCTCCCGAGGGAGAGTCAGTGGTGGAGTATGTCCTGACCTTCTGGGAAAGACTGGCCGAGCTCTTGGGCCTGGCCAGGGAGAATCTGGCCCAAGCCCAGAGGAGGCAGAAGGTCTGGTATGACCGCACGGCACGGGCCCGTGCCTTCGCCACCAGGGATCAGGTGATGGTTCTCATCCCCGTGAGGAGAAACAAATTCCAGGCTGCCTGGGAAGGGCCCTTCAAGGTTATCAAGCAACTGAATGAGGTAAACTATGTGGTGGAGCTGTCAAACCGGGCACATCACTGTCGGGTGTACCATGTGAACATGATGAAACCATACTATGACAGGAGGAATGTGGTGTTGGCCGTGTGTGGACATTGGGAGGGGCAGGGAGATGACCCCTTAGTGGATCTATTCCCTGGGACAAAAGCTGGTTCCCCCCTGGAGGCGATTCCCCTCTCTGATCAGCTGACCCCGGGCCAGCATGCTGAGATCAGGGGGGTGCTGCATCTATACCAACAGCTGTTTTCCAACCAGCCTGGACGCACTAATTTGACTGTCCACAGGGTGGAGACCGGGTCACATCCCCCTATAAGATGCTCTCCTTTTCGGGTCATTGGTAAAACTGCCCAGGATCTTGAAAGAGAGGTTAAGGACATGCTGGCTTTGGGGATGATCCAGCCATCTTCCAGCCCTTGGGCCTCGCCAGTGGTGCTGGTCCCCAAGAAGGATGGGTCAATCCGGTTCTGTGTGGACTATCGAAAGCTCAATGCCATCACCGTATCTGATGCCTACCCCATGCCCAGGCCTGACGAGTTCCTAGACAAGCTGGGAGGTGCTCAGTACCTCACCACTATGGATCTTACAAAGGGCTACTGGCAAGTGCCGCTGGACGCAGATGCCAGGCTGAAATCGGCCTTTATCACCCCTCTGGGGCTCTACGAGTTTCTGACCCTGCCCTTCAGCCTCAAGGGAGCGCCGGCCACTTTCCAGCGCCTGGTGGATCAGCTAATGAGGGGGATGGAGAGTTTTGCCATGGCGTATATTGACGACATCTGCGTCTTCAGACAGACCTGGGAGGACCACATGTCCCAGGTTAAACAAGTCCTGGACCGACTCCGAAGGGCTGGGTTAACCGTAAAGGCTGAGAAGTGCAAGGTGGGGATGGCTGAAGTATCTTACCTGGGCCATCGGGTAGGGAGCGGCTGCCTGAAGCCGGAACCAGCCAAGGTGGAGGTGATCAGAGATTGGCCTGATCCCCAAACCAAAAAGCAGGTCCAGGCCTTTATTGGGATGGTGGGGTACTATCGAAGGTTCATGCCCCACTTTAGTGCCATAGCCGGCCCCATCACTGAACTGTGCAAAAAGGGGAAGCCAGACAAGGTGATCTGGACTGAGCCGTGCCAGGAGGCTTTTTGGGCACTGAAGGAGGCTCTGGTTAGTGGCCCAGTTCTGGCAAACCCAGATTTTGACAAACTCTTTATGGTGTTCACCGACGCCTCAGACACAGGACAGGGGCGGTGTTAATGCAGGAGAATGAAAAGGAGGAGAGACACCCCATAGTGTACCTGAGTAAGAAGCTGCTACCCCGGGAGCAAAACTACGCGGCCATCGAGAAGGAATGCCTGGCCATGGTGTGGGCCCTTAAGAAGCTAGAGCCATATCTCTTTGGGCGACACTTCACCGTGTACACCGACCACTCTCCCCTGACCTGGCTGCACCAGATGAAAGGAGCCAATGCCAAGCTCCTGAGGTGGAGCCTGCTCCTGCAGGACTATGACATGGATGTGGTCCATGTGAAGGGAAGTGCCAACCTGATAGCGGACGCATTGTCCCGGAGAGAGGGCCCTGAACTTCCCCAGGTCACTGGGCAGAGTGATCCCACTCAGTTCAGTCTCAAAGGGAGGAGAGATGTGATGGAGTAGGGGCTGTCTGTGTGGGGAATAGGAGAGCAGGGGAGGACTTTAGGGGATGGACGATACCAGAGCCTGTAACCTGAGCTAGGTAAGGGAGGGGAAAGGTCAACACCTTTGCCCGGGAAGGGGGACAAAGGAAGGGAGTGGCAGGAGGGAAGCAGTTTGAGTTTAGGCTTGGGGCTGTGTGGGCGGAATTCAGGGTATCCTAGCTAGGATCCAAGAACCCTGAAAGCCCAGAAGGACTCGATGGAGAGGTCCTGACTGTGCCTGCAAGCTCTGCTGTAACTTGTGTTCCTGTTGTCCAATAAATCTTCTGTTTTACTGGCTGGCTGAGAGTCACTGTGGGTCCCAGGAAGAGGGGTGCAGGAAGGACCCACACCAAAAGCTCTGAAACAAAGTAAGCAGTTATGGGATAAGAAGGAAGGTCCTCTTATGGATCAATAACTGGTTAAAAAGATAGGAAACAAAGGATCGGAATAGTCAGTTTTCACAATGAAGAGGGGGTAAACAATGGGTTTCCCCAAGGACCTCTACTGGGACCAGTGCTGTTCAACATAGTCATAACTGCCCTGGAAAAGGAAATAAACAGTGGTATGGTCAAATATACAATTTTACAAAATTACTCAAAATAGTGGGTTCAAAGTTGACTGCAGTTACAAAGGGATCTCACAAAACTGGGTGACTTGGCAACAGAATGGCAGATTAAATTCATTGCTGATAATTAAGACTACAATTTGGTCACGGGGGTTGCAGAAGTTACAGAATTTGTTCCTTCTGCAAACCTCCATGACTTCAACCCACTGCAGATGGGAGCTGCACTGCACTTAACGGATCAGGGGTCCAACTTCATGTCGGCCCTGCTCTGGTCCTTATGGCAGAAATGTGGGGTCCAGCACAACTGGGCCTCAGTGTATCACCCCCCAGTCCAACGGTGGCTAGGAGCTGTGGGGGCCCTGGAGCCCAGAGTGGTAGGGGTCCCCTGCAGCTCCCCAGTCCCTGCGTGTGCAGGGCGGAATCCCCTGGAGCTACCCAGATGCCGCCGCTGGTGGTGGAGGAATCCCCCACAGCTTCCAGATTTCTAGCTTCTGTGGGGTGCAGGTGTGTGGAATCCCCTGGAGCTCCCCAGTCCCTGTGGGCATTGGAGGATACCTGGCAGCTCCCCAGCTGCTGCAGGCAGGTAGAGAATCCCCCACAGTTCCCCAGTCCTTGTGGATGTGGGGGACCCCTGCAGCTCCCTAGCTACTGTAAGCTTCACAGCAACCTCCGCAGCCCCCAGGTGGGGGATCCCCCTCAGCTCCCCAGCCACCACAGGCGGGGGTCCCTCCCAGCTCCCAGCCACAGCAGGGTGCTCGATCCTCCTCCTTCCCCGTTTTGTCATGCACAGTTTTAGTAAAAGCCAGTGACAGCTCACGGCTTTTGTGAATTTTTGTTAATTGCCCGTGACCCGTCTGTGGCTTTTACTAAAAATAACCATGACAAAATTTTGTAGCCTTATTGATAAGTGAACAGTAATGCACAATGGAAAACAATCCCAGCTACACTTACAGAATAATGTATTAGTTGTTACTACTCAAAGAGATCTTGGAGTCACTGTGGATAATTTGCTGAAAACAGAGTGTTAGGAACCAATAGGAAAGGGATAGATAATAAGACTAAAAATATCATAATGCCACTATATAAATCCATGGTACCTTGAATACTGGCTGCTCCCCCCCAAAAAAAGAAAAAAAGATATTAGAATTGGTAAAAGTACAGAGAAGGGCACGGGACAACTTCCAAATGAGGAGATTAAAAAAATGGGACTGTTCAGCTTAGAAAAGAGATGACCCAGGGGCAATATGACAGAGGTCCATAAAATCATGAATGCAGATGAGAAAGTGAATAGGGAAGTGTTATTTATCTCTTCATATAACACAAGAACCAGGGGTAGCCCAATGAAATAGATAGCAGGTTTAAAACAAAACTTAAGAAAAGGACTTCTTCCCACAAAGCACAGTCAACCTGTGGAATTCATTTCCAAGGTATGTTTTGAAGACTACAAGTATAACTGGATGTAAAGATATAAGTTCATGGTGGATTGGTCCATCAACCGCTGTTAGCCAAGATGGTCGGGGTGGAACACCAGACTCTACATATCGCTAACACTCTGGTTACCAGAAGCTGGAACTGGTGACAAGCTACAGATGAAGCATGTGGCCCAGCCACTGCTGGCAGACAGGATATTGGGCTAGATAGATCGTTGTTCTGAGCCAGTATGGTCTTTCTTCTGATACCAAGGTCATGGCAGACAAAGAGGAACTTGCTACTGTCATAAGATCTTCAGGGCCTGGAACTAGTGGTTCTTCTTCGAGTGATTGCTCACATCCATTCCAGTTAGGTGTGCGCGCCGCACGTGCACGTTCGTCGGAAACTTTTTACCCTAGCAACTCCAGTGGGCCGGCAGGTCGCCCCCTGGAGTGGCGCCGCCATGGCGCCCAATATATATCCCTGCCGGCCCGCCCGCTCCTCAGTTCCTTCTTACCGCCGTGTCGGTCGTTGGAACTGTGGAGCGCGGCATAGCTGTCCTCCACGTCCCTAGCTCTCCTAGTTCTCTATCGTTTATCTATCATTCATCTCTAGTCCATTATAGTTGTTAATTAGTTGGTTAAGTAGATAGTTAAGTTAAATAGTTGTTAAGTAGTTCTTCGCCGGGGGCTTAGCCCTTCCCGGCACCAGGCTCATGCCTGTTTCGCCGGGCTTCAAACAGTGTGCGGCCTGCAAGAAGCCCATGCCTACCAGCGATCCCCACGAAGCGTGCCTGAAGTGCCTCGGGGAATCGCACAGATCTGACAAGTGCCGCATCTGTAAGGCTTTTAAGCCAAGGACAAAGAAGGAGAGGGATCAAAGGCTCCGGACTCTCCTCATGGAGGCGGCACTTGACCCGACGGCTTCGCAGGCCGTGATCTCGGCGCCGGCACCGGATCGCACCGGCACAGAGAAGACTCCCCGGCACCGACCCTCTCCGGCACCGGAGTCAGAACCAAGGCCGTCGAAGTCCAATATTCCGGCCAGGCAGACCCGGCTAGAGCGCCCGGCCTCGACATCGGCCGCGGCGCCGCCGGCACCGTCGACTCCGGGCCCAGCGGGTCCGTCGAGTCCGGTACCGCTGAGCTCCCCCATGAGATCTGGGGTTGAGATAATGGTCCCATCCACACCGGAGACCTTCGCCTCGGCTCGGGACCTCATAGCCCTGACTGAGCCCACTCGGCTGCCACCCCCGGTACCTCCGGTGCGGGTTGTGTCCAGAGGCAAGCCCATGATGTCGGCACCGCCCAGAAGATCTCGTTCACGATCCAGGTCCCGACGTCTTGGGCGCTCCAGGTCCCGCCGCCGCTCGCAGTCCCGGCACCGCTCCCCTCAGCGGTACCGGTCGCACTCACGGCACCGGTCGACATCGAGACAATCGCGGTCAGGTTCCAGTCGCCGAGACCGGCACCGCGATTCCAGGAGCAGGTCCCGACGCTACTCGCCGCACCGGTCGACCTCCCGGCACCGAGCCGGCGCCCGGTCCCGGCACCGAAGCGGCGCCCGGTCCCGGCACCGAAGCGGCGCCCGGTCCCGATCAGGATCCCGGCACTGCGACAGAAACCGGTCCCGATCCCGGCACCGATATGTCTCCCGGCACCGGTCCCCGGCACCGAGACGATCCTCCGTGCCGGCCCACGCAGACCCTTACCATCCAGGGTCGGCCCCTCCATGGCCCTCTAGACAGCCGTCCGTATCCTCCCAGACGGACAGCGGGTATGCGCTGGGCACCGACCGGCAGACGGCGCTGTTCGGTGATCCGCCGCTGCAGGACCAAGGCCCACAACAGTGGGGATTCTGGACACCCTGGGCATACCATCAGGCCCAGGGCCCCCAGCAGCTCCCTGCTAGGCAGGCGACTGCGGAGCGTAGGGCTCCTGAAGCCTCGTTGTCTCGCCCCCCTCCCTCCCCGGAAGGGGAGGAAGGGTCCAAGCAGCAAGACTCCGCTGTGGCTCCTGAGGCAGAGGCGAGGGCTGAGGAAGACCCTCAGTTAGACACTCTCGTGCCTGGGGTCTCCTCATCCTCCTCCCCGGATGAGGCGGTGGCGAAAGGCGTCGAGAGGAAGTACATGGCCCCTTCTAGGGGATACGAATATCTCCATGTACACCCGACTCCGGGTTCACTGGTGGTGCAATCAGTGAACGATAGGGAGCGTCATGGCCAGGAGGCTCCAGCCCCCAAATCCAGAGAAGCCAGGCGGATGGACCTCCTTGGCCGTAAGGTGTATTCGGCTGGGGCGCTGCAGCTCAGGGTCTCCAACCAGCAGGCCCTGCTGAGCAGATATGCCTTTAATTCCTGGGTGGCAGTGGACAAATTTAAGGAGCTGCTGCCACAGGATGCTCGCCAAGAGTTTGCGGCCATCTTGGACGAAGGCAAGAAGGTCGCACGCACGGCCTTGCAAGCCTCCTTGGACGCTGCGGACTCGGCTGCCCGTACCCTCGCGTCAGGAGTTATGATGAGTCGCATCTCCTGGCTGCAGGTTTCCGGCCTTCCGCCGGAGCTCCAGCATACTTTACAGGACCTTCCTTTCGAAGGCCAGGGCTTGTTCTCTGACAAGACAGACCCCAGACTCAAGAGTCTGAAAGACAACCGGGTCATTATGCGGTCCCTCGGGATGCACACCCCCGTGACGCAGCGTAGACCCTTTAGGTCGCAGCAACAACAACAACGCAGGCCGTTTTCCCAGTTCCGCCAGCGGCAGGACCTTTACAGGCGCCGCGGCAGGAACGGAAGGCGCAGGCACTCGGGGAACCAAGGGGGGCAGAACCAAGGCTCCTCAAAACCCCTGCCTGGACCTAAGCCTTCATTTTGAAGGTGCGCCCAAGGGCGCAGTAACAGTTTCCCCTATGGATCCTTCCCCCCCGTTTTCCAACCGCCTTTCGTTTTTCCTCCCGGCGTGGTCCCAAATAACATCGGACCGCTGGGTCTTAAGCATGGTGCAGGCGGGATACCGCCTGCAGTTTGTTTCATTTCCTCCTTCCCGCCCTCCTTCCTCGTCCCTCTTCAGGGACCCCTCTCACGAGCAATTCCTTCGGCAGGAGGTGCAGACGCTCCTCAGCAAAGGAGCTATAGAGGCGGTTCCGGAAAGCGAGAAAGGCAAGGGGTTTTATTCCCGCTACTTTCTGATCCCCAAGGCCAAGGGGGGCCTCAGGCCTATCCTCGACCTGCGAGAGCTCAACAAATACCTCGTGAAGTTGAAGTTCCGCATGGTATCCCTGGGGACCATTATTCCATCCCTGGATCCGGGAGACTGGTACGCCACCCTCGACATGCAGGACGCGTATTTCCACATTGCCATTTGGCCGCGCCACAGACGCTTCCTCCGCTTCGTTGTGGGGGCTCTTCATTATCAATTTGCAGTCCTCCCATTTGGCCTGTCCACGGCCCCGAGGGTGTTTACAAAATGCATGGCAGTTGTCGTGGCGCATCTTCGGCGCAACCGTGTCCACGTGTTCCCTTATCTGGACGACTGGTTGATTCGGGGCACGTCGGAACAACAAGTCAACAGCCATGTCCGCGTGATCACCGGCATGTTTGCAAGTCTGGGCCTCTTGATAAACACAGACAAGTCCACCCTGAGGCCCACTCAGAAGGTGGAATTTATCGGGGCCGTCCTGGACGCCACTGTGGGCAGGGCCTCGCTGCCTCTGCAACGGTTCCAGACCATGGTGGCGATCGTTCAACGTTTGCGGTCAGCCCCATTGACGTCAGTGAGGACATGTCTAACCCTGTTAGGCCACATGGCGGCTTGCACCTTTGTGACCGACTACGCTCGGCTCCGCATGAGGCCTCTCCAGCTGTGGCTTATCAGTCATTACAGGCCGGCAAGGCAACCGTTAGACATGTTAGTCACAATCCCCCAGAAGGTCTTAGATTCTCTCGGCTGGTGGCTAGACCAGTCCGTATTATGTGCGGGTCTTCCCTTCCACCCCTCTCAGCCCTCGGTATCCCTGACAACGGATGCCTCAGATCTAGGCTGGGGGGCCCACCTAGGGACCCTGCGGACACAGGGCCTGTGGTCTCAGGAGGAGGTGGGGCTACACATCAACATGCGGGAGTTGAGAGCGGTGCGCCTTGCTTGTCAAGCGTTCTGTCATCAGCTTCAGGGTCGTTGTGTCGCCGTGTTCACGGACAACACGACGACCATGTACTATATCAACAAGCAGGGCGGCACCAGGTCCTCCTCCCTGTGCCTCGAGGCGATACGACTCTGGGACTTTTGCGTAGCCCACTCCATTCACCTCAGGGCTTCTTTCCTCCCTGGAGTACGGAACACGCTGGCGGATCGATTGAGCAGATCCTTCCTGTCACACGAGTGGTCCCTTCGCCCGGACGTTGCTCTCTCCATTTTCCGGAGGTGGGGTTATCCCCGGGTGGACCTCTTCGCGTCCAAGGGGAACAGGAAGTGCCAAGCGTTCTGCTCCTTTCAGGGCAGGGAGCCGGGGTCGATAGCGGATGCCTTCCTCATCCAGTGGTCGACCCACCTGTACTATGCGTTTCCCCCGTTCCCTCTGGTCCACAAGGTCCTCCTGAAGGTGCGCAGAGACAGGGCTCTCGTGATCATGGTGGCCCCGGCATGGCCCAGGCAGCACTGGTACACCATGCTGCTGGACTTGGCCGTAGCCGACCCAGTTCCCCTGCCCCTTCATCCGGACCTGATCACCCAGGACCACGGGACCCTCTGTCACCCAGACCTGCAGTCGCTGCACCTAGCGGCGTGGCTCCTGCGTGGCTGACTGGTTCCGAGCTGTGCTGCTCCACGCCTGTGAGGGAGGTGCTCTTGAGCAGCAGGAAACCGTCCACAAGAGCCACATATTCAGCGAAATGGAAACGCTTCTCCTGTTGGTGCGTAGAGAGAAATCTCCGCCCTATGGAAGTTTCGGTAACCGAAATCTTAGACTATGTTTGGTCCCTCAAAGGGCAAGGTCTGGCCTTATCGTCGTTGCGAGTCCACCTAGCAGCTATCTCCACCTTTCACCCGGGTGCGGACGGTCGCTCCGTTTTTTCTCACCCGACGGTGTCGAGATTCCTTAAAGGGCTGGAACGTTTATTCCCTAACGTCCGTCCCCCTGCTCCGACCTGGGATCTTAACCTGGTGTTGTCCCGGCTCATGGGGCCCCCCTTTGAGCCGTTAGCTACTTGCTCCCTGCTCTACCTCTCTTGGAAGACTGCCTTTCTAGTAGCTATCACCTCAGCGAGACGGGTGTCGGAACTCCGAGCTCTTGTGGTAGACCCCCCCATATACGGTCTTCCACAAAGACAAGGTGCAGCTGAGACCACACCCTGCTTTTCTGCCCAAGGTGGTCTCAGCCTTCCACGTCAACCAAGAGATTTTCCTTCCGTTTTTTTTCCCAAAACCTCACTCCTCAGGCAGGGAGCAGCAGCTCCACTCGCTGGATGTCCGTAGGGCTCTCGCGTTCTACATAGAGAGGACCAAACCCTTCCGAAAATCCCCCCAGCTTTTCGTGGCGGTGGCAGATCGTATGAAAGGGCTTCCTATCTCCTCCCAGAGGGTATCCTCTTGGGTTACGTCCTGTATCAGGACCTGTTATGACTTGGCCCATGTCCCTACGGGCCGTGTGACTGCGCATTCTACCAGGGCGCAGGCGTCATCGCTGGCTTTCCTCGCCCGTGTGCCCATCCAGGAAATCTGTCGGGCAGCAACCTGGTCATCGGTCCACACCTTTGCTTCCCACTACGCCCTGGTCCAGCAGTCGAGGGAGGATGCGGCCTTCGGAACTGCAGTGCTCCGTGCCGCGACTTCTCACTCCGACCCCACCGCCTAGGTATGGCTTGGGAGTCACCTAACTGGAATGGATGTGAGCAATCACTCGAAGAAGAAAAGACGGTTACTCACCTTTGTAACTGTTGTTCTTCGAGATGTGTTGCTCACATCCATTCCACACCCGCCCTCCTTCCCCACTGTCGGAGTAGCCGGCAAGAAGGAACTGAGGAGCGGGCGGGCCGGCAGGGATATATATTGGGCGCCATGGCGGCGCCACTCCAGGGGGCGACCTGCCGGCCCACTGGAGTTGCTAGGGTAAAAAGTTTCCGACGAACGTGCATGCACGGCGCGCACACCTAACTGGAATGGATGTGAGCAACACATCTCGAAGAACAACAGTTACAAAGGTGAGTAACCGTCTTTTGTGTGTGTTCATAAAGTGGTATACAAAGCAGTGGTGCTAAATAATAATTCTGTTTCAGTAGGACACAGGGTTTAAGCTTGTTTCTGAACCTAATGTTAGCCAATTCATAGAGGTGGAAAGGAGGAAATTAGGGAAATCTATTTCTGTGTGCCCCAGATTTTATATTTTAGCTATTATATTGGTGTAGACTGAAGTTGAGAGACTAGCATGTGGAATTTATTTCTGAATTCTGAGTTTTTTCAGCTCATCCAGTTCCCATCCTCTCTCACTACATTTGTGTGAAGGGGATTGTCTTTGCATAAATTCACGTGTTCACATGCTAACAAGAATATTGAAATGTGAGTTCTCTTTGTGCTGGAAGTGCATGCCCTCTGTTCACAGAGCTTTGGTCATCCGGGCAGGGATCAGAAACATGTGATTTAGCGATCAATCACATACTAGGAATACAGACTAATCAGAGATAGTTAAAGCAAATACTTCCTGAAAAACCCAGAGACCGTAATATGGTTGCATAAAGTATTTGAACCTTTATGAATGATGAATACATTTGTAAAAAAAATCAAACTGTTTGCACATACAACTCAAACAGAAAAAGGGATACATTTTTCAGTGTGAGTTCTCTCAGTTCTAGTTCAAACATGTTACTTATTTTATCTGTTCTTTTGGACATGAATGTGTAAAACAGAAATTAGAGAAAAGCCAGATTAGATCATCCAGCCACACCACTTAGCAGGGCACAGTCCTGCATTGATGTCAGTCCAGTACAGCATTAGACAATGCATTGTTAGCCTAGTTTCAAATATGCTTAGCTTGGGTACTTCCCTGGGAAAACTGTTTCACAGTCTAACAGATCTCATTATCAGGGAAGCAATTCTGCTATTTAGACTGAATAGGCAATGGGTTAATTTCATCCTACTGCTCCTGTCATTTATGGTCTCTTCTTTCTGTTTACACCTTTAAAGCATTTCCAGAAGGTTACTGTGTTCCCTCTTAATCCATTGCTAATACATAGTTAGTCCCTCTGAACTCATGATCCTTGTTGTTGCTGTTCTCTGAACTTCCACTAATTTGGGGCTCTCTTTCACATAATGAGGTGTCCCCAAATGAATGCGATATTGCAGAGGCAGTCACAAAAGAGCCTTACCACAATCCCACAATGGACAATTATCACTTAAGTTCCTATATGGTACCCAGAAATATAGGACAACTCATATTCACAATGTAACGCTATGCCTGCAGCCTCAAAATTTCAAAGGCCTTTTTTTGGGTCAATACGTCATTGCATTATGAATGAATGCATATCTAACTTGGTGTCTTCACTATCAGTTTTACCTCTTTCAGAGATACTGTTTCCAGGTTTCTCCATTCAACAGAGTGTCTGCGCTTTCCATTACTTCCACCCCCCGCCCCCGATGCATTTACCTTAAAAGAATCTCACTTATTTTCTGGCAATACTTGTAATCTTGCTATATTCTTTTGCACATCATTTCCCTTGCTGAAGTTCTCCAAGGCTACCAACTATGGACTGCTTAGCCCACTTGTCAAATAATGAATGGAGATTTTAAATGAGAGGATGTAACCTGTATCGTTGCAATACTTCCTTATATAACTCCTCAATACATAGGGTGCTGGTGCTAGGGGTGTGCCATGCCCCTGGCTTGAAGTGGTTTCCATTCTATAGAGGGTTTACAGTGGCTATCAGCACCCCCACTATAAATTTTTTTCCAGCTCCCATGTCCTAAAAAACACATTTTAATATGGCTCAATGTAAATGTATACATCTAAGAACAAAGAATGCAGGCCATACTCACAGGTTGGGGGATTATCTTGGCAAGCAGTGACTCTGAAAAAGAATTGAGGGTTGTGTGGATATAATCAGAACATGAGCTCCCAGTGACAAAAAGAGCTAATGGGATCCTTGGATTTGTAAACAGGGTATTCTCATGTAGCAATAGAGAGGTTATTTTATCTCTGTATTTAGCACAGGGCTGGAAGATGCAATTCTGGTGTTCACAATTCAAGGACACTGATAGATCGGAGAGAGTTCAGAGAAGAGCCATGAGAATGATTACTGGTTTAGAAAACCTGCCTTCTAGTGGTAGACTCCAGGGCTGTTTAGTTTAACAAAGAGAAAGTTAAGGAGTGACTGGGTCACAGTCTCTAAGTACCTACATGGAAACAAATATTTGATAATGGGTTCTTTAATCTAGCAGAGACATGTATAAACATGGTCCAATGGCTGGAAGATAAAGCTAGATAAATTCAGACTGGAAACAAGGCATACATTCTTAACAGTGAGGGTAATTAACCATTGGAACAATTTACAAAGGGTGGTGGTTAATTTTATAATGCTGGCAAGTTTTAAATCCGGATTGAAAACTGGCTGAAGGACCATAAAAAGGGCCCCTGAACAGCATCTTATCAAATGCATAGATTTCAAGGCTAGAAGGGACCATTGTGATTATCTAGTTTGACCTCCTGTATAACACAGACTATCAGACTTCCCCTAAATTTCTGCAGCACATCTTTTAGAAAAACATTCAATCTATGTGATGGTTGTTATCCAGTTTGATTAAATTCTGAAAGTCTGATTTTGAAAGATATTCCATCAAATGATTTGCTAACTGCCAATATAGCTACCACATTCTTCTCATCCACTACTTTGTAATTCTATCAAAAAACAAGCAAAAATTAAGTTTCTTTAGTATAACTTGTCCTTTATAAGCTAATGATGATTACTGTTAATGGCTGTTATCCTCCTAGATGTGGAGTGATTTCTCCCCATATCTCTATTATGTGTTATATTGTGTTTCAATAAGTCATCTCTGCACTAGTAAAATAATTTCTGGGATCATGTGTGTTTCCCTGTCTATGAATTCGCCTTTCAAACCTCTTCCTGAGATCTGTGTAAGGAGGGAAGCTTCTGGGAATTGATCTCATTCTTTGTTCGCAGAGGGAGGTCCCCCTTCTCTACAGTATCATCTCTTATGCTTGATCCCCATGGAAAGCCCTCTTAGGAGCTGAGGATTCAAAACTGTGCAGGAAATGGGCCAGTGGAAGAGTGGGGCAGAGGGAAAATGCACTATTCCATCTCTGCCCTGCCCCAAAGAACTACAGGTACTTGGAACCAGCAAAAAATTCATCAGCCTAAGAACATAGGCTGGAAAAGTCAATAGGACTTTTCTTTTAAATCACTTAGGGGCTTTTGAAGGTCCCAGGGCAAATTCCAAAGGCACAAATGGTTATTGGGTGCCTAACTCCTCCTGATCTTCAATGGGAGTTAGATGCCTAACTGCCATTTATGCCTTTGGAAATATCGCTCACATCCATAGTGCCTGATCTCTGTTAGCAGTTTCCCCTTCTTCTCATAGTTCCTCTATTGCAAGAAATAGATCCAAGATGGCTTCTCCCAATTGGACTATCTACTCTGAAACATTAAATTGTCTCCTATGTAACTTTCCATCTGATCCATGTTTGACTGTCTTTTGTAACCAATACAGACCTGGGTAGTTAAGGGGGAATTAAAGTTCGTATCCTACCTTTTCAAGTCAAGTGCCTCAAGTGTTGCTTCAGGAATATTTCCTGTTCACTCTTCTTTCACATCTGGTAGTCTGTAGCAAATGTACACTGACAGTTTTTCCCCATTGTTTCTCATTAATTGTACCCTTAATTCAAAGAATTTCCTTTTTACACTCCCTATTGGTGTATTACTTATGACATGTAACATCACTTCCTCTTCTATGTTTGTATTTTATACATTGCACCTATCTATATTATCATCCCAATTATGAGAATCATCCCAGCAGGTTTGAGTTGTGCCTATTAGATCACAGCCTTCATCAGTTAGTAATACCTTGCGTTCTTCTTGCTTGCTTCCCATACATATGTTGGTAGACTCTTCTCATTCTTCATCTTATGGGTCAGAATAACTTCCCATCTTCTATTTTATGTTGGAAGGATATCCTAAATACTTGAGCTAAGAAGTTTCCCATTCTCCTCCTTCCTACCAAATTAAATTACACTAGGAAAAAAGAGCAACAACAAACAGTAGAGTATCCACCACCCTTACTCTTGCTGCAATGTAGTATTGTGCACAAACTACTCTTTGTACTCCAGAAATCACCATCAGTGGAGAACCCCTGGAAAATATGGACCATTTTCCACACCTTGGCAGCCACCTCCCCCCAACAGCCAGCATTGACACAGAAATTGAATATAGGATCTGCTGTGCCAGCACATCCTTTGGAAGACTACTGAAATGAGTCTTCAATGATAGGGATCTGCAAACAGGCACCAAGATCTTGACTTACAAGGCAGTTGTCATCCTCACTCTTCTCTATGGGTGAGAGCGCTGGGTAACCTACAGACGACATCTCAAGAGGCTAGAGTGCTTCTAGCAGCGCTGCCCCAGGAGGATTCTCAGGATCAGCTGGGAAGACCAATGTACTAACATCAGCCTTTTCGCTGCAGCCAATATCAGCAGTATAGAAGCACAGGTCATGAAACACCACTCTGCTGGGCTGCTGACATTTGCCTCCCAAAGCAAGTACTCTTCTCTCAGCTAAGTCAGGGAAGAAGGGATTGTGGAAGGCAGCAGAAGCACTTGAAACTTCAAAGACATACTGAAAGTACATCTTAAAAAGCGAGGCATTAACCCAACAAACTGGGAGGACTCGGTGTGGAACAGAACACAGCGGTGCCACACCATACACCAAGCCACAGCTCACTTTGAGGAAAAAAGACATGCTCATGAGACAGAGAAACAACAAAGGAGGAAAGAAAGGGCAGAACAGTCCAGCCAACAACTATGTGTCCTCCAAGATTATACCTGTCACTTCTGTGGGAAAATCTGCAGGGCAAGAATTCAGCCACTTAAAAACCCACCAATGAGACCCCCCTTGGCAGACATCATCCTCCCATTGAGGGATAGCCAAGAGAAGAAGATACCTGATACCTTTGAAGGCGATATAAATAAAAGGTAAATTAAGCAGGGTGTACTAGTGAAAAATAGTTTAATACATCAGAGCCAAGATTTTCAAAGCTGGGTGTCTAAAGTTAAGCTACTAACTCTATTTAGGCACCTAAATAAGTGGCATGATTTTCAATAGTAATGAGCAACCCTGCATCCACTGAAGTCACTAATGCATTGTCGCTAGCGGTGTTATCTCCAAAGATGTTCATATGAAGCACAAACTGAATTTGAAAAGCGAGTGCAAAGAAGACTTGAGTGAAGTGAATATGGCTGAAGTGAGCCCCACCTGTTTATACAGCTCTCATTTTCCTTTGCAGACTTCCTAGATATTGAGGCAAAACGCAAAGACAGTATTAAGCTCTCTATCTCAGAGCACAGACAACTCAAAACTGAAAGCAAACTTCGGGTTTTGATTGTTGTTACATGAATATAGCTGCTTTTTTTCCTGTTTTGGGTAAACTATATTAAAGGATGTTGCATTGTTTGTTGGTAGGCGCTACCTTTAATATAAAGTGCATTGGGTAGAGGAAGTGACCCTGATTCTGCTGTACCTCTGAAAGCCTTCTGTTTTTGCTGCCATACTGATTAACATGAGGGGGGAAAAGGACACAGCGCCAGGTATTCTGACAGAGTAAAGGGGCATGCAGATGTTTAGTGAGAAATTAACTAATACAGATGAAGCCTGTGAGATTCAAGTTTTGTGAAATTAATGTTGGACCACTGGGACCTTAATCCCAGTGTGCTGACTGGTTGGCTAGCCATCCTTAAAACTCTCAGGCTGGCGGTGTAAACAACAATAAAAAAAAGCATCACCCTCAGAAACAAGAGAACATTCTGTAAGGAATAGCTTATATGTATAGGGTTACGTTATATTAGCTGCATTAAATTACACAGAAGCATGGTGATTAAGACTCCAATCGACTTTGCACAGAGGAGCCCTATTGGCTGCAGTGGTGCTCTGTTTGGGCTCAGGGATCTGCAAGAGTAGAGCTTAATAGCTAGGGGCCTATCAAATTCGTGATCCATTTTTGTAAATTTCACCATCATAACATTAAAAAAAATTTAATTTCATGGTTTCAGATATTTAAATCTTAAATTCCATAGCGTTTTAACAATGAATATATATTTTTAAAACAGCAAAATACAAACATGTAAAGTCCTTAAGACTCAGCATTTCTCAAACTAGGAGTCTCAACCAAAAAGGGCGGTAAAAAAAACTATTGTAGTGGGGGTCACGGTATTGCCACCTTTACTTCTATGCTGCCTTCAGAGCTGGGTGGCCGGAGAGCTGCAGCTGCTGGCCAGGCACCCAGCTCTGAAGGCTGTGCCCCCACCAGCAGCAGTGCAGAGGTAAGGGTGGCATGGTATGGTGGCAGCAATATTGTCACCCTTACTTCTGCATTGCTGCTCATGGTGGTGCTGCCTTCAGAGCTAGATGCCTGGCAAGCAGCCACTGTGCTCCAGCTGCCCAGCTCTGAAGGATAGGGTAAAAGTACACAAAAAAAATCAGATTTCATGGTCCATGATGCATTTTTCAGGGCCCTGAATTTGGCAGGGCCCTACTGATAGCTAAACCATCATCAATGGTACCATTTGTACTATTATGCTGGGTATTTGGGGAAACCCTGTTAACCCTGGCAGATGTAATAGCTGCCCTTTATTCAGAATGAACGTAAAAAAACAAACAATTAAGCCCCTTTATGAAATAGATAGCTGAAACAATAGAAGTCACCATGCAAAATTCAGAGTACATGCAAGTCTACTCAGGAATTTGAGTGATGTGGGCAGAAGGATTTCACTGGGGACTGAGTTCAAATGACAAGGACTGGGTATTGTTGGATGGAGCTATGTATGTGAGGGAGAAATGAAAAAACCACGGAATCTCACAAAAAAGGCAGCAAGGAAGCAATAGAGGCAGCCAGAGAAGCACTTGTAATGTGATCCTGAGTGGAGTGAGGAGAGAGCTTTTAGGCAGAGTGCTGGCTGAAAAGAGGCTTGAATCTGTAAGCAAAGAAACTGTCTCTTGTTTGATTTCTTTTGTGTCGAGGGGAATAGGACTTTGTACATTAGCAGGACTAGAACAAAGAAAGAAATACCTGACTCCATTATCAATTTATCACCCTAATGGAAACAACCTGCAAGACCTGAATGTTGGCTAACTGCTGAGGTCAAAAGGGGAAACAGTATCCTTTAAACCAAGTTTTGGCCAACAAGAAAGTTATTACAGTGTGTAAACTATTTTGGGAAAGTTCCAGTCCAATCTCCTGTATAGCACAAACCATAGATCAGAATGTTCTTGTCTGGCCTTTGAATCTATGAATGTATGTATAAAGCAGTGACAGCAGCATCTCCATATTAAAGTTGTAACTAACCTCCATTAACAGAGCTATCTTTGCCTCCTTACAGCTTTAAGCTGGAAAATAGGTTGGGCCTCATACTTGCCAGACTTACTCTCAAGGCTTTAGGGAATGTTCCTGCAAAATTTGAAGAAAAAGAGTGTGACAGTTTGAGCCAGGGATTTTTAAAATTACCTGGATTTGAACTGTTGGCTTTATCTGTATTTTGGGGCAGGGACTGTCACTGTGTATATAGTGCCTAACAGAATGGGACAATAACCTGTCTGAGGACTCCAGGTACTATCGCAGTATAAATATTAATGTTTCCTTATGCTCCGTTGGCCTGTCTGTATTCACCTGTTAGAGTGTAAGTCCTTGGGGGAGGGGGGGGCAGGGACCATCTTTTTGTTCTGTTTGTCCAGCCCCAAGCTCAATGGGGCCTTAGTCCATGAGTAGGGCTCCTAGGTGCTGTGATAATAGAAATAATAAACAGGATAATCATTTGCACACTTTGAGTACCTGAGCCTCTCTGCCTTCAACAGTTTAGAGAGACGACTTAAAGTTCTTCAGTCTGCTTTGGTCTTAAAGATCTCACAAAACTATGATTGGACAGCAAAATGGCAAATTAAATTTAATGTGGATAAATGTAAAGTAATGCACATTGGAAAAAAAATAACCCCAGCTATACATACAATATGATGGGGGCTAGAGAATAAGACTGTATATATGATTCATAGACTCTAGGACTGGAAGGGACCTCGAGAGGTCATAGAGTCCAGTCCCCTGCCCTCATGGCAGGACCAAATAAATGTCTATCAGGGATGGTCTAGACAGTATCTAACCTATTCTTACATATCTCCAGAGATGGAGATTCCACAACCTCCCTAGGCAATTTATTCCAATGTTTAATTACCCTGACAGTTAGGAACTTTTTCCTAATGTCCAACCTAAATCTCCCTTGCTTCAGTTAAAGCCCATTGCTTCTTGCTCTATCATTAGAGGCTAAGGTGAACAAGTTCTCCCTCCTCCTGAGGACACCCTTTTAGATACCTGAAAACTGCTATCCTGTCCCCTCTCAATCTTCTCTTTTCCAAACTAAATAAACCCAATTCTTTCAGCCTTCCTTCATAGGTCATGTTCTCAAGACCTTTAATCATTCTTGTTGCTCTTCTCTGGACCCTCTCCAATTTCTCCACATCTTTCTTGAAATGTGGTGCCCAGAACTGGACACAATACTCCCATTGAGGCCTAACCAGCGCAGAGTAGAGTGGAAGAATGACTTCTCGTGTCTTGTTTACAAGACACCTGTTAATGCATCCCAGAATCACGTTTGCTTTTTTTGCAACAGTATCACACTGTTGACTCATATTTAGCTTGTGGTCCACTATGACCCCTAGATCTCTTTCTGCCATACTCCTTCCTAGACAGTCTCTTCCCATTCTGTATGTGTGAAACTGATTGTTCCTTCTTAAGTGGAGCACTTTGCATTTGTCTTCATTGAACTTCATCCAGTTTACCTCAGATTATTTCTCCAATTTGTCCAGATCATTTTGGATTTTGACCCTGTCCTCCAAAGCAGTTGCAATCCCTCTCAGTTTGGTATCTGCAAACTTAATAAGCGTACTTTCTACGCCAACATCTAAGTCATTGATGAAGATATTGACCAGAGCCAGTCCCAAAACAGACCCCTGCGGAACCCCACTTGTTATACCTTTCCCGCAGGATTGGGAGCCATTAACAACTACTCTGAGTATGGTTATCCAGCCAGGTATGCACCCACCTTATAGCAGCCCCATCTAAATTGTATTTGCTTGGTTTATCGATAAGAATATCAGGTGAGACCATATCAAATGCCTTACTAAAGTCTAGGTATACCACATCCACCGCTTCTCCCTTATCCACAAGACTCATTATCCTATCAAAGAAAGCTATCAGATTGGTTTGATACGATTTGTTCTTTACAAATCCATGCTGGCTATTCCCTATCACCTTACCAACTTCCAAGTGTTTGCAGAGGATTTCTTTAATTACTTGCTCCATTATCTTCCCTGGCACAGAAGTTAAACTAACTGGTCTGTAGTTTCCTGGGTTGTTTTTATTTCCCTTTTTATAGATGGGCACTATATTTGCCCTTTTCCAGTCTTCTGGAATCTCTCCTGTCTCCCATGACTTTCCAAAGATAATAGCTAGAGGCTCAGATACCTCCTCTATTAACTCCTTGAGTATTCTAGGATGCATTTCATCAGGCCCTGGTGACTTGTAGGCATCTAACTTTAAGTGATTTTAACTTGCTCTTTTTTAATTTTATCTTCTAAACCTACCTCTTTCCCATAAGCATTCACTATGTTAGACATTCCTTCAGACTTCTCAGTGAAGACCGAAACAAAGAAGTCATTAAGCATCTCTGCCATTTCCAAGTTTCCTGTTACTGTTTCTCCCTCCTCACTGAGCAATGGGCCTACCCTGTCCTTGGTCTTCCTTTGCTTCTAATGTAGTGATAAAAAGTCTTTTGTTTCCCTTTATTCCCATAGCTAGTTTGAGCTCATTTTGTGCCTTTGCCTTTCTAATCTTGCCCCTGCATTCCTGTGTTGTTTGCCTATATTCATCCTTTGTAATCTGACCTAGTTTCCATTTTTTATAGGACTCCTTTTTATTCTGTAGGTCATGCAAGATCTCGTGGTTAAGCCAAGGTGGTCTATTGCCCTTATATAAATCAATGGTACGCCCACATCTTGAATACTGCTTACAGATGTGATCTCCTCATCTCAAAAAAGATATACTGGCATTAGAAAAGGTTCAGAAAAGGGCAACTAAAATGATTAGGGGTTTGGCATGGGTCCCATATGAGGAAAGATTAAAGAGGCTAGGACTCTTCAGCTCGGAAAAGAGGAGACTAAAGGGGGGATGTCAAACAGATAAGTAAGAGTTAATAGAACAGAAGTACTTCATATCTCTTCTGCCTGGAAAGGGTTAAGAAGTTCAGTGAGCCTGGCTGTCATCTGACCAGAGGACCAATCAGGGGACAGGATACTTTCAAATCTTGAGGGAGGGAAGTTTGTGTGTGCTGTTAGATTTTGGTTGTTCTCTCTGGGTTCTGAGAGTGACCAGACGTGCAACCAAGTTTCTCTCCAATCTCTGTGATACACTCTCTTATATGTCCAGAATAATAAGTACTAGGTAGATAAGGCAAGTTAGGCTTATGTTTGTTTTCTTTATTTGCAAATGTGTATTTGGCTGGAAGAAGTTCAAATTTCTATTTTGCTGAAAGGATTTTAATTTGTACTTGTATACTTGGGCTGGGAGGGTATTCCCAGTGTTTATAGCTGAAAGACCTTGAAACATATTCCATCTTAAATTAAGAAAGAAAAACACTAAAAATTCTCTTTAATTAAAAGCTTTTCTTGTTGAAGAACCTGATTTTTTTTTTATTCTGGTGAGACCCCAGGGGACTGGGTCTGGATCCACCAGGGACTTGGTGGGGAGAAAGGAGGGAAGGGGGAGAGAAAGGTTAATTTCTCTCTGTGTTAGGATTACTTTCTCTCTCAGGGAGAGTCTGGGAGGGGGAGAGAGGAGGAGGGGGGAGAAGGTGGATTTTCCTCTCTGTTTTAAGATTCAAGGAGTTTGAATCACAGTGATCTTCCAGGGTAACCCAGGGAGGGGAAGCCTGGGAGAGGCAATGGTGAGGGAAAAGGTTTACTTTCCTTGTGTTAAGATCCAGAGGGACTGGGTCTTGGAGGTCCCTGGGCAAGGTTTTGGGGGGACCAGAGTGTACCAGGCACTGGAATTCCTGGTTGGTGGCAGCGCTACAAGTACTAAGCTGGTAATTGAGCTTAGAGGAATTCATGGTGGTACCCCATCTTTTGGACTCTAAGGTTCAGAGTGGGGAATTATACCATGACAGGGGATATGATGGAGGTATATAAAATCATGAGTGATGTGGAGAAAGTGGATAAGGAAAAGTTATTTACTTATTCCCATAATACAAGAACTATGGGTCACCAAATGAAATTAATGGGCAGCAGGTTTAAAACAAATAAAAGGAAGTAGTTCCTCATGCAGCGCAGAGTCAACTTGTGGAACTCCTTACCTGAGGAGGTTGTGAAGGCTAGGACTATAACAGCATTTAAAAGAGAACTGGATAAACTCATGGTGGTTAAGTCCATAAATGGCTATTAACCAGAATGGTGTCCCTAGCCTCTGTTTGTCAGCGGGTGGAGATGGATGGCAGGGGAGAGATCACTTGATCATTACCTGTTCGGTTCACTCCCTCTGGGGCACCTGGCATTGGCCACTGTTGATAGACAGGATACTGGGCTAGATGGACCTTTGGTCTGACCTGGTACGGCCATTCTTATGTAGACTTAAGCTGAAATTAAATGGGAAGAAATATCATATGAAAAATTTAACAGACTTTTTTTTACACCACTTGTCTCTGAAATGCTAAACTTTTCAGTTTCCCAACCAGCTGTAGCTGAAATATAATGTAAAGCACATAATCTTCAGCAGATTTTCCCCTCATTTGGAAAATGATTTGGCTTGCCTTCCTTTCTGACTCCGCACATATATCTTTCCTCATGACGACATTACATATTGGGTTTATAAAAGTTCAGACATAAGATGTCACAGCGGATCAGCTGTCCCCACAATGCTGTTGCCCTTGTGGTTTGCAATGGGCAGTTTCTTTGTAGAATATGTAATGGAGAGAAATCTGTCAGTATAAAGAGTCTGGGACCTGGATAGGTAGTTCTGATTAGTATCTGGGAGTCTCCTGAAATCCAGTCTGTCCCAAAATGTTGCCGTTTGGCGACCCAAACTTACGAAGGGTTAATCGCCCATTAATATGGGCTGGGTCCTAGTGACACCCCCACCCCCATGAGTAATCAGATCCTTCCACGGTGTAACCCTTTGTAGATTTGAGGCATGGGACAGTTTCCTGTCACTGTGAAAGGGTCCACTCACCTCACAGGGACACCCTTGCCAGCTGGGTGTGTCTCTGCACCTGCACTCCATCTGCATTGCTGCATACAGTTAACCATCTCAGACAGGTTTTTCAGTGACAGCCCTCTGTATGTGAAACAAACACAAACCACACCCCCTTCTGGAGTAAGTGATCCAATGGGGCCTATCACAGTACCTTGTTGGCAGTGCTTTCACCTACAGAATGTCCCTAGGCTCAGGTTCTCAATCAGTCCAACAGGACCTATGACAGTATCCTCATTATTGTCCCTCCTGGGATAGCTTTCAAAGTGTCTCTTAACCCCTCCTGGGCTTGCTCAAGTATTGTTCCCTGCTCTGATATGCACCAATGCCCTCAGAGTTTCCACCCCAGAGACATTTCACCTGGGACACTATTTAAAGGTCAGTCCCCTTCCATTGGCAACAATGTTCACCAATTACTGACCATCTTCCAGGTTGTCAGCCCACCTCCAGGTTACTCCCTTGCTCAGGGTTTTACCCACTCCAACTGTACTGGCAGTGGGCACATCCAAGCCCCCCCTCCACTTCAAGTCCCAAACCAGAAATCCTTAAGTAGCAGCCCCTTGCTGTCTCTCTTTAACTATTTGCTACTGTGTTTTCCTGGGCCACTTCCCCAGTACCAATCTGTCCAACCAGCCAGCAACACACACCTTACTTCTCCAGCTCCAGCCAACAACTGAACTGCTTTGTTCAGCAGCCTCTTTTTATATGAGCCTGCTTGTCACTGATTGGCTGCTTCCCTGTAGCCTCTCCAGGCAGCTTGGAGGATTCACCGCTATTGCTCTTTCCTAGGACAGGGTGTGGTAGGGCCTTGAGGTCTTTAGTAGGGCCTCAGGGCCAGTTACAGGCAAATATCTCAAAATTTTGAAGTCAACTGATAGTGATCTTGCAGTATAAGGTAACTTAATAAGTATACATCCACCCCAGCACCTTTGTTTGGATTGGGGTGCTGTGGTTTAGGGGTACATCTACACTGCAGCTGGAGGGATAATTTCTAGCTTAGATAGCTATATAGGCACTAGCTTTGATGGAGCTAGTGTCCTAACAAAAGCAGTGTCGGTGCATGGCACTTGCAGCAGCACAGGCTAGCTGATTGAATACATACCTAGAGTCTTAGATGGGATTGTACTCAGGTAGCTAGCCTGTGCCACCATTCCTGATATTTTTAGTCCACTATCTTGATCAAAGCTAGTGTGTGTATACAGGGCTGACTTTATTAACTGTGGGGCCCAATTCAAATACCCAGTGGTGATCTGGGGCTTCGGCGGCACTTCAATGGCGGGGGATCCGCTCCGGGTCTTCCATGGCACTGAAGGACCCCACGCCACTGAAATGCCACCAAAGACCCCCAGAGCAGACCCCCCGGCCACTGAAATGGTGCCAAAGACCCCAGAGTGGACCGCCGCCAGGTGAGTAAAGAAAAAAAATTTAAAATGTGCCTAAGGCGCAGGGCCCCGGCGCAGGGCCCTCTTAGGCACGGGGCCCAATTCCTGGGAATCGGGTGACTCATCCTGAAGCCGGCCCTGTGTGTATAGTTACCCAAACTCAAAAGTACACCTCCTGGCTGCAGTGTAGACATACCCTCAGATATGTTCTCACCATTCCAGCATAGGGCATGAGCTCTTGATTGTCCTCTGTCCCTTTATGTGTTTGCCTACAGACTGATGGTTGAGTGCCAGGAGAAGAGTAGTGAAAGCCCCCTTTGGTTGCAGAGCTCTGCATTGAGCTGATTGATTCTTACCCTAGGATTGCTCACCCATATGAGACGTTGTGCATTTCTTTTACAAAGATGGTGAAAGGAAGGAGGCAGCCCATATCAAAGCTGAGAATACTGCATTACTAACCAAGGCTACAGCTTAAGTAAGTGAAACTTCTGCTTTTATTAGTGAAACCTTCCCAGTCACTGTGCAACTCTGTTAGGTAGATGGGAGAGGTTCTTTTCTAGGGGAAAAAGGTCATTTTAATTAAATGGAAACACTGCAGATTGTTGCAGGAAAATCTATAGCCAGTCTTGAGAAGGCTGCTGAGATGCAGGGGATCCAATTAAAAACTGTATGGGCAGCTGTCAAAACAATGATTACAGATAAATTCTGACACCAGAGGAAAACTGAGAAGTTTGAAACTGCCTTCAAGTACTAATTATATATGAGTCCTGAGAATTCCTAAACTGGTTGGAGAAGCTCCTCAGAACACGTATCCAAATTACTTAGTGGAAGTCTTAATATTCAGATGAACATTTTATCCCTTGTTAGTGAAGGCATATTTTTTGCTTGACAAGTGGAAAGTGTTGCCACCTGTGAAATGATTATATGGGGTTGTTAAGTGAACTCTTAGTCTGTTATTGAGATTTTTAGAAATTCTGGCTTCAGGCCAGCTCTCAAGAGGAATACTCCTAATGTTTGCTTTTTCCTGTGACCAAGATTGGATCCTTAGATTATTCTGACAGTGCCACAACAAATTGTTTTATGGGGGAGAAGTGCTCATGTTTCCTCAATCTCTGGAGCCACTGAACCAGAAGACTGTGATTCTCATTATGTGAACAAGATGTTTTTGATGTTGATACTATGTTTTCTCTCATGTATGCATCCATCTGTTGGGCACATGAATACTTCGATGTTATTTATTTTTTTAGCATGGATAAATTGGCCTTCTCCTTTAAAAGGAAGTTTAGCAAGTTTGAGGCCCAACCTATTTTCCAGCTTAAAGCTGTAAGGAGGCAAAGATAGCTCTGTTAATGGAGGTCAGTTACAACTTTAATATGGAGATGCTAATCTAACGCAGCTTGAGACTCCATCAGTCATTACAATTAGAGATTTGGATCAAATTCCTGAGCTTAGTTTAGATAATATAGAACTAGAGCTGAATTAACTATTTGTTTTTTGAGATGTACTTCGAAAATGGAGGATTTGTTTCTTGAACCTTTGTGCAGATGATATATGTGTATCGCAGAAAGAACTCAGGGTGGTTGTTGCTGTTAGGAGAGATGTTGGCTCGGATCCTCAGCTGGAGTAAATGAGTGCACCTTTATTGAATTTAATGGAGCTATGTCCATTTATATCAGCTGAGGATCTGGGCCATCATTCAACCTGAATGAGGCTGGAAATAGGAACTTGTTTGTTATAAGCCTGATTTGGTTTCATTTGGTTTTTTGTTCTGACTTTTCATGTGTCCTTTCCACCTTCCTGATCTGAAGACTATATGATTTCTTATAACTGTCAACTATTGATATATTTCCGGCAAGACCTACCCTTCAATATAAAATCTTAAACTGATGATTATATGTATGTGCCATACAGCCTTTGTAAGATAGTGTTGTCCCAATACTCCAGACAACACACAGAGAATATCACTGAACTACTCTCTGACATGTCAAATATTGTAAAGCCAAATGTTCAAAAACAAAAGAGGGATTGTGGATGGTTATAATATTTAGCACTTGCATGTGGTTAAGGGCTGTTTCACAGGATAATGCATGCAGGCTACTTGGTTGCAGAATTCAGGATGGAAAGGTACTAGTAGAGCAGGAGGAACAAATATGTAACCAAAGCTCGAGATCAGGGCAGGCTGTAACACATCTTGATATGCCAGACTCAGCCTAGGTAAGAGCTATGACTGACTTGTGAGTCCTGTGTTTGGGTTTCAATATTGAATCCTAGGGTACTTTTCATGCAACATCTTTCTTGGGGCTTCTCCTCACCCTTTTTGTCCTCTCTATCAATGTCCTTTAGGCTCAGTCCTTGTCCCTCTCCTCCTTTCCCATGGCTGACTACATCCTCTCTGATGGCTTTCCTTTCCATCTCTGTGCTGACTACTCCACTCTCCCTGTTCAGTCACACATCTGCAACTTTCTCTCAACTCTGCCTGGGTGTTGACCCACCAACTCAAACTTAATACAATCATATTGGGGCTTGAAGTGGGGGAGGCCTGTAGGGGCTACCACTGTATAAATGATTACTAATAATGTGATAAAACTGCAGTTCCTCCTTATAATACCCTTCCTTTGCTATGGCTGATAATTCTAGTATACTTGGATTGTAAACTATTCAGGCCAACTTTTTGTTACATGTGTGCACAGCGCCGAGCACAATGAGGCTCTGATCCCTGACTGGACCCCTAAGTGGTAGTGCAACAAAAGCAGAAATAATATCACCTCTATCCTCCCAGTTAATCTGGCACAAAACTCTGGAGTCATTTTTGGCTCCTTTTTTCTTTTCCTCCTCTCCCACACTTTTATTCAATCCTCTGTAATATCTCCAAAATCCATCCCTTCTTTTCCATCCCAACAGCTAAATTGTGACCCATGCATTAGTACATCCAGCCTCAACTACTGCAACCTCCCCCTTTTTTAGCTTCCATGATTCTCACATGGATCTCCTCAATATGAGGTAGTTAAAACTTTCTTCTTTACTTGCTGAGCTGACCATTTTCATCCCCTCTCTAAATCACTATATTGCCTTCCACTCTCCTACATCAAATTTAAACTCCTCAGCTTCACCTAGGGTGACCAGATGTCCCAATTTTATAGGGACAGTCCTGATATTCGGGGCTTTGTCTTATATGGGTGCCTTACATCCCCGTCCTGATTTTTTTACACTTGCTACCTGGTCACCCTAGCCTCACCTTCATACTCTGCACAATTCTGCTTCCACCTATATCTTGTCCCTCAAAGCCCCCTCCTCCTTAGTTCATGCCCTGAGCTGTGCCACCTCAATCCACTTTGTCATGCCTTGGGTTTTTGTCTCCTACAAACAATTCTACCTTTTTCTTGTGCCCCCTCCTTCCTGATCCTGTCCCCCACACAACCTGACTCTCTGCCTTCAAATCCCTCCTCAAGCTTCATTTCTCTGATAGTTTTCCTGGCCAAACACACTGACATTATCAACACTAGAGTTACTTTTCATTTTTCCAACATTTATGCCTAGCACCTGCAATTCTAAAATCTGATCTTTGTAGCTGCCTTGCACATGGGCCAAGTGCCTGCCAGAATATTCTCAAAGCTCCCTAATTCTCTTACTCAGTGTTATGTCTCTTCTGGTATGTTGGCTTCTTCTGTTCCTTCTTGTCTGTCCTCTTTTCGCTCTTCTGTCATTCTCCTTGTATCTCTCTTCTTGCTGCCTGTATTCCACTTTTATTCAGCCCAACATCAATACACCTGAGAAGCCAAGTGTACCCAACTATTTGTAAAGTGGTTCCTAGTTAGAGCTTGGTGAATAAATGTACTTTTTGCTATCTGCTGGCAGGTCTGGAAAAAAATCATTTGGAGTTGAACAGAAAACAAAGTTTTTTTTCTGAATTTTCAGTGAACCAAAAAATTGAACAAAATGTTGTTGGAATAAATTGAAACTGACTATGAGTTGCCACTATCATGAGAATGAACAGTCATTGAGGCAGGGAGGAGAAAAAGGAAGACTCTACAGTCTGGTAGTTAGGGCACTCACCTGGGATGTGGGGGACAGGAGTTCAATTCCCTGCCTCACTTGTTTGCTTATACAAAGTGGAACAGCTTCAATAGGAGAGACTGTGGGAGCCCCCCCTTCTTATCAGACTATCCCATTGCTCAGTGGTTAGGGCATGCTACTGAGGCCCCTCTTCAAATTCCTTTCTCAGATCAGGCAGAGAGGGCAACTGAACCTGGGTCTTCCACATCCTAGGTGAGCGCCCTACGCACTGGGCTAAAGGTTGTAAAGGAGGTTTCTGCCACCTTCTTTCCCCTCAGCCATTTTGTGAATTCTCCTGGGCTTTTGACAAATGCCTGAAATAAGAATAAAACTCTGGGTCAAAACAAAATGTTTCCTTTTGATATTGCTGATGTTTTCATTTTTCAGTTCCATCAAAACTTGAAGTTTTGGGCAGCCAAATTATTTGCCAATAATAATTAATCACCCAACACTGTTCCTAATCACTAGTGTGTGTCCCAGTGCTGGTACAATTTCTGGGGTCCTCCTCCTCAATCAGCCTGACAGTGAATTCAGATGTGCTCTTTATACTGGGCTCTGAGTCCCTGCCATGGTCTCCCTCTTATTCAGTCATCTGGGCTTTAACCTGCAATGTAACCTGGGCTGCTCAAACCTACGTTTTGTTATTGAAATAGGGGTGGGGTGTGTGTACATAGTACAGAATAGCTTTGAGCTGTCCCATAGAGAAGAGAATGTAGATATAAGATAGTCAGGGTAAAAGATTTCTGGCTTCAGCCTGACAGATTAGGTAAAGAGGCTCGTTCTGTGTTGAAATAAAATACTATTTTAGATTGGTGATGCTCTCCTGGACCCCTAACAAGATAGAAATACTTATAATTTAAGCTCTGGTTAGAACTTCAGGGTACGTCTACACTGCAGTTTTATAGCCCTACAGCCCGAGCCCCATAACCCTGAGACACTCTGACACAGGCTAGCTGTGGGAGTCTTACTGCAGTGTAGCTGTACCTCAGAAATCTTATTCTGGTGAACTAGTGCAGACCCTGATTAAATGCCCTTTGGTTTAGTCACAAATTTTATTACAAATTACATATATTTGGAACAACCGATAGAAAAGAAAGTACATAATCTATTTACAATCACTACACATTTACATATAATATATACAGATGGTGAATTTAGTAAAATATATGAGCAGACAGTATAGAAAACATCAGTAAGAAACTGTACATGGCTTATTTTCATGCCCTTTAGTGTGGTTGTATTTTATTGTAGCAATAAATACAGTTCTATATTTACAATTTTTTTTAAAAAGCAAATTAATTTTAACAGGTTAAAATATCTGATCAAAATATTTCAAAAATCGCTTATAAAAATAAAAGACCCATAGTTGCCTTTTGTTTTGGACTTTCTGCAAGCTATGAAAGTTCTGATAAAAGTAACTTGAACTAGTCTTTTGAATTATAACATTATTTTGCTTCTCAAACCATTTTACAAACTTTTTAAATATAGCAAGCCAAGGAGAAATTTCATTGACATTGAACAGTGCAGCATAGGGGGACCCCAGTTAAAATAAAGCTAAATAAACATGATAATAAGTATTGTGCAGTGGTTGACTGATACTCTGTTTAATCCAAAGTGGTTTCAGGAATCATTCTCCAGCTGTATACTGTGCTGCTTCAAAAGCCACAAGAGATAGAGGATTAAGATAAAGCTGGCTGCATAGTTACCAGACATAATTTCTTCATTTGTTCATTTTTTTTCCAGGATGCACATGTCAGCCAAAGTCAACCGATGCCATCTGTAACTTCAAAACTAAAAAATATTTTTTCTCCATTCACACTAGCATTTCTAGGTGTGTTCGCAGCTCACAACAGATTTTCATCATGAAAATCCATCCTTTGGGTGCTGGGAAGGTACATATGTAACATGAAAATCAGAGACCATCTGTAATTGATCATCTTAATTATTTGGGCTCATCTAAGCTAGGTAATGTTGTCGAAATGCAGTTTTATCCACCTGGAGAGCAGAGTGGCCTTTAAACTAAGAAGCAGGTAGTGGACCATTAAACATTGTTGCTCAGAGAACATTAGAAAAAAACCCAACAAAATCTGGATCCATGCATAGCAATGTCCTATTTGATCTGCTCATGAAAGGAAAAGTGACATCTATGAGAAAATGAGATTGAAAGAACTCCCAAATATAGTTAAATCAAGGTAAGTGCTAGTCTCAGACAGAAACAATGGGAGCCGATTGCATGGGACTCTTTAAAGTAGAGAAGGCAAATATCCGGGGGCATTCCTCTCTAATTGTGATGGATCTGAGATACACAACTTCATAGGCCTTGATTCAGTAAGGGATTCATAGATTCGCAGAATTTAAAACCAGAAGGAACCATTGTGGTCATCCAGACTGACCTCCTCTGTAGTACATGCCACAAAACCTCCTGAATTAATTCCTGCTTCGAGTCCAATATTTGTAATTGAACTCAACCCTCTCTTGTAGCAAATCATCCAATTATCATTTAATGATTTCCATTGATGGAGAATCCACCACAACCCTTGGTAAATTTTCAACACCCTTTTTGAACTGGACACAGTATTTCAATATTGGTCACATCAGTGCCAAATACAGAGGTAAGCTAATGTCTCTACTCCTACTTGATCCTCCCTTATTTATACATCCAAGGATTGCATTAGCTCTTTTGGCCACTGATATTTTTATGGTTCTAGTTTCATAATCAATATGTTGTGTAGTACTAAGTCAAATGCCTTACAAGAATAAGTATATTACATCAACACTATTGTCTTTATCAACCAAACTTGCAAACGCATCAAAAATGGTATCAAATGACTTGACAAGATCTATTTTCCATAAACTTTGTTGGACTTCAATGGGATTGCTCATGCGCTTTAAGTCAGGCACATGCTCAAATACCTTGCTGAATCAAAGCCATAGACAGGCACTTTTAAAAAACAATCATAGCATTAAAAAAGCTTTGAGGGAACTTGACCAACCCCATCTGGGGAGCAGCCTGTTCCTAACATTTTAAATTCTGTACCTCAACAAGCTCAATTAATTAAAACAATGGCGATGCCTCCAAGAAAATTCACCTCTTCAATATACTATTTTTGCTCTTGACTGTCAGATGCCTTTTCTGACTGGCATCTCTTAAAGAGAACAACCGAACCAACTGTATACATGCTAGCAGCTTTCAGGCTTCCTCTTCATCCCGAACAAGATTGGTTTTGAGATTTCCTGAACAGGCTGACAGGGTTCATGTGTTGGGATTTCAGCCTGCTGCTTATTTTCTTTGTTATTAGCTGGTTTGTTTAGATGCGTGTAACAGTAATCAAGAGCACCTTTGACCCCACTCTCCAGCATGTGTACGCACACCCACTCTTACATTTGGGCTTGAAAAATGTGTAAACATACATACATTTGTTTTTGCCCCTGAAACTAGCGACATGGAACAAATGCTACTGGTGAAAGATTACAGCTTTCTGTCGTTTGATAAGATGATGGCATTAGTGAGTTGCTGGCAGGCACATCATATGATATGCTGGTGCTTGCAAAGGTTACCAGGGCTTGTGTTGAGTCACAGGACTGTTTCTCTACATCGTCTGAATTAACAGAGATCAGACTTGTATGTTTTGATCTGCTCCATAACAAAGTTTGCTTTCTGAGACTTCCCAGATCTTCCTTAAAATGTGGATTGAAGAGGATATAAAGAAGTGGATTTAGACATGCAGGCAGTGGGACAATCACTAGGAGTATTGATTTAATCACTTCTGGGCTAATAAAAGTGAGGTTTAGTAAGGAGGAAAAAGATAAGAAGGCCACAGGGCAATAGAGAATGCAATTAGTAAAAAGTAACAATGCTATGTGCTTAATCATGGAACAGTCCCAAATATTGTCTAGTTCGCCCTTCTCCAAACTACAATACAGTTTTGTATAGGCAACAGTCATCACCAGAAAGCAAAGAGAGTTTAATAAGACCAAAGCTACCATGAAGCCCATAGAGCTGGGTTCCCCAAATGGCAAAGGTAAACAGAGCGGAGATACTCCATATTTGCTCTCACTGAGAAGTGGTACCACTGCAATGATCAAGGCCAACATAAAGCAAAAGAAAATGGCTATTTTCACACTAGCAAAAGAGGATTTTGTTTTACACTTTGTAGCATACTTTACAGAGAACCCCCGTTCGAGTGCTGCCAGGGTAAGGAGGAAAATGGAAGTCTCTGAAGCAAAAATGGACAGGAGGCCAGTGACTTGGCAACCAACTCCGCTTTCCCACCAAGCACCATATTGAGCAAAGCTGCCAAAGGTAAATGCATCCATGCTGGCCAATACACCACTGGACAGACCCATTAGCATGTTTACAATGGCTATCAGGCCAATTAAAAGTTTTATAGAGGAAATATACAATGGAGATCTGAAGACTGTTGCAGTTAACAGTGCATTGCAAATAAATGCCAAACCCACTATGGTCCACACTCCAATTCTGATTAGCCAGCTACCAAACAGATGGTCACATGGTTTGAAGGGGCCTGCAAGGACAAGAAAGAGAAATGGGAAGAGGAAATATGTGAGAGTGAACAATTAATTTGCAACATTTGAAACTCTGCCTAATTTTCATGTCTCTTCTCACCACAGGGAGAAGGAGCATTCACCTTCTTCAGCACCCACTGCTATGCAGTGGCTTCCAACCTTCTTTTGTTGGTGCTTCCCCACAGGGGTGGTTCCAGGCACCAGCACTCCAAGTGCGTGCCTGGGGTGGCAAGCCATGGGGGGCACCCTGCCGGTCCCTGCAGTCAGACAGCTTTTGGCAGCATGCCTATGGGAGGTCTGCTGGTCCCGTGGATTCAGTGGTGGGTACACCAAAGCCGCGGGACCGGCGGACCTCCTGCAGACAAGCCACTGAATCTGTGGGACCAGGGACCTCCCACAGGCACGCCGCCGAAGGCAGCCTGCCTGCCATGGTTGGGGTGGCAAAAAAGCTAGAGCTGCCCCTGCTTCCCAAAAAGACTGGAGGATGGCATTTCCTGTCTCCTCTGTCCATCATGAAGCAGAACACTCCGTCCCTTTTTAATGTCCATTCTCTCTCTCTCTCCCCCCCCCACCCCCCCGCTTCTTGTGTTTTCTTGGTGTATTTTTTTTCTTTTCAGTTTTTTTTATTTTTGCTTTTATTTCCCCCACACTTCATTTCCTCATGTGAAGAGAAGGCTTCCTGCTGTCTGGGGCGGGAGCTGTGGTGTTGACTAGGGATCTGTGGATTTAGGCTGCACGTGCTCTCCCTGTGAGCTGGGTGTTCTGAGAGTAGCTAGGCTCTGAGAGAAGATAAGACTGGGGTGGTACCTGGGCCTCTCACTATGTAGAGGTAAGCTGTGTCCATGGCCAGATACACTGGGCGCTGGCACAGGAGCAGGGAGAGACTTTCCAGGAGATACCTGCTGCTTTCCATGTAGCAAAGGAAGCATTTAGTGGAAGTGTCATCATACAGTTATTTTCTGTCTCCACTTCTCCTGTTTACAACACCTCAGGTTGGGAAACACTGTTCTAGAGAGGCAATGCTAATATTGGGGAATCATTTGACAGAGAATGTTTGTTCAGGGCAATATAAGTGATATTTGCCTCTGATGCAGACATTAGCCCAAACTGCACTATTACTGTAGTTTAAAACTGGACTAATTCAACTGGCTTCAATGGAATTATTCAAGATTTACACTAGAGTGCCTAAGCACAGAACCTGGTCTATCATCATCTTTTTCTTGATGGACACAGAGACCAATGACTTGAGATCACAGATCTGTTATACCAAAGGGAGGGATAAAACCCATCTCAGGAAACAGAAGGAAACTCTTGGTTTAGCAGTCACAGGAGCCAATGTATAATAGAGATACACTGTTATTGTAGTTAAACAGTTTCATGGGCTTCAATCTTATATTGTGGGCTAATGCAATTCTGTCTCACCAAAATTATTGCAAAATATGGTGCAATTTCATTGAAATGGATCTGAAGTTAATTCTAGGGACAGTTTAGCAGTTCTTTGTTTCAGACATCAAGGGAAACTTTGTCAGGTCTCCTATTTGCCTGGCAGTTCCATACCTGGAGAGGGTGTACATTGCACCGAATGATGAGCTTTCAAATCTTCTTCAAAGTCAAGCAGAAAATCCTCGAAGTCATGTTCATCTGTGGGAGAAAATCACTGAGCCTTTAGACTGAGACTAAGTTCCTCAGTGTGAATATAAGGAAATGGCTGTGATAAGTTACTTTAAGGCAGGGGTAGGCAACCTATTGAACGTGTGCCAAAGGCAGCGCCTGAGCTGATTTTCACTGGCACTCTCATTGCCCGGGTCCTGGTCACCAGTCTGGGGGGCTCTGCATTTTAATTTAATTTAAATGAAGCTTCTTAAACATTTTAAAAACCTTATTTACTTTACATACAACATAGTTTAGTTATATATTATAGACTTATAGAAAGAGACCTTCTAAAAACGTTAAAATGTATTACTGGCACGTGAAACCTTAAATCAAAGTGAATAAATGAAGATTCGGCACCCCACTTCTGAAAGGTAGCCGACCCCTGCTTTAAGGCCTGGTCTTGCTCTCTCTTTGCCTGCAAATTTCCAAGCAATAGCAGACATAGGTCCATTTGGTTTTGTATTACTTGGGGTGGAAAGATCAAATCACCACTTCTTTGAAAATTATTACAGTTAAAAAGGCATCCCCTTAATTACGTAATTTGCACTATAAGGATTGCCTGGAAGAATGTTAAATATCAGCTCCAGAGTTGTACCAATTCACTGACAAACAACCCTGGATGTTGTGTTTGTTGTGATCACCCAACATGTGTTCACATTGTGCCAGCTTCTGGCTCCATTCTTGTCAGTTTCAGTTCCTGCTGACTTTAATCCTGGGGGCTTAGATGAAAAAAGGTCTTGTCAGATTTGAGCCTTTTGCTTGCTCACAGGAATGGAGATGGGATGGACATTAGCAGGAGGGTGTAATATGCACCAGTGTGTCTGCAGTAACAAACCCAGTGCAGCAGGGACAGAGGATACAGTGCGTCTCTAACCCAGGGATTGGCAACCTTTGGCACGCAGCCCATCAGGGAAATCTGCTGGCGAGCCAGGCTGGTTTGTTTACCTACAGCGTTCGCAGGTTCGGCCGATTGCAGCTCCCACTGGCCATGGTTTGCCATTCTAGGCCAATGGGAGCTGCAGGAAGTGGCACGGGCTGAGGGATGTGCAGGCTTATCTCAGCTATTTCCCGTTTGAACCATGGCCAATGGAGCTGTGGGGTAGTGCCTGTGGACAGAGGCCGTCCCTCTGCTTAGGAACCAGAGGGACATGTTGCAGCTTCCAGAAGCCACCCGAAGTAAGTACCGCCCGGAGACTGCACCCCCTCCACAACCCCTTGCCTTAGCCTTGAGCACCCTCCTGCACCCAAACTCTCTCCCAGAACCTGCATCCCCTCCTGCACCCCAACCCCCAGCTGAGCCCCCTGCACCCAAAATCCCTTCCAGACTCTGCCCTCCTCCCTTACCCCAACTACCTGCCCTAGCCCCGAGCTCCCTCTTGCTCCTGAAACGTCTCATCCTTGGCCCCACCCCAGATCCCACACCCCCAGCCATGGCCCACACCCCAATCCCCTGCCCCAGCTCAGCCTCCCAGAGCCCACACCCTGACCCCCCTCCCATGCCCCAACTCTGAGACCTCTCCTGCACCCCAAATTCCGCATTCCCAGCCCAGAGACTGCACCCCAAGCTGGAGCCCTCACCCCCCTCACACACATCCCAACCTCTTTCCCCAGCCAGGAGCCCCCTCCCGTACCCTAAACCCCTCATTTCTGGCCTCACCGCCTACCCTGCACACCCAGCCCAGAGAGCAGACCTCTTCTCACATCCCAACCCCTTGCCTCAGCCCGGAGCCCCCTCTCACAATTCAAACCCCTCAGCTCCCCCCATTCCTGCACCTGAAACCCCTCATCCCCGGCCCCACCCCAGAGCCTGCACCCCCAAGTAGAACCCATTCCTCCTCCCGCAACCCAATCCCCTGCCTGGAGCCCCCTCCTGCACCCTAAACCCCTCATTTCTGGCCCCACTCAGGAGTCTGCACCCCCAGCTCCTCCCACACCCAAAGCCTTGTCCCAGCCTAGTGAAAATGAGGGAGTGAGGGAGGGTGGGGGAGAGCGAGTGACAGAAGGAGGAGGGATGGAGTGAGCGGAGGTGGGGATTCAGAGAAGGGGCGGGGCAAGGGCGTTCGGTTTTGTGTGATTAGAACATTGGCAATGGCAACCTATCCCACTCCCAAGCATGTACTGCTGCTATGAGCACGGCATGGTAGCCCAGAACACATGTTGCTACTTTTAAGGCCAACAACAACTTTTGATAGTCCAGCTCTGAACCATCTTGCTTTGCAAATGCAGGATACCTATTGTGTAGGATGACAGGCTAGCACCATGTTAATTCAGAGGGGGTAAGAGGATGATTTTTGCCTCCCGTGTGAGGATCCATCTTGACAGTGTCCCCTTAAAAGGATATTATAAACTCATTCTTGTTTAGACTTTGAGAGCTATATCTGACTACCATAAAATTCAATGGCAAATTCCCATTGATTTAAGGGAGGTGACCTGGGCCCTAAAGTAGGTTCCAAAGCCAGAGTGACATTAAATTACTTACCTTGAATGTGTAACATTCCAGAATCTTTCTTATGAAAATCATCAGCACTGCTATTCTCCTCTTTGTTCCACTGGCTGGAGATCTTGTAGTGGCTTTCACAAGTTCCAAATGCACAGCACTGGTACGCATAAGGCATTTCTATGACCCTGCACATTAACAAACAAAATATGCAGTTACACTGGTTACAGTATTTTACTTAATGTATTATACCTCATCGGTAATGTTAATATTGAGAAAAATGAACTCAAATAACTGTAACTGAAAGGGAAAATAGCCACACATTTTAAAAAAAGCAAAAGCTTGTTAATGCAGAGTTTGGCCTGCATAGTTAAAGTTACAAAAAATTAGAAAATGCAAATGGTTCCGAGACCAATTTTAATTCAGACATATTGCACACATCCTATATATTTTGTTATAGAGATTTTACAACATATTCAGTAATATATTAAGCTGTAGATTTAATAAAACAGGAACAGATGTGCAATGCAGTTGAATGAATGTTGCTGTCAGAACCATATTTTAATGTCCTGACTTCTAGTGATTTGAACTGTTTTAATTCACTGAGCTTTCTCCATGTAGTTTTCTTAGTTTTTTCTTTTAGAGAGAGAGATCCAAATACCAGAGCTGAATCCTACCTGCATAACAGGCAAAACCCATATTTCAGTGCACAACCTCCACAAATTTGGGGGAAGTTAAGAGACTGAATTTTGGATCCAGATTAAAATTTCTCCCATCTCCACTGTGAAATAGCTGAAAGGGGTTAATCTCTGGGTGGAGGCCAGGAATGAAGAATTCTAAACTGAATGGTTAATGATTTGGAAAGTTAAGAACATTGTTACCATGGAAACTGTTTTGCTACCTTAATTATCATGCACACATCTGCACACTATCAAGGGGCACTGCCATCCATAACACCTTTCAGTGCACTGGTATTCCTGATTCTTAACCAGGTTTTAGTCAATGGGCTTTTCATTCTTTTTACTGTTATACAAATTCCAGGTCTCTTGTACATTTTGAATTCTATTTTGTTTGGACATTCTAGGGCAAATTCTGAAAGGGGTTGAGAAAAACTGTACGGCTTATACTGTGTGGCCCACAAGTAGATGGATAATCTCTGCTAATTATACTGTTACCTTCTGATAGATAAATATTTGATCCAACTAAGTTTCCAATTGTAACTGGTAATTAACGCCTAACAATTAATAACAATAAAAACGTATCACTAAAAATTACTGTAATTAAATATTAACATAAATGGAAATAAAATGGGTTCATATCAAATTATCACGTAAATCTTATCAGATTAGTCAAACAGCTCAACAGAGCAAACAATCTCTGTACAAACTCTAAATAGCAATCTGAGGAGGTGGTCATTTACAAAGTGATCAGCCCAAATCATAGGCCTTATGCCAATCAGAGCTAAACTTTCACTCTAGTCAAAGGCTTGCAAAAAGGGGGGAACAAACCAAACCCCAAGCTAAAGCTAATATTTAAATTACAAATTAAATGCCAACTAATGAGCCACTTGTTCAGATTTCCGTGGTGAGGTGGAAGCAATAGCAATCCTTAAGTCTGTCCCCAATATAAACATTTGCATAAGCTATTTTAAAATACTCCAATAAAGTTCAGGATAATAAAGTTTTAATTGAGAACTTTATGTGAAGATAATGATTTCCTGTGGCTTAAACATAAAATCCCAACTCCATGAAATTTCCAAGTATGTGATCTTTTAAAACAAGTGAGATTATCCAGTTAAGGCTGCCATTAAATGTTTGAGAAATGACTTCCTTAGGTGCTGTCCTCAACTAACTTCTGTGGGTTTGAACCACAGATACTTCTGCATGGGCTCATGCATGGGTGCCTGCACACACCCACACTCTTTCGCTCACTAGCAATCAGTTACCTAGTGGGGTTAAAAAGAGATGCAAGGCTATTGAGTCAGCCAAGAAGTGTCCCTCTGCTGACAGAAAATAGATATGTAAAATAAAAACTCCATCCTTTTGCAAGATGGCTGTTGTGATTCTTGTGGCTTCGTGCAGCTTTGGAAGAGGATGAGCCTGCTACGGAAAGGATCAGCAGGTGGGTTTCTCAGATCTGCTGATTAATGGTAATAGACTCATTAGCTGACTAGGACACTTCCTTTATATACTTGGTGGTGACAAGTCTTCAGATGTTGCTGGATTCCTGCCTCTCTGATAGCCAGTCATGGAGGAAAGACACGTAGCCTCAAGCAAAGATTAATTACCAGCTTAGATCTTGTAGTGCCGCCACCAACCAGGACTTGCAGTGCCTGGTACACTCTGGTCCCCCCAAAACCTTCTCTGGGGACCCCAAGACCCCAAACTCCTTGGGTCTCACAACAAAGGGAAATAAACCATTCCCCCTCCCTCCTTTCTTCCTCCCAGATCCTCCCCTCCCTGGGCATACTAGGAGATCACTGTGATTCAAACTCCTTGAATCTTAAAACAGAGAGGAATGTCACCTTCCCCCCTCCTCTTTTCCCCTCACCAAGAGGCAATACAGATTCAAGCTCCGTGAATCTAAAACACAGTGGAATTCCACCTTCCCCCCTCCCTTCCCTCCTTTCTCCCACCAATTCCCTGGTGAGTACAGACTCAATTCCCTTGAGCCTTAACAAGGGGAAAAAAGCAATCAGGTCTTTTAAAAAAGAAAAGCTTTTATTAAAAAGAAAGAAAAAGTAAAAATTGTCTCTATAAAATCAAGATGAAAAATGTTACAGGGTCTTTCAGCTATAGACACTGGGAATACCCTCCCAGCCTAAGTATACAAGTACAGCCAATAGAGTTAAAATCCTTCCAGCAAAATACACATTTGCAAATAAAGAAAACAATGAAAAGACTAAAACCGCCTTATCTACCTAGTACTTACTATTCTGAACATATAAGAGACTGTATCAGAGAGATTAGAGAGAAGCTTGGTTGCACAGCTGGTCACTCTCAGAACTCAGAAAGAACAACAGACAGACAAACAACACGAAACAAAGACTTCCTTCCACCGAGATTTGAAAGTATCTTGTCTCCTGATTGGTCCTCTGGTCAGGTGTTCCAGGTTCACTGCTTGTAACCCTTTACAGGTAAAAGAGACATTAACCCTTAACTATCTGTTTATGACAGCCTCTCTGATGGCCAGTCATGGGGGAAAGACATGTAGACCTCAAGCATTGCAATGTTCCATGGCTTCTAGATAAGGTGACCAGATGCCCAAGCCTTCTCAATTACCACTCTTTAAAGGGCATGGCTTTAGTTTCTCATCCCCTTTGTAGGTCCTCCCAGAATTCCTTTGACAAATGTAAACAAGGCCCTATTTTCCAGAGTTACAATGAGTTTAGATTAATTAATCTCATAAAAATGAAGATCTTCCTCTTCCAATAAATGTTAGTCTGGAAAATCCTGTCTCCCATTAAGCAATTTAAAAAGTACATGGCCAGACGGTCACTTAGTAGATGCAAAAATATTTTGTGACACAGCCAGGAGCAATTTCTCCTGAGCTGATAGACAGCTTTTCCTGGTCACAAAGGAACCACTGACGTATCACCTTCTAATGAACCTTCTTCCAAAAACTGTCTAAAAAAATTCAAAGATAACTCAAAAATGCAAAACAAACAAACATTGGAACTGACCCACATCACACCACACCAAAGACTCAACTTTATGCTTCACAACACCTGGACCCACTTCCTTTTACTTTAAAGGTAGAATGACTGACTGCTACTTAATGGAGAACATAAATGTCTTTTACATCTTTCAGGTTTAGCTGCTGTTGGCAGTTTAACTTTAAATAGATAAAAAGCTGGCTGAAGATTAGATTTAAACTGTCAAAATAAAATATTTGACTCTTAAAAATTCACAATTTTAGGTAGAATTTGTATATCGGGCCTATTTTACTTACTGGGTCCATTGCCATGGTAAGCCTCCTTTCCTCTGTGTGAATGGTTTAAGGAGCAGAGAACCCTTGCAGGGAGAATTCGAGCTTTTCACATTATGAGGTGGGGGATGGTCATGGTCAGTGAATAGAAATGGTAAATTGTGAGTAGGCCGGGGGGATGGCCAGGGAGTTGTGGGTAATGCCAAACCACTGAACCAAACCCCACATTGACAGAGGGAAGGAGAAGCGGGCAATGTTTGTTTTCTCCATGCTATAGTGAACTTGGCTAGGTGACAATTGTTGTGCCCTTACTGGAAGCAGAGCTAAGGATTCCACCTCTCAGCCCCAAGATGTTTCTCTATATTCCTGAGCAAATGGTCCATTTAGCTGAGCTGTGAGCTCTTTCCATGGATTTGGTCCTTAGCTTTGCAAATGATGTATAACACCACCATTCAGGAAACTTTGTGCTAGTTCTCTGTTCATGTTCAGTGCTTTGAAGAGTCAGTGTAAGGCTCTCTGGTGAAATCCTGGCCTCACTGAAGTCAATGGCAAAACTCCAATGGATTTGAATGGGGACAGGATTTCACCTCTGTTCTTTAATGGCTGCATGCACTTAACTCCTGTTAATGTCAATCAGAGTTAGATATGTTCACTGAAGGAAGAATAGACCCCTCTGGAACTGTTTTTGCCAAAAAAGTAAGGGATTATTTGGCACTTCCTCGTGAGTTTATTTAATTTTCATAGATAATTTAGTTGCATTTTCAGCAAAGTACTTGATTTTCATTTAGGAAGAGCGCATCATTTCTAATACACAAAACCATATTTAAAATGAATTAAGTACAGTTATGATTTCAATCAGTCCAGCAATCAGCTACACCAAGAACATTCCATGTCCTCTTTCTTATGTTGGCATGCCATGGCATATGCTGCATTTTCATAATAATCACAGGGTTATTTTGAATTAATGCTTTTATTATATTTAAAATATTTTTCAGAAGTTGGTCCGATCATTTTAGAGAGCTTACCTGTCCCTACATGGAGAAAGAGAGAGAATAAACACAAGGAGAGATGTGCATACACAGCACCCACAAGAGCCAGACGGCGGGCCTGTTGAGCACCTCTGTTGAGCTGAGAATAGTCCTGCAAGGTGCACACCCCCTCCAGTGGGTGTTGAGAGCACTCAGCATCTTTTTAGACCTTCACAGATTTTACAGCCAGAAGGGACCATTAGCTCATCTAGTCTGACCACAGCATAGAATTTCACTCAGTTACCCCTGCATTGAGCCTAATAACTTATCTTTGACTAAAGCATCTCTTCCAGAAAGACATCCAGGCTTGATCTGAAGACTTCAGGAGATGGGGAATCTGTCATTTCCCTTGGTAGTTTATTCCAATAGTTAAACAGGCCCCACTGATAAAATTGAGCCTAATTTGAAATTTGAATCTCTCTAGTTTCAGCCTCCAGCCATTGGTTCTTGTTATGCCTTTCTCCCTTAGACTAAAAAGCCTTTTAGGACCCTATATTTCTTCACTTACATATTGTAATCAAGTCACATCTCCATTTTCTTTTTGATAAAATGAAGAGATTGAATTCAAGTCTCCCCATGTAAGGCATTTTCTCCAGCCCTGGGATCATTTTTGTGTTTCTCTTCTGCTCCCTCTTCAATTTTTAAACAATTTGTAAAATATGGACATCAGAATCGTACACAGTATTCCAGTAACAATCTCACCAATGCCATACACGGAGGTAAAATCACCTCCTTACTCCTACTGTCTTGTTTATATATCTAAGAATCACATTAGCCCTTTTTGCTATGGCATCATGCTGGGAGCCCATCTTGATCTGCTCATCCACTATGACCCCTAAATCCTTTCCAGAGTCCCTGCTTTCCAAGATATAGTCTCCCTCCTGGAGGATGAAAATTTTGAAGGATGAATATAGTGATGACCTAACAACACACATGCTATTCAATGATTTCATTAAAGAAGAAATTGGACTCTGTATTGCAAATATTCACAGGTGTATAAAATAAGAATAATTTATACTTAGTACCTTTCATCTGAGGATGTTACAAAACTTGAACATGAAGCAATTAGGCCTCAATCCTGCCAATACTTACACACACGCTTAAATTTATTAAGTTCATTGAATAGTCCCAAATATAAGTACCCATGGTAGTAAAGTTAAGCAGGTGTGTAGGTTTTGTCAGGATCGAGCCATTGGCTTACAACATCCCTGTGTATATAATAATTATTACAGATGGGTAAACTGAGGCACAGAGTGAATTAGGGCCTAATCCTAATCAAAATGAAGTCCGTGGCAAAATCCCATTAACTTCAAAGGTACAGAATCACGCTGTATGTGACTTACTCACCATCATCCAGAGCTGTGAATAATCACTAAAAACCATTTCCTTCCTATATCCATGGCTGGCTTTAGGCCGATTCACCCGATTCCTGGGAATTGGGCCCCGCGCCTAAGAGGGCCCCGCGCTTTAGGCGCCTTTTAAAATTTTTTTACTTACCCTGGCTGCGGTCTGCTCCGGGGTCTTCCATGGCCCCGCTCCCCTGATCAAAGCGCCGGCGGGAGCGCGGCTACCCCATAGCCCCGCTCTCTCAGCTGGAGCTCTGTCCAGAGCGCTGCAAGCCCCCGCGGCCCCGGCTGGAGCTCTGGCCGGAGCGCGACAAGCCCCCGCGGCCTAGCTCTCCTGGCTGGAGCTCCAGGCCCTTTAAATAGCCCCCAGAGCCCTGGGGTAGCAGGGGGCTCTGGAGGCTATTTAAAGGGCCAGGGCTCCAGCTGCCTCTGCCATCCCGGTCCTTTAAATAGCCGCTGGAGCCCCGCCGCCCCCATGCATTCCCCAGGGCTCCCACGGCTATTTAGAAGGTCCGGGGCGGGATAGAAAGCAGGGGAGCCCCGGGCCCTTTAAATAGCCCCCAGAGCCCTGGGATAGCGGGGTGGTTGGGGCTTTTTAAAGGGCTGGGGCTCCAGCTGCCTCTGCTGCACCCCCTGCCCTGCCTGCACCAGCCCCGCCCCCCGCTGCCCGCAGCCAGCTCTGCAACCCCTGCCCACAGCCAGCCCCTACCAAACCCCTTGCCCTGTCTCCAGCCAACCCCTGCCACACACCCCTGCCCGCACCAGCCCTGCACTGCCCGCCCTGCCCTGTCTCCAGCCAACCCCTGCTGCACCCCCCTGCGTGAAGCCAGCCAGTCCTATGCTCCTGTCTCCAGCCCTGCCAACCCCTGCTGCACCCCCCTGTGGCCCTGCCTGAAGCCAGCCCGCCCCACACTCCCCTGTCTCCAGCCAGCCCCGCACCTCTTGCCCTGCCTGCAGCCAGACCCTACCTCCAGTCAGCCCCTGCCCTGCCTCGAACGAGCCCCATGTCCACTGCTGCCCTGCAGTTCCCAGGCCAGTAACCTGCACACCTGCTTCAATGAGGGGGGCAGGAAGCAGCGGGAACCCACACATGTGCACGCCCCCAGGGAGTGGCGGGGACCCACACATGTGAAACGGCAGTCATTAATAACCAATCAACAGCATATATGATGCAATGTACATAATATACAATTTTATTATTCATATAGTTATGGAAAGTAAATAATACATGGAAGAAATGGAAGGCTTTTTTTTACACTTTTTTCTTTTTAAGTCATCCCTGCCAGGGCCCCACCGAAAGTGTTCGAATTGGGCCCCGCACTAGCTAAAGCCGGCCCTGCCTATATCACACAGTGTCCAGTCGAAAACATTCTACCAGAATTAAGGGGCTGAACAACAACAACAAATTACTTATTTGAACTTTAAGATTTAACCAGATGATCTGGGAGCAAACTATTTATTGTTGCTTTAAGTGAGTATTGTCAAGTATTTTGGTACATTACAGAGCATATTTTCTCCTTAGCATCTACTTAGTTCCCATTAAATTTAATGGGAGTTATGTAACCACAGTCAGTGGAAGACGAGCATTAAACTGCTAGCAATATAATTTTAACAGCTTTTGAAATGTATCGCCAGGAAGCAGATGTGGATCATACTAAGCAGCTACTGGGGTTAATATTTCAAAGACCATTGTAGTTTCTTCAGTTAAAAGTGAGTATAATAAAAGGAGTCTATCATATTTTTATCATATTTGTTTTAGTTTTAATACTGCAGATCAAAGTCTTCCAGTATGAAGCAATGTACATTACACAGTGACACACCTTATATTGCACATGAACACAAATGTGGCTTATTAGTCTTAATGACATACTCACTTGAGTTCTGGAAAATTTTCAGATGATATCAAACTTTGTAGGTCATGATTTCCTGTTAATTTTAAATGAGTTAAACCATGTAGCCCAGTCACAGGAAAAGAAGACAAAAGGTTGGATGACAGATCCCTGCATAAATGCAAATAAAAATCAGCTTACAGAGTTTTTTTTTCAGCACTAGATTTTTTTAAAAATCAATTAATTTAACCTCACCAAAGATTATTAAACCAAATAGGGCCCCAGTATGCAGAGAAAATCGGGAGCATTTTCACAAATATACACCCATTTTCTCAGCAAAATACGTGGCTGGCCCATGGTAGCATTTTGCTCAGTAGTACCCGCTGTGGGTTAATTATTACCAAGATCTGACTCTGTGCACTCATGGCACCAGTTTTAAAGAACGGGTAATCAATTAAAAATGAATCAACTGTTCTCTGGAACTGTACATTGCCAAGTGAGAGCTAGTTCCCAACTAGAACTAAAGGGAACTCTTTTTAACCCCTTTAACAGGACCGACTGGTTACTAGGGATTATGAGAACACATGTACTTTTTCTTTAAAACCAAACCAAGCCAGTGGAGATTCTGAAGCAGAGAGCGAGTATGAGCTTTAGCAAGAACACTATTTTCTTTCTTCTAATAAACTACCTTGTTCTGTGTTAGAGAGTGAACCTGTGATTATTTACCATTGTCACATGAAAGAAGCTGTCTGGCAGCGATACCATAGACACGGTGTACTACAGCCGTGCGACAGTGCTACTGCAAGGCTCAGTACCGGCTGGTGCCATGGGGGAACTCTTGGTGTGGCTGGAGGACTTAGTGGTTGTAGTACAAGTGCTGGCCTGGGGAGATGGCTGTCAGCAAGGCTTCAGACTGCAGAAAGGAGCCCATCAGTGTAGGGATTTCAACAGCTAATTCGGGTTATCCCCACAGAGGCAAGTTCTGTGGATTTCAGCACCTATACCTGCCCCATTCTGTCCCTGCTGCCTCTGCCCTTGCTTCTCTAGATCTAGCAATAGAGGGGGATGGGTTTTGAGCGATACTGAGTAGGATGAAAAGGGTTAGGGTCTGAGACCAGTGAGATGGAGAGTGGTCTCTGTGGAGCTGGGGTATGTATGTCTGTTGAGTCTGAGGCAAGTCGGGTGGGGGACAGGTTTAGAGCTACAGTGGGGAGTTCTGAGAGAGTGGTACGCCTGGGGAGAGGGAGAGGGAGGGGAAGGGGGAATGAGACCTGAAAGAGGTCTGAGTTGTGGGAAAGTTGGGGAGGACAGTGTATGAATGTGAGGGAGTCTCAGCTGAGTGGGGTTAGGTGAGAGGATGGCGGAAGGGGGCTTCTGGGATGAAGGGGTGGGGTTAGAGAAAGACACTGCAGGGCCTTGAAGAGAGGTGTTCTGAACTGAAGGGGGATGATTGGGATTGGCAGAGCTGACTGTGGATAAATGAAGTAATTCGGGGGTGAGTGGCTTGGGTCAGAAAGTAGGGAGGGTAGTAGCTGAACTGGAGTCAGAGAAGAGGCTGTGACTGCCCTTCATGGTACTGTGTCACATATCTTCCTTTTTCTTCCCATTTCTCCACCATCCTCATTCATTCCCCCACAAATGTCCCTGTTTTTTTTTAATTTGGTCAACAGGCAGGAAGAAGAGTGGTGGATCAGAAGCTCATGTAACTGCCACCACTTTCAAGGATACACAGAATTGTTACTGTCCAGGTGGCTGCTTACTGAATGTTAGTGGAGATGAGTGGCTCAGACAGAAGTACTGGGTACATGTTTAGCAATATGGGAGATGCCAGCAGCAACATATTTAAATACCAGGGGTGAAATCCTGGTTTTAGTCAAGTGAATGGCAAAACTTTCATTGACTTCAGTAGGGTCAGGATTTCGCTCCAAGTCTTCTGCTACTATTGAACCTCCATCTGACTGTGTTAAAGGCCATTTTTCTGTAAGCCTCTCTGATTGTTTGGCAATGTACTGGCTAAAATTACTCAGTGGGATCCCTGATCCATTTCTCAGGCTTCGATCATGCTCTCCTACCTGGGAAACCCTTAATTGCCAGTGAAAGAGATATATGTGGGATTCTCCTTCCAGAGACTTGCTTCCCAGTCATTCCATTGGGAATGGAAGCTTTGTCCACCCACAAAAAAAGATGGAGGGGATTGCCTGTAAAAGCAGTGGATCCTGGGAAACCCACGTGAGGTGCAAGCACTTTGTCCCCAGTGCCTCTCATTATCTCGGCTCCTGGGCAGTGTGGCTCTAATGTGGCCATGCTACTAGCACTTCCCTGGCGACCCATTGCCCTGGGGAGTCTCCTTAAAGAAGTATTCCAGGTGCAGTGGGAGGCAGGTGAAAGTTAATAAAGACTTGGAACTAATTGTGAGCGAGTACTGCAATCTGATGCCTAGACCACTAAGCTATTTTGGTGACAGTTACTAATAAAGCATACTTTTGCATCACATTAATACTGCTGAAACAAAGTTAGAGCAGTTAATAAGACAGTGTCCTGTTTAACTGTGATTCAAATTCCTTATTCCTGATGCTGCAAATATTCTAAAAATAACTGAACACACTGCTGGTCTCAGCTACAAGGGATAAAACCACTAGCACACTGAAAAAAAAGAAAAGAAAAGTGGGGCATGCTGACATGCTCCAAACACACAGCATCATTAGGGTTAGATAGTTTTCATATACAGTCATGAGTGGAAGTTATTTCCTATAAGATTTATGTGAACGGGGGAGATGTGAAAAAGCAAAAATCTAGAGAGAGTGTTCAACAGCCCAGAACGATTAGGCATAGAGTCACAGTCTGTACAACCAGAACTTCTGCTGACCAGGCCCCCAAATTATAAATAGTGCATGCCTTTGCAACAAAAACTATGAAAAAAAGTACTTAAATAAGAAAATACTCACAGTTTGATCAGGGATGGTAAAGAGGAGAATGCGCTGGGGTGAATAACTGCAATTTTGTTCCAAGCTAAATCCCTGCAAGAAAAGTGAGTAGAGGATTACATACCCGCTGAATGTATTTGGAAGATTTCAGGCACTTGATTAGGATTCCTAAATATCAAAAAGGTATATGTTACATCCAAATACTTTCAATAGGTTGCTATATTTATTGGGATCATGTATATCTTATAGCAAAACGTCTTTCATCCTGTTTTAAATGTGTTAGAGTCAATTATGAAAATAACACCAGTTTCAAAATGGGCTCATTGCAATCTATATTATAAACAATCTATGGGCTTGATCTTGCAAACATTTACATGAATGATCTGTGCTCAGAACACGACTCCTACTGACTTCAGTGGGGGTGCTCATGTGAGGAAGGAAGGACTACTTATGTGACTGAGAATTTGCAGGATTGGGATCAATTTTTTAATACTGTCTTCCATAGGAAAAAAAACCACACAGCTTTCTACAGTTGACTGTTGTGTCTACATGCAAATAGGTACTAGACCTGACTCAGTACTTTCCCACATCTTCAGAAATGTTTAAGAGTAGCAGCTATTACAGCTATACATTTACAGCTGTGAATTCATTGCTGGAAATGCTCAACTTCAAAATGTTTATTTTACTTTGGCAAATATAACTTAGTGAGCTGAATGATCAAAGTAGAACAATGGAAACAAATGTTTAGGGGCAGGTACTGTGAAAGTGCAAGCTCCTATGTTTCTGAGAACCAAGGAAAATAGCTATGATGGCTTTACTCACAAAGAGCGCAGGGCAACCAGCTGCTGAAATGTGTTGGCCTTGATTTCATAGATTTCATTATGATGTAAGTCACTACAATGGAAATAAGACACTCATTGGCTTCAAAGAACATAACATTTAGAGAATTTTAGACAGTGTTTGTGTGTGTTATGGATCCAGATTTTAAATCAGAAGACACACATGTTGAGGCTACGTCAGACATCACCAAATGTGTCAGCAGTAACTGAATTAATGACTTCCAAGCTACTTTGTGTATTTAGATTCACCTTTATAAGCATTTTATGATTTTTCACATACTTACATTTTCTGAAGTTTTTTGCAAGCAGTAAAACAGGGTAAATCTTGTAGCAGATTGTAAGACAGATCTCTGCAATAGAGAGGGTATTAAAGAGGTAAAGCTCTATGGTGCTGTGATAAAAAATTAGCATTTTTTCCCGTTTGCTATATTTGAGGATTCTCTGGCCCAAATGTAAACTTCTGAGTCTTTCAGAGTAGAGATATTGGAAGTACATTTATCTGTATTACTGGATTTAGATCACAAACTTAATGTTCACCAATATTTAACTGTTATACTTAATTTTAATTACTTAAAATAATCTACTAAATGAGACTATTTAGATTTTGACAGAGAAGACCCTAAACTTTCTAGTTATAATCATACTGAAATTTAATCAGCTTTCCAGACTACATTTTAAATTAAATAATCTTGCCTGTGACCCTTAGAGCTGCTATATGTTTAGCTGAGGGAAGTGGTTTTTAAAAAAAAGAAAAAAAAAGAGCGAGAGAACTAACTTTGAAATCAATCACTACAAAGAAAAAAAAAGCTGAAAAAACTTGAGCCAAAACTCAACAAATTACAGAATAACTGAAACATCTGGACTGATTTATAGTATAATATAACTAATCAAAAACAAGCCAGGGTAATTTGCAGAAATTGCAAAATGAAGAAAGAAAGAGTAATAGAGCCTCATCCTGTACTCCTTTGCTCAGGGGAAACACACGTCAACCTCAGTAGCAGTTTCACCTGTGTAAAGAGTATGGGACTGGACCTATAGGTAGATACAAAACATGTCCTTTTGTCTCTGTTTTCTAACTCCAACCCTAACAATTAATGCAGTAATACATTTTCATGTCTGAGTCTAATTTTTAAAAATTGGCTCATCTCTATGCAATTGCTTTCTTAAAAGACATTTTAATTCTGTTTGCACTTGTTTTGAAGATGGAATTTCAACTATTCATTCTACCCTTGCTTTGTAAAAACAAGTTAAGTATAATGACAGCATACTTTTGGTTTAGTATCTTACTCTTTACTTTGTGCAGAGGCTACCATAATGTATGCATTCTGTTCTTGCGGGGAAGACAGCCTGAACATGTCCTGTTGACAGATCCTTTATTGTGCTAGTCACATATGCCAGAGGATGATTCAGGTGGGTTGAAGGCTTTTAAACTAATGTGAAGAACAAATGTGGGTATGGAAAAGTAATCTGTGCTTATGTATGTAAACATTATGCCCTTGCTACCATATATTAACTTCAGTTTTCTCCTCTTAGAAGGACACTTGTCCTCTTAAAACAGCACTTGCCAATTTGAATTTTTAAAAATAACTGAAAACATTCCAGTTTTGGCTGGAGCACCACAAAATTGTTTCTTAAAAGTCTTAAAATATTTATAAGGGTTTTTCTGTTCCTTCGCTGATATTTATAAGGGTCATTTCAGCAAGAGAGAAACTGATGAAGGTCATGATCCTGCACAGGCTTAGGTGTATGTTTAATTTCCTGCACTGTGATTAGTCCTATTGAGGCCAATCCTCTCAGTGTGGTAAGTTCAAGATGTGCATACGTCTTTGCAGAATCAGGGCCTAACTGATTATACAGCAAGAATAATGAAACTGACTACACACAGATTGCTGTTGAATGCAAAATAAAGGAAAAGAGTGTTTCCCCACCCCCAACACCTTTCAATTACAGTAATCTGAGTAATACTTCTAACTACAAAAGCAACACAATTTTCAGACAGAAATTTTAAAGTATTTTTTCAATGATTATCAATTTAAATATCACACTTGCATGAAATTTTGGGTTTTAATTCTTTTTATCTATTTAAATTTTCATAGTTGCAGGAAATTATGGGAATCTCAAACAATAATTATTTAATGACAGTCTCTAAAAAATTCGCAAGCGCATTTTTCTTACTCTGCCTACCTGTAAATTTTGATCATTATCAGTGGAAATATTTTTTTTTCAGTTGCATGGTGAAATTGATTTTTCCTGACATTTATTGATAAAAATTGAATCCTTCCAAGCTTATTTAGAGGTTAGTATGAGACATACATTGACTGCAATCTATGTACAAAATTATCATTGTCATCAGTGCAAGCTCTGTGTTTGGGCCTTAATGTTCTGGAAATTAATTTTATAGTCCATTAACTGAAAGTAATTTTTCTGGAAATGTTCATGAAATCCACAGTGGTACAAATAATGTGTTATTATTAGTGCTAGTTCACTGTTGGCCAAAAGAACTAATACCAAATACGTTCACAGTGATGTAATACTTAAAGTGCTGTTGGCCGATTCACAAAGTAGACAGATTGATTACTTTTGTTAGCGATTAAGCTTACTCTGTGGTATACTTGCATGATAAAATAATATATCGGTTTATTAGTATAAAACTTATGCCCCCACATAGCCCAGGAACAGACTGCTTCAAATTTCAGTCAAATAGATATGCCTGGTAGAGAAAGAGATGTACATAATAAAGACGCATATCTACAGTCCTGACTCATGTATCTTTCTCTTTCACTTCAGTGGGACATCTGCTTGAGTAATTAATCCAAGATTGGACCATTCTAAAGGAACTTATCATAGAAGAGATGATAAATGCAAATCAAGTCTCAAATCTGTCCTGGATGTCCCCTCTTTTGAGGTTTTTAAGGAGTATCATGAGTTGTTTTATGCTTTCCTAAAAATGTATGATATAAAAAATGTTTGTCTCTTTCATGTAAGGGAAATCCTGATTGACATGTAGATTGTGGGTTACCTGGGGAAGGGACTGTCATCTTTTTACATGTCTGTAGATTATCTACAAGTGGTATCATACAACTGCTAGTTAATCAGAAGTGGATTGTTCCAATATCACAAATCACTTAATTCAGCCGTTACACTCCTGCTTTAACACGGTGTTATCACCCTTACTGAAACGTACAGCACTTGAAGATTAGGTAGTTGATCACAAGCTACTTTGGGAAGAGAGGTGACTTGAGCTCCTGTAAGTGTTCTGTAAAAGTAAACAATACAAGATTATTTTATTTTACTTAATGCTTACACAATAAATACTTAATATAAGGATAGATCCTTAAAACAAGTCAAAATCTAAAAAGTATTACTGGGTTGAGTGAGGGTATTTGTCTAACACTTACAAACTTTCCAGACTTGTGGTTCCAGTCAGATCAGGAAACTCAGTTATTTGTGAAGCACTATTTAAAGTCCTAGAGTTAAAAATACAGTATCATTATTGAAAGGAAAGTACAGGACAATTTTAGAAGTGAAATAGTTATTCAAAGACAAAGAGATTTTAAAGAAGTAAAAACATACAGGGTTCTGAGTTCTGGTAAGTGTTGAAAAGCAGACTGTCCCACAAGCTGGATAGGGTTGTCATAGAAATGACTGCAAAAAGAGAAACAGGCATTTTAATACGCAAGATAATACTCTGAATAATTATAAATAGGCAAAGCACACTACACGTGGTGGTGAGTTCCATGTGATAAATTGTGCATTTCCTTCAGCTTTGAACATCTCATTTTCATTCTGCCCACTAATCCGTCTTCATCAAGACTATGTTCCAAATACCTAGGTATCTTCTAGCAGCCACCATTTTCTTGGTTTTAAAACTAACCTGCCACAAAAGTGTGTCCCTCTTTATCCCAAATGTAGCATTTGCACATTGTAAATTCACAAATTTACACTGGCATGAGGTCCAAGATGACCACTATTCAGTTATGGACCACTGATAGGTTTAAGGTACTAGATTCCTAGAAAAGCGAATTTCATAGAATCATAGAAATGCAGGGCTGGAAGGGACCTCAAGATGCCATCTAGTTCTTCTCCCCATGCTGAGGCAGGACCAAGTATATCTAGACCATCCCAGACAGGTGTTTGTCTAATCTGTTCTTAAAAACATGTAAACATCTTTTACATAGTCACTACAGAGTTGAGGATTTTCCCAATAATCAGCATCAATATCCTCTATGTTGTTAAGCAGCACCTCAGAGAAAACTTGGCATAGGTCCTCTTCTTTCATGGATTCATCCATAGGGGTTGGAGACCGAATCTTTGGAAGAGTCTCTTCTTTGAGAGTTAAATTCACTGCAGCTGAAGGTTTAGGTTGTGCAGTTACATTCGCTGGTTTAGTAGCTCCTTTCGTAGTTTTTACAGGCACTTTAAAGTTCTCTGTTTTCTTGGCTGCATGTGGTCTTCTGGTTGCAACTCTATTCCCAATCTCTTCCAAAGCAGCCCTTTTGTTAGTCACTTGACTTTTGGCTTTGTTGTTAAGTCCTGTCATAGAATTCTCCACCCCTCCAGTAATCGCAGCGTGCCAGACCAGCGCCATGAGGACGGTAGCTCTTGACTGGTGCTGCACACCCTGGTTTGAAATGGTTTCCATCATATACAAAGTTTACAGTTTGATTCAATGACTCAGCACCCCACTGTACAAATTGGTCCAGCACTCTTAACAAGGACTCAGCAAACTCCCTCGGTAACCTGTTACAAGACTTAACTATCTTTACAGTTAGAAAGTTTTTCCTAATATCTAACCTAAATCTCCTTTGCTGCATATTAAGCCTACCTTCAGTGGACATAGAGAACAATTGATCATCATCCTCTGTAAAACAACCCTTAACAAATTTGAAGACCGTTGTCAGGTTCTCCCTCACCCTTCTTTTCTCAAGACTAAACATGCCAGTTTTTTAACCTGTCTTCATAGGTTAGGGTTTCCAAACTTTTTTCATCATGTTTGTTACTTCCCTCTGGACTCTCTCCAATTTGTCTACATCTTTCTTAAGGTGCTGAGCCCCAAACTGGCTGCAGTACTCCAGCTGAGGCCTCACCAGTACCAACTAGAGCAAAACAATTACCCACTGTCTTATGTACAAAACTCCTGTTCCTACACCCTAGAATAATAGTAGCCTTTTTTGCAGCTGCATCACACTGGCGCTCATATTCATTTTGTGATCCACTATAACCTCCAGATCCTCTTCAGCAGTACTACCTCCTAGCCAGTTACGCCCCATTTTGTAGTTGTCCACTTGATTTTTCCTTTCTAACTGTACTACTATACACTTGCGTTTACTGAATTTCATCTTGTTGATTTCAGACCAATTCTTCAGTTTATCAAGGTCTTTTTGAATTCTGATCCTGTCCCCGTAGGTGGTGAACTCCCTCCCAGGATGGTGTCAACCACACATTTTATAAATTGAAGAATTGTTAACTAAAAGGATAGGTAAGTTCTGGAAAAGGCTTTCAAGGGAGGCTGTGGAATCCCTTTCACTGGAGGTTTTTCAGAACAGATTGTACAAACACTTGTCAGGCACGCTCTGTGGTCCTGCCTCAGGAGAAGGGACTGGAGCTGATGACTTCAGGGTCCCCTCCAGCCCTACATTTCTATGATTCTATGACATTAGAGGCTTTACAAATAGTGTGTATATATATATATATATATATATATATATATATATATATATATATATATATATGTGATAGTTTTACTTTCCTTTGTGATCTTTGCCATTGGGCTCCTTGATGCTAAGAGAGCCTGACTTTGCACGTGGAGATGTGATAGACCAATGGCTGGTCTGCTCCCATATAGTAATGAATAGGTTTCCATATCTTTCCATTTCAGAAGTTATGAACTGAAAGAATAACATTCACCCTGTAGAAGTAGAGAAAGAACTGACAGGGATTTGAAGGGGATTTCAAATCCACACAGTATCCTTATGTGAGCAAGAATCAGACTTGCTGCACCCAACCTGAGAGTGAGAACTCTGTTTTTCTCTGACAACCCGCTTCTTGTGTTTGATCTGTGATGGATAGCTGTGTCCAAATGTAGAATTTATGAGCCAATATGACCTTCAACTATTCCAGATATCTTTCATCTTTATAGCTTGTTCAAACTATTTTAACTATTGACAAAATTGTCATTTTTAAAAAAAGAGTACACATGGTCTCAAAAGCTCTGTCCAATAACTTACTAACAAAAGGCATCTCTTCAGGTGGAAAGAGGAAGTGTTTCTAGTAACAATGACTTAAATGATATTTGGGGCAAATGCAGATAGGTTTTTTTCTGGCTTGGTTTTGGAAATGATGTATAGGCAAACACAGGGTGGGACTTCTTATAAATGAGGAAATGTTTTTGTAAAAAAAAAAAAATACAGAAATCTGGGACTTAAAAGACAGATACAGGGCTTTGTGACACTTTTCTGGTAGTCTGAGCTGTCAGATGGAGAGGATTCTTTCTGCAATGCTATAATATCAGTATTCTGCTGGTCCTGATAGAGCTTTCCTTAGTAAGCATCAAGGTGAGTATCTATTTTACTTTTTATTTCACAATTTCTTCTCACTCTTTCTACAGTTGCTAATAAAATCTGTTTTTATTTATCTATCTTGGGTCTCCAGTAAGTCCACAGAAGCTTTTCTTCTAGTCTGTCACAGTTTATTAACAAAATATAGTGCAAATAATCCCTAACTAAAATCCCTAAACACACTCCATATCAATCCCAGTGCACGTAGTTCTTGTTCTCACTACACCCTAGTGTCTTCTAGCACAGACAAGTGCCTTATCTGTTCTCTTCCAGCCTTCTACCAGGAACAGCCATCCCAGCTCTGTCAGAGCAGCAGCCCTGCTCATCCCATCAAGAATTCCCATGGCCTCTCTACTTGTGAATATCCTGGCCAGGGAAGTACCCCTCACTCCCCTGAGCTCTCTCACATTTCCTTCAGGTTCAGTGCTCCAGCAATGAGATTTCAATGGATAAGCCCCTCTGCTACTCCCCTTTTCTTTAGGGTTCTCTAGCCCTTGGCTCCAGCTTAGGGCTAGCAGACATTCTCCTCGTCTGTCTCTCCTGCCATCAGTCCTCTAGCCCCTCAGGGATGCTAGCTAACAAACCCACCTTACTGCTTGCCTACCTTCAGCTTTCTCCCAGGAATCATCTTCTATTTCTGACAGTTCTCATCTCTTGCCCTTACCCAAACTAACACACAGGCTCTCTTTCTAACCAGGCCTTTTATAGCACCCAGGTGCTGCCCCACCCTCTTAATTGGCCAGCTGGGAACACCTGGACTGGAAAAGGACACCTGATCCCAGTTCCATTTAATGGGTCAGCTACCCTGTTATAAGAAATATCTGCCTGAGTAAAAGGTCAAGGGCTATGGAAAGTTATGATTTCTCTCTTCAAGTAATGTGTGAGTACTAAGAGAACTGAATGACCTGAAAGGTAGGAGACCTAATGTACTCACATTATGCTCCTTTACACTGTAGATGAGTTAGAAAACCACATAGAAATATTGTATTTAATTCCACATTTGATATAAAAAATACCAAAGTAAACTGCTTCCACTTACATGGTTATAAGTGATGGATTGCCCACAAATGCATGCTCAGGTATTGATTTGATGTTATTACTATGAAATCCCCTGGGGAAAAAAACCCAATATTTTATACAATAACAAAAAGTGTGAATGTAAGACCTGTGATACATTAAAAAAAATTATTATTATTTTTGGCCTGTTTTCCACAGTAACATAGAACTATTGCAATTCATCAAAAACCTCTGTAGCTGCAAGCAATGGTGTCTTCAGCTTTCTAGTCAATATGGACATCACAATTAGTTGGATTAAGACTGAAAAAGAGAGCATTTCATTCCAATACTTGTCTCATAGCATCCTTGTTTCTGGGATGATTTAGATTTATAGGAATGTATAGTGTATGTATGAATTTACATGTTGCATTATGACATACCATGCATCGAACCACCCACACTCCTTTCTTTATTGAAGTATGAGAAGAACAAGCTGTACAATGTACTTACTGTCTTCTAGAAAGGAGACAAATTCTTTGTCTCATAATTAATTATTACATTGTACTCATATGAGTAATTCTGCCATTGTTAAAAACAAACTAAGGTTTCAAAAGGAACAATGATGATTTGTGTGAGAAACTTTAGTTAGTTCAATCATGAATTATGAAAAGGCTTCTCAGATTAAATTAAAACATTTAGAAAGCCTTGAATTTTTCACAGATGCAAGCACCCTCAGTCATTACTTGTACCAATACCAGATTATCAATTTCACTGAACTAATTATCTTGCTTGTGTAACTGGGCTAGAAAATCAAGACTCTATACTCCTTTCTATATACTACATGCAATCAAAAATATGTGCCTATACACAGCTGGGCTCTAAGCAACAACCACAAAAAAAAAAAAGACCAAAACAAAAGACTATTTCATTCAAAACCAATATACAGATTGGCTGAGTGACCTAGACTCTACCAAGCAGGATTCCCCAGATCAATCCTTTGCTCCCTGCATGGCAGAAGTAGCTGAGGAAATGGTATTACTAGCTCCCAGGGAAAATACTAGTCCCTCATCAATATATCGGTATACTTGTGTTGTTAACTTAACTCGCAGGGAGAACTACAAGGCAACTTTTGAAGCCCCAGTCCTGCAAGCACTTATGTAGGTGCTTAACTTTACTCCTGTGAGTGGTCCCTTTGATGTCAATGGGGCTACTCATGTGCTTAAAGTTAAGTATGTGCATAAGTATTTGCAGGATTGAGGCCTTAATGTTTGATCCTGTTAGGTGATGAGCACCTTTAAATCAATGGGAGTTGAGGGTATTCAGTAACCATTCAGAGATACATTGCTGAGCTCTTGGGTCCCAATCCAGCAAAGCACCCAAACACATGCTTAAAGTGAATCAGAGCCTTTGTGCTGTACAATTTCATGCTCCAAACAGGCAGAGACTGAAATAGGGGACTAAAACACCCTGGCTGAAGCCACACAGTCTGATATTAGGAGATCTGATGTGAAAGAGGCCAAAAATCTGAAGCAAAAAGATGATACACAACACATATACAGTAAAACCCGCCAAGAGCCACCACTCATGGGAGTTAGCAAAAGCAGTCTTTTATCAGAGGTGGTCTCTCTTTAAAGGTCTGCACACCAGATAGCGGTGTTCCATGGCCTCTGTAAAAGCAGAAAAGAGTCTTGTGGCACCTTATAGACTAACAGACGTTTTGGAGCATGAGCTTTCGTGGGTGAATACCCACTTCATCAGATGCATGTAGTGGAAATTTCCAGGGGCAGGTATATATAAGCAAGCAAGAAGCAGGCCTGAGATAACGAGGTTAGCTCAATCAGGGAGGATGAGGCACTCTTCCAGCAACTGAGGTGTGAAAACCAAGAGAGGAGAAACTGGTTTTGTAGCTGGCAAGCCATTCACAGTCTTCGTTTTATCCTGAGCTGATGGTATCAAATTTGCAGATGAACTGAAGCTCAGCAGTTCTCTTTGAAGTCTGGTCCTGAAATTTTTTTGCTGCAGGATGGCCACTTTAAGATCTGCTATTGTGTGGCCAGGGAGGCTGAAGTGTTCTCCTACAGGTTTTTGTATATTGCTATTCCTAATATCTGATTTGTGTCCATTTATCCTTTTCCGTAGAGACTGTCCAGTTTGGCCGATGTACATAGCAGAGGGGCATTGCTGGCATATGATGGCATATATTACATTGGTGGACGTGCAGGTGAATGAACTGGTGATGGTGTGGCTGATCTGGTTAGGTCCTGTGATGGTGTTGCTGGTGTAGATATGTGGGCAGAGTTGGCATCGAGGTTTGTTGCATGGATTGGTTGTTAAGTTAGAGATACTATGGTGCGGTGTGCAGTTACTGGTGAGAATATACTTCAGGTTGAGAGGTTGTCTGTGGGCGAAGACTGGCCTGCCACCCAAGGCCTGTGAAAGATTAGGATCATTGTCCAGGATGGGTTGTAGATCCCTGATGATGCGTTGGAGGGGTTTTAGCTGGGGACTGTATGTGATGGCCAGTGGAATCCTGTTGGTTTCTTTCTTGGGTTTGTCTTGCAGTAGGAGGCTTCTGGGTACACGTCTGGCTCTGTTGATCTGTTTCCTTATTTCCTCGTGCGGGTATTGTAGTTTTAGAATGCTTGATGGAGATTTTGTAGGTGTTGGTCTCTGTCTGAGGTGTTAGAGCAGATATGGTTGTACCTCAGTGCTTGGCTGTAGATAATGGATTGTGTGGTGTGCCTGGGATGGAAGCTGGAGGCATGAAGGTAGGCATAGCGGTCGGTAGGTTGTCAGTATAGAGTGATGTTAATGTGACCATCACTTATTTGCACAGTGGTGTCTAGGAAGTGGACCTCCTGTGTAGATTAGTCCAGGCTGAGGTTGATGGTGGGGTGGAAGCTGTTGAAATCATGCTGGAATTTTTCCAGAGTCTCCTTCCCATGGGTCCAGATGATGAAGATGTCATCAATGTAGCGTAGGCAGAGAAGGGGCGTGAGTGGACGAGAGCTGAGGAAGCATTGTTCCAGGTCAGCCATAAAAATGTTGGCATATTGTGGGGCCATGCGGGTGCCCATACTGGTGCCACTGATCTGGAGATATATATTGTCATCAAATTTGAAATAGTTGTGTGTGAGGATAAAGGCACAGAGCTCAGCAACCAGTTGTGCTGTGCCATCATCAGGGACACTGTTCCTGACAGCTTGTATTCCATCAGTATGTGGGATGTTAGTGTACAGAGCCTCTACATCCATGGTGGCTAGGATGGTGTTTTCTGGAAGGTCACCAATGCATTGTAGTTTCCTCAGGAAATCAGTGGTGTCATGGAGATAGCTGGGAGTGCTGGTGCCATAGGGTCTGAGTAGAGAGTCCACATATCCAGACAGTCCTTCAGTGAGAGTGCCAATGCCCGAGACAATGGGGTGTCCAGGATTTCCGGGTTTGTGGATCTTGGGTGGTAGATAGAATAACCCTGGTCGGGGCTCTAAGGGTATGTTGATTTGTTCCGGTGTTAGTGTAGGGAGTGTCCTGAGTAGATGGTGCAGTTTCTTAGTGTATTCCTCAGTGGGATCTGAGGGACGTGGCCTGTAGAATTTGGTATTGGAGAGTTGTCTGGCGGCCTCCTTTTGGTAGTCAGACCTGTTCATGATGACAACAGCACCTCCTTTATCAGCCTCTGATTATAATGTCAGGGTGGTTTCTGAGGCTGTGGATGGCATTGCGTTCTGCATGACTTCAGTTATGAGGCGAGCAATGTTGTTTTTCCACAATTTCCGCCTGTGCACGTTGGTGGACGCATTCTATGTATAGGTCCAGACTGTCATTTCAACCCTCAGGAGGAGTCCATGTGGAGTTCTTCTTGTGCTGTTGGTGAGAGGATAATTGTGTATCAGTGGGCTGTTCAGTGTTGTCCTGAAAGTATTCTTTGAGTTGGAGATGGCGAAAGTAGGCTTCCAGATCGCCGCAGAACTGTATCATGTTAGTAGGGGTGGCAGGGCAGAAAGAAAGTCCTCGAGTTAGGACAGATTTTTCTTCTGGGCTGAGTGTGTGGTTGGATAGATTGACGATATTGCTGGGTGGGTTAGGGGTACCACGGTTGTGGCCCCATGAGGCAAGTAGGAGTTTAGACAGCTTACAGTCCTTTTTCCTTTGTAGAGAGGTGAAGTGAGTAATGTAGATCTCCTGTCTTATTTTAGTGAAGTCCGTTTGTATGGAAGTTTTGTTATTTATGAGAGGCTCCAGGTTGGAGAGCTCTTTTTTGATGTTTTCCTGTTTGCTGTATAGGATGCTGATCAGGTGCTTCCTCAGTTTCTTTGATAGAGTATGTCATAGTCTCTCATTGTGGTCTGTGTAGTGTGTAGATAGCAGTGGATTTTTTACCTTTAGTCCATTTGGTATGATGTCCATCCATTTGCATTTGGAAAGGATGATGATATCTGTCTGTATTTGTCCAAGTTTCTTCATGAGGTTGATGGATTTCCACTCCATACGGCTAAATGCAGTGCCTTGCATGGTTTCAAGTATCAAGAGGGGTAGCCGTGTTAGTCTGGATCTGTAAAAGCAGCAGAGAGTCTTGTGGCACCTTATAGACTAACAGACATTTTGGAGCATGAGTTTTCGTGGGTGAATACCCATTTCGTTGGATGCATGTAGTGGAAATTTCCAGGGGCAAGGATATATAAGCAAGCAAGACGCAGGCTAGAGATAACGAGGTTAGTTCAATCAGGGAAGATGAGACCTCTATAAGTAGTCACTTGTGACAGGTGGTCTCAGAGGTAGTCATTAAGGCTGGTTTTACTGAAGTTTGTTTCAAATACTTTCTAAGAAATTTACAATTTCAACTTTTTGATGTAGATTTTTATGCCCAGAGAATAATATATTGAAGGGACACCTTGATCATATAAACTGTGCCCCTGATTCACAGGGCCAGCCAGGATTTGTTCAGTGCACATCTGGGTATCACCTTTGTGGCTACCCCATCCTGAAGTCAGCAGATGCCACTCCCTCAGAGCTATTGTATTTTATGTCAAGGGGCCATTATGGCAGCTGGGAATAAGGTAGATTAGTAGCCCATAGCCACAATGCCTTCTCTCTGACCACGTTCCCTATGCCAGAACTGGAGTGTTGGCATAGAAGCTGCAGCGCTGACCCTACATTGCCTAGGGATTCTGAAGGATTTTCCAAGCAGCTTGTTATATTGGCTTTATATCTGCTTTGTATGGCAACAGCAACCCGAAGCACTGTAAGGGTATGTCTACACTGCAATTAGACACCTGTGGCTGGCCCGTGCCAGCTGGCTTGGGCACAGGGGCTGTTTAATTGTGGTGTATATGTTAGGGCTCAGGCTGGAGTCTGGATTCTAGGACCCTGCGACGTGGGAGGGTCCTAGAATAGAGGCTCCAGCCTGAGCTGGAATGTCTACACCACAGTTAAACAGCCCCTTAGCCCATGCCCTGTGAGCCTCAGTCAGCTGGCACAGGCAAGTTGAGGGTTTTAATTGCAGTGCAGACGAACCCTTAGGGCTTGGCTGCACTGGAGAGTTGCAGTGCTGGTGAGGGGGTTACAGCGCTGCAACTCAGGATGTGGCCACACTTGCAAAGCACAGCCAGCGCTGCAACTCCCTGGTTGCAGCGCTGGCTGTACACCTGGTCTGCCTCGGGTGTAGCGATTCCAGCGCTGGTGATGCAGCACTGGTCAGCAACTGTGGACACCACCAGCGCTTTTATTGGCCTCCGGGGTATAAGGAGGTATCCCAGAATTCCTGTCCACAACAAACCAGAAGAATGGCTGAACTCCGATCTCCCCGTAGCTACTTGCTAAAAAACAAACACAGCTGCTCTGTGCTCCAGCGAGCGAGCCACCGAAGGCAGGAGAATTGCTTTGGAATGTTCAAAGCTGTTTGCTTGAGGAGAGAGGGGGGAGGGGTAATGTTGAGCAACTGTTTATGTGATCTGACGGCTATTTATGAGTGCATAATTAGCATTTAGTGAATAAGAGACAGGTGGGGGAAAGGTCAAAACTTTTAAAATGATTGAAGGTAGGCACTGTGTATCTTCCAGTCCTTACAACTTGCAAGGCAGGGAGCTGAGAACAGTGTCAGCTCCAAAAATCCACTCTCTCTGTCTCCCCCACGCTCCCTGTCACATTCCACCCCACCCCCTCTTTTGAAAAGCACGTTGCAGCCACTTGAATGCTGGGATAGCTGCCCACAATGCACCACTCCCAACAGCACTGCAAATGCTGCAAATGTGGCCACACTGCAGCGCTGGTAGCTGTCAATGTGGCCACACTGCAGAGCTGGCCCTACACAACTGTACGAACACAGCTGTAACTACCAGCGCTGCAGAACTGTAAGTGTAGCCATGCCCTTAGTGGCCTAGTGAATCTATGATCATTTATGTTTTAAAAAATGCCTGCTGGTGCTATCTTTAACATCAAAGATCATTCAAACAGAAAGAATTTCAGAAATCTAATTGACTGGTAACTTTCTAGCTGTTTGCTTATTTTGCAATTCAACTAGCTTGCACAATTAATCTAGGCTGGTCAGTTTCACCTTTGATTTTAGTCTATTTTACAAACCATGTCTAAGCTTCCAGAAGTTTTCCAGTTTACAACACTGCACTTGAATGATTACACTGAAAAAAAAAAACCTGTTTAAAATATGGTTAAAAATGACTCCCCTATTTCCCCAAAGTGCCTATGAGTGAAAAGAAATTCCTGCTTCTTTTTCCTAGCTTGGGCATTGCGCCTTTTGAAACAAGTCTAACATTTGAAGCTGAAACAGAATTGATAGTGTCCTTTTATTATTATGATATACTGCATTTCAAGGATAAAGTTCCAAAAAAGAATGCTCTCTCATAAACTCTTTTCAGTACAAAAGAGCATTTGTAACAAGTAAAAGTTATCAAAGTTAAATGTTCTAAATGAAATGCTGAAAATTTCCTTTTATGTATGTTGGCATGCTTGCTAACTTTTCCAGGATATAGAAAATTTTGAAGAGTACTGATAGAAATCATCAGCTTTTCCCAAATAAAAAACATTGTCCAAAGCATCCTCTCTATCAGGTAGAGTTCAATACTTACAGTTCTTTTAAGTTTGTGAGTGTCCTGATAGCAATGGGGAATTCATCCAGACTGTTGTAATTTAAATCTCTGCATAAAAACAGATCACATAATGTAGGTTATACACTGCTTAAGGGATAATAGAATTTGTTGGGATTTGTAAGGAAGTATCAGCTTTCATGCATTAAATAAAGAAATAGGTCCAAAGGCTAGGGAATCCTCAAAATGTGATGTTTTCTAATAAACACCATCCAATGCAGATCATCATTTTTATTTTTGATCATGGTGCTATTTTTAATTGTTACCAATTTGGAAATGAGAAAATATGGACATTTACAAATGCTACTAAGCCACCTGCTATTTTGTGATCTCTCCTCCCCACCATACATTTGTAAACATGAAAGGAAAATCTATCCTTACCTAGGGACAATTTTGCAACTTTTACATATGAAAAATGCCCAATTTTTTTCTCTTAAAACTGATCTTTAAAATAAATGCCTGTACTTGTACAGTGAATTGACCCTTACATAGTTCATAGTCACATTATTTAGGTTCAGTTTGCCTCTTTTCCAACTCCCATGTTTATCATGTTTTAACTTTCTTTTCTGACCTGTTTCTTGGCACAGTATATGAGAACAAGAAAGATAAATATTCAGGAATAGCACAGGAGAAATATCAATGGAAAAATATTTATTAGGCAAACCCCCTGTCCCAATGAAGTCAATGGCAAAACTTCTATTGATTTAAATGGGGCAAGGATTTGACCTATTCTGAGATTTTAAGATTGCAGTAAGGTAGACAATATCAATACAGAGTAAAGGAGAAAGAACAATTCCTTACCACACACAAGTCGTAAAAATAATATTTGATTTAGGTTAGCAACCTGATACTCTATTTTAAGAACTGCTTGTTAGTGAGACATTTCCTCATTCCAGCACATTCACTAGCCACGTGCTTATTCCTGGCCTGGGAAACCCATGCACATCATCTGATAGAAGAATTTGGCCCAAGTATGCAGTTAAAATTAAAATGAAGAAAGGTCTGTTTTGTCAAACTATGCAGCTCGATGGAGCACTGCAGAAGCTTCTGCTTTGTAGAGGATAAATTTTAAACAATTTAAATAAGAGATAATTTGACTAAATTAAATAAAAACAATGATTCACATTGGACTTTAACAAAATAACATCATCCTTAATAATACAGGCAGGAAACTGCTGTTTATAGTCAACAGGGCTTTTCTTCCTGTTTGTAAATCCCTTCAGGCCCTGTGCGTTGATTACACAGATAATGAGCATTTGTAATTTGGTTTGGGCCACTAGCTGAGCTGAATCTGCCCAGACTGGGAAGAGGATAACCCTGTGACACCCAACGCAGCCCAGGCGATTGACTATCTTGATGCTAGATTCCAAAACAGCCTCCCCACTGATGGTTGTGCCAACTAAAGCAATAATAAACATGACTGTGGCAGGTACCACATTCTCCAAATTCTCCTCCCTCCTTTCAAGGGTCAAAGCTGACATTTATATCTTCTTCCCTTTCACACCAGTTAGCCAGAGCTGGAAGGATAACTAAAATCACTGCTTTTTCCCCCCATTTCAGGACAGTTGAATACTGTTATGTGCAGGAGCGGCACCAGGGTTTATGGCACCCTAGGCGCAGGGCCGGCTCTAGCCATTTCACTGCCCCAAGCACGGCGGCACGCCGCGGGGGGCGCTCTGCTGCTCACCGGTCCCACAGCTCCAGTGGACCTCCCGCAGGCGTTCCTGCGGAGGGTCCGCTGGTCCCGCGGCTCTGGTGGACCTGCCACAGGCGCGCCTGCGGATGCTCCACCGGAGCCGCGGGACCAGTGGACCCTCCGCAGGAACGCCTGCGGGAGGTCCACCGGAGCAGCCTGCCGCCGTCCCGGCAAAATGCCGCCCCCCCCCTAAATCCTGGTGCCCTAGGCGACCGCCTAGGTCGCCTAAATGGAAGCACCGGCCCTGGTTATGTGTATTGTATTAGAGAGGTAGCCGTGTTAGTCTGGATCTGCAAAAGCAGCAAAGAGTCCTGTGGCACCTTATAGACTAACAGACATTTTGGAGCATGAGCTTTCGTGGGTGAATACCCACTTCGTCGGATGCATGCAGTGGAAATTTCCAGGGGCAGGTATATATATGCAAGCAAGAAGCAGGCTAGAGATAACGAGGTTAGTTCAATCAGGGAGGATGAAGCCCTCTTCTAGCAGCTGAGGTGTGAAAACCAAGGGAGGAGAAACTGGTTTTGTAGTCGGCAAACCATTCACAGTCTTTGTTTAATCCTGAGCTGATGGTTATGTGTATGTCTTCTTAAAGAACAATCACATTTTCCCTCTTCTGTTCTGGTATTTTATTGAGGGACTTTCTCTCTATGCACAGCAGGTAAAAGTCAAAGCTGTAACATTGCAGGGTGCTCTTGACAATAGAAGACTCAAGTTCTAGTAGAGAGGATTAGTATATGTGATCAAAATTTAAACTTTCGATCCTAGTGGAACTGGAAAGTGAGCACTGCATGGTTTTGTGGATTAAAAAGCAAACCAACCACTAGGTTCTGATGATGTTTGTATGACATTTGGTTTATTCACTCTGCCTGTGGCACATAAAAGCCTAGTCTTCTGTGGGCTGGAATGCTTTGGTCCAATTTCAGTTGTTGAGTTTAGTGTGCTGGTGCTGTGTGGTTGTGGTGGCTTGTGATATACACCAGGTCAGATTAGATGATATATTGGTCCCTTCTGGCCTGAAACTCTATGACTTCTGCATCAGCACCAAAGCTGTTGGGCCTCTTGAAGTGCCCTGGTTGGGTAAAGTTGGTTATGATCTGTGGAAAGGGTTCACTTGGTTGTGGTACAGGAGAGGGAGGGGAACAGATATGCAAGGATTATTGTCCCTTAGGCATTAGTGGGTCAGGGCTCCAGCGCCAAACAGAGGTGGTGATATCTTTATTTGTGCATGTCTGGAGCAAATTACTTTCCTTTAAACTTTGGAGTTGTTTTCCTGTTTAGTCTTCTTTTCCCAGAATTCTTTTTTTCTTATGCCATTCAGGGAAGCCTTGTGTTCACCTCCTGCACTTTACTGAACTATTGTAGGTGCTAAGGTGACTTTATCCTTCTAACACAGAAACTTTTCAAGCGAATCCTTTAAAGACTAACAACTGGAGCAATTTTTAAAAAGGAAGAACATGTTTGTACTTGATGCTACCTGGAGCTTTTCCTTTGTTCAAGAGGTCAAAGTATCTGATTGCTTCTGCAATCACACTATGTGGCAAGATGCATTCTGCAAACTTAAAAGCTTTTTGGTTACAATGAATTTTTCCTTAACCTCTATGTCAATTAGCTTTGCTTACGAAAGATAAACAAACAAATAGCACTATCAAAGCAAGAATAACTATCCCTGAATAGTCATTTGTTATTTTGCGCCTGGTACAGTTTTAAAATGTCATTAAATAATTTATTAATATATGCTGCCTACAAAAAAAGCAGTGTAGCTTTATAGTTGAGAAATAGGATCATTGTACACAATTACTGTGTACTGCAGTCATTGTAAACAATCATTCAGAGCCTGTAGCAATTAAGCAAGCCAAAAAGCATGTTTGGCTTTTAGCAATTAAGCAAGCCAAATAGCATGTTTGGTATTTTTATTCTTTCAGAATATTAATGAAAACACTGAAGAAAAAAAAAAAGGGAGGTGGGGAGGAAACAAATAAGAGGTCAACTCACAAAGTCTCTAGGTTGTGGAGCCCATCAAAGCATTTCTTTCCCAGGGAGTAGATTCTATTGTTATGGAGATGTCTGCAGGGGAACATTAAGAGCACAGTCAGGAAAGCACATTGCACACAGTGGAGTTACGCAAAACATGTGGATGGTTAAATCAAAAGAAACTTATTTTCAGGCATGCACTGATTATATGCAAGTCATGCTTTTTGCAAGAGCATGTATAGGAGGGCATTTCCCCAACCTCTACCCCCCACTCCCCACCCACGCACCGAGGCTTTGATTTGGTTCCACAGACAGGTTTTGCTTTTAAACTGCAGAGATTGTGATTCTTTCATTTAATGTATTTATTTTCTGTCTTCATATTTGTTTTAAAAGTGCCTAGCCTGACGTTCTAATTTTAGACACATGGGGATTAAGTGTTCTGAAACTTTAAAAATAGGGTCACTGGTGATTTTAAAAATATATATTTAAATTAAATACAAGGTCTTAAAAAGTGTATGTGGGTTTTGTTTCCGGGTAGGAGGAGTGGGCAGGATGGGAAGCAGGGAAGTGACATAATGTACATGAGGCCTGACGAAATGTAGTAAGAAACAGATAAATTCACATGACCAAAAATCAGAATTTCAGTGTGAGTTAGTAAATATAACTGACCTCACTGATGCTACAACTTGACTTCCTCCCTGTTAAACTAAAATAATCAACAATTAATTTCCAGTGGTATGTTATGTAATTTATAGGATTTTCAGTTTGACTTTTTTTGGTAGTGATTGGCTTGAAACAAACCTGCAGATCTGAAAGTTTGGGATATTCAAAATTCAGCTTAGAATTTTGCTGCTTATGCCTATTTCTAAATTTTTAGATCTTAATAGAGAAATTGCTCTGTGTAGCTTATTAACATAGATGGATGTAACTTAGTGTAATTTCAATGCATTTTTTTAAGAGAATGCTTTTACAACTGACTTCTCTCTCCTATTTTACCTTCCTCACTCCTCCCTCATGGTATGAGAGAAACTGTGGGAGTTGTACATAAAAGAAGAGAAGGTCTGTGAATGTGAGAGTCACACTATTTGCATCCATGTCTTTGCTTTACACAGAAGCATTTTAGTTATCAGAAGCTCTCAATAAATTTTTCAGAACCTACACAAACTGTATTCAGCTATTTATCAACTGACTCTAAAAGATATTCTGATGTACCAAAAAATGTTTTTTTTTCCTCTTTAGGAAGAAACCTCAATCATTTTGATCCCACATACTATATTGACCTTTTAGGCTATAGCAGTATGAAGAATTTGCTCCAAAACTCCAATTAGTTTTGCATCTTTAAAACCACAGGTCCAATCCTGCTCCCATTGAAGCCAATGTGAGTTCTCCCACTGACTTAAGATTTGCAGAACTTGAGAGAGGGTAGTAAAACATGTGTACAGAACCACACATTTGGAGAGACTGGAACAATGGGTGCTGCAGATAGTTAAGGGTGATTAAATACTAATAACTCTAAAGTCTTACACCCAGAAACAGGAGATAAACAGTAGATGGAAAATGAGGGGACCTAGCCAAGCAGCAGCACATATTGCATCAAGTAAAGCTTGTTTTCATCTTGTCTTCTTAATTGTCCTAATGTTACTGAAGTTTCAGCAGGGAAGGTGGGGAAATGGGGCATGAGAGGATCTCTACCTGAACAAGTGGTTGACAACATGATGAAAAATAACAAGGATCTGGAAGCTCAGCCAAATGATACATACCCACATTCTTTTAAAGGTTAAAATCTAAAAAGGTTAAGATCTCATACTGAAACTCAATCTGTACCCACACAGGCAGAGAGCAAAGTCTGTCCACAAGGTGGTAGATGGAATTCCTTCTGCTTACCCTGTATGGCTTGTACCTTGTACAATTGTACTGCTCACATTCTGCACTTGCTAGAGGTAACGGATCAGCTTTTATGGTTGTGACACTCTGCACCCCATATTTATCATAGTGGTAGGAATATGATATGATTATGATGTAATGATGCATCTTGTACAAACTGTGTTATGTGAGGTGTCAATGGAAAATGATGGTTTACTGAATATGATTATCCTATTTGTATGAATGTTTCATGGAGTTATGAATATTGATTGTATTTGTATTTCAGATATGCAGATGTGTGGGTAACACCCACAAAAATTTACATAAAGCCTAGCCAGCACATCATGAATGGCCTATTCAAGTTGAATGGCCCATCAAAAAAGACAATGGGACATGGAAGAGGCTTATCCTCACCTGGGGATGCTTCAGTCAGCCTATGGATAATGGCTGCTATGACTCATCGGCGCATGCAAGGGGTCGTGACTAGATCACATGATACTGAACTGCATTTTGGTATTTGCATTTTTCCACAAACTGGGCTGGGAACTTGGCTTGGAACAAAGGGGTTCCCACCATATGGAGTAAGCTATAAAAGGGGGAAATGACATCACCAAGAGGCCTCACTCCCTACACAACAGAACATCTGGAAACACAGACTGAACTGTGGGGAGTGCTGGTCCCAGGCGGGAAAGAAGGAATCTTATCTGTGTATGGAAGCTTGGTGAACTGTTTGTACTAACAGGGTGAGACACTGCTTGATTCAAATCCTAACTAGTGTATAACACTTAGGGCTTGTCTACATCAGAAAGTTGCAGCGCTGGTGAGGGAGTTACAGCGCTGCAACTTAGGAGGTGTACACATCTGCAGGGCACCACCAGCGCTGCAACTCCCTGTTTGCAGCGCTGGCCGTACTCCCGTTTTGTCTCGGGTGTAGAGGATCCAGCGCTGGTGATCCAGCGCTGGTAATCAAGTATAGACACTTACCAGCGCTTTTCTTGACCTCCGTGGAATAAGCAGGTATCCCAGCATACCTGAGGAAGCCTCTGGTAATCAAACTGGTCTCCTTCCCCAGCTTGCTCTCGCGTTCCCCGAACCCCGAGCAAGCAGGTCTCCTTCCCTGAGGTTTGCTGGGTGGTTCCGGGAACGCGAGAGCAAACCGCGGCGAAGCTGGTCTCCTTCCCCGGTTTGCTCTCGCGTTCCCCGAACAAGCAGGTCTCCTTCCCTACGGTTTGCAGGGTGGTTCGGGGAACGCGAGAGCAAACCGCGGCGAAGCTGGTCTCCTTTCCCGGTTTGCTCTCTCGTTCCCCGAACCCCCGAGCAAGCAGGTCTCCTTCCCTGCGGTTTGCAGGGTGGTTCGGGGAACGCGAGAGCAAACCGGGAAAGGAGACCAGCTTCGCCGCGGTTTGCTCTCGCGTTCCCCGAACCACCCAGCAAACCTCAGGGAAGGAGACCTGCTTGCTCGGGGGTTCGGGGAACGAGAGAGCAAACCGGGAAAGGAGACCAGCTTCGCCGCGGTTTGCTCTCGCGTTCCCCGAACAAGCAGGTCTCCTTCCCTGCGGTTTGCAAGGTGGTTCGGGGAACGCGAGAGCAAACTGCGGCGAAGCTGGTCTCCTTCCCCGGTTTGCTCTCGCGTTCCCCGAACAAGCAGGTCTCCTTCCCTGCGGTTTGCAGGGTGGTTCGGGGAACGCGAGAGCAAACCGCGGCGAAGCTGGTCTCCTTTCCCGGTTTGCTCTCGCGTTCCCCGAACCCCCCTTGAAGCCGCCCAACAGCGCTGCAGTGTGGCCACATCTAACACCACTTGCAGCGCTGGTTGCTGTAAGTGTGGCCACTCTGCAGCGCTGGCCCTATACAGCTGTACTAATACAGCTGTAACAACCAGCGCTGCAAAATTTTAGATGTAGACATGGCCTTAGATTGCATGTAGTTTGCTTGAAGTGTGTGGGGAATCCGCTCAGGAACAGGGGCTGGGGCATTGTTACCTTCTCCACATCAAGGGAGGGGTGGACTTAGGGTTACCAGATAGCCATTGTGAAAAAATGGGATGGGGTGGGGGGTAATAAGCGCCTATATAAGATAAAGTCCCCAAAAATGGGACTGTCCCTTTAAAAATGGGACCTCTGGTCACCCTAGGTGGACTGGGTAAAAAATGTATACTGGTCAGACTTTTGACCAGGGCAAGACGGTACAGCTCTAGGGTTGTAGGCTGTGGAGCTGGGAGGGTGGGGTAGCTCACTGGAATTGTTCCATTGTCATTTTATGAGTGGCTCAGGAGAAGCCTTCACATAACTGCAGCTGGGTGTGTCACTGTGAGTACAAGTCCTGTAGCTTGTCACAGCATCACGCGGGGGCGGGGGGGGGGGGGCGGAGAGGGAGCCCAGGCTAGTGAGACAGAGGGCTCAGTGATACCCCAGTTCCAGGTTGTACCCCGGTGGGGGGAACCCATCACAATGGTAGCCTATAATAAAGTGCACTGAAATAATCCAATCATAGTGTCCCAAAGGCTTGCATCATGGCTATCAGATCAGCATGTTAGAATATGTTAAAATATATTTAACATCTTACATACAATGGTTTCGTGCTGCCTACAAACCATGAATGTCTTTAATAATGGCCATGTTTCAGTATATCCTGAAACAATTCCTGAATAATTTTTCTAATAATAGAACAGAAGTTTTTTCAATTTGGGATAGTCCCAGAAGATCTGAAGATGATTCCTCAGGAACTGGAATTCCTTCCAGGATTTTCTGTGAATTTTGTATCTGTTTTGTTCAGTAATACTGGTAGGGGAACATATCTACTGTTATGTAGATATCTACACAAACTGTCTGTGAAGGGAACTTTCTCAGTTCATACTTGTTAGCATTCTATCCTTCTAGTCCTTTAGAGATTTGAGTTAACTTCCTTTTCCCGTCCTAGCCTCATGTTGTCAATATTGCCCTATGGTCTTAAGTAAAAATGTGTACACATGTAAACAGCCTTCCAGTACTATGATTTTATAAATAATATCTTAGATACAAAAGTCCAGTTTTTTCAACTTATCTCTTCACTGACATTCTGAAGAGAATTTTATTTGCCACTAATTCTCTGCATCGTTATAAATAAACATATCTGCAAGTTAAATCTTTATATTATGTGGAGTGGAAAGGTCATTTAATAAGGTTGCAAAAGTTATAGCTTTAAACACAATCCAAGAATAAAGGGCAAACTTCAGGTTTATAGCCCAAAATATCAATTTAATGCTAAAACTATAACATAAAACAATAGCCCATATTAACCAACCTCAAGGTGTACAGATCATTTCACATTTTTAGGCAGTTTAGTTTTAAAGTATCTCTTACAAAGCTTAATTTAGACATTGCATCTTGAAATAATTTATTACAAGGAGGCCAAGGTCTTGCAAAAATCATTTTAAAAAAATCAGTAAAACTTACAGAACTACCAAACTGGAGAGGTTTCCAAAAGCATAGTCTGGTATGTGATGTATTTTGTTCAACGCCAGTGTCATTGCCTGAAGTGCTGATAAACTCCTAAAAGCTTGCACAGGAATTTCTGTCAAAGAGTTGTCATCCAGCCACAAGTGTCTAAGAGAGACCAAGCCACTGAAGCAGTTGGGTGGCACGTAGTTGATGTGGTTGGCATCCAGACGTCTAAAAAATCAGATATTTAGAATACTGACTCTGAGAAAAATGTAATGAATCAACACAAGAGACCTGAAAGGATATTGTCAAGTACAGTATGCTCCAAAGGGGTGGGGGGAGGGGAGGGTTATCACATCCCCTTTTGGTGCTCTGGAGATATCCACATTTTCTTCTACTTTACGTTCTGGTCCTTGAGGCCCCACAATATGGTCAACATTCTTATGTGACTCTTTTATGGACTGAAGGGGTCACTTCTGAATGGCGCAGGGCACTCCTCCATGGGCTGAGCAATGAGTTTATTTCCCCTTCTGAGCTCTCAGTCACCTTAAGGGATTAATAACTAGGCAAGAAATTCATTCAGAGACTCTTTCGTTATTTTTATGTCTCTAGGTCATGGGATTGCTTGTGCATAACTGAAAGAAACATTTGACTCTCCATCGTTTTCAGCACCATCTTAGAAGCCTGAAAAGAAAATTTTATTTCTGACTAATTGTATGTATTGCATTTTGTGAAATATTGGTTCTTCCTGTGTTTCTAATGAAGGCTGAAGTTAATGTGTCATTTGCAAGGCAGAGACGACTTCCCTTTATTTTGCACCAGCATTACCATTGAGCTGGTTTCATCTGTAGGAAAAACTTTGATTGCTGCAGAACCAACACAGGGAGAACAACTGCACAACAGACTATTTGTTTTTCTCTAGATTCTACAGGCCTCATTGTGATCTCACACTGGTGTAAATCAGGAATAATCAATGCAGTTTCAAGGGTATAAACAGGTCTGAGTTAAGAATCAGGCCCTATATAATCAGTGGTTTAACATTATTTTTATTTTGTGCTCCTGGCAGAGCACAATTGAAAGAACATATCAACTTTCTGAAATGTCAGGGAACATATATGTGATCTGTATGCTTATCATAACTCTTCTATGCTTCTACTTACTTCTAATCTGCTTTAATGACTTTGCACACTTGTTTGCACTACAAAAGTTATTATTTAGCCCTTTTGTTCAGGCTGACAGTTTACAGGATGTTATTAAAAGGAAGCAGTAGTGAATTTTCAAAAGCATGTTTGAAAACATTACAGAACAAACAGATGCACCCTGAGCGTAAGGAGGTAATCCTTCACAACCTGAACTGGATCCATTTGAGAGAGGGGGAATGAATACTCTTTGTGGCAAGCATACTAATCTCTTTATTAAAGTGCTTCCTCATTTAGAGTCATGTAAAATGTCGGGTCTATTGTGTCTTCTAGTTCACAGTACTTCTACCTACTGCATGAGAACCAATAATGAATTCTAAGGCTCCGTGCCAGACTGGCAAATAACTGAGACAAGGTCAGTTGGAACAAATTTATAAAGTTCAGTGTCAAAGCCCTTATACAATTAAATTTTCACTATAATAACTGACATGGCAAGCAGCAGAGACAGAGCTTCCAAAATAACTCAAGGGTCTGTCAACAATGGGTGAGGCTGAAAATGTTAAGAAATACCCATGCTGTACCTCCTTTGCCTGTGTTTTCAAATAAGGTATAATTTGAGTGAATAGATGGCGTTTCTTTGTGTTTGGTTAGAAGTAAATTTCTTGTCTGCATGATGTCTGTATGTAAACTAAGGAGTTATAGTTGCACTAGTTTGACAGTTACACTGATTAAAGAATGGAGGCTTTATTCAATTTAAATCTGTTACTGTATTGCAATTAACATCTTGTCTGATGTGGGGTCTCAGTCTGCAGCACGTGTTGACTCCAAAGGGACTACATGTACAACGGTTGCAGGATAGAAGTTGTTAGGTATAGTAAGTTGTTTTAGATGATACAGAAACTATGGATGAAATCCTGGCTGCACTGAAGTTAATGGCAATATTTTCATTGATTTCAGTGGGATCAGGATTTCATCCTCCACATATATTTTACAGAAAATTTAGAAACTGAGTTAGTTGAAAGTGTAAATTCTCAAATTTAAATGGTATTGTCCCCTGTATGTGTGTGTATGCAGTCATATTTAATTGTGATTCACAGCTAGGTGAATTATTGTTTCAATATCTGGCAAAGCAAGAAGCTACTATGGCTTATGCAGTATGTAATGTAGTTGCAGGACTTACAAGTGCTCTTAAAATGTATGACCAACAAATGTTTCTTTGTTATCTAATTATTTTTTAAAATAAAATTCCTGAGTACCATTTTCCTACTTGCAGATAATAAACATTTCATTAGTGGTTTATGTGTTTCCTGGCATCATATAAATAATTTATACTGATGTATAAAACATTGAGCAAAATCATAGTTTTCAGCCAATTTTTTTACTCGTGTTGATCAAAGTTTTGGCACTTTCAAAACTAAACCCATTAACTCATAAACATGACCTTACTTATAATTTAAAATATATAGTTAACATGTGGGCAGTTTAAAAGATCTATTATATTCCAAAGAAAGCCAACTTAGGGATACAAAAATATTTGATCTCCTCTGATAGGCAGCCTATAAAATGACCTCTAGCATGATATTTATCATGAGCTCACTTAAAATGTCCAAAGTAAATGCTTAAATTATGCAGAATGTAGTCCACTGTAGCTGTTTGTACTGTGTATGCTCTGACCATATGTTTTGTAGCTCATGTAAAGATACTATTCATGAAGAATTCTAAAAGTGGATAAAGTAAAAAGAGCTGACTCTCAGATTTAAGAATAAAACACTAATTCCTTCCACAACTATTACTGGTATTCTGGACTATGGTTAGTATATACAGGATCTGGGCTTAGGTGTAGTTTGACTACTATATTTTGAGGTGGAAGCTCCAGTCAGGCCAATTGACTGGGAGGGAAAATTCTGTGCCTGCCCAAGGATTGCTGGGGGGGGGGGTGGCAATGACTCCCTGGCCCCCCCAAACTATGCCCAAGGATCTGGGACAAGATTATAGTGGTGTTGGTCCATTACTATAGTTAAGGTTGTGTCACAACTTCTGTTTAAAGGTTGACCTTTCTAAGTCCTCTAAAATAAATATGCTTAATTGGATTCCTTCAAAATTTGACATGCCTTGGAAGAGTGCAATTGAGGGGTAATGACCCAAATTTGGGGTAATTTGAGCTAGGGGTTGTGGAAATAGAAGCCCCCCGAAAAGTAGCCATTTTTCAAAAAGTTTCTGAGTGGGTTTTGTTTTGTTTTTGCATAGAGATAGAGATCACACTACTGATGTGATGTGGGACAAGATGGTCTAATTCTGTCAAATTTTACCCAAGATAATGCATGGAACCCATAAATATTTGAGGGACCTAAACTGAGAATGGTATTTAAGAAAATGTACACTTTTTAAATAAACATGTGCCAATGCAGACAAATGGCTAGAGCAGTATTTCTCAAACTGGGGTCCACAGGCCCCACTGATTAGCTCATTGAGAATGGTATCTAAGAACATGTTCACTTCTTCACTTGCATAGATGTAGGGTCTGGAAGAATCACTGTGCACCCGAAGGGGTTTCTCTGCAGTCACTTTATGCTTGCGTGGGTAGTTTGAGGGGATAGGCCAAAGTCATTGCCCCTGGTGAATGTCCCACTACTGACATTTTTAGTCTGAGCTTTGTGCACCTGTGCAATAAAGATTTAATAACTCAGATTTCTTGCTAAAAGTCATGCCTGTTATAACAGAACATTTTCAGTTTATGGGGAGGCTTCTGTGTGTGCAGAATAGTCAGTAGCTGGTTTAACCAAACTTTTATATTTGGTGGCGAGGAGTTGGAGACAGGTGTGAGTGTGAGTGAGACAGAAAAAAAGAAAAAAAAAGTGGGGACAGGGAGAGGGGTTGTCACTGTGGAGAAACCAGAAAATGAGGACGGGTGGTAGGCAAGCCTTAGGTTGGTTGATAAAATCTTTATTTTACTAGCCCATGGAGGTTGTAAGTGGCTACTTCTGGATCTCAGGGAAGATTAATGTGGTATTTCCAAAGACACACAGTATGGAGGTTTGGCATTGACAGTACACATACCTTGACCAGTGAGGAAAAAGAAATATGTGTGATGCCAGGATTGCCATGTGTGGACTGTGGGTGATTCTTGCATCATAAGGTTGCAGAAGTTTGTGGGAAAGCCAGGGTCAAACCATGACATGGGGATTGCTGACTACTGACCGATTTGGGTGGCCTGTGTTGTCATCTGAGTTTGCCCATTCTGCAACATCTAACCAGGGACTTAAGTGGCTGTGATCTGCCAGTCATTGTGGTGATTCACTTGGACGGAAATGATCTGGGCCTTAGGCCTAGTGTGCAGCTCATACAATGTACGAGAGCAGATCTGGACCACGTCAGAGATTTGTGTCTAGAAGCTGTGATAGTTTTCTCTTCTTTGGCTGAGTGTCCAAAGAATTGCTACACAGTGACAATATGAAAACTATTAATACATGTTGGAAGAACATAAATTAGGAATTTGGAAGGCACATGGCTGACCAGAAAATGTGTACTGCATGGCATAGAAACATTACAGGCTGTTCTCAGGAGTACAGCTATTGGACTAGGGTCAGAGGATATACTGTCGTTATTGTGGAACAAAAACCCTGTCTGTGATTTTTCTCACTGGCTGTGCCACAAACTCCACATTCCATGTACTCACTAAAGGGACCAACAAAATCAGTTGCTTAATGGAGGTGGTTTTCCACTAAGGTGAAGCAGAACTACATTCAGTGCGCCTGGATCTCTGATGCAATGCAATGCAGACTGTTTGCACCGCATTGCTAGCCTAATCTGGTCCTACAGTTGGCTGAACCTGCTCAGGGAGCATCCCCTAGAGTAACAGCGATCTTCCCATGGCATGTAGCCAGCCTAAGGGTGCTCACATCAGTCTCCCTCCCTTCCGCTAGCGTATCAAAGAAAGGAGGGCTGGTTGGGATGGCCCTGTGCTAAGCGGATCCCTGTTTGATTCCAACCTCTTGTGACTGTCTGTAGCCCACTGTAAAACAGAGTGATCCTTAGGCTGCTCTAGCATTGCACTGGGAGGCCAACCCAACACTGACATGTGGCAGAATGAGGGGAATGCAAAAGTGATCTTTAAGGCAGCTTTGCACATACACAGATAACCTTCACCTCACAGACTTCAAGGGCAGAAGGGACCATTATGATTATCTAGTCTGACCTCCTGCACAATGCAGGCCACAGAATCTCACCCACCCACTCCTGTAACAAACCCCTAACCTATGTCTGAGTTATTGAAGTCCTCCAATTGTGGTTTAAAGACCTCAAGCTGCAGAGAATCCTCCAGCAAGTGACCCGTACCCCGGGCTGCAGAGGAAGGCGAAAAACCTCCAGGGCCTCTGCCAATCTTCCCTGGAGGAAAATTCCTTCCTGACCCCAAATATGGCGATCAGCTAAACTCTGAGCATGTGGGCAAGACTCACCAGCCAGCACCCAGGAAAGAATTCTCTGTAGTAACTCAGATCCCACCCCATCTAACTTCCCATCACAGACCAATGGGCATATTTACCTGCTAATAATCAAAGATCAATTAATTGCCAAAATTAGGCTATCCCATCATACCATCCCCTCCATTAACTTGACAAGCTTAGTCTTCAATTCAGCTGCACCCCAGGATCAGGCTCAATGTGAATGTAGACAACTTTTAAGACTGCACGTTTCCTAGGAAGGATGATTACTTTACAGGTTTCACTGATTATTATATAGTGATAATGTGTCATGGTATGATGAGGAATAAAGTTTTAAACTTCATTAGATTGGGATCTCTACTGAGTGGCAACATGGGTAGAGCTTTTTGCATGAAATTTTTTCTTATAGGAAAATGTGGTTTCATCTAAATAAACATTTTCACAAGAAAATGTTTATTTTTGACTAAATTTTCCAGTTTTGCATTTGAAGGAATAAAAAATTGAATTGACATTTCTAAACAAAATTTCATTTTTTTCCATTTCAAAATGCCAATTCAAACCTTTTTGGATTTTTTCTTTCTTTAAAATCTTTCATTTTTTTTGTTCCAATTCAGAATGGAAACTAATTCTGAAATGTCAAAATATCTGGGGGGATGAAAATTCCATTTCCCATCCAACTCTAGCCACAAATGAATTATAGAAAAAATTCCAGATAATTTCCACTTAAACCTTTATGTGACATCAAACCTGATAATAATGTACCCTGTATAAACCAAATAGATAAAAGACAAATAAAAGCTATTTAAGAAATGCTTTGGGCAAATCTTACTGAAACCTTACTGGCACTATTTTCATATCCTGCATCCTGTAAAGTCAAGATGACTTATAATAATAAATTCAAGAGAGAAGTTTGTTCTGTTTAGTATAGGAACTGTCTTTTTATCTTGATCCTTGTCCCACTGAAGACAATAGAAAAACTCCTGTTGAATTTTAGGGGAGCAGGAGTAAATGATCCATATTACTGGGAATGCGATTATTTGCTTGTTAATGTCCTTTATGAATAGTGAGTATGGGCAAGAGAGCACTGCCTAGTATGTCATTGATTTTTGGCTATTTCCATGGTGGCTGACCAACCGTAAAGTTACTCATTAATAATGATATATAAACATGAGACTAAACAGGGCGTAAAGTTTCATCGAAGTTTCAGAACTTTGTATACAATGCTAAAATAATCAAAAAGTTTCTTCATTATGAATGTAAGATTTTCTTTCCTTTTAATTAATAACATTCATATAAGGAGGTCTGCAAATTCTTTAGTTGTACGTAATCATGTATATTATTTCCTGCATTAACATTTGCAGAAACAATTCTTTTCTATTAAAATTTTCCACATCTAAAAACCTCTGGGGCATTAGAACATCTATGCTTATTCAACCCTGTTGAATATCTTCTTGACATCAAGGCAGACGGCAAGAATGGGGATGCCAGAATCCTGGGCAGTATGCAAACAACTAAGAGCACCAGCTGATGCTCTGTTCTAAAGAAACTTCAGGGTGAATAAGGTAAGGGTAGACAGCACTCAAGTGACACTGGCAAACACTACAGATGAATATCTTAGTCCTGGCATATCAGTGATAATGTGAGCAGGGCCGGCTCTAGCTATTTCACCGCCCCAAGCACAACGGCACGTTGCGGGGGGCGCTCTGCCGCTCGCCGGTTCCGCAGCTCCGGTGGACCTCCCGCAGACGTCGCTGCAGAGGGTCTGCTGGTCCCGCGGCTCCGGTGGACCTCCCGCAGGCATGCCTGAGGAAGCTCCACCGGAGCCGCGGGACCAGCCGACCCTCCGCAGGCACGCCTGCGGGAGGTCCACCAGAGCCGCCTGCTGCCCTCCCGGCAACTGGCAGAGCGCCCCCCGCGGCATGCCGCCCCAAGCACACGCTTGGCACGCTGGGGCCAGGAGCCGGCCCTGAATGGGGGGTTACATTTAGCCATGATTCTTGAAAACAGATTTTCCTTTCTTGAGTGTAACAGAAATGAATGGCAATCTCATTGTTGGGATTAGTATTTCACATTATTTCCCTTCACTTCATACAGTACTTCAGGTGAAAATTACAGTACGCTATAAGGCATGATTCTGTAGAACTCAGATGTGAATCCATTATGACCTGGGCACTTCCAAAATGAAAGCACTTTGATTAGTTCCTTCAAACCCTCACGTGATACAGGAACACTGAGTTTCACGCAATCATTTGGCTCAAACCTAGGGTAGTAGATGCCTTTAAGAACTGTTGAACTAGTACATTCTCATAGTTGACAAGGGAGCTAGGGTCCCTTGTAAAATTGACGAGGATTTTAATATCCTGAGTTTTAAGGATTGTTTTATTTTTAGCTTTAATTAAAGAAATAAGATCTGCATTCTCCATTAGCTTCACATGACAGGTTAACAGTCTTACATTGTTCTCCCCAGAAGATTTTTGTTGTTTAAGGTGAACTAAAGCATATCCTAGTTTTTCAGTATGTACAAACTATTTTGTGTGCTGTTGTCAACATCTTATTTTCTAGGATTTTGTATTTTGTAAATATCTCGTGATGCTTGCTATATATAAGTATAGCGTAGCATTTAGGAAAGGTGAACCTTAGCAAAGTATGTGAATATTTGTAACACAAATTTCAAAAGAACTAAGGCTGCTTCCAATAAGAATGAGGCCAAGTAAGAGAGCAAAGCTATGACTCAGAGCTGAATTGAAACCTCAGTGAAATTACAGGGAAACCTTAGTGCTGGTTGGGATAGTCACAATTTAGGCCCTGATCCTGAAAGCTGCTCTGCAGGCACGGCCTTCTGTGCGTCAGTGGAACCGCACTGATTTTAATGAGGCTGCACATGAGCACAGGACTCTGTCTCATGGAGCAGTACTTTCTCCAGCAAAGTAAGTCATAATCAGTTAAAGAATTAATTCATACAGTATGCAAGTAATGTGCACTGTACATTTTTAATCACCTCACTAAATAATAGTCTATAGTAACTGAAAGATAAAGTGGCACCACCAGCAGGAAAGAAGGTCTGCAGAAGGCAACCGAGGCAATTCAGAATTTAAACAGCAACAAATGTCAGTTGGATGAAGGTGTGGAAGAAATTGTTGCTTGATTCTCCAATACATTCATTCAATTTTGGGGATTAAAACATATCTATACACCAGAGGATGGAGGAAAAGCCTGTCCTATAATGTATATTTTTATGCATAAATAAAACAATTGCTATTAAATTGGTGCTCTGAGTGAGCAGGGAAAAGTTGTAGCTTTTTTGTACTAATAAAATGAATTTAGCATTGTCACATGATCAGCTACACATCTTTTAAGGCCGCAATAGAATTAGCTTGGCTACCCACCCCTAAACACAATAATATTTTTAGAGTTTACAAAAAAAAAAAAAGGATGAGAGTTGGCACCAACATTCAGCAGTTCACAACTACTCTAGCCTAAGGACTGGGTTAATGAGGCTCACACAAATCATGCCAGACTATAAAGTTAAACATAAATAAATACTAAACCTGGCTATCCTAAAGAAAACTTTGCTTTGGTAAAAGGTTTCTAAGAGCTTTTAACCTTTTAATTACTCTTTTGATAGAACTTCTGTTATTTCAAGAGTTTCAAAAAGTAACTCCTATTGTAAATCAGAAACCAAAGCAAGAGTCACCTTCTGAACAGAAAATTACTACACTCTCTGAAACAAGAAACTGAATCTCTGCACACCTTTATCTGACAGGCACAACCCAGTTGGAACAAACAAAAGAATCATGATTTTCTTTTCCTCAAAGAGTTCACTTTTGCCAATGATCTTCTTTCAGCTGATAGTAGCTTTCCTGTACAAGCCCTTATCACTCCATCTTCTGTCTGCTACACAGCTGTTTAAAGTTCTTACTGGCCTCTGTCATTCTTTTTTTATTTTAATTCTGTCACCAGATACCAGTCTTTTACACAGACCACATAACCCTACGGTATTCTTCTTCAGCTTCTTCCTTCCTACCTCAGGGAAAGCCATTCTCAACAAAGAATGAGAGACATTGTCATTTTACGTAGAAACGGCACTGAAAATTCCACAGTCTCTCTCAAAGCACCAAAAAACCCCTTGTTTGCCTGCCTTATCATGTTTTAGCCCTGAATACCTATAGAATAATGAGATTTAGCAAGATATGATTTTTATGTTTAGAAGGCGGAAAAAAAAATGTAGTCATTAGACAAGAGTTTTCTCATGACTTCCACGAAAATCAAGGGAAAGAAGAATAACCTTAAAAGCATATGCTTGAGATATTTTACGCTGTCTCTGGTCAATAAAAGAAAAAGGTCGCTGAAGGAAGTAACAATTATTAGATAACCAATCTTAAATTGCTTTACACTAGCATCTGTAATAAACTTTTTGAAAATACAGAAGCCAAATATTATCCAAGGCAGACATAAGAATGCATGGGCAATATTATTGCCTAGCAATATGTATATATAATTGAAAGTCACAGAGATGTCATTTTATGTTTGAAATCATTACAAAAATTTTCAGTTTTTTTTTTTTAATTTTGTCTGAATTTAGTGTATGCAAAAGATATTGAGTTAACTCCATTGGAGTCTTCTCTTTATACACAGAACAAGGCTATACCATAATCTGAGAGAGTTCAAGTTTTTCCACAATACTCCATCAATATGTCTCAACTCTGACCTAAGCCAGTCTATAGCATAGTCTATATGTCATCTGAGTTCTCATCCTCTCTGCAGACTCCCAATGAAGTTGCTAATTAGTGCAAACTGTGGTAATGGTTTTTGTGACACTAAATATTTGAATTTTTTTAGTGACTTCCACACAAGGACCTAAAAAATTTACAAAGATTAATTATGCCTCCACTACCCTTGTGAAGAGGATGGGCTTTACACCAATTCTGCAGATGGGAAAAACTGAAGCACCGAGAAGTTGCTATCTGAATTTTCACATGTCCCCCATATGTAAGGAACCTAAGATTTTGAATGCCCAGCTCTGGCTATCTTGATGTCTTAAATTCAGCACCCAAAATTAGTCAATACTTTTGAAATTTTAGACTCCAGTTTCTTGCCCAGGTCACAATGGATGTTTGCGGCTAATTTGGAAATAGAATGTTTATCTACTGACCCCCACTCCTGTGTTACCCACAAGACTATCCTTTCTTACTTGTTTACTGGGAACTACTGTAAGACAACTCATATCACTTCACACAAGCCACGAAACAGCCCGCTAATGGTAACTTTTGGTCTCTGGACCTGGGCAATAGTTCTGATAAAATGGAGGCTCATAGACAAGGCTAATATGGTACAGCCAAATCATATAAGTGTGGGGATCTGTTTGCCTCATGTGATTCAAGCATATTACATAAAAGGGAATTAATAGTGTTTTCAGTGTCGTAAAGAAAAAATTTATTACAATGTCAATTAGAGATTTAAAAATATATTAAAGGTGTTCTTCAGGAAACCTTAATCATGAGAAAGATCAGCAGTGTTCATGAAAGCAATTTCTATATCCAATTATACTTGACCGAACAGTAAGTATCACAGTGCAGTGGATCTTTGCTCAGACTTTGAACCATCTTAAGGTACTGTAAAGCAACTGTCACATGAAGTCACTTCTGATGTTTAACTGAAGAATATGGTACTGTAGTTGAAAATGAATTCAAAAGGAGTTGAGAAGAAAAAGTTGGCCAAATATACTATTTGATAACAACATTATCTTATAAATTATACTACACTACATTACGTTGTTAATGTAACTATCAAGTATACTTACAGAGACTGAAGACTGCGCAAGTTCTGGAGTGCTTCTGTAGGAACCTGCTTTAACTGATTGTTCTGCAGCATTCTTCATTAAAATCCGGAAACAATGTAAGAAAAGGAAATTATTTTACTTTACATACTTTAGGCCAAATTTTGCTCTCTTTCACCCATGAAACTCCAGGAATGGGATTGTATGGGTATTATGGGGTGCAGATTTTGACCGTATCAAATTAAGATGTAATTTACACATCTATCTAAAAATTATTAAACCACCTTTAAAACTCACATTTTGCATTTTTTTATTAGTGGATTTGTCTTCTCAAGGTGAGCAAATACCTACAGCATGAACTAACTGTATTAATAGTAGCATGCTAGCTAAGAGCTGGATTTTCAAAAGCATCAGAGGCCGTTCAGAATACGAAGTCTCACTGGCTTTCAATGGGACTTGTGCTCCTAACTCTTTTCAGATGATTATGAACCTGGCTCCCCCAAAAAACTCACGTCCCTTCCTATTTCTTACTCAGACAAAATTTCAAAGGCAATGGACCACCTCCTGAGATTCTTACTCAAGAACACAGCTATTACAGCTAATTGGAATTTTTCTCAGTAAAGACTTTAAAATTTGACCCAGGTAGAGTTTTGCCTGAGAAAAGATTATAGAATTTGGTTTGGTGAGATTAGTTTTTTCAAGTCTACAGAGGAAGTTGCTCCTTGTTGCACAAAAAAAGGCAATGACCTGAAAAACAATCCATTCTATATCTGTCACACCACCTTCTTCTCAGGGGCTGAAATGCACTTTTCATTTCTTTTGAATTTGATGAAACATTTGGGGCTAGAGCAGGAACAGAGAACTTCCAGAAAAATCCAAGAAGTGCCAAAGCCAGAGGTCTATGCCTGGGTAAACTCCCACTGTGCAAAAGGGCTTTGCCTGAGTAAAAATGAAGGACTCTATTGTGCTGCTAATGCCCTGCCAATCAGTAAGGGAAAGTGCAGAGGGGAGTGTGACCAGCTCTCCTCTATGTCCAGCCAGAAGCTGAGCTGGTCACTGCAGAAGGGGTAGTGCGGCTTTGGCCCTGTTCCTTCTCGGTCCCCAGTAGAGGAGCTATTTCTGACAGTAGCACTATCCCTTGGTAGCCCTAGATCTCCCTGAGCCAAAGACTGCTATTGTGCCAGCTCCTGAGTGGACAGTGGTGAGAGAGTCCTTGTTACCTTCTCCCCATGTACACGTCTTGCAGTGGCTGGGAATATTCCTGAAGTGAATAGGATATCTGGATTTGGCTGATACTGAATAGGTCGTTGGCATTTTATTCCAAAAGGGGCAAATTTTGACATCCTTACCCAGGCAAAACTTCCCCTGAAGTTGAGTTAAGTAAATAGAATAGGATTTGGCCCATAATCTTATTTTTACAATTTTTATTATGTGCAGTATTATACTTCTCAAATGCACAAGTTTTTAATCAAAAATAAACGCAAAAAAGACAGATGATATTCTTTAACTCGGTTTTTTATGGACCTGAGCTTATTCTGAACTGATTACGTCCATGACGATACAAGATTTAGATATGAACGGAGAGCTGTATTTAAATTATGCCTAGTTTACAGTAATTAATCTATCCAGCTTGCCCCTCAAAGCTAAAAGAAAAATTATCCTCAATTTTATCCAACCATTAAAAACGCCTCAGAAGCTTTTAGACTTGAAGTCGAACTTTTGTGGACAGTTAAAGAAACGATTAACTGGAACAATTTTTGTCTTTGATATTGTACAGTGACATTTAGTTGATGAACAGGCTGTTTTAGAACTATCTGTGTTTAGGACATTTTCCATATGATAAAGCAAAGATATACAAATGTTAATATGTATCTTCATTCCATCTGAATTGCACACAATGGACTGATCAAAATATGCAATTTACTTGATCAAATCTTTACATGTTAATTAGTTTCCTGGAGAATTTAGGAAATCAGAAATATATCAAACACCGCACAGTTTACTTACAGCACTTTAAGACTGAAAAGGCCAGCAAATGCTCCCCTGGGAATGTATGTCAAACCATTTCCTGCAAGACGTCTGCAGGGTTTAAAAAAAAAAAAGGGGGAAAAAAAAGGGGGGGTAAATATATTTCTCTTCATGTGGAATTAATTTGGTTGTTACAAAGCAACATGAGTATGTTTGAACCACTGATGCCAAAGGCAGTTGTTTAGGAGCCTTGTTTTGTCATCATTAATATACTGTTAAAAAAAAATCCTGTAACTGTGTATTCAATTTACTGGCAGCTGAGCTGCACAGACAAATGCACTTTCACTATAAATCAAGTTTATGGTTTACAATGCATATCTAATTGTTCATACTGTTCTTTTTAAAGAGTAAACAACGTCTAATACTAAAATATAAATAGGCTGACTACCAGTGGTATTATGGAACATTCTGGCTCATATTTTTATAACTGTGCATGCATAACTTGTGCGTTCATTTTAATGAAAGTACATGCACACATTAATGATCATGGCTCATTTACCATGACTGCACATTAAGTAATGAGACATGCATCTTTTCCCCAGGCACACGTTTATAATAATGTGGCCCTCAATGTAATTGCCAAAATTTCTTACAATACTTTCCATTTCTACAGCACCTTCCCTTTTGTGTGTGTGTGTGAGATGTCTTACAAACTTAAATAAATAAACATCACAAATGCATTTGTTAGGTCTGCTATTTTTCCAAAAGGAGATGCATTCTTCAGGATGTGCAGAAGAAAGATATCCCATATTTGATGAGAAATAATGGATCTATCATTCATATATGGCCCCCTGCAATATGGTGTCTGAGTATCTCATCATTTTTAAAGTATTTATCCCCACAAAATCCCTGAGAGGTAAAAAGTACAGCTGGGCAACTGAGCCTTAAGATAGGCTAAGTATCTTGTCCGATATCACACACTGAGTTGGGGGCAGGGGGAAGCAGGCATTTGAACACAGCTCTTCAAAGACTCAAGCTAGAGTCCTAACCCACGGGCCACCCTTTCCCTCAACAGAGTAGGTAAAAGAGAACACTGTAACCAGGACTTGACCAATGTTGCAATAACACTCCATACCAAAGACTCCCAGCCAAAAAGGCTCTGCTGAGGTTCATACTTTCTGCGTGAGGTGGAATATTCCCTGTGGTAAAGCTTTAATTGGAAAACCACACCTGTTCAACAGCTCCTGAATAAGGATCCCAACTGTTCAGAGGAGGGAGGGGACTGTTAGTGAAAGATGGACCACGCCCATTTCATTGGAACACTATGCACCTTTACGGTTGCGTTTCAGTAGGATAGTACTTATTTTTCCAGATTCAGAACCTCATTAGACCTTTTTGTGGCAAATTATACATTTAGCGTCTTGTACTATTTTGAAGTGTAGTAGCTTAAAATCATTTTTTGAAACAAACAAAAACGTTTGTGATTATAATTCTATTAATATACATCTGTGCCTATCTGGAGGAAATTAAGGGTGAGTTTAGCTGCTTTTTGGAATATATTTGAGTTGATTCTAATTGGCTCAAGATTTTCTCGGTCAAAGTGCTTTTTTTGCAGAATTCTCTCTGGGAGAAAATGTACCAGAGTAATTTGTCATTTTTCATACAAAGACTTCACGGCCAGCAGGATGAATATTTTAGTCTAATTTGACTTCCTAAGACAAAGTACTTCACCTAGTAATTTCTGCATCAGGACCATGATTTTTAGAAAAACATCTAGCCCTGACTTAAAAGCAGCAAGGGAGAAAGAATCTATAACATCCCTAAGTAATTTTTTTCAATGATTAATTATCCTCACATTTAAAAATGTGTACCTGTTTCTAGTCTGAATTTGTCTAACTTCAGCTTCCAACCATGAGATCACATTAAACTTCTGTGCTTTTAGATTAGTGGTGGGCAACCTGCAGCCTGCACACAGCTGTCAAGGTAATCTACTGGTGGGCCGCGAGACACTTTGTTTACATTGACCGTCTGCAGGCACGGTCACCCGCAGCTTCCAGTGGCTGCGGTTTGCTGTTCGCCACCCCTGTGGCGCTTACCGCAGCTCCCATTGGCCAGGAACAGTGAACTGTGGCCACTGGGAGCTGTGGACAGCTGGGCCTGGGGACGGTCAATGTAAACCAGCTGTCTTGTGGCCTGCCAGTGGATTACCCTGACAGGCCGTGTGCAGCCCGCGAGGCACAGGTTGCCCACCACTGTTCTAGATTAAAGAGCCCTCAATATAGAAATATCTTCCTCATAAAGAAAGCTCCCTGTAGATCCTGATCAAGTCACCTCTTAACTGTGATAAATAAAATAGATTGGGCTTCTTTAGGCTCTCACTGTACAGCAAGTTTTCCAAACCTCAAATAATTTTTGTAGCTCTCTTCAGAACCATTTCCAGTTTGTCAACTTCCTTTCTGAAGTGTGGACAGGAGAAGTGGACTCAGGATTGTATTAGTGGTCTCACTAATGCTGTATACAGAGATAATACCACTTCCGTATTCCACCCCTACTTCTGCAGCCAAGGATCACATTCATCTTATTTGCTACAACATCAGATGGGGAGCTGATATTCAACTGGTTATCTACCATAACCGCTACATATTTTTCAAAGTTACTGCTTTCCAGAGGAGATACAGTCTTTCCTCTTATAATTGTGATCTACATTCTTTGTGCTTAAATGCGTACCCTTGCATTTGGTGGTGTTAAAATACATGTTTGTTCAAATGAGTACACCTTTCCATGCAATCCAGGTCAGTTTGCATAATTGTCCCCATCATTATTTACCATTCCACTAATTTTTGTGTCCTCTGCAAACTTTACCAGCAATTATTTTATATTTTCTTTCAGATTATTGTTACAGATGTAGAAAAGTATTGGGTCAAGACCAGATCCCTCCAGGATCCCAACAGAAAGATCCCCCATTGCTTGAGGGTTCCCCATTTAGACTGACTTTTTGAGATCTATCAGTTAACCAGTTTTAATCCATTTGATATGGGATGCACTGATTATGTATAATGCTATTTTTTAATGAGAATGTCACATGGGACCAACAGAAGTGTTAAGTATATTATGTCAGCACAGTTACTTTTATCCAGCAAACCTGTGATCACAGCGGTATAGTATATCAAAGTTGTTGGACAGTACTTATTTTTCATAAAAAGATGTTGATTGGAATTAATTTATATTATCATCTTCTAATTTTTTACTGATTGCATCTATACCAGCCTTTCCATGATTTTGCCATGGACTGATGTCAGGCTAACCGACCTACAGTTTCCCAGGTCATCCCATTTATCCTTTTTCAATTTTGGCAAAAATTAGCTTTTTTTCCAGTCCTCTGGAACTTTCCCAGTGTTCCAAGATTTGGATCAGTGAGATCCTTGGCCAATTCTTTTAACACTTTTGGGTGAAAGTTATCTGGTCACTTCTGTAGGGCACACTGCAAATTTGGTTGCTCTATTCTTGACAGTTCTTTTAATGCTGTCATGTGTTTTTCTACCTGCTATTCCCATCCTACCCCAATCTGGGCACCAAAGGGAAATCAATTCTTTTGTTGCTATCACAGGTAGCTAATCTGTAGGACATTGGTTTTATTCTTCTCTCAGAATAATAAACATGGTCGTTCATGTTGTCTATGTTTAAATTTGAAAGGTTGTATGGTTTCTGATGTATGCATACTTTGCAATTTTAAATAACATTGACTGCATTTGCACACTTAGGATATGTTTTCTCAGACAGTCCACAATGAATTTCCCTGTGTAGTTAGAATTTTTTTTATGCTTCAGCACTGAAGCCAGTGAGTGCATTGTTTCTGGGGTTTTGTTTCCCATTACACTAAGTCATTCAAGTCATGATTTCAGTTGGACTTTGGATGGACTTTGATTAATGATCTGAAACTGGATGGGTAAATACCTCCCGCCCCTACAGAGCTGAGGATGGATGGATTGTCTGCCTCCATGGTGGTGCATTTAGTTAATGATTTCTGAAAGGGGGAATGAATGAGTTTGTTTATAGTCCTTACATAACCAAACATCTGGCCTCTGTTGTTTGTATATGTTTTAAATTTAAATTTCAGAAAAGTTGAATTTTTTTTTTAGTTCCCATAGTTCCATGATTTGTTGTTTCAGAAATATTACACTAAACAAAAAGAAGACTGAAATATATGACTTTTCCATAATAAAAAGGCAATTAAAAGGAAACAGAGTTACTGCATTTGTTTATTTTTGGAGGCCATTGGTTTAGAATCCCATTTCAGAATCTCACAAATAAAGAACCAGTACTACAGTAACTTACACCTCTGTGGCATAATTTTACTCAGATGAGTAGTCTCATACCTCTCAATGGGGCTACTCACATAAGTAACCTTCTGCACGTGCTTGAATTTTTGTAGAAGCACGGGTTGAGCTTGTACACTCAGGGTATATGTACACTGCAATCCCAGGTAGAAATGCTCACACTAGCATGGCAAAATATAGCAGTGTAGATGTGGTGGCAGGGGCTTCATTGCAGGCTATACAAGTACACTGGGGACCTACTCGTATTGCAGGAACCAGTGTGTTGACTGTGCACCGCTATTTTTAGTCATGCTAGTGGAGTTATGTCTATCCAAGCTGCAGTCACACCTCAGATTGCAGTGTATATATACCCTAAAATGCTGATTTTTTAAAAAAAGTAAAAATTATGTAAAAATAAAACAAAACGCTAAGCTGATAGAAATGTATATTCCTGCAACTCTGTACTGTTTCAGCACAGTTCTGCACAACTAGCAATCTCAGCTCAGGAAAGGAGTTATAGAGGAATAGGTGAGATAACGCCAGTGAGGTTTAAGGTCTATTGTCAGAGCTACATAAAAAGACTTGTTTGGTATCTGCTTAGACTATTCCTTGTACATTTATCCTTTTGTACACTTCACTCTTTCTGCAGAGACACAGCCATGGGAGACGGTGGTTACTGATGCTGGAGTGAGAATGTTCCAGGTTCTGAAAAGTGGGTCTCTTGCTTTTGTTTAATTGGTAAAACACTTCTGGAAATTTCAGTAAACAAATAGAAACATTTGCAGTTTTCTTCCTGTCTGTCACAGCTGATTGATGCTACAACTTTATTAAGAGCAAACAAAATTCAGTGTAATTATGCTGCTATTTCCAATATTTTGGCACAAGGTGGGGCCCTTTTATAGTAGAAGAATTTTGATCTCCCAGCACAAAAACTTCACTCTATGTGGAGTTTCACTATGATAGGTGAGGGCCTGCCTGGCAAAAATGCCACCCACTTGCATCAGTGGGTGAGGGAAATTGATGGGGCTGGTGGGGAAATGGGAATGGTCCCAACAGTAAGGGAGGGAGACGCTCATCAAGGGACAATAGGTCGCTCCTTCCCCTGGAAGTCTCTGGCATCCATTGGCCAGCTGGGGGAGAGGGGTGCTCACTGGCCAGCCTTCCCCTGCCCAGGATCTCATCCCATGCAGGAGCCAAGTGGAGCCTCTTTCAGCTCCATTTCAGCTGTCTACCTAAACTAGAAATGGGAACCTGGCCTGACAGATGCGGTGGCTTTAGCTGATCAGCTGTTTAAGGGGTCAGGAAGGAATTTTTTCTCCCATGGGTCAACTGGTGGAGGGCCAAGGAGGTTTTTATCTTTGTTGTAGCACTTTCAAGCCACAGTGGGTTAAGCAGGAACATGCTTAGTACCTGACTGAGGTACCAGGGTGGAGTTGTTTATTCATCGCAACCTGTGGCCAGTTTCCAGTGCAGTTAAGAAAATAAAATGAATGGTTCCCAGAGATAAAAGATTTTGATGATGCGCTTGGGCTCAAGTGATAGGGTGAGACCTTGTGGCCCTCATGGGTTGAGATTCCCACCCTGATGCACCCTCTGTCTCCCTCAAAGGCCGGAAGGGGACTGGATGGAGGGTGCTAGGACTCAGAGAGAGATGAGTCCTTCAGGGTAAGTTGAGGAGAGTCTATCTCATGTTATGGGTTATATGGTAAGGGGTCTTATAACCCTTGCACTGGAACCTATTACATGCCTTGTATAGGAGAGGATACATGATGAGCGGGCAGTGCTCCTCCCTTGTGTTAAAGTTTAATAAAAGTTGTGGCCTGCTACTCAATTCCATGCATATGTCAATCCTCATTTTGCTGTTGTGTCCATAACAATATCCCCTTCTCTTTTCCTCCTGGTTAGGCAGGTGACTTTGCATCATTCTCAGCAACCTTATGTCCACTCCTAGCAGCTTGCAGCTTTTGGGAAAAACAGCTCCTCTTCACTCTCCACTGTGAGTGCTGCAGCAAGACCACCCCAGCTCCTCATAACTTCCTGCTGGGAGTAGTAGAAGCGAGGTCAAAAGACAGCATGCCATCCCTTTATGGGGACCATGGCAGATTTTCTTCTCTTCTCAGGTAAGGCCCCAGTCCTGCAAAATGTTGAGCCCTTCTGAGAAGTGCTGACCATCCTCAACTCTCTTTAAAGACAATGGAAGTTGAGGATGCTCATCACCTCTTGGAAGAGCTCAGCGCCACGCAGGACCAAGCCTTTCGAACAGAAGTAGAAGGGAAGGCAATGATCTTTTTGTAAAGGAGCATTTACGCAACACTAATATGGTAGATGATAACTGTGCATTTTGATAGGATTAGCACAGTGGAATCTTCTTGTATTGGAATGAACTAAGAGGTTCTGAAGGTGCCGAAATCACTAGGAGTTAAGGGCACACAGAATTTTGTTGGACGTGCTCAACGCGCCTCAGGATCAAGCATTGTAAAAAGTGTCACTATTAAAGGAGTGAAGGTCCACTGAAAGTCCAGTGGGGTGAAAGTCCACTGAAATGCACTGAAGTAATTCTGGACTTTCAACTTGCATCAGTGGAAGTGGAGGTCATTACAAGTCTGTTGTGTTGTTATTTGGCTGTTAAAATATAAGAGCAACAGTTGGATGTGTCTGTTCAGAGAAATGCCAGTGCATGTTCTTTTACACAGACCAGGCTACAGCTATTTTCATGAAACATTTCTAGTAGTTTGCTTTGTACTGTATTTATTCACTCCAGATTTTATTTGCATATACCATATTGCAACATACTGCGGTATGCAAGCACGTTTGCAACTTGCAATCCTCTGGCTTTCCAAATATACTAGGGAGATGGCTATAAATTGTGTTCCTTGAACTACTAGCACTGCCTTTAGCTCTTTCCGACCCTGAATTTTAAATTCTATCTGCTAACTGATTTACTGACATCATCCAGGGGATAAGAGAGTAGGGAAGAACATGTGCCAAGGCTAGTGCTATCATGGATTAGGCCATATTTTTCTTTAAAAAAATGAAGATGAACGGGTTACCAGAGTTGATGTCTCAGCTGAATCAGTTTTGAAAGCTATTCATCTTCTCTTGAGAAGGGTGGTTTGACTCCTTTGATGCTAAATTACATACTGTAACTAATACAATCTCCCAGATTGGTAACTGAGAGGAAATAGTAGAGAAGAACCTTAAGGCTTTTTGATTCTGTAAGCAAAAAGTATTAAGTGCCCTGATTCGGCAAGGTATTTAAAATATGAACCTAACTTTAAGCATGGGAGCTGTCTCACAGATATCAGATACTGACATGCCTAAGTAACATTAACAGTAATTCTGATTAATGGTAACTCTTTGCTGTATACAAATATAAAATCTACAAAACTTTACTGAAGCATTGATAATCAGCATATTGGTCTGTCTCTCTGGTGTTTGGGACCAGAGGTAATGGAGAGTGTCTAGGTAATTCAGTTTTGTTGTTTTAATATTATTTCCAAGCGTCTGATCCCCCGTCCATCTATCAAAATTGTTTAGAATACTTAATAAAGGTGCAGGGTGAAATTCTGGCCCCACTGAATTCAGTGAAAAAACTCCAATTGACTTCAATAGGGTCAGGATTTTATCTTCCTTATTTAAATCAATCAATTAATTCTTCTATTGATACCAATACTGAAACATTTATATTCTTGTAATACAAAACAGATGTTACAGTGGGACTGGGGAGGGGGAGTGTAAATATTAGGTATTACAGCAAAATTGAGATTCTAATTTGTTTTCTAAAATGACTGATTCTAGATGTAACAAAAAAATTGTTCAGACTTCAGGCAGAATTTGCAGATCTTGTTTTTTCTGCTTCTATCTTGCTTCCTGCCAGCCTTAGGGTAATTAATCACCAAAAGCATTATATTTCTCTTTTTAACTATGATGATGCAAAACTATTTTTTGCTTCTCAAATCAAAGTAAGAAAGATAGCTCTGTCAATATGGATAGCCAGTCTGATATTGATCGGACAGACTATTAGATTGAGGCAGCTGCCTGTAATTTAATATCTATTTAATGATTATTCCTAGGCCAATCTCAGTAATAATATTTAATGTGTGAAATTAAAACCATATGGCTGATATTTGCTCTAAATTTGCTTTCCTGCAAGATGTTTTTGAGAACTTATCTTTCTAGACAAAAAGTTATGAATTGTTGATAGTGATTATCATCTCTCTTTATTTCATTTTGTCTCATTATGAATTAATCACCTAATTATTATGAAGTGATAGATAACATAAGAAAAGATAGTAATGCGGCCTGAAATTCTATGTCATCAAGAAGCTGATTTATACTGAGCTCCTGGAACAAAATGTTTAAAACATGCTCCTTCCTTGCAAACAAGGGGCAAGAGTTAGTTGTGCTGCACACATATTTACAGTTACTGTGCTCTTTACTCCACTTACATTTTAGTTGAAAATTCAAATACAGCATGTTTTACTGTAGCAAAAGCCCCAAATGGCTTTTAAAATACATGCACCAAATTCAAAGCTAGTGTAACTGGAGAAGGTCCATTGACTTCACGTATTCCTCCCATCCCTATTGCTTGATCAGAACACTACACCATCTTTGATCTTGATCTGGCCTTGATCATTGATGTCTGCCAGTTAAGAGACTGGCTCAAAATGTACTATTACTCCCTCCTTCTACAGAGGGGAGGGCATTTCTCTGCACCTGCAATGATAAGACCACTGAAGATAATGGTCTCATGTTTTGCTAAGCTGACCAAGGCCAGTACTGAGGACAAACTCTGTTTTGCTTTTAACACTATAGAGCCCTGCTCTTTTCAGATGGCTCTAACTATGGCACTCTGCTAGAACAGAAGCCATGTAACTTCCTCCAGAGCAGACAGCAAGACCAATTGTGAGGAGTACTTGAGTACTCTCAAGTAAGCATCTTCATTCTTTCTACCCCAGACTCTAAACTCATCTCCTACATAAGATCCCACAGAACTAGGAAACAAGAGATTCAAGTTTACTTTTATATTTGGATAGTATTATCACTAAAACCACAGGCCAGCCAATAATCTCTTATTAAACTTCTTATTTTAAGTTTAACACTTACATGTAACTGAAACAATAAATGCTAGGTCAGATTGATCCAAATCCAGAGTTTTGGTTCTAATTTGTTGGGCTAGCCTTAAAGAGTGTATTTCAGATTTCTGAGCACCAATTGTTTTCATCCCGGGTGGCAGTATCACCAGTATGGGAATAATGTATAATGTCAACAGTATCATAAGTACATTGACATGTGATGTACTGTTAAGAAGATAGTTGGACAGAAAAGTGTGGCAATTGTTTTTGTCAGTTCCATGCTATGTGCTAAACATGGAGACTGTGTGGGGCCAAAATTCTGGTGCTATGTAGTTGCTATTGCACACTGATGAAGCCACAGTGAGGGCATATTAGAGATGTTACCACGGGCACTGCCTCCAGCAGGAATGGTGAGTATGCACTTGTGTTCTGAAGTTCAAAAAAAACTTGTGAAAAATGACTGGTTTTGGATGCCTTTTGCCAAATTTCCAGGCTTGTGAATGTGAGAGATGTAAACATGATTTTGGCTGAATTAACATATACACCTCTACCCCGATATAACACTGTCCTCAGGAGCCAAAAAATCTTACCGCTTTATAGGTGAAACCGCATTATATCAAACTTGCTTTGATCCGTTGGAGTGCGCAGCCCCTCCCCTCTGGAGCACTGCCTTACCACGTTATATCCAAATTCATGTTATATCGGACCGTGTTATATCAGGGTAGTGATGTAATTATTTTACAACTACAGGAAAGTAGAAAATTGCGCTATTTAAGTATAAAAAAATATTCACCTGCCACTGTGCATCCTAATCAGACAACAATCCTGCAGTCCATGTATCTAAACTCCCACTGACATAGAAGGAAGTTAGGTCTGTGAACACACTGAAGTACTGGGTCTGAAATGTGCAAGACTTTGGTTAATTAAATTCAGAGTGCCTCAGGATCTATAGCTGTATAGCTCAATAAACATTTTCCCCATTTATGCAGTGTTGTTGTAGCCACATTGGTCCCAGGATATAAGAGAGACAAAGTGGGTGAGATAATGTCTTTTATTAGATATTATTGGACCAACTTCTGTTGGTGAGAGAGAGAAGCTCTCAAACTTGCACAGAGCTCTTCTTCAGGTTTGTGAAATGTACTTGGAGTGTGACAACTAAATATAAGGTGAAACAGATTGATTCCATTTGCTGTCAGTCCTCACTCTTGACCCATTCAGGTCCCCAGCCAACCCCCTGCTGGGACCTCACACTTCTTCCCCTCAAATGAGGGTTGAAGGGGGAGGGGCAATAAAGGAGGGTGGGGTTGGCTCCCTGTTATACTTGTCATAGGAGCCCTGAACCCCTGCTGTTTCTGCTTCTTTAAAGAATACCTCCTGTACATCTTTACCAATCCATTTAATCTAATCTTCATATCCCTTCCCTAGAGTGCCTGCACAGGACACACAACCCATGCTTACATAACGAGTTGCAACATCATAGCCTAATTCCTCTTTCATATTCATGCTAACTAAGCCCCAACCTGCTGTGGGAAAGGCAACCCCACCCCCCTCCTCTTGTTGGCCAACCTGGTGGTGAGGGAAAAAAATATTTCCCAGAAAGGAGCAATTAGCATAATGCCCACAGCAGAGCAGGACATAACTTGGTATTTAACTATATCCATGGGGGACAGGGTGGGTGCTGTTCTATCTGGTCCAGGTAACAGAGGGCTTTTCTTGCACCTGCATGGACCTAAATAGTCTCCCTTCTCTTCCGGTCATGGGAAGGAGGGGGAAGGGAAGGATGGGTTTCAGCAATGGGTCACTGTTTCTCTCTGAGTATCTAGGCCTTAAAGGGCCACATCCCTTTTCCTAAAAGCCAGACAATGTCCCCCATCTCTTAAACTACAGGTCGTTATCTCTGTTGGTTGCAACATCTAAAAAGGTTTCCTTATGGCTTATTACAGTCTCTATCTGTTAGTTGGTATTGCAATCCACTTCTTTGTGACAATTTCTGGGTAACTGAAGCTGTTAAAGAAATCACATGTTCTGGATAGTAGTACTGACCGAATACCCAAAGTCTGACTTGTGCCAGTCCTGACTCAGCTGGGGCCGCCTCCTACCTGAATCTTCAGATGAGTCCCTCCTGCCTGAGGCAGAGGGGAGTGGGGAAAAGCAGCAAATGATGGAGGGTTGGGAGAGGAAGGAACAGGGGGTGGGGCCTTGAAGGAAGAGGTGGGGAAGGAGTGGGGTGTTTGGGGGGTTTCTGGCATTCCTGTAGGAGTGTCCGGTTTTTAAATATTACAAAATTGGCAACTCCTACTTCTAGAAACAGTTTACAAGCTAATATTTGAAACTACACTTTTGCATACGGACAGGGAGAATATTGCTGCAGCACTAAAAAGTTGAAAAAAACCTGGAGTTCCAAGCTGTTTCCCTAAAACATCCAAATTATTACTTGCATCTCTCATTATTTTCTCTTTCTTCCATTCTTGTTCTCTTTTCTTTTGTTATGCTACAGGTGCACAGCAGTACTAGAGTTAATTCTGTGGAATGCTATTTTAATTAACATTCCAACAACAGTGGCTTGTCAGTGTAGACTACTCCTAGAACAGTATGAGCCATTCTGATTTAGTCAGGCACTTGCTCCATTGTTTCTCTTTTTGTTCCCCGGCTTGTCACTGTCAATACAGTAGCCGAAAGGGCAGTTCTGGAGGTTGCCAGTCTGGCATGTCTATATGGAAGAATTTTTTTTATTGTTAAATTTTGGTGGTGTCACAGTGACACAGTATTTAGCGTGTGCATCTTCAGTGGCATGATGCTGTTCTTCTAGGCCACTGTTGAACCTAGTCAGCAGGCATTCATTGACAACGTGCGTTATCGTCTGTGTTGTGCCGCAGATGCACAAAGGGCTGTCACAGAGGCCCCACTAATACTGCTTGGCTGCACAGAGACCTTGCCCGGTCTGGAACCTGTTCAACAGGGACCATTGGCAACGGGGTAGGTCAAAAACAGGGGGGCAGATTGTGGGGTGGCGATGAGGGACTGGTTGGGGATTATAACAAATATCCATTCCTCTCGCCAGAGTGTTTCCACCCGAACATCCTGTTGTGGCAGATGAGATCATAATGGGTGATGTGACAGCAAATGTGCAGCTGGTGGTTTAAAAATGTCATTGTGCAGCTGCGGGCTTGAGTTGGCATGTACTTTCTCCAGTAACTTGCCAGTGGCAACCTCTCATCTGATAGAAATGTAACTGTGTATCCACCAATTTGGTGTGCGACGATGGACTCCATGCTGGTGCACAGCAGAATACAGAATCATAGAATATTAGGATTGGAAGAGACCTGAGGAGGTCATCTAGTCCAATCCCCTGCTCAAAGCAGGACCAACACCAACTAAATCTCCCAGCCAGGGCTTTGTACTCTGCCACCAAATATGAGGTGGCAAGAGCCGACATTCGCAGAGTTGGAGCACGGGCACCCCATGATGAGCCTGCCAGGTTGCTAAGAAGATTGTTACATATCTTAACTTTAGCTGCTGTCTTCTCCAGGTGGGCATGGTAACTCAGTGTGCAGTCTAAGCTCACACCTAGATAGACCGGTTCTACTTCATGCTTCACCTTCTGAGCACTGGGATAATCATTCAGTTCTCAGGCTGAGCTGGCATGATGAAGATGGAACAAACTGGAGACTGTTTTTATGATGCTTGGCTGGAAGCGCCAAGTCTTACAGTAGTCAGCTAACTTCACCATGTCCTGGTTTAAAGTGGCATCAAGCTCATGAAACATCCATGACACAGTGGAAAAATACAACAATAGTAGGTTAGTTCTACAATCATTAGGCCATCTTGATAGATTATGTGAATAGGAGTTAATATTTGCTTTTGTAGCTTTCATAATTATACTTTGATTGCACAATGTGAATCTTCATCTTATAATTCATTACGAATAATGACTAGCACATTCATTTCTAGTGAGTCAGATTCAGTGCATGCATAAAAACTACCAAAAAAAAAAATCTACCTCAATTTCTGCCAATTAGTCCACATTATTATTTGAGCCAATACCTCTCTACTACTTTTATTGAAGTATGGTTAATTTCAAAATGACTGTTGTGCTCTCCTGGGCAAGGACTTTTAGTGCCTCTTTGTCAGTATTAAAACAAGGTTGTGGAGACATTGCCCTGTGTTATCAACAAAGTCTGTCTTATGGAATTTACGATGTGTCACTGGCTGTTTGCCTCCCTGGTGGCAGATATGTCTCATCAATAAACATTACAAATTAAACACAACAGTATATTCTAAACTGTTCACATCTTTCTATGTAGGGTTATTAAAAGTGAAATAAAAATTCCCAGACTACAAGGAGCAGAGCATGTGATCATACATGCAGTGTTACAGCTGTATATGAGACAATAAGTTCTTGCAATGAAAATTACTGAGAAACATATAGGCTAATGGAAATTACTTACGCTGCTGTAAAGCGGGAGTAAGTCCATTGAAATCAGTGCTGTAAAATCTGTAAAACTGACACACATGGGAGATCAGAACCAGAACAATATGATTTGAGACCTGTAGACTATATTTGTTCATTTTTTCTCTTTTTGCCTAGCATATTGATTGCAGGTTTTTTTACACGTATGCCTGTAGTGTTTATGTCTTCACAGATTCATATTGTGGGAAAGGTCTTTGGCATTTAGGGGTTTGTCCAAAGCTCACTGAAGTAAATGAAAAATAGACAGGGGTTACGTGCACTGTACTTTTATCTGCCAGGTAGTCCCAGACGTCTAATAATACAGCCCTTCTTTTGGTATAGCTGGACAATTACCGCCCTGCACTGAAAGCACGGGGGCTGCTGTCCAGGCTTGCTGGAGGAAGGCAGTAGTGCTTTATGCCAGGGACGGGGAACAAGGTCAGAAATTGCTGCAAAAAGTGTTGGTCAGGTTTGCAGCACTGACTCTCCACCTTGGAATGTAAGGATGGGAGGCTTTAAAGGTGAAAGCTCTGGCATTGGAAACCCCATTCTGCACGCAGCAGGCAAGGCAGCATCCACCCTCCTTACCCCTGAAGTGTGATTAGCAGGTGGGGTTTGAACTTGCTGTGGGCATTATGCTAGTCACTTCTTTATAGGGGGGATGAGAAGGAATTTTTCCCCTCACCATCATATTGGCTTCGGTTGAGTGTTTTTTTTCCATCTTTCCCACAGTGGATGTTAGGGAACACATATTACAGTGAGCACAAAAGGTGTAGTAGTCTATATGTCACACCTTATTTGGTAAGTGTGGGGCAGATGCCTCCATAGGGAAGGCATCTAGTGACCAGATAAATAGCCTTATAAAGGACTTAAAAAGGAAGTGCTGATTAATGGGACGTAACTGTCATAAACAGTGTTAAGGGTTAATGTCTCTTATACCCGTAAAGGGTTACAAGCAGGAAACTGGACATCTGACCAGAAGACCAATCAGAAGACAAGATACTTTTAAATTCGAGTGGAGGGAAGTTTGGGTGTGAGTTCTTTGTTCTTCTCTCGGGGGGTCTGAGAGAGACCAGACATTACTACAGGCTCTCTAAGTTTCTTTTCAAATAGAAGGTAAAAACCAGGCGGTTTAGGCTTTAATTGTTTTATACTATTTGCAGTTTGTGGATCTGGCTGGTTAACTTTTATGTGTGTAGTTGCTGGGAATATTTTGATTTGTATTGGTTCTGGGGGGGAAGGTCTCTTTCTGGTGTCTGTAAGCTATAGGACCCTGTAATAGTTACATCTTGAAGTTACAGAGATAATTCTTTACTTTTTCCTTTCTTTTATTAAAAGATTTCTTTTTAGAGAACCTGATTGATTGTTTTCTCAGTTTCCCTTGTTTTATCCCAGGGGATTGGGATAACTCACCAGGACGGGTGGGGAGACGGGAGGGGGAGAGAGAAAATCTCTGTTTTCCTTGAATCTGTTTGCCTCTTTGTGGAAGGGAAGGGAGATGCTTCTCTGTATGGTGATTTAAGAGGTTAGATCAGTATCTCAGGATAGCCCAGAGAGGGAAGTTCTGAGAGGGGGGAAAGTGGGGGAATAGTTTATTTCTCCTTGTTTTAAGAACCCAAGGGATCTGGGTTCTTGTGGTCCCCAGGGAAGGTTGGGGAGGTCAGAGTGCCCCAAAACACTATATTTTTGGGTGGTGGCAGCCTATCAGATCTAAGCTGGTAATTAAGCTTAGGGAAATTCATGCTAGTATCTCATTTTCTGAACTCTAAGGTTCAGATCTGAGAAAGAATGCTATGACAGTAACGGTGTGGGGTTTGGGACTCATATCATTGGAACAGTAGGGAGCCAGCCCCTCTTTCTTATAGCCCAACTTACCCCTCCTACGAGGGGGACGAGGATGCTAACGTCCTAGCAATGGATTTGCTGCAAGGACCTGGATGGAAAAAGAGCTGGTAAAAGCCCCCCAGGTAATCAAGGAATAAACATGGGGTTACCTGCACTGTACACTTTTATCTGCCGGGTAGTCTCAGACCATCTAATAATAAAGTTGCAGCCTGATTAAATCCAGATCAAGTGTCTCCTGTCTGTCTTTCAGTACAGCTGGACAATGATGCTTTCCAGTTATTTAAATACAAGTAATACTCAGTAGTGCCCACAATGGGCTTGGTACTCTAACAGCAAGGGAGGGAAGCAGTATGGTGTAGTACTGCAGGCCCCACACTAGTAGTTAGGAGACCTGGGTTGTGTTCTTGGATCTGCTAGTAAGTTTTTTTTCCTTCTTCCAAGAAGGATGTTGATAAATTGAGAGAGTTCTCTGGAGAGCCACAAGAATGATTAAAGTGTTAGGAAACTTGCCTCATAATGATAGATTCAAGGAGCTCAATCTATTTAGTTTAACAAAGAGAAGGTTAAGGGGTGACTTGATTGCACTCTGTAAGTACCTACATGGAGAACAAATATTTAATAATGGGCTTTTCAGTCTAGCAGAGAGAGTTATAACACAATCCAATGGCTGAAAGTTGAAGCTGTACAAATTCAGACTGGAAATAAGGCGTACATTTTTAATGGTGAGAGTAATTAACCATTGGAACAATTTACTAAAGGTCGTCATGGGTTCTCCATCACTGACAATTTTAAAGTCAAGATTGGATATTTTTCTAAGAGATCCACTCGGAATTATCTTGGGGAAGTTCTAAGGCCTGTGCTATGCAGCAGGTCAGACTAGATGATCACAGTGGTCCCTTCTGGTTCTGGAATCTATGATTTTATGAAAAATTCAGCATGTCTGTCCCTACCCCAAAGAGTTTCTAATCCAGATTTTCAAAGGTATAAGGGTCAGGTAGGTGCCTAACTCCCACTCAAAGCCAATGGGAATTAGGCATCTAACTCCCATTTATACCTTTGAAAATCTCTCCCTCAAAAACAAAACAAACAGAATGACAGAAGAGAGGAAAGGGGAACAATCGACAAGATGAACAAGTGGTGACTGGTCATGTCCTTAGAATTTAGGGTGTAATTTTCGTTTACACAAAGGTCCCTTTGCACCACTCTGACAGTGTGAAGGGGCCTTAAAGTAAATGAGAAGCAGGGTCCACATATGTTCCTGATTTTGTATTGCATTTATGTAATTTTGTATTTCATTACAATAACACAATGTTTTTAAAGGCATTTGTGCCTGAAATCTTATGCTTTTCATTGTACATTTTGACTATCATGAAGACAAAATGTCTCAAAGCACACAGAAACGTCACATACTAAATTCTTCAGTAATAGCTGTAATAATACAGTGGGCAACCTGAAAAATTTCAGAGATGACGGTAAGCCTCTTCAAGTTTTTTTTTTTTAAAGTAATACAGGCTTCAATAAATCACTTTGCACCTGCATGCAGGTTAGAATTAAATGTAAGGTGCCTTTGTCATGTAATTTTGAAAATGGATGTTATTTGAAACTGTCTTACTCTGAAATCATTTTGTAAAAAACAAAAAACAACAACAAAAAAAAACCAAAAAAAAAAAAACAAACCAAAAAACATCCCCTTGGGGTTTGTTTCCCCCGCCCCTGCCTGTTGTTTTGGTAAAAGCACCTGCCTTAAGTTGTACAATAATAGCAGTGTACTAAAAATCACTTGGACTTTTGTCTGTCGGCAGCCTACTTTGCTTAGGAAGAACAATTTTTTCAGTATATGAAAGGAAACTAGATATGTCTCATTTAACAGTGTTCTATCTAGTTCTGCCATCACTACAGGCTTTCTTCCTTAGTCTTTATAGAGACATTTATTCAGCAAATAAAATAATTTCAGGAAACATTTTGAAGTTTTGCTCACAATGTCCGTATTTACATACAGTTTTCCATTTTATCCCTTTAAGACACCTGCCTAGGTGGTGATGAACCTAAAATTTCATGTTTTGGCCTAGCAACAGATATAATGTTCATACCTTTTTTACATCTTAAGGTAATGTATTGATACATTTATACTAATAGACATTCTAGAACAAATTTTGCCTCAGTTTACATTCTGTGCAACCCCATTGAGATCAGTAAGTGGGTCTCATGATACGTCTATGCTACAAGTTTGAGGTGTGATTCCCAGTTTGCATACACATACTTGTGGTAACTTGATAGGAGTGAGTGCAAATATAAATACTAGCATAGATGCAATGTTCATCCATCGTTGTCGATGAAGGCCTCAACAACTCATTTGTTCGATGACCGGGTTCTGTGCGTCCGAAGATGACTGATCAGTCCGATTCAGGCGTGGAATGTCCTGTCATGCATCGGGCAGACATGTGATGGCACTGTCGATGATGTGCGGGCAGCTCTGGACTTGCACAGCTCACATTATCTTTCAGCCTCAGCAGTACGCTTCGCCTCAGAGGTATTACTGCCTGTGTGAATGAGGCTGAGTCATGCTGGATGGTTCAGTGTGAGGGTTTCCCATGTGACGGTGTTGATCTCGAGGGACTTCAGAGAGGTCTTCAGCGTGTCCTTGAACCACTTCTTTTGTCCTCCATGGGAGCGCTTTCCCTGGGTGAATTCTCCGTAGAAGAATGTGCTTAGGAATGCGCTCATCTGACATTCTCACGATATGTCTGGTCCATCTGGTCTGGGCTCTCATCAGCAGTGTGTGAACTGATGGCAGACTGGCTCTGGTAAGGACTTCAGCATCGGGCACTTTGTCCTACCATCTGATTTTTAGAAGCTTTCGCAGACAGGAAATGTTGAAGTGATTGAGCCTTCGTGCATGACTTCGATAGACAGTCCACGTCTTGCAGGCATACAGCAGAGTTGGAAGCACCGCTGCTCGGTAGACCTTCAGCTTCGTTGGTAGGCTGATCCCTCGACGTTCCTAGACATTGGAGCGCAATCGGCCAAATGCAGAGCTGGCTTTAGCAATTCTGCAGTTTACTTCATCATCGATTTGACACTGCTCGGGAAAGGGTACTGCCCAGGTACGTGAAGTGGTCCACTGCCTGAAGTCTCTGTCCATTTACAGTGATGGATGGTTCTGAGTATGGAGCGTGGGGAGCTGGCTAGTGCATGACCTCAGTTTTCTTGATGTTAATGGTGAGACCAAAGTTGTTGCATGCAGATGAAAACTTGTCCATACTGGCTTGCATTTCTGGCTCTGTACTAGAATTCAGAGCACAATCATAGGCAAAGAGAGTCTCGAAGTACAGTTTCCTTCACCTTGGTGATGGCATGCAGTCGCCTCAGATTGAATAGTTTCCCGTCAGTTCTGTACTTCAGGCCTACTCCTTCAGTGCAGTGTTGAAAGGCATCAGTCAGATGGCAGATAATATCATGCTGAACAAAATGGGTGCTAAAACATACCCTTGCTTGACGCCGTTGGTGACTGGGAAGGCCTCAGATGTTTCACCGTCATCCAGGACATGAGCCACCATACCATGATTAAATTGATGTACCATTCGTATGAATCTGTCTGGACAGCTGAATTTTGACATGATCCTCCACAGGACCTGGAGACTGACAGAGTCAAACGCTTTTGTGAGGTCCACAAAAGTTGTGTAGAGTTCACGATTCTGCTTTTGACATTTCTCCTGTAGTTGACATGCAGCGAAGATCATGTCAATAGTCCCACATCCCTTGCGGAAGCTTCACTGTGATTCTGGCAGTAAGCCCTGCTCCAGGTGAGTGATCAATCGGTTCAACAGAACCCGTGCAAGAACCTTCCCCGCTGTAGAGAGCAGTGAGATTCCACGGTGATTGTCGCATACCTGGCGATTGCCCTTCCTCTTATAGAGGTGCACGATGGACACGTCTCTAAATTCCTGTGGAATGGATCCCTGCTTCCAGAAGGAAACAGCTCAGTGAGTTTCCATAGCAGCACGGGTGCACCGACTTTGTACACCTCTGCTGGTATGGCATCTGACCCTAGGGCTTTGCCACTTGACAGCTAGTTGATGGCTTTCTTCACTTCGTCCTCTTCTGGTGAAGCATCCATGGAGTCATTAACTGCAACCTGGGGCATCTTGTCAATGGCCTCATCATTGATGACTGAGGGGCAGTTGAGAACTGCTTCAAAATGTTCAGCCCATCTCTGGAGAATCTGCGTCTTCTCTGTAAGAAGCACAGTGCCATCAGCTATGCAGGGGTGTATGGGGTTGTCAGGGAGGGGTAGTACCTCTGATGGGGGAGCAGTCGCACTCCTAGCAGCAGCTCATCCACTTTGGTCCCCACTTGACACCCAGTTCTCACCTGTGGCTCCAAGTAGCTGTCAGCATGCGACAGCGGCCACACCCCAGAAACCATCTCGACTGGCGGGCTAACCCAGGTGAGGGCAGCTGATGAGTCTGAGACCCTCAGTGAGTTAGGGCCTGTCTACCCATTGCATGCAAAGGCTGGATCCAGCTGACTGAGGAAACCTGGTTCAACGGTCAGGAAGGCGGTGACAGCAAGCGTTGTGGAACGCTCAAAAGCATGACAAGACACGTAGGCATCCTGGTCATCCACTGCGCCCTGCCCTAGCTCCAGCCATCTCGACTCTTGTCCAGCCACTGGATACAGATAGGAACTGGGAAGAGAGAGTGAGGTTGACGTCACGCAACTCTCCCTCACTTTAATCCAATTCACACGCAAGTCTCGACATCATATCATATCTCATCATATCAAGTCCTGTGGCGATGGGCGAGCGACGAAGCAGTAGGTGTGGATACACTGGGAGCTGTAGCCGCAGACCTGTACACAGGCGGCTCAGGTATAATGGTCGTTCCTCACTGACCGAAGCAGCAGTGGAGCTCGGCGCCTTCTTGAGTGACTGAGCAGCCCTATTCAGGATTGCACTGCTCACCTCCGTAGAATGAGGAGGGGGCTACAAAAGGTGCCCTAAACATTGCCTGCTTCTGATCACCAGTACGGTCTTCCACCTCCGTACCCGTAACAGGACTTTGTGGATGCATCCCCGTTCCAAGCACTGGCATCTGATTGACCTTATCATCAGGAGAAGGGACAGACAAGATGTCAAGGTTACAAAAGCTATGTGCGGCGCTGACTGTTGGACGGATCACAGGCTCATAGTATCCAAAATGAAGCTCCGTATCATGCCGAAGAGAAGACCACAAGGCTGTAAGGCTCTCAAAAGGATCAACGTGTCGAAGCTGAAGAACAGCCGCATCACTCTAAATCTAGCGGAAGACCCAGGAATGAGCTTGCTGATCTTCGCATTGAGGATGACACCGAGAAAGACTGGGAGCGATTCCGCAACACTGTCCATACAGCTGCATCAAAGATAGTGGGCCCTCCACATGCAGGCGGCAAGACTGGTTTGATGAAAATGATGCAGAAATCCAGGCCTTACTTGCTGAGAAGCACCGCCTGCATCGTGCATATCAGAACGACCCATCCTCAGCGGCAAAGAAGACCGCCTTTATCAACGCTCGCAGAACAATACAGAACCAACTGCGCAAAATGCGGGACTTGTGGCTGAGCGCCAAAGCAGATGAAATACAGGCGTATGCGGACAGGAACAACTATAAGCAGTTCCATGAAGCCCTCAACACACTCTATGGTCCACAGTCTTCTGGGAGCTTTCCCCTCTTGAACTCTGATGGCACTGTGCCATCAGAGCACAAGCAGTAATGGTACAGCTTAGCTGTTCCGAGTACATACCCAGGTAATTCAGGTGGGTTTGTGCTTGGCATGGCTAAGCTGTGCCGCCACTGCCTCTGCTGCTGGGGCTACACTACTATTTGTACTCAGAATAATTCTCATCGACTCAAGCTAGCATGAGTCTCGTCTACACAAGCAGGGAATCACCCTCCCCCAGATCATAGTGTAGACATAGCCTCAGTTCTATAGGTATAAATCCCCAGTGTTATTCTGAATTTACACTGGTGTATCTGACATCCGCCTCATACATTTAAGCAAAAAATTAGACCCAAACAGGCCTATTGTATGAGCAAAGAAATTGAACCTTCTCAAAACTCAGCTTTCTGGACAGCATTGTGCAGATCAGTTTTCAGAGAAAAACAATGCTTACAAACATTTTGGGGCACATTTCCCCTCCAGAATTTTCACACTTTAATCAAAACTCTGGGTTAATGAAAGAACCAGTTATGTCCCTCTGCACTGAAAGAAGATCTGCTCCTGTGGAGTTTCTAAGGACTTGTCTATACTTACTGGGGGACAGATGAGCAGCAACCAATGCATCGACGATCAGTTTAGTGGGTCTCATGAAGACGCGCTAAATTGACTGCAGATCACTCTCCTGTCAACTGCTGTACTGCACTGGATTGAGAAGAGTAGGGGGAGCTGACAGGAGAGCCTCTTCCATCGATGTCGTGTAGTGTGACCCCACAGGAAGTAGATCTAAATTATATCTATTTGAGTTACACTAGTTACGTAACTCAAATTGCGCAGCTTAGATACAATTTCCCCTGTAGTGTAGCCAAGGCCTAAGCTCTGCTTTAGTGGAGAGTCAGGATCCAGCCCTGAGGGACAAGGTGAATAATTAATAATAGAATGTACATTCATTCAGAGATCTTGGTTTTGGTTCTAATACAGTTCGTTTAATTTTCTTATTGAACAAAATCTCAACATATTTTGGGGGGTGATGTGTGAGGCAGGATTGCTCAGAACAAGAAACATTGCAGAGTGGTATGTTGGGTACGTGACACACACACCCTACCTACCATAATCTTAGCTTGTTGCAGTTCCTTTCCCTCTTCTTATCCAACAGCACACAGCAGGCTCCTCCTCTGCTGTATCCCCTGTCTCTCTCTCACACACACACACCCCTTTGGCACCTACAAAATGCTGCTGCTGCCTTCCCTACATCCTCATCTCTTTTTCTGCTTTCTGCCCCACCGCAATACAGGACAGGCTCCAAAATTTTTCTCCTTTTATGTCCCTTCTCTATGCAGACTCCTGCAATCCCAGCACACTGTAACTTTCCTAATGACCAATGTCCATTGCAGATATCCATACTGACACTTACGTAAAGAAGACCTCATTTGCTATCCCAGGCTGCAGATAAGAACTGCTTCTTTTTAATGCTATAAGGTCTACAGTAGTAGATGTCTCTACTTTCTGCTTCACTTCCTATGTAATGGACAGCAGGGCTCTATAAACATTCTTAGCTCTGTTTACAGGTTTCTCTAAAAAGACTCTTGTACTTATTTATTGAACAGTTGAAAGTGTTGAAAACAACACTTTTTGGCATAGTGAATTCCTATACATTGAGTCTAATCAAAAGCCTGCTGAAGTCAATGGAAAGACACCTACTGACTTCAATGAGCTTTGAATGAAGCTCCAGTATTAAAGTTTTCAGTGCCAAATAAATAAAAAGTAAATACATTTGATGCCCTCAGTGCCACAGTAGTAGGGTTTCAAACAGTGTGGGGCCCTTATTGGGATATATTTTAATTTAATATAAATATTTAACTTTTTATAGCTTGGCTAAGAGAATCAGAAAATGATAATAGTATAAATAGCTGAACAGTGTTAGCAGCAAGGAGGAAGTAGAATTATTTAGTTTGGGACAAAGAGTAATAGTAAGAAATTAAGAAGGAAAATGTCAGAAAATTCTCCTGACAGTGAGTGAAATGCATTAATATTGCAGAATAATCTCCCAAAGAGTAGTGAAAGCCCCAGTGTTCAGAGCACTGAAATTTAGACTGGAGTGGGAGATAAACTAGATGAGCTAATATGCCATTTACGTGTCTAACTTCTTTGATTCAATATCCTTCATGCTGAATTGTCTTCTTAACCAGATACATTACAAGATGTTACTTATTTTTATAACATGTTACTGTGACAATCATGCAAGAGACTAGTTTTGCAAAGGATCCCTGAGAATTTTGATGTCCCAATGCTAATGAAAACTAGGGATATCTCAGAGGCAGTGTGCTTGGCTCAGAGAAAAGGATAACAACTATGCCCCATATGCAGGGGTGGCTCCAGGCGCCAGCATGCCAAGCACATGCTTGGGGCAGCAAGCCGTGGGGGACGCTCTGCCGGTCGCCGCGAGGGTGGCAGGCAGGTTGCCTTCGATGGCATGCCTGTGGAGGGTCTGCTGGTCCCACAGCTTCGGCAGACCTCCCGCAGGTGTGCTGCTGAATCCGTGGGACCAGGGACCTCCCGTAGGCAAGCCGCCGAAGGCAGCCTGCCTGCCGTGCTTGGGGCGGCAAAATGCCTAGAGCCGCCCCTGCCCATATATCCCTTCTACCTAACACTGGGATAGAACCACAACAGCAAATGGCAGAGAGAGAGGATGTATCAACACGAGAAAAAGAGAGGGCTCCAGAAAAACAAAGAGAATGGTCACCTTTCCACTGGAGTCATATTCCTTGGCCTGTGATGGTATAAGTCAGTGAACACCCTAACCTGCTACATGGAGAGAATCAGCTTCTGTGTTTACAGGGAAAACTAAAACATTTATTTCTGAGGTGTCTGGAAAAAAGAAAAGAGTTTGGGGCTGAGATGGTTAAGAGGGTTATGACAGTTTATAGGAAGTTTGACAAACAGTAACTAAGACACAAAATCTAAAAACAGAGCTTTGGTGACACAACCCACCTCATATGTATTTGATATCATAATACTTTGCTGGTGACAGCACACATGTAGTGGCCACATTATAGTATCACAGTTGATTGTTACTTAAAACAGGCAATAAGTAGAAGGAGCAGATGAAGCTGAAAAGATATACTTTGTTTCCATGCAAATGTTATTGGTAATAAAACAAAAAAGATAGAGGAGAGAAAAAAAGCAGGAATCTGTTTGTAAATGGAATAGTTTTCAAAGTGATTTACGAGGAGTCTTCTGTTCTTCTGAGCTTTAAGAGGGCAATTCCACTGACCATTAATGTGCACATTGTTTTGCTTTTTGAAATGCCAGCCTGAAGGATGAGGTGGCAGCATATAACTGGCCATTAGCGAGGACATTAATAGTTCTGAAGTAATATTCTAGCTTAATGGGTTCTGAAAATAGGGTTACTACTGTACATTTCCTTTACCTTTAAAATGAATTTTTCGTGTGAAGGTAACATCATAACTTCCCATTTGGATTTTGTGGTGTATTAGCAGTTAAAATCAGTGAAAAAGATGGGGCCCTGTCTTTAGGGGCTAATAAAGGAAGATGTCGGGGTAGTTAAGCACTTACCTAGACAAGTCGTGGAATCTCCACCATTGGAAGTTTTTAAGACTTAATACTTAGTCTTGCCTCAGTGCAGGGGATTGGACTAGATGGCCTGTCAAGGTCCCTTCCACTCCTATACTTCTATGTTTCATCAGGGGCCGAAGCCTAAATAGTTCCTTTAATCAACTTTTTAGAGAATTCCTGTAATTGCAAGTGTCAGCCTCTTCCCACAGGGCATATGGTACATTAGCCATTGATTCTCCATCACAGTATGAAATGAGAGGTTGACGACTACTTTTAAACGTAGATCATAATACCCAAGGACATTGCCACATCCAGGTCTCCTGCGCACAGAGTGACTTTCACTTATGGTTAGTCATCATCACTTCCAATCCCACTCCTCCTTTGAAGCTGTGTTTGATTAGCTTGTTTTTGCATTGTACATTGCTTTTTTCTTTTACAAAAAAGTACTGGATGGCATAACTCTAAGATCTTTGTAGGATTTGGTATTTTACAGTCAGCCTTGAAGGATGCTAAATTTAAGAGTAAGGAAACAGTAATTAAAAGTGATTAGGACAAGAAGCCTTGATGCTATGAAATGTTGACTCAATTGTTCTTGACATAGGCAGAACCAGGCAGCAGGTTTTGATTATAGCTTTACTTGCTATTTTAATAAACATGAACCAGTATTCAAACTTTTAATATCCTGCTGCTTAACTATTTCCAAAAAGCTATCCAGCTCTTTTACACAGCCCTTGTTTAAAATTTTTAATTTGTTTGGCTCTGTCTCTGCTTTGAGAAGTTGTAGCCTCATGGTAACTCTTTTATAAGTTCATTTCCAGAATCACAAGCAATTGGTTTTTTCAACTAAGTGTTTCCGCATGTGCCAAAAGTGTCAGAGCTGACAGCTTCCCTGCACTGTTTTATCTGGTTCCCACAGTACGTATGAGAGACAAACACAGGAATGTGTCTGGTGCTGATTATGCCCATCAAGGATACAATGATACTTACAGCTCTTCCAGGAAGCGGAGATTGTGCAGGGGGTTCGAGGGCAGCTTAGTGATGTTGTTCATACTGAGATCACTGTAGGGGAAAACAGACAGAGCCTTAGTATGGCATGCCACAAGTGTGGTATCCAGCTGCTCATTCCACACATTTTTAAGTAGTACATTAACAAAAATTACTTCCTCTGCCATGACTGATGAATCATTATCTAGTTAGCATTTTAAACATTTTTCTTTCTTAAGAAGACAGTTTTGTCAAACAAAATATATGCTGTAGCCCATCCACTTTCCAAAGATTCAGGAATGTTTCATTATGCTCGATAAATAAGCTGGTGTGCTAAACAATCTTTTTAGTTGAAGTTACTTTAATAAACCACTATACCATATTACCATTTATTTGGAATAATAAAAGGAAAGGAAATACATTTGTTTTAAGACTGTAGCATATTCTTGAGTTACTAAAAGTAGAAAAACTAAGCTGTACAAAACCAAGAAATCTGCATTTTTATTGACACTTCATGAATATGGAATATACTGCTTTTGTAATACAACGTGATGTACAGTGCTATTGATTTTGTCCTAAGTTACTTTAGGTATCTTGTAAAAATAAATATTTTGATTAAAAGAAATGGAATTAAAAATACATTCCTCTTTTACAGGTTCTCAAATTGCATTAAATAAGAGAAATGAACCATAAAACAAGGGCGTAATGTGATCCTGCTATGTAGCACACTTCCTGGTGGGGTTCCACAGTAGTTCCTGGCACAGGAAACCACTAGCCTTCTAAACTCTGGTCAGACCTCAATCAATTTCTGTTTTAGGCTAAGTTCCATGTAATTAAATTTTATTCTGTTTTTATTTGTATAGGTTTCTATCAGTCTTTCCCATACTTCTACCATATCATCGGAGTTGGCATACCACAAGAGTAAATGTAATAAAATAGATTGCATAACAAAATACAGTAGACAAGATAGGATGACATCCTAAAATAGGAATAGCATGGTTAAAATCAAAACATATTTCAGATCTGTATATTATACACAAGTATTTATACTACCTATTAACCTCCAATTTTTTATAAGTTATTAAAAAGTGCTCCATTAGAATCTTTATATGATTTTTCAATGACTGACTTTTCTTTTCCAGCATCTGGGAGATCCTGAGATAAGCAAATGATCTGAATTTATGTATGTGGACATTTAAAATTCCTATTAATCACCTCCTGCTTCACATTATGGAATAAATGTTCTCAGCCATCAATCTTTAAAATTCAGTATTTGATCTTCTACTGTATTGATGTTTCCCTGAAAATGTACAATTGAAAAACATAGTTGGAGTACAGAATCAAAATAACAGGGAACTGTTTTAATATTTCACAACCATTATCAAATCACTCATAGAAGTAGGCCTCTGTGTATTCTCTTTAAAATCAAAATGATTAATCAGGAAGCAGTTTAGTTATTAATTCACATTTTTACTGTAATATTTCATCACCTAATTCTTTCATGCCATTGGTAGCGGACTACCCTTTCATTTTGGCAAAGGAATAAAAGATTTTATTTTGGCAAAAGAACAAAAATATAGATGCTGAAATCCCATCAGCTGAGTGAATTATAGGTTAACGAATAATAAGGTACAAAGCATTATGTTAAGCAAAATCAGTTGGTGCATGCATTTTCTGCACAGGTCTTAATGGGATTTTTTTAATAAATATTCTTGCTCATATTTTATAATTTAAAATCCAAATGCTGATGACACCTGAAAACAGGAGTAATGCATCCTGAAACAGGAGTGTTTATTGGGTATACTACAAAAACAGCTTTAATGTGAGCTCTGGCTCACACAGACCAAAGCTAGCTCTCTTGACTAACTGATTCCTCTTAATAGTAGGATTAATCTGCACAGCAGGGATGATACATGTACAACCCCGAGGACCTTAACTATCCTAACTCCTAGGGTGCAGCTGGTAATACCTGTCACAAGCACCCTACAGACTGGCTCATCTGCAACATCTTAGAGGGTCAGAACATAGGCAACCCAGCTTTCATTCCTTGCTCCTGCTGTGGACTGTGGACATCCACCAGAACAGTACAAGTCACTCTCAATATACAAAAACTTTTAGAAATTTCTTTAAAACTACCAGTTAAATGAACATTTTATTCTCTCTCTTTCTGTGTGTATACACACCACTTTGCCTCTTCCCTCTTTTCTTAGCTTCTCTGTTTTTACAACATAACACAAAACAAAAATATTTGTCTGCAACAGGACCACAAAATGTTATCCATAAAATAAGTTTACCCATAGTTAACAGAACAACAGAAATGCATACCTCACGGGAGCACATTACTTACATACTTGCCCAATAAAGCCTTACATGGCCAATTTTTCAATAGCATGGAAGTGCTGGTGCACATCGAAGTCTAGGTCTTTACTGGCATATGCCATTACACATTTGCACCAGGCAGTTGTGTTTAGAAGCGGGTTACTCCTTTGGGCCACTTATACCACTTGTCCAGCCATGGTGGAAGTCAGATAGGAGGCAATGGATGTGGTTTAATTAGGCCACAACTTTATTCACTTAAAATATCTGGGAGTATCTGGTGACAAATTGTACCCTGCAGGAGGTCATCATCATTTCCACATAATCTCCAACCTGGTCCCTGCCATCCCATTCCTGTAATCCCTACTGTCTTGCCCTTGTATGAGGCAAAAGAGGGCTCAGCTCCCCACTGCTCCAGATGTAGAAGCCCCAAGACCCCCTTTCTTAGCTCTTTTAAAGAGGCTAAAAAAAAAAAAGAGGGGGTTGGCTCCCCGATGTACAGGATATAGGAACCCAACCTCCCCTTATTCAGCTCCCTTACAGGATGCTTTTCTTCAAACCCTTTTCCAGTCCATTTTATCAGATAACCATATCCCTTCCATACAGAGTACCCACATTGGACATCCACCTCAAGTTTTAGATACTAAGTTGAGACATTATAACCTAACCCTCCTGCCCACCCCACTGGGTCCCAGACTTACTGTGAAAAAATCTACCATGCCCAACGCAGCTGTTAGGGAAAAATTCCTTCCCAGCCTCCAAGAAAAAGGGCAATTACCATAATGCCCACAGTTGTTCATGAGGGAACTTGGTCCTTTTGCAAATTTCATGGGTGGGTGGGTATCGCCATCCCAATCCTGGTAAAAGAGGGCTTCTCTGGGGCTGCATGGGGTATAAATGCTCCCCTATTCTTCTAGTAAGCAGGAAGGGCCAGTGATCCACCCCTAAATTGAGCTCAGCTGCTTCCTGCCCTTCCTGTCCATCACTTTCCACTTCCTCCTTATCTCCCTGTTGTAAGGGATAGTCCTTAAAGGGGAAACAACTATTTTCCTCCAGCCAGCCGGACAAGGACCTCCATACATGAAGGCTGCAGTGAGAACATTTTGTGCATGCACCAGAGCCTCTATACACTAAAAATGTCCCATATAAAGTCGAATTAGCCTGTCTGCCATTTGGGCTAATTCCTGCCATTGTGTGTAGTGATTCAGCAAGACTGCACAACCCTTACTCTTACTGGTGAACACTTATGCATGAGAAAAGTCCCTGTGAAGTCAAAGGGACTACTTATATGAGTAACAGTTCCACAATTGGGCCTGTTGAGTTAACATAGGCAGCCACAGAAGGTCATATCAGCAATGCTGTAAACTCGTAGAGTTTGGGCAGTCAAACAGAAATTCTCAATAGTGCCCAAAGAGACCATGTCATAAACAGATAGCAAAGGGTTAATGTCTCTTTCACCTATAAAAGGGTTAACAAACAGTAACCTGAGACACCTGACCAGAGGACCAATCAGGACACAAGACTTTTTCAAATCTGGTTGGAGGGAAGTTTTGGGTGTGAGTCCTTTGTTCTTGGTCTGTTCTTTTTCTTGTCTCTGAGAGTGATCTTTCTATCTCCTGGCTTTCTAATCTTCTGTTTCCAAGTTGTAAGTACAAGGATAGTAAGACAATAGGTTTATATTGTTTTATTTGTATTTACATGTGTGTAGTTGCTGGAATGTGTTAAATTGTATTCTTTTTGGATAAGGCTGTTTATTCATTTTTTTCCTTTAAGCAATTGACCCTGTATATCGTCACCTTAATACAGAGACCATTTTATGTCCTTTTTCATTCTTTTTATATAAAGCTTTCTTTTTAAGACCTGTTGGAGTTTTTCTTTAGTGGCGACTCCAGGGAATTGAGTCTGCAGCTCACCAGGGGATTGGTGGGAGGAAGAAGTCAGGGGGAAAAATCTCTTTGTGTTAGATTTACTAAGCCTGACTTTGCATACCCTCTGCGTGAGGGGGGGGAGAGAGGTTAGATCTCTCGGTGCTTGTGTTTCAAGGACTTGAAGCAGGGAGGGTGGAATCCCTTTGTTTAGATTCACGGAGCTTGCTTCTGTATATCTCTCCAGGAACCCAGGGAGGGAACACCTGAAGGGGAGGAGGGGGAAGGGAAATGGTTTATTCCCCTTTGTTGTGAGACTCAAGGAATCTGAGTCTTGGGGTCCCCCAGGGAAGGTTTTGGGGAGACCACAGTGAGCTAGGCACTGTATAATTCCTGGCTGGTGGCAGCAATTACCAGGTCCAAGCTGGTAACTAAGCTTGGAGGTTTTCATGCTAACACCCATATTTTGGACGCTAAGGTCCAGATCTGGGAAGAAATGTTATGACAGACCAATAAAGGAGACTCCCAGTTAACTTGCCAGGCTTTGGATCATGTTCCAAGAGGGAACAGACTTCAGGACAAGGAGCATGTCTATCGGTTTAGATAACTGCATTCATGCTCCCTATCAGCACTAAGAGCTAGCTGGTAGACAGTGATCTTATGCATTGCTCCTATTGGGAAAAGTAGTAAAGAGTGTTTTGGATTGTCTTATGGAACTCTGGTCTACACTAGCAGGGTTCTTTTTTCAAAGTGTGCATTTTCTGTCCCCTCCTTCTCCCAGTCTCTGCTAGCTATCTCTCTTCAGCACCAGGACAGAATCTGACTCTTGCGTGAAGAGAAGAGGGAATGGAGGATGCTTGTAAAATAGTATTTTCAATGTCATGATAAAACAAAACTTCAAATTAAAGGACCAAGTCCTCAAATGACTTCAACAAAGCTACAGATCTGGCCCAAAATCTATAGCATTTTCCAATTCACACACTGGAAACAAAATAACTAAAGCCACAAGCATTTCTATTCAAATTTAATACACTCTTGCTTGCCATAATGATAAATAAATCATATAAAAACACAGTTAAACTTACAATTATTAGAATCCCACTATCCTTTTAACATATTTTTACAATAGGGAAACATAATGCCATGTATTACCATTAAAATGCATGTGCAACTCCCTCTGATATCAGTGGGAATTCTGCCAAGAAAATAACTGCTGAAGGCAGTATATGGCTCATAATGTGAATAAATATAACATCAGACAGAAACATTTTTAAATTAATGCACCACTAAATTAGGCTAGAGTACTGCAACTGGCAAGAGGAAATTTGAGAGAGAGCAAGAAACAAAACAAACAGCAGCAGCCCATCAGTCTGAATTCTTAAACCAGTTATCCAGGAGTTGACTAGGAATCATGTCAGGGAACAAACAACATCTTTGCAGAAAATACAAAGATTTGCATGAATAATTGCAGAGGCAATGGTACTCATTGCAATGATATCTTTCTTAATTATACCCTGTGCCAGTCTGCCACCAGTGTAGTAATTAAATTACTTCCAAACACATCTGATTTGCTAGGTGTCCCTATAGGCATTGAGTAACATTTTCTGTAGGAAATCCTGCTGAATACCAAGGGCTAAATTTTCAAAAGGATAGCACCAGAAACCAAATTGTGGTGCAAGTTTGGGTATTTGAGCCTATAACTACTTGATTTGCACATGCAGCCTGGTAGCTGAGAGGCATGTGCTCAGATATGAACCCATTTTGCAACTACAAAGAGGGAGACTGAGCCTTAGCTCAGCTCAAAATAGACTGCAGAGGATAACCAGGAATGGTAGTCAAATCTTAGTCTAATTAATCTAAATTCAAGTGTTTCCTTCCCAGCAGGTGACCTAAAGTATGAATACATTTTTCTCTTTGCTGATTTACAACATCGAGGGCTAAAGTTTTGAAGACTGTCAGCATTCAAAATGGGCACCAAATTTTCACATGCAATTTCTGTCACTGAACACTATCCAACGGGGTAACTGTATGCTCAGTCAGGATTATTTTGCATGCATTTTGTAATTCAACTGCGCAAATAAATCTTTTAAAAGTTTAGTCACAAGTCTGTGATCGCATTCAAAGGCAAACTCCTTCACTGTTACTGCTTTCCAAACTTATGAATTTTCCTTCACTTTTAAAAACTTTTCAGCATTCTCCATATAGCCATCCAAGTATTTGAGAGAAAGGGAAATCCAAGTCCTTCCTTTGACTGCTCAGGGTATATCTATACTTTTGAGCTGGGGGTTTGATCCCTAGCTCAAGGAGCTATACTTGTGCCAACTTTCACTGAGCTAGAGCATAAATACATCAATGCAAGTGACGGGAGGGACTAGCTGCCCCAGCTACATGCCTGTCCAAGACCCTAGGCATTTACTCAGGCCAGCTAGCTCATCCCACCACACGTGCTGCCACAGCTACAGTCTTTTTTAGCACGCTAGCTTGATGAGAGCTAGTATGACTGCATCTACTCAAGCTGGAAATTACACCTTCCAACTCAAAGTTTAGGCATACCCTCTGTGTGTGTGTGCACACACACACTAAACTACATGATGCATGATGTGGTAAAAAGGTTTCATTAGCATACGTTTGGGATGGGCACAGTACTCACAAGTAGTGAAGTCATTAGTGAGTTATGAAAGTCATTCAAAATGAATGTGGATTAGAATGTTTCTAGTCTCCCACACCATCACATTATTGTACATAGGCCACGTACTTCACAGCAAAGTTATTCAAGGACTATTTGTGGTGTCCTTCTAAATCCAGAGTCTTAGCCATTATTATTAGGTATTTGTAATTACAGTAGAGTCTAGAGGGCCCAGTCAAAAACAGAGTCCCATTGTGCTAGGCACTATAGAAACACAGAGACATTCCTTGAGCTCAACTGAATGGCTCAGAAACTGAAGAAAACCTACTATATATTTATGTCATCTCTAACCATCATTCTTCTAGATATAAAAATGTCCTCTATTTTTTGCCACTTTCAAAGATAGAAGCAAGTGCCATGTATCTTACTAGGAAGTTGAGAACCCGCATATTCCATTGCTATAAAGTTTCCATTTCTAGCAGTGAAAGGCCCAGAGCTCTCATATGTAAGACTGGTCACTGCTCCAGCACTGAATATATAGGTGCTGAAACTAGGAGTGCTGGGGGTGCTGCTGCATCTCCTGGCTTGAAGGAGTTTCCATCATATACAGGGTTTACAGTTTGCTTCGATGGCTCTCAGCACCCCCACTATTAAAATTGTTCCAGCGCCCCTGACAGAATATTACCCATTCTGCATTTCTGGCTAGTAATTAGGGCTGCAGGGAGAGGAATTCTCTTTGTGGAAGGTTATTTTTGAAAAACAATAGGTATTTCAGACTGCACCATAGAAATGGTCAACTTGTCTGTTTAAAGAGTCCAGCAGATCTTGAGTTTTCACCAAACGGTGCCATACCTGCAAACACTGCAAGACCAGGTATAGTCCAGAAGCATTGGTAAAAATAAAATATTTTTTTTCCAGATTTCTTTATTTATTGTCCCGTTAGGCATAATGCAGAATCTCCAGTTACCATACTTAAAACAAGTCATACCAGAGAATTTAACTTTTTTGCTGGAGTCTGGGAGTTTAACTAGCTTTCAACATATGCTAGAGAAGTCTTTAGCCGGAGGCCAAGCTAGTACTCTATTATTACCTGATATTACTGGGGACAATTAATTTCTTAAGATTGTATTTTAGAAAATCATTTACATCTACTAAACAAGGGCAAAAATCTATCCTGGGATATATGCATGGCTTCCACTGACTTTTGGAAAACTGTTCATCTGCCATTAGAATATATTTTTAAATGCAGAACATTACAATCTCTTTTTATCCATCACTAGGCTAGTCTAGAGAAACTCAGTATTACAGAGAAAATGCATTTAGCAACTTACCGATTTTTTACATTTATATCCTGAAAACTTTTAACAAGTTAAGCCAAAGCATAATTTATATAAATAGTCAAGAGGAAATACTGTTCTTGCTGTTAATTTTTTCCTTGGGCTTTCATTAGCTTAAGATAATGTACTAATGATTATTTTTATGGAGTCTTTGAAAGATAAAACAGCCTCAGGACAAAACACTGACAAGAGACTGAATATAAACAAGATACAACCCGTTCTGAGTGACTAGGAACAGCTACCCAAGCAATCCACTCTCAGTTAAATTGGACATTACCATGTATAAGGCAACGATGTTTCCAAGATATTCCCACCTTTTGAACACAGTATTGCTGTATTTTTACTATGGGCAGACTACCTTAACAGCTACTTAATACTGTGATGGAGTACCTTAATTTCTCAAAATATGCTGGTCTTTAATGCAAATCCATCATCACAGATATTAAAAGTAAGATTAAATATTGTTCCAAAATATTTATTTTTGGTTTGCCAACACTATGGTAATAATACTTAGCTCTTACACAGCACTTTTCATTCATTGACCTCAAAGGGCTTTAAAAGACAGGATAAGTATAATTATCATCATTTTGCAGAAGGGGAAACTGAGGCACAGTGGCACCATGCAGGCAGGTTAAAGGCAGGGTAAGAGCAAAAGACAAGTCTTCTGTCACCAAGTCCACTGGAGCACATTGTCTGCCCTATCATATTACACCTCTACCCTGATATAATGTGACCCGATATAACATGAATTCGGATATAACGTGGTAAAGCAGCGCTCTGGGGGGCAGAGCTGTGCGCTCCAGCGGATCAGTGCATCAGTGTGTTTGGCTCTGACATGCTGCTCTGAGCAGTGTGTTAAGGGTGCTGGGCTGGGGCCAAGGGGTTGGATAAGGGGCACAGGGTCTCGGGGGGCAGTCAGGGGAGACAGAGCAGGGGAGAGTCACAGCCTGAGGAGGGGAGCTGCAGTGCAGGGGAATGTCACACAGGTTCCAGCCAGAGCCGAGAAATTGTGGAAGACTGGTCCATGCAGGGAAGTTGTGGATCCAGGGCAGGGAGAGGTGCCCGTCCTAGACGGTATCTTCTAGATACCCCTGTCCCAGCGCTGGAGGGCTCGGCACACAGTGGGTCCTATTGGCAGGCTGCGCCTTGTTCACAGCAGCAGCAGGCAGGCTCTCTGGGTCCATAATGCGCCACACTACCTGCCCACAGTCAGAGGCTCCGTGCGCCCCCGTGGGCAGCTACCCGCAGCGTCCTTACCAGAGACAGGCGGCACAGGGCTCTGCAGAGGAGAAACGGGCTGAGCGTGGGCACACACCGGAGGAGCCATCCGCTGATGGCTCACCTTTCCTTGGCACCACATGGGCACGGGGCAGGGACCAGATGCACACGGGCACCTTGGGTGAGGCTGCCCGCCCTGCTCCCCCTCTCAGGCTCAGCGGCCATGCTGGGCTGGGAGTGCTCTGCGGACAGGGCAGTGGCCGCTAGGCCAGTTCCCTCTGCCCTGCCCCTGCGGGGCTCGCCCCAGCTGATGTGGTAGGAAAGCAGGTGTGAGCGCTTCCGTGCACCGGCTCCCCGGTGCAGCGCATGGCTCAGCATGGAAGTCTTGGGAGTGATTAGGGATGTGGAGGGGTTCTCAGTGCTCAGTCGGGGGAAGAAGTAGGTGGGGGTCAGATAGGGGCGGGGCTATTTGCTGACTGTTAATAATGGAGATGCTCAAGGTCAAAGCAAGTTCGATATAACGCAGTTTCACCTATAACATGGTAAGATTTTTTGGCTCTCGAGGACTGCGTTATATCGGGGTAGAGGAGTATTACCAACAGGCATTTAGAATGCAACCTCTCATCATCAATGGTAGAGAATTTGGTAACTGTCTTATAGATTATTGACATAAAACTAGCATAACTTTTATTTTAATTACTTCTTTACAGTGTCTGACAAAATGAGTATGCAAATAAGCAGTGATATTGCATTGCCAAATATTTAAGTACATAACCCCACAGAAGCATAGAAGCAGATCTGATCATATAAATAAGTGCTGTAAGAATTTTGTGACAATTAAATTATAGTACAGCTGACTTCACAGTACATCTGCAATGTTTACTGGGGTTCCATTGAAAATCTATGGTAAAAATGTGTTTTTCCACCAAAGGATTCAACCTTAGCATTTGGGAAAATCTTGTTCTAGAATTTAGCAGTTTTGCAGGGAGAAATATTTAAGATAGAGATGCAGTACACATCTTGAATACATTGTCTACAGAGATTTTTAAAATAACTAGCAAATGGAAATAGCATGACTACTTCTGCCTTTCTCTACACTGGTAACAGAAACAATCTAAACAAAAAGCTAAATCTTTAAAAATTCAGCCACACTTGCAGTAACAACATTTCAAAATAACCAAAGATCGATAACTGAGCCCATTATATTAGCTTTTCTAATCAATGGAAGGAAGGATATGTAGCATAAGAAGTTGATTTTTTACAGGAGGCTGTTGTTATTTAAGTATTTAAAATGCAAAGTTTGCACAAGAGTTTGCATTAAAATGTATGCTAAAAAGGTAAATGAGACTCGATTGTTGCATTAGGACAGATCTCATAAGGAGGGATATGTGTGTGCGCCTAACAGGTGAGGGGGGGATCTCAGCCTTTCATAGATTTATAGATTCCAAAGCCAGAAGGGGACTACGGTGACCATACATTCTGACCCCCTGTATAACACAGGCCATAGAATGTTCCCCAAATAATTCCTAGAGTAAATCTTTTAGAAAAATACCGAATGTAGATTTAAAAATTGCCACTGACCACAACCCGGGGTAATTGTTCCAGTGGTTAATACCCCCACTGTTAAAAAATGATGCCTTATTTCTAGTCTGAATTTGCCTAGCTTCAACTTCTAACCCCTGGATAATTTAACATCTTTCTCTGCTAGATTGAAGAGCCTATTAGCAATTTTTTGTTTCCCAGGTAGGTACTTATAAACTGTGATCAAGTCACTCCTCGTTTTCCAATACTTTAATCGTTATCATGGCTTTTCGCTGGATTCTCTCCAATTAATCAACATCCTTCTTCAACTGTGGACACCAGAACTGGACAAAGTATTCCAACAGCAGTTGCACCAGTCCCAAACACAGAGGTAAAATAACTTCTCTGCTCCTCCTTGAGATTGGTCTGTTAATGCATCCAAGGATTGCACTAGCACTTCTGGCCACACTGTTGCACACTGGGAGCTCACGGTTAGCTGATTATCCACTATGACCCCTAAATATTTTTCAGAATCACTGCTTCCCATTCTGTCAGTACAGCCCACAATCTTTATTCCTAGATGTATACCCTTATATTTAGCCATATTAAAATGAACAGTGTTTGCTTGTTCCCTTCTTACTAGGTGATCCAGATCACTAAGTATCAGAGACTTGTCCTCTTCATTAAGTACCACTCCCCTAATTTTTGTGTCATCTGCAAACTTAATAAGTGATGATTTTATGTTTGCCTCCAGACCATTAGAAATATGTTAAATACCATGGGGCCAAGAACTGATCCCTGAGGGACCCCATTGGAAACATAGCTCCTTAATGATGATTCTCCATTTACAATTCTATTTTGAGACTTATCCGTTTGCCAGTATTTAATCCATTTAATGAGTGTTAGGTTAATTTTATATTCTTCTAATTTTTTAATCAAAATGTTGTGTGGTAGAAATGAAATGCCTTACGTAAGTCTAAATATATTACCTCAACATTATTATCTTTATCAGCAAAATGTGTAATCTTATCAGGACAAGAGATCAAATTAGTTTGACAGGATCTATTTTCCATAACCCCATTAATTTGCATTAATTATATTACCTTCCTTTAATCCTTCATTGATAGAGGCCTGTATCAGCCACTACATTATCATTCCTGGGATCAATGTCAGACTGACAGGCCTGTAATTACCTGGGTTATTCCATTTATAGTATTCCAAAATTTATTGAAAATCAGCATTAATGATTCTGCAAACTCCTCAGCCAGCTCTTTTAAAACACTTGGGTGCAGGTTATTTGGACTTGCAGATTTATAAATGTCTAACTTTAGTAGCTGCTGTTTAACACCATCCTTGGGAAGCAGCATGTATTTCTCCCCTACCTGTCCCTGTTCCCAGACCGGCTCTAGGCACCAGCAAACCAAGCATTTGCTTGGGGCAGTACAATTCCAGGGGCGGCACTTGCACTCTCAGAGAGTTTTGGTTTTTTTTGCTTGGGGCGGTAAAAAGCCTAGAGCCTGCCCTGCCTGTTCCCTCCAGAGATGCTAGTTCCAGCAACATCACTTGCCTGGAGTAGATCATGGGCCACATCCTCAGGTAATGTAAATCATTGTAGCTCCATTGAAGCCCATGAGAAGGATCTGGCCCATTGTGATTCTTGGGGATGGGGGAAGCTACACGAGAAATGCTCTACACTCTTTCCCTTGCTTTGCGCCCTCACATAGGGCTAGGCACAGTTGAACCCACCTGTGAATACCACATAACTGATCCAGATAAACCATTCCTATCAAATCAGAACTGAATTTAACCCAAAAAACCTCAGAGAGAACAATGAGGTGTCTCTGTGGCACTTTAAAGACTAACACATGTATTTGGGCATAAGCTTTCATGGGCTAAAACCCACTTTATCAGATGCATGGAGAGAAAAATACAGTAAGCCCAATATATATATTACAGCACATGAAAAGTTATGAGCTGCCTTACCAAGTGACGGATCAGTGCTAACGAGGCCAATTAAATCAAGGTGGAAGTGGCCTATTGAATTGAATAGGCCTCGATGGCACTGACCCCTCACTCGGTAAGGCAACTCCTATCTTTTCATATGCTGTAATATATATACTGCTTACTGTATTTTTCACTCCATGCATCTGATGAAGTAGGTTTTAGCCCACGAAAGCTTATGCCCTCCTGGCAACCAGCAGGGCGCCCCCCGTGGCTTGCCGCCCCAGGCACGTGCTTGGTGTGCTGATGTCTGGAGCCGCCCCTGGTGGGGTGTCATTTATTGTACTTAGCTAATATATTACAAGGCTTAAACAAATAGTGGAATATTGTAACACACAGCAGCAGGCAGAGCTGATTAAGTGAGAAAAGAATGAGATTTGCTCCCAAATATAATGAATATATTTAGTATTATTATTTTTTAAATAATATTTATATAATTTGTGTTTCTGCCTTTCTAATTAAAATATACTTCTCAAGTAGCACAGAGTCCCTATTTCTCCTATTCAAATGTATAAACTGAGCTCTAAGAACATAAGAGCATAAGAACAGCCATACTGGGTCAGACCAAAGGTCCATCTAACACCGTATCCTGTCTTCCGACAGTGGCCAATGCCAGGTGCCCCAGAGGGAATGAACAGAACAGGTAATCATCAAGTGATCCATCCCCTGTTGCCCATTCCCAACTTCTCGCAAACAGAGGCTAGGGACACCATCCTGGCTAATAGCCATTGATGAACCTTTCCGCCATGCATTTATCTAGTTCTTTTTTGAACCCTGTTATAGTCTTGACCTTCACAACATGCTCTGGCAAGGAGTTCTATATTTTGACTATGCATTGTGTGAAAAAATACTTCCTTTTGTTTGTTTTAAATCTGCTGCCTATTGATTTCATTTGGTGGCCCCTAGTTCTTGTGTTATGTGAAGGAGTAAATAACACTTCCTTATTTACTTTCTCCAAGCCAGGCATGATTTTATAGACCTCTATCATATTCCCCCTTAGTCCTCTCTTTTCCAAGCTGAAAAGTCCCAATCTTATTACTTTCTCCTCATACAGAAGCTGTTCCATAACCCTAATAATTTTTGTTGCCGTTTTCTGAACTTTTTAAAGTCCGATATATCTTTTTTGAGATCGGGCAACCACATCTGCATGCAATATTCAAGATGTGGGTGTACCATGGATTTATATAGAGGCAATATGATATTTTCTTTCTTATTATCTATCCCTTTCTTAATGATGCCCAACATTCTGTTCACTTTTTTGACTGCTGCTGCACATTGAGTGGATGATTTCAGAGAACTATCCACAATTACTCCAAGATCTCTTTCTTGAGTGGCAACAGTTAATTTATACCCCATCATTTTATATCTATAGTTGGGATTATGTTTTCCAATGTGCATTACTTTGCATTTATCAACACTGAATTTCATCTGTTATTTTGTTGCCCAGTCATCCAGTTTTGAGAGATCTTTTTGTAGCTCTTCTCAGTTTGCCTGGTTCTTAACTATTTTGAGTAGTTTTGTATCATCTGCTAATTTTGACACCTCACTGTTTATCCCTTTTTCCAGATCATTTATGAATATGGTGAATAGGACTGGGCCCAGTACAGACCCCTGGGGGACACCACTATTTACCTCTCTCCATTCTGAAAACTGGCCATTTTATTCCTACCCTTTGTTTCCTATCTTTTAACCAGAACCAATCCATGGGGGGGATGGATAGCTCAGTGGTTTGAGCATTGGCTTGCTAAACTCAGGGTTGTGAGCTCAATCCTTGAGGGAGCCACCTAGGGATCTGGGGCAAAAATCAGTACTTAGCCTGCTAGTGAAGGCAGGGGGCTGGACTCAATGACCATTCAGAGTCTCTTCCAGCTCTATGAGATAGGTATATCTCCATACATTTTTTAGTTATATTTTATTCCCTATTATCCTATGACTGCTTACTTTGCTTGAGAGCCTTTGGTGAGGGACCTTGTCAAAGGCTTTCTGAAAATCTTAGTACACTATATCCGCTGGATCCCCCTTGTCCTCATGCTTGTTGACCCACTCAAAGAATTCTAGCAGATTGGTGATGCAGCATTTCCCTTTACAAAAATCATGTTAACTCTTCCCCAACAAATTATGCTCACCTGTGGGTCTGGCAATGTTCTTTACTATAGTTTCAACCAGTTTACTCAGTACAGAAGTCAGATTTACTGGCCTGTAGTTGCCCGGATCACCTCTGGAGCCCTTTTTAAAAATTGGCATCACATTAGCTATCCTCCAGTCATTTGCTATGGAAGCTGATTACAGATGACAGTTAGTAGTTCTGCAATTTCACGAGTTCCTTCAGAACTCTTGGTTGAATACCATCTGGTCCTGGTGACTTATTAATGTTTAGTTTATCAATTTGTTCCAAAACCTCCTCTTATGACACCTCAATCTGAGACTGTTCCTCAGATTTGTCACCTAAAAAGAATGGCTCAGGTTTGGGAACCTTCCTCACATCCTCAACTGTGAAGACCGATGCAAATAATTCATTTAATTTCTCCACAATGACCTTATCATCTTTAAGTGCTCCTTTAGCATCTTGATTGTCCAGTGGTCCCACTGGTTGTTTAGCAGGATTCCTGCTTCTGATGAATGTAAAAAAAAATTTGCTATTAGTTTTCGGAGTCTTTGGCTAGCTGTTCTTCAAATTCTTTTTTGGCCTCCCTAATTATATTTTTACACTTCATTTGCCAGAGTTTATGCTCCTATTTTCCTCATTAGAATTTAACCTGCCTCTCACTTCTTTTACTTTGTTGTTTAGCCAGGGTGGCTCTTTTTTGGTTCTCTAACTATATTTTTTAATTTGGGGTACACATTTAAGTTGAGCCTCTATTATGGGGTCTTTAAAAAGTTCCCATGCGGCTTGCAGGGATTTTACTTTTGGCGCTGTACCTTTTAATTTCTGTTTAACTAACCCTCTCATTTTTGTTAGGTCCCCTTTCTGAAATAAATGCTACAGTGTTGGTCTGCTGTGGTGTTTTCCCCGCCACAGGAATATTAAATTAAATTATATTATGGTCACTATTATCAAGCAGGAAAACAAATACCCTTTATTATAATGTATAAAGAAGGCTTGAATTTTTTTGTTTGTGTTTTGTGGCTATTTTGACATAAGAAATATCACGTCTTATATACTGTGTTTTTGACAGAGGACTGGAGAAATAAAAGGCATTCATAAGTGATGAGACAAAGTAAAAATTTAAAGAGATTCTAAAGCCAGAAGGATCACTGTGATGATCTAGTCTGACCTCCTGCATGATACAGGACATAGAATTGTCACAAAATAATTCCTGTTTGAACTGAAGCATAAGTTTCAGAGAAACATCAAACCTTGATTTACAAACTGCCAGTGATTGAGAATCCCGCCACAGTCCTCTGTAAATTGTTTGAAGGTTAATTACCCACACTATTTTAAAAAGTATGTATTATTTCCAGTCTGAATTTGTCCAGCTTAAACTTCCAGCCATTGTATTGTGTTCTACCTTTGTCTTCTAGACTGAAGAGCCCATTATCAAATATTTGTTCATCATGTATGTACTTATAAATTGTGACCAAGTCACCTCTTAACCTTCTCTTTATTAAGCTAAATAAACTGAGTCTCTCACTGTAAGACATGTTTTCCATTTCTTTAACCATTCTCATAGATCTTCTCTCAATCCTCTCCAAGTTGTCAATATCTTCTTGAATTGTGAGCACCAGAATTGGACCTACTCTTCCTGAAGCAGTTGCACCAGTGCCAAATATAGAGATAATATTTCCTCCCGACTCCTACTTGAGTACGCTAAAATTCCTTCCCCTCACAATTTCGCAGGTTTCCAGAAAGTTTAAAACTCTTTGTGTTTTGTTTATTTTTGTTAACATCCATTTCACTCAAGCTCCTGGCAAAGATTTGGGGAAAAAAATTCTTGTGGAAGAACCAACATCTTTGTCCACTTTAGAATCTACGGGTCCAACTCTTGTCTCACATCAAGTTTACAGCAGGTTGAGTCCACTGAATTAATTGGAGCTACTCCTAGTTTCTGCTGCTTTAAATGAGGAGAGTATGCATTAAGGACAGAATATCTCACAGACTACAAACACTATGAGCTACCCAGAAGAGAATCCAAGATTTGTCTACAAATACTGGAAGGATCAAAACAAAGATCTAAAAGTTGTAAATGACTTGTTTCCTAAATTGCGCACTATTGGCCCAATTAACTCTGTCTTCAGTTACACCGGTGACTGGGCCAAATACCAACTGCAAATTATGCACAACACAACTGCATAATATGAGCCAGATTTTGGCTTCAGTTACACTAATACATCCCCAATGATTTCATTGTGGTTGTATGGGTGTAACTGAGAGTGGAATTTGTCCAGCTTGTCTTAAATTCAAAATTAAATTAAATTCTACCTATCTGGCTTTCATGTTGCTATTGCAGCTCAATTTGGAAAGCTAAACAGGGAAATAATTTGGATGGCATTCACTACAGACAAACTCATAAAAGTGACACTATCAGGTTTCCAAGCTGAAAGCGTATCTACAACCTTTCCCCGCTTCAGATCAGGAATTCTAAGTTGGGTGAAATCCTGGTCCTTTTGAAGGCAATGGTAAAACTCACATTGACCTTAATAGGCTCAAGATTTCACCCCTTACATACATAATTCCTATTTTTCTATTTCAAAGGTGCTTTCAATATGATCTTGGCTAGTCTCATTTATATCCTTCCCTTCACCATACTTTCCATTTTATCTTATATTAAAACTTCATAGTGGGTTTTGTTTAATTTTTAAGAGCAGTTTCTTATTATGTTTTTATTTTATTATATTGTACAGTGTCCTGTAAGTTTCAGCAGGGGGTAGGATGTTTTATATTGCAAACATTATCCTTATATTCAGAGTTATTCAGTTGGCCATCTTTACATAGTGGCTTTGCTGGAATAATTCTTTACACATTCTTCTCTTTATTTTGCGGTCAACTAACATTTGAAACTTGCCTTCAGACTTATGGAGGCTCAGTCTTGCCATCATGCTGCCTGAACAATTTCCACTGATGTCAGTGGATGATTGTTCTGCTAAATTATGGTAGGCTGTAAGGATCTTCTAGTCTTATGCTGGCCAAGAGCCTATTCGAACACCTTGTATATAGGTCAGATGAATCCGAGGTTTTAATATACATCAGAACCAGATTCTTAATCTTACACTGAAAACATTTTAAGCCTTTTCTGCAGTTTTTGTACCAGTATAACTATATCAGTTAGAGAGGTGAATTTTTTTAACCAATATAGTGATACCAGATACTAGTATGGATGCAGTTATTTCAGTATAAGAAACCTTTATATCGACATAGCTTATTCCCCTCCTTGTATGGCAATCAGCTATAAAGGTATAGTTGAAGTGATAGAACTTTTGAGTGCTGCAAAATACTCCTTAAGTATTCTTACTGAGATCAACAGCCTTGTGGAATAAGCTACTATTCAGTGTGAGTGAGGGTGGCAGAATCTGACTCTAAGGGTATGTTTACACAGCAAAGAAAAAACAGCAGCCGGCCTGTGCCAGCCGACTTGGGCTTGTGAGGCTCAGGCTGCAGGGCTGTTTCATGGCTGTGTAGACTTCTGGGCTCAGGGTGAAGCCTGGGCTCTAGGACCCAGCTGGGTGGGAGGTTCTCTGAGCCTGGGTTCCAGACCAAGCCTGAAAGTCTGCAGAACAGTGAAACAGCGCTGCAAGCCCGAGTCAGCTGGGACTGGGAAGCTGCTGGCTTTTCTTTACTGTGTAGACATACCCCCTAGGTCAATAGACTGTGTTTGTCTTCTCTTATGCACAGAGTTTATTTAACCCACTTTTTATCAACCTCATTCCTGTGGATGGCAAGCCACCACTTTTTGTGTGGTTCTTAAAATGATCAAAAGGAAAATCTTTCCAGACAGGTAATTAAATGCAGCTGTTCAGTCAAAGCCACCACTATGTCTTCGCTTCAGGTCATAAATATCAGTGTTGTGTCTAGAAACACCAATAGTTTGGTATTTAAGACAAACAAAAATAATTGTGCAGATTAAAGCTGTCACTGCCAAATTTTCTATATACATTTACTACATGGCCTCTATGCATAAGCTTCAATTCCCTACTGCACCTGTCTGTTCCATTTCCTTGAACAAATAGTAAAGTGAAATTTCCAAGGCTCCTCCCTCTTCTTCATTTTAGCTGTTCAAAGTGCTTTAAAAATGTAGGTCAAGCTCAATAGCCCCATTCTTTTGATGAGGAAACTGAGGCACAGAAACTTGCTACTTGTCACACAACAAGTCATTGTTAGAACTAGGAACAGAATGGAGGGTGAAATCCTGGCTCCTTTGAAGTCAATGGTAAAACTCCCATTGACTGCATTATGGCCAAGATTTCACCTCAGGAGTCTTGACGATCCATGCCATGCGTTATCTACTGGTTTATATTTCCTCATACTAAAACAGCAGTTTATAATCTGAGAATTTGTGTCCTAATACTTCCGTGCATCTGCAGAAAACGCTGTGATCTACTTAATGCAGCCTTGTAGAACTGTGTGGAGCCACTTTTTGACACATACTGGCAGCCCTTGTTGTTGTTTTCAATCACTGAGTTAAAAAAGGAAATCAGTTTCATTTTGGTCAGCTGGAGAATGGAAGTCAGGTGGAGCTGAAAACATCAACTATTTGAAACTGAAGGCTAAATTCTGGCATGGTTTGTGCCACACTGGTAATAAAAGGCTTACCTATCCTGCGAGAGGGCAGGTAGCACAAATGGGTGCACTAACACCTGACACAAATGCTGCTGACCCCAAAGTTGCCCAAATTAAAATTCTTTAATCAGAAGATAAAGTGATATTTAGTCCAGCAAATCTTTGTTTGAAACTTTTTCTAATTTAATCCGATAACACAGCCATTTTTGAAAGAAGGTTCTGGGGTTTGATGCTGAAATTCAATAATTCAGAGAAAGAGCCAAGGCATAAAAAAGTGTTTTACAATGGGGTGTGGAAAGAAGGAGACAGAATTATTTTTAATTAAAAAAAAAATCTATTTTCAGATGTTTTTCTTTTTCACAAAACATATCAGATAAGCAACCTTTTCACAGAAGCCAAAGTAAAAGAAGATGCAGGGGCGGCTCCAGGCCCCAGCATGCTAAGCGCATGCTTGGGGCGGCATGCTGCGGGAGGCGCTCTGAACCAGCGACCGGCAGAACACCCCTCGCAGCATGCCACTATGCTTGAGGCGGTGAAATGTCTAGAGTCGCCCCGAGAAGATGGATGCCTGCAGTACAAGTAAATGGTAAACAAGTCAGGGAGTATTTTCTGGTCAATTTTTCCAATTCAATAAAATCAACAAACTTTTATTTGCCATTTCCAACTCTCATATTAAAAATTTATTAGCAGAAAGGCTATTGAAAGGCTGACCATGAGCAAAAAGGCTTTTTCTGGAAACGTTCTGTTCAGTTCTCATGGCTGAACAAAAGCAGATTTGAACATAACTGAATGTGCCAAATGTCTTTTAAAGGGACCGTTTTCCATAGCCACGCGTTTCAGGGTCCTTTGTGCTGAAGAAAGCCAGTGAAAGATTTGAAGGGGGTAAAAAAAAACAAAAACAAAAACAACAACAACAACAACAACAACAGAGGCTACCATGGAGATCCTTCAAAGTCATCTTCTTCTATAGTGGTAGGGTTTCCCCTTTAAATCCTTTTCAATAGCATATTGATGGCTTTGAAAGCTTAAATGGCATTTGTCAACCATCTGTAAATCTTTAAAACTGTTTTTGCAAATAGCCCAGCTCTGAGTCTCAGCTTTTCCCATTAATCTGTACGTAAGGCCACTGAAGACTTTTTCAGAGCTTAGATAATGCGTGGATTAAAAGGTCCATTCAGAAGGGAAAGCTTTAGCATTCACCTTGTGTACATAGCCATTTCACCAGTAGTATTCATGGGTTGTTATTTCAACTCTGCATTTGTCCTGCAAACAAGACATTTTGTCACAAAGGCTTGGTAGAGACATTCTTTAGTGAGTTGCTGAAACCTAGCTCCTCTATTTGTCATGGCTTGTTATTTTTATCAAGTGTAATCAGTTCAAATAGGAACCCTAGATTGACAACTTTACAATTATGTTATTATAAAAGAGAAAGGCACATTTCTTTTAATTCAACAATGATGCTGATTAAAGTACAACTTGATTGCTTTACATAATGAAACACTGTCTTACATTTCCCTTACTCAGATGCCAGTGGACTTTTCTGTTTTATATTGAATGTAATTAAAAAACCTTTACAATAATCATCATTCATCCACATTTTCTCTTCTTGGCTTATTAAAAGGCAAAAGTCTATAGTATAGTTTAGACATTTACCAGGCTTAATATTTTATAACAGGTTGCATGATTTTTCTATTTTCCATTTTTTACACATCAGAGAAATACATTTTTCTTAAATTCCCACAATCCAAACAAACAGACAAGCAACCCCTCCTCCCTCTGCCACACATACACATTTGCATCTATTAGGGTAGTTCTTACATCCCTTTAGTGTTTGTGTTCTCCCTCTCCTCCCTTTCAGGTATTCAGGCTTGGTTTCTCCTTCATCATATCTGATTTATCAAAATATTGTCCAGCCAGAGTCCAAAGAATAGTCCTTCAGTTTATTCTGGGGAACTCCTTTCCTCTCCTACTCCGTGAACCCATTCTCATCTACAGACAGCGTCGGTCACAGCACTCTGCCTTCACTGCAAAGGAGGGTGCGCAAATCCACTCCCCTTGCCCACAGAGGACACTGGATTTCCAGGCAGGAGGCAATCATATGAAAAAAGTAGCTCTGAAGCCAGAGATCTGAGCTATTCCACTTGGAACCTAACATTTTATTAAGTTACACTGGTCTACAATTTTTGAGAAGTCGTCTGCTTCAGAGATAAAATGTGATATTTATTATGTATTTTGAAGTGCTGAATTCAAATATGACAATTAAAACAACTGATTGGCTACTGTTTAAGATATTTATGTTTTTACATTTTATGTCTATGTCTATTGTGTAGATTGTAGAGTTTTAATCATAAATTGTAAACCTAGGTCTTTTCATGTGTTTATGGTTGCTTTACATGAGAATATTTCACCTGTCCTGTTTATGTAACACTTTAAAAATCAGCAAAGGGGTTATATAAATAAAATTTATTACGAAACAAAAGGCAAAAAACTATTATGTACATAGTTTAGTCCTATTCAGTGTCTACTCGGCGCTTCTTGGCTTGTCTCTTGTATTCATTAAATGGAGCATCTCTTGGCACTGTCCAGCTATAGTCTGCAAGCATTGATGGGCTCCATTTGCCCTGATAGCCTGCCAGAAGATTCCACTGTTGTAGTCTGGAGCCCAACAGCTCTGCCTTACTCTTGGGTAGTTCCAAATCCCTGACAAGGTCATTCAGTTCACCTTGTGTTATGAGGTGTGGTTCAGAGGAGGAGGATGGGAGAAAATGTGGGTCCTGTGACATTGATGGTTCAGGACCAGAAGTTTCATCCTCTTCCTCGTCTGACTCAAGTGAGAATGATTCTGGTGCATCAGGAACCGGCAGTCCTTCTCCGTGGGGTACTGGGCGTATAGATGATGGAATGTTTGGATAATGCACAGTCCACTTTTTCTTCTTTGACACACCTTTCTCAACTGGAGACACCATGCAGAAGTAACAATTGCTGGTATGATCTGTTGGCTCTCTCCAAATCATTGGCACTGCAAAAGGCATAGATTTCCTTTTCCTGTTCAACCACTGGTGAAGATTTGTTGCACAAGTGTTACAGCATATGTGTGGGGCCCACCTCTTGTCCTGATCTCCAATTTTGCAGCCAAAATAAAGGTGATAAGCTTTCTTAACCATAGTGGTTATACTGCGCTTTTGTGATGCAAAAGTCACTTCACCACAAACACAGCAAAAGTTATCTGCACTGTTCACACAAGTACGAGGCATCTCTGCTCACTTTGGCTAAACAGAAACGTGTCCCTTTGCAAAATCAAACACTGACAAATAAGAGAGCACCACACTGTATGATTTCTAGAGCTGATATAGGGCAATTTGTTCAGCAGTGATGTAAGCTTCGTTATGATAGCATCATCCATGACTTCTAGGAATAACATGATGCAATTCATATCATGTATGATGCAATACCAGCTTCAGACTGCATCACTCATTGTTTTGCCTAAAAAGCAAGTACTGTCCAAACCCAGTCATAGATTTATTCATAGATCCAGTCAAAGATGTATTTTAGTCATTTCTGGTTTAAATTGAGATCCCTTCCCTTTATAACTCACTTATCCTCCGCCATTCCCAAGTCAAGGGTCGTATATATTGACCCAATAGCATATCTTGAAAACTAGAGCCAATTAACAATTTTAAGCATCATTTTCGTTCTCAGTGACCCAGAATTAGTAAAGTTAGACTACATTTATTTCAGAAGCATTTTGGCTGTAGAGCAGTGTTATTAGTTATTATTAGTTAAATATTGTATTAGAAATATTTATTCATATGAGAAAAGGAGATGAGAGAGGATGAAAAAAGGAGGAAGTAGAAAATTTAAAAAATGTCAATGACAATGGGGAAATGGCTAGTGAAAAATGCATCAAACGATGGGAATATGCCAATAGATGATGTTTTTGAAGTCATAAGTTCGGCACTGCTATCTAATAGTAACAGTGAGAATTATACAACTTCAGAAATTATTGTTACTATCGACCAGCAATTGGATTGTGAGGTTACAACTTCACCTTCAGTATTGATTACTGACAATGATGAGACACTCGACACCTTTGATATCATGACTAAAACTAATGTGAACGGCCGCGATCAGCAACATAATTCCTCTGCAAGGCAAATCATTTAAATCAATTTTAATAATCCACCATCTTGGCTCCGTATAAATGATAAAATAAGATGCCATGAATCAACATCGGAAGATGAAAATTTTTTTTCAGGAGACTGGTTTTTTAAAAAGCTTTTTAAAGGGTGAAACCATAGAGCGTAATTGACTTATTTACTTGGAAACCAGTAAGTCTATTTTTTGTTTTCCATGCATGTTATTCGATCAGCGTTTTACTAAACCTAATATTGCAAATCAGAAAGTAGGATTTAATGATTGGAAAAATTTAAACAGTGTTGTGGAACATGAAAATTCAACCAATCATCGTGAAAATTTCTGTAAATGGAAATCCTTACAAAAGAGATTACTTAAGTGGAGAATGTGTCGATGATGCACTACAAAAAGCTATTGAAATTGATAAACAAAAATGGAGACAAATTCTAAAAATAATTCTTGATGCCGTGATTTTTTGCACCAAAAAACACAAAGAATTATGTAGCAGTATAGAAAACCCTAATTCAGGAATATTTCTTAATCTATTGGAATTTATAAGTCTTATGATTTTCAACTAAAACAACATATTGTAACTCACAAAAAAGGTTCAGTGAGTTATTTTTTACCAGCTATACAAAATGAAATTTATTGGCTTACTAGCAAACCAAGTTCGTAATGAAATTATATCCAAAATAAAAAAAGCTAAATATTATTCTATCCTTCTGGACTGCACATCAGACATATTTCACTGAGAGCAAATGTCCCAGATTGTGAGATACGTGAGAATTGATAACGGAATAGTATCTATAGAAGAAAGTTTCATAGACTTCATTGAAACCAAAGAAAAACCGGGAAGTGGATTAGCCGAAGAAAAAAATTAAGAAGCTTGAAAATGATGGGCTTGATCTTCAAAATGCGAGAGGCCAAGGCTATGATAATGGAGTAAATATATCAAGTGTGTACAAAGGCATCAAAGCTGTCATTTTGCAAAAAAATAAATTAGCAAATTTTGTACCATGTTCAGCCCACTGTCTAAATTTAGTTGGAGTACATGCGGCTTCCATAAATTCTACTATGGTTTCATTCTTTGCCACTGTACAAAAGTTATACACATTTTTTTCCTCATGCAACCAGTCACTGGGATATTTTAATGGATATGTTAAAAGTATCACTAAAAGGTCATGCTGATACTGGATGGTCATCAAAAGCTAATGCAATTGAAGCCTTAAATTTGCAGATTACAGAACTGACCAAGGCTCTAAAAAATGTCACTGTTGCATCGAAATGTCCAGAAGCAGTATCAACAGCTAATAGCCTTCTTAAAACAATTAATTATGAATTTTTGTGCACGTTATCCATTTGGTGCAATATCCTAACACATATTAACAGAGTGAATAAAGCCTTACAAGCAAAACGCATCACTGTTTCTCAGGCTTGTAAAATGATCAATAGATTACCAAATATTTTACAAGAGATGCATGAAAGCGATAATGATATGGTCAATATTTTTACAGTTTGTAAAAAAAGGCTGAAAATATAGAAATACAAGCAGAATTTATTGAATCCAGAAAATGAAAAGTAAAAAAGCAGCAACTTTATTAGTGTGCAGACAAATCTTCTAATTTATCAGCTGAACAATCTTTTAAAGTACAAAAAAAACCCCATATTTGATACCATAACAGTTGAGTTAAATTGGAGATATGAAACTTTAAATGAGATATCTTCTGATTTCAATTTTCTTTCGGGTGATTCGCTTGTTAAAATGGACATTACTAATCTTCAAAAAGCAGCAGCATATCTAAGTCTCAAATATGACAGCGATTTGAATGCCTCAGAAATTTCATCAGAGATTCAGAATTTTAAACATCAGGTATTAGTGTTGTTTCCAAATGTTTCATGCGCAACTAGTTTGGACCTTCTTCAGTTAATTCATGAATATAATTTGGCCGAATCTTATCCAAATTTAGAAATTGCATTAAGAATATTTCTCTGCTTGCCAGTAACTGTGGCTTCTTGCAAAAGAAGTTTCAGTAAGCTCAAATTAATTAAAAATTACCTTCAAGCAACCATGGGTCACGAGAGAATAAAAAATATGTCCATCTTGTCAATAGAACATGAAGTAGAGAATAATATTAATTTTGATGCAATTATCGATGAATTTGCCTCATTAAAAGCACAAACAGTACAATTTTGAAAAATAGTTAATCGTATCTGGTATGGTTCTACAGCTAAATTTTATTCATGATTATTTAAATAGTATGTTACATGCACTATGATGCACACCTTATACGTATTAGTTGATTTTGTACACAGAACTTATGATTAAAATAAATAAATGTTCTATTATCATTATTGTTCTTATTATTTACATTTTTTCTTTTTCTTTTTCTTTTTTTTTTTTTTTTTTTTTACAAAGTAACCACTATGAAATTACATGGAGGGGAGAGGGCACAATTTTATATTCTTGCCTCGGGCGCAAAAATAGCTAGTTAAGGCTCTGGTGGGAAGGCTTCTTAATGTCAACATGTCAGTTCACTTTATTTGTGGTATGTATTAAGGTTTATTTGATGTAAGTGAGTGGCGAACAGTGGAGGCTAACAGAGGGAGTCTGCCTGGGAGTTCGTCTGGGGAGAGCTCACTGAGGCTTTCGTCTCGTGAGCTTCTGTGAGTTGCTGCAACAGCTGAGGAAGCTCTTAGAAGGAAGAAATTATGGAAGGTGAGCATTCAGCTGTTGTAACCTGCACAGATTGTGCCATGTTTGTCTTTCTTCCACAGGACAAAAGCGATTTTGTCTGTACAAAGTGCAAGCTGGTCTCCATATTGGAAGAGAAAGTTCAAGGTCTGGAGAAACAAGTATCAACCCTGCGTTGCATACGAGAAAATGAAGATTTCCTAGACAGACATCAGGATATGCTTCTACGGGCACAACGTTCTGAAGAATAGGAGCAGGCTGCGCAGAGGGGACTGAGGGACGGTGAAGAAAGTTGGCAGCATGTGACCTCCAGAAGAAGAAAGAGGAGTGTCCATGGACCAGCAATGGAGATACAGATGAGCAACCGTTTTCATGTTCTCTCCACAGGTTTAATGCGCAGAGTGGACTAGATGATAAGTCTGAGGGAAGGGAGCAGAAGGAGACTCCACCGATTGGAAGGCATGAGATGCACTGTCCTAGGGATGGGGGTTCCACGACCATCGCTCCCAAAAGAAGGAGGAGGGTTGTGGTGGTTGAGGACTCAGTCATCTATCTGCCACCCCGACCAAGAAAACCGAGAGGTCTTATGCTTGCCAGGAGCTAGGATTCACAACGTGACGGAGAGACTGCCAAGACTCATCAAGCCCTCGGATCGCTACCCCTTCCTGCTTCTCCATGTGGACACCAATGATACTGCCAAGAATGACCTTGAGCAGATCACTGCAAACTACATGGCTCTGGGAAGAAGGATAAAGGAGTTTGAGGCACAGGTGGTGTTCTCGTCCATCTTCCCTGTGCAGGGAAAAGGCCTGGGTAGAGATCGAATTGTGGAAGTCAACGAATGGCTACACAGATGGTGTCGGAGAGAAGACTTTGGATTCTTCGACCATGGGATGGTGTTCCAAGAAGGAGGACTGCTAGGCAGAGATGAGCTCCACCTAACAAAGAGAGGGAAGAGCATCTTCGCAAGCAGGCTGGCTAACCTTGTGAGGAGGGCTTTAAACTAGGTTCACTGGGGGAAGGAGACCAAAGCCTTGAGGTAAGCGGGGAAATGGGATATCGAGAGGAAGCATGAGCAGGAGAGTGCAAGATGGGAGGACTCATGTCTCAGACTGAGAAAGCAGGACAATCAGCCAGTTATATTAAGTGCCTATACACAAATCCAAGAAGCTTTGGAAACAAGCAGGGAGAACTGGAAGTCCTGGCACAGTCAAGGAACTATGATGTGATTGGAATAACAGAGACTTGGTGGGATAACTCACATGACTGGAGTACTGTCATGGATGGATATAAACTGTTCAGGAAGGACAGGCAGGGAAGAAAAGGTGGGGGAGTTGCACTGTATGTAAGAGAGGAGTATGACTGCTCAGAGCTCTGGTATGGAAATGCAGAAAAACCTGAGAGTCTCTGGATTAAGTTTAGAAGTACGAGCAACAAGGGTGATGTCGTGGTGGGAGTCTGCTATAGACCACCAGACCAGGGGGATAAGGTGGATGAGGCTTTCTTCCGGCAACTAGCAGAAGTTATTAGATCGCAGGCCCTGGTTCTCAAGGGAAACTTTAATCACTCTGATATCTGCTGGGAGAGCAATACAGCAATGCACAGATAATCCAGGAAGTTTTTGGAAAGTGTAGGGGACAACTTCCTGGTGCAGGTGCTGGAGGAACCAACTAGGAGCAGAGCTCTTCTAGACCTGCTGCTCACAAACTGGGAAGAATTAGTAGGGGTAGCAAAAGTAGATGGGAACCTGGGAGGCAGTGACCATGAGATGGTCGAGTTCAGGATCCTGACACAAGGAAGAAAGGAGAGCAGCAGAATATGGACCTTGGCCTTCAGAAAAGCAGACTTTGACTCCCTCAGGGAACTGATGGGCAGGATCCCCTAGGAGAATAACATGAGAGGGAAAGGAGTCCAGGAGAGCTGGCTGTATTTTAAGGAATCCTTATTGAGGTTGCAGGAACAAACCACCCCGATGTGAAGAAAGAATAGTAAAGATGGCAGGTGACCAGCTTGGCTTAACAGTGAACTCCTTGCTGATCTTTAACACAAAAAAGAAGCTTACAAGAAGTGGAAGATTGGACAAATGACCAGGGAGGAGCATAAAAATATTGCTCAGGCATGCAGGAGTGAAATCAGGAAGGCCAAATCACATTTGGGGTTGCAGCTAGCAAGAGATGTTAAGAGTAACAAGAAAGGTTTCTTCAGGTATGTTAGCAACAAGAAGAAAGTCAAGGAAAGCATGGGCCCCTTACTGAATGAGCAAGGCAGCCTAGTGACAGAGGATGTGGAAAAAGCTAATGTACTCAATGATTATTTTGCCTCTGTTTTCACAAACAAGGTCAGCTCCCAGACTGCTGCACTGGGCAGCACAGTATAGGGAGAAGGTGACCTGCCCTCTGTGGGGAAAGAAGCGGTTTGGGACTATTTAGAAAAACTAGACGAGTACAAGTCCATGGGGCCAGATGCGCTGCCTCCAAGGGTGCTAAAGGAGTTGGCGGATGTGATTGCAGAGCCATTGGCCGTTATCTTTGAAAACTCATGGCGATTGGGGGAGGTCTCAGATGACTGGAAAAAGGCTAATATGGTGTCCATCTTTAAAAAAGGGAAGGAGGAGGATCCGGAGAACTACAGGCCAGTCAGCGTCACCTCAGTCCCTGGAAAAATCATGGAGCAGGTCCTCAAGGAATGAATTCTGAAGCACTTAGAGGAGAGGAAAGTGATCAGGAACAGTCAGCATGGATTCGCCAAGGGCAAGTCATGCCTGACTAACCTAGTTGCCTTCTATGAGGCAATAACTGGGTCTGTGGATGAGGGGAAAGAAGTGGATGTTTTATTCCTTGACTTTAGCAAACTTTTTGATATGGTCTCCCACAGTATTCTTGCTGGCAAGTAAAAGTAGTATGGGCTGGATAAATGGACTATAAGGTGGATAGAAAGCTGGCTAGATCATCAGGCTCAACAGGTAGTGATCAACTCCATGTCTAGTTGGCAATCGGTTTCAAGCGGAGTGCCCCAAGAGTCGGTCCTGGGGCCAGTTTTGTTCAATATCTTCATTAATGATCTGGAGAATGGCATGGACTGCACTCTCAGCAAGTTAGCAGATGACACTAAACTGGGACGAGTGATACATACACTGGAGGGTAGGGATAGGATACAGAGGGACCTAGACAAATTAGAGGATTGGGCCAAAAGAAACCGGATGAGGTTCAACAAGGACAAGTGCAGAGTCCTGCACTTAGGATGGAAGAATCCCATTCATTGTTACAGACTAGGGACCGAATGGCTAGGAAGCAGTTCTGCAGAAAAGGACCTAGGGGTTACAGTGGACAAGAAGCTGGATATGAGTCAACAGTGTGCCCTTGTTGCCAAGACGGCTAACGGCATTTTGGGCTGTATAAGTAGGGGCATTGCCAGCAGATCGAGGGTGATCATTCCCCTCTATTCGACACTGGTGAGTCCTCATCTGGAGTACTGTCTCCAGTTTTGAGTCCCACACTACAAGAAGGATGTGGAAAAATTGGAAAGAGTCCAGTGGAGGGCAACAAAAATGATTAGGGGCTGGAGCACATGACTTATGAGGAGAGGCTGAGGGAACTGGGATTGTTTAGTCTGCAGAAGAGAAGAATGAGGGGGGATTTGATAGCTGCTTTCAACTACCTGAAAGGAGGTTCCAAAGAGGATGGATCTAGACTGTTCTCAGTCATACCTGATGTCCGAACAAGGAGTAATGGTCTCAAGTTGCTGTGGAGGAGGTTTAGGTTGGATATTAAGAAAAACTTTTTCATGAGGAGGGTGGTGAAGCACTGGAATGGGTTACCTAGCGAAGTGGTAGAATCTCCTTCCTTAGAGGTTTTTAAGGTCAGGCTTGACAAATCCCTGACTGGGATGATTTAGTCGGGAATTGGTCCTGCTTTGAGCAGGGGGTTGGACTAGATGACCTCCTGAGGTCCCTTCCAACCCTGATATTCTATGATTCTACGTTATCTTAGAGACACGGAACATGCAGTAAGGGCAAAATTTTCAAAAGTTCTTAAAATACCATTGAAAATTAATTGAATGTATGCATCTAAATCACTTAGACACGTTTTGAAAAATTTCCCCTCTGTACACTGGAAAAATGTAAGAGCCTCCTTTGTTGCAGATTATTTTCTAACATGCAACTGTCATTGTTCCAGGTTTAATCCCATTATGTTGTCAGAAACCTGAGTGAGTGGTTAGTGGAAGTCCTGATTCTCAGATTCTATTCCCAACTCACACACTCACACTCACTCTGTGATCCTGGGTTCGCCTACTTGGCAAGCAGAAACCTGCAGCCAAGTGTGTCAAAGTGTGGACCTACAGACTCGTGATCATGGGGCTCAAGGTATGGTGATAAAAATAGCTGTGTAAATGTTTGGGCTTGCACTGGCGCTTGGGCTTTGCACCGGAGCTCTAGCTGCCATGTCGATGTAGATGGGTGTCTTTCTTTACCCATCAAATCAACAACACTGGTCTAGTAATATTTATTTCTCAGTGGTGCTGTGAGATGTGAGTCAAACACTCTGAGATACGCAACGGGATAGCACTACAGAATTATAAAATACCATTACTAAGGTTGCATTATTGCACAGCCATTACGTGACATGGACTTCTGGATTGACATGAGAGTGTTTTCCTTTCTTTTATATATCCATGGACTTTTAACATTTGGGATTTTTCTTTTTGTGTAGATGATAGCAGCAGCTGAACCAGTTTTGCTGACGACGTGAGTATTCACCCACGAAAGCTTGTGCTCCAATACATCTGTTAGTCTATAAGGTGCCACAGAACTCTTTGTCGCTTTTTACAGATCCAGACTAACATGGCTACCCCCCTGACAGTTTTGCTAAGAAACTTGAGAGCTGCTTGGTTGAAACTTGGGGCTGGATGGAAGAAGGCTAAGAGTAAATAGGAACTCTCATAATTAGGGCGAGTGTGTTGTTGTTGGGATAGTTATGAATCCTGTAATTTCTCTGTTTTCTAGAAGAAAAATCCTGGGTACAGAAAGCTGGTTTAAAAGGGGTCCATACCACACTGAAAGAGAGACAACTGAAGCTCTCTTCCTTCCCTCTTGGGTATGAGTATCTACAGTTGTGAAGACCCAGGCCAGATCCTTGTCCTATCTCCTAGTGCTATGGCGAATAGAGTGAAAAGTTAATATAGCTCAAAGCTGCAGCATAGAGCAGCTGTATCTTCCTCAGGGAATATCAGGGAATAATCCTGCACTCCCCAACAGAACAATTAGGGGGGAAACTCTGTGAGGGGAAACTTGTGGAACTTTCCTCCCTTCCCATAGCTGGAGCTTTTGATCTGGCACAAAGTAATTATGCTCTTCTTTCTTTAATAATAATCATAATCATAATATTTTGCCGTTATATAGTGCTTTTTGTCCACAGATCTCAAAACACTTTTCAAAAGGAGGTAAGTATCATTATATAAGTGGAGAAACAGAGGCAAAGCGAAACACAATCAGGTCTCCCGAGTCCCAGTCCAGTGTGCTACCCACTAGGTTACACTTACTTATGATTAATGCAAACAATAAGTAAACCCAGGTTTAACACAGATCACTGTGGCACCCCAGTGGAGACTTCACCTTTCCCTTATAACTTTTCAGTCAGCTTTCACCACCTGTGACCATGCTCTCATATTGAAGCTAACGTAGTTTTGGCAGCTGACATAAATGTGCGTATATATTAGGACTGTTGATTAATCGCAGTTAACTCATGCGATTAACTCAAAAAATTAATCATGATTTAAAAAATTAATCTTGGTATTCTATTACTTAACAGTGCGATTAAAACTAAGTGAAATTTAATAGATATTTTGGATGTTATTCTACATTTTCAAATATATTTATTTCAATTACAACATATAAAACTGTACAGTGCCCACTTTATTATTATTTTTGATCATTTTTAGAATGCAAATATTAGTAAACAAAATAAATAGTATTTTTCAATTCACCTCATACAAGTACTGTAGTGCAATCTCTTTATTGTGAAAGTGCAATTTACAAAAGTTTTTTTTATTACATAACTGCACTCAAAAACAAAACAATGTAAAACTGTAGAACCTACAAATCCACTCAGTCCTACTTCTTGTTCAGCCAGTCATGAAGACAAACAAATTTGTTTACATTTACGGGACATCATGCTGCCTGCTTATTACTTACAATGTAACCTGAAAGTGAGAACAGGCTTTCACATGGCACTTTTGTATCCAGCATTACAAGGTATTTATGTGCGAGATATGCTAAACATTCATGCTTTGGCCATCATTCCAGAAGACATGCTTCCATCCAACGCTCATTAAAAAAAAACAACACGTGTTAATAAAATTTTTGAGTGAACTCTTTTGGGGAGAACTGTATGTCTTCTGCTAAGTTTTACCCACATTCTGCCATATATTTCATGTTATAACTGTCTTGGATGATGACCAGCACCTGTTTGTTTTAAGAACACATTCACTGCAGATTTGACAAAATTCAAAGAAGGTACCAATGTGAGATTTCTAAAGATAGCTACAATACTCAACCCATGGACTAAGAATCTGAAGTGTCTTCCAAAATCTGAGAAGAATGAGGTGTGGAGCGTGTTTTCAGAAGTCTTAAAAGAGCAACACTTCAATGCAGAAACTACAGAACCCGAACTATCAAAAAAGAAAATCAATCTTTTGCTGGTGGCATCTATCTCAGATGATGAAAATGAACATGCGGTCTGCACTGCTTCGGACCGTTATTGTGCAGAACCTGTCATCAGCATGGACACATGTCTTCTGGAATAGTGGTTGAAGCATGAAGGGACATATGAATCTTTAGGGCATTTGGCATGTAAATAACTTGTGACGCTGGCTGCAACAGTGCAATGGGAATGCCTGTTCTCACTTTCAGGTGACATTGTAAACAAGAAGCAGGCAGCATTATGTCCCATAAATGTAAACAAATTTGTTTGTCTTTGCGATTGGCTGAACAAGAAGTAGGACTGAGTGAACTTGTAGTTTCTAAAGTTTTACATTGTTTTGTTTTTGAGTGCAGGTTTTTTTACGTAATTCTACATTTGTAAATTCAACTTTCATAATAAAGAGATTGCACTACAGTACTTGCAGTGCGGGAACTGAAAAATACTATTTCTTTTGTTTCTTACAGTCCAAATATTGGTAATAAAAATAAATATAAACTGCACACCATATATTTTGTTCTGTGTTGTAACTGAAATCAATATATTTGAAAATGTAGAAAACATCCAAAAATATTTAAATAAAAAGATATTCCATTATTGTTTAACAGGGTGATTAATTGTGATTTTTAAAATTGCTCGACAGCCTGTGTGTGTGTATATATATATTATATAACAAATGTTAACATCTCAAATCTCCATATCTGAGGAGGTAGAAACAAGACTGGAGAATCTGTTGTCTGATAGTCTTCTAGGTCAGAAAGGACCATCATGATCATCTAGTCAGACCTCCTGTACATTGCAGGCCTTAGAACCTCATCCAACCACTCCTGTAATAGACCCCTAACTAATCTTTGGCTGAGTTACTGAAGTCCTCCAGTCAGAGGATGATATCATACTGGAACATATTTCTCCAATATGTCTTGGTAGCAGGGGAAATTTATTCTGCAAACTCTGTCAGTGCTTTGAAGTTTTATTTTTGGAGAGCAATGTCAGTGATACAGAGCATATGCCCCTTTCTATGCATCCACACCATAAAATATTTTTCCACCTATCTATAATGGCTGCTTTTTTTTTCCCCACAGGGGCATTCTCTGTATAGTCGAGCTCTCAATTTTAACAGTTCCTAGCACAAGGTAACTCCAATCCTGATTAGAGCCCCCTGCTACAATATAACCATAGTATAAATAATGAATACAGCCCTTATAGTTATTTGATTTGTTAAATATGATCTTCTCTTAACAAAGTTGCCTAATGTCTATCTGCTTTTTAAAAGCCAATTATATAACAACATTTTCTTATTTATGAATACTAGGTAAAGAAAAAAACCCTACAAAATACACTCTAGCAAATATTTTTATAACCAATTTCATACTACTCAGCTTTTAATATATATAGTTCAGATGTAATTATTTTCTGCACGTGCACACACACACACACACACACACACACACACACACTCACACTCATTCACTTTGGCTGGGTCCTGCTGAAGTCACTGACCAAATTCCTGCTGATTTCAAACAGCATATTGGGCTTTGTGTGTGTGTTGTTGTTTTTTTCCATTTTCAGTAGCTGAGGAAAATTATCTAATTTTAATGAAACCTCCAGTGAAGTCCATAAAAATTCCTGATGAATTCTAAAAGAACCTCAGGTGCTGTAGGAAACGGTGACAGATAATCTTCCCTGGGCAGTAAAGTGCTATTGGAAGAACTGTGTTTAAGAGGGGATGTAACTTTTCTTCAAAGTTCTCATGACCTTTATGAAAAGAATAGCGATGTTAAGCCTGTGTCCTGTGGAACATTTCAGTTTGGCTACTTATATTCTACCTACTAAAAATGCTCTGTGTCTGTATATGGTATTCTTCTTGACTTCTTGAATTGTCCTAAAATGTTGGTGCAGTGTCTCAGATTTCAATCATTTTGTTTATTATTAGCAAATCAGTTTTTAAAGTGCTTTTGGATTCTTCTGGATGAAAGGTACTATCCAAAGCATAGTTAAACTGGACATCAGTTAAAACTGATTCAAATGTATACATTAATTTACCAAGTATAGTTAGAATAAAGGTTTGTGGAGTAAGGAAGTTAACCTTGTTAAACATTTACCATTCAATTTCAAGTCCTGACTGCATATTATTATTATTAGTAGTTTCACATTAATACTTAAATGTCCCCATTGATATCAGTACTGTATTACTGTACTGTATTATCAGTACTAATTACTATACAAAACAGTAAAAGACAGACCCTGCTCCAAAGAGCTTAGCTAAGTAGACAAAGAGAAGTGAAGTCACTCATCCAAAATCACACAGCAAATCAATGGCATGGCTGAGATTAAAACCAAGGTCTCCTGAGTCCCAGTCTAGTGCACCATCCACTAGAGCACAGTACCTCACCTTTGAAATACCCTCTCTACAATGGGCCTTCATAAATCATGTTTAAGGAAACTATGGTTAAAAACTATACCAACCAATACAGGAATTTCCACTAAAAATACAAATCAGAGACTGCTTGCCTTTGATAACAGCTGTATAATCAGTGATAGCATATGCTCAACATATCATTGACAGAGTACTAATCAATTGTGACCAAACATCAAAAATGACATGACCTAATATCTATTACAGGCAAAATGTAAAAGCTACTTAATTTTAAACTGTTTAGGGTGACAAATAAATAATTGCAAATACATTTATGTTTTAAATGCAAGCTTTTTTTTTTAATTAGGGCCTGATCCTGCATCCTTTACTCATGTTAGTTATGGGATTTATGTGAGAATTATTTGCATACTTATGGGTTGCAGCATTGTGTCCTAGCAATTTATCATATATCTACAATTTAATGAGTTTATAGTGAAATAAAATCTTGTACTTCAAAACCTCTCACCCAAACCATCTAAGCTCATGGCTAAATAAGCGGTTGGAGGGGTCAAGGAGAAAAGAAATAACTGTTCCCAAACGGCATACTTGAGGCTTCATCCCATAGTGCAAACATTTGAGTGTTTTAAGTCAGATGTCTACTCAGATAGTTCATTATACAGCTTGTACACTATACAGCAACAAGTTAGTTGTGTCCAACAATGATGGCCATGTACACTTATAACTTATGTATGTATGACTTACTGGCAAATTTCAATTAACAAATTAATTATCCAAAAGAAACTATGATGAACGACACTGAACTACCATTAGGAAAATTAAACATAAAAAAATACCTCTGCATGTTATGTTATGTAAAGCTAAAGTATGCTTTCTCCATAAACAAGAACAGAATCTGAATACACTAAAACAGATGATAAATTACTTTTCAGAAACTTTGTTTTATTTGCATAGCATTATAGATCATGCTTTACAATAGAAACCTAAACACATGGAACTACCTTCAGTCAGGGCCTCTCTTCTATGTCACCATCCTATTTTCAACTAACAATGCACTCAGATGAGTCAAAAACATGTACTTTGCTCCCACCATTACAAATCCTACTTTCCTTTTCTTTACCCTTTTCAAAAACATGAAAGCATTGGATTGCTAATTACTTTTATCCAGCCTATAGGAAAATTAGTTTATCTTCTTGATCAAAGCAAATTAGGCAGATCATGGCTGATTAGAATGCAACAGTAAAATCTCCATACTTTCTATTCCACCCCCTTTACCCAGAAATAGGGCCTGTGTCAAATATGTAGGTATTTCCCACGGCCAGTCTGGACTCTGTTTCCAACGGGCACTGGGGCTGGGACAATGGTTCTTACACAGACACTAAAGTTCTTTAGTTCAGTCATTGTGCAAGAAAAGAGCTGGTAACCCTTTAGCTAGCATTTGATGAAACATCTAGATTTACATATTTTCCTAATTGCATTTTTTGAATGTGAGTGAGATTTATCTGACCAGAATTAAATGCCTTCTTTATTCCACTATCCAAGGCAAAATACAAGTCCATACGCTGAAAAAAAAATGCATGCAGAATGATCTCAGCATTACAATTTTGGTTTTCAATAATGTGGGGGAGGGGAGAGGTTAGAGTATGAAAGGAGGAAATATATACCTTCACTTCTCAAAGCATAAACATTGGTTTTCCATAGAATGACTTGCTAAGCTGCTTCCAAGGTACTTTTTTTATTTTAATGCTGAAAACTGCTCCCGGTCATTAAGTTCTATAACCAACATTTTCTATTACCAAAGTGCTGCAAAATTAGTTCCTTGTCCCTCATAATTCATTTTCCCTAAAATTTGTGTCCTATGGCTACAACAGATTAAAGGTAGGCCATCCTACTACTTTATTTATAATCAATTACTATAAATTAACAGTAAATCTTACATTTAGCTCCATTTAAACTTCACGTGCAGCTGCCCATTTGAAAATAAAATGGTTGCCTTCTTTCACTTCAGTGGGCACAATACAAAACATCCATTGAGCTTTTCCTTTATTGCAGCTGCCAATGCCCAGCTGACTTTTAACAAACCAACCAAGCGGAATAACAATGCAGCTGCAACATTTTATGGTATTTCAGTTAGTTCTCTTTTGAGACTGAAGGTGTTAATTAGGAATCAAAGAATACAACCCTGCCAGCTTTCTTTCACAAACTATACACTGGCCACTGCAGTTTTCAGGGAAAAAAAATAAATCTAATAAAGGGACAAAAATGTTGTTTGTCACACCAGTAACGTGTACTTAAGACCCTTTGATCATGAGCTTTTTATGTAGTCTTGTCAGATAGGCTGAAAACATTTTTTCCTCCCTTTTCTTCTTTCTGCAGGCTTTTCTGAATACTGATTCTAAGGCTGTCTGAAAAGGTAAAAAACCCAATACCAGTGAAATATTTTACAGGTGAAAAATAGCCTTCCTGAGCAACCCAGTTTTGTTAAAATCATATCAATAGTCCACATTTTCCATTAAAATATAAGATATTCGGAAATACTTTGTATGTGTCTTTACTATATGATTTAATATTCCAAGTATTCCAACACTTGCAGGTATTTCAATATAAAGTATTATTTAAATTACAAAGTTGCTCATTATTATGTGGAATCATATTTTGCATGAATGTAAAAATAATGATGTAGGAGTTTACTTTCTGTTGTATAATATTAATTACATATTCATAGTTACATGTATACTATCCAATGTATATTTGCTATTTTTATGTATACTTATTAAGCATGACCGTATTAGAGTGCCGTATATTCAAAGGTAACAGCATGAAGTCATTACCTTTAATCTTCAGTCAAAATTAAAAGCTTAAAATAAGTTTATGAAGTTAGCACTGCTGGGAATTAGTCAAGCTTGCTAGCTTTCCCAGCAAGAGCTTTTACTGCTTGATGCACAAATCATGCCAAAATCCATTAATCCTCCCACAGAAAGGCAGAAAGACGCTCTGGTTGTTGATATAATGTTAATGAATTGAACGGCCCTCTAAGACTACCTGCAGAGTTTTCTAAACTGTAAAACAAATAAAGTCATTTTAAGTAACAGTCCAGAAACATAAATAACTCTATTCATCTTAAAAAGAGAGTGTATGAACTATGAAGTTATGAGATATATTGATAACCACTCCACTTACCTTATAATACTTTATACGTAAAACCTAATAATTATATATTATACAAAAAAATATTAAAATAATGGTACTTATAGTGGGGTTCAATTATTTGGGAGCTCAGGTGCAGTAGACTTGATATTCAAGAGAATGTTAAAACATAGATCTTTGTGATGAGACTAGATTTTAATCAGCACTGACATTACGCACAGCACTATGTCTCATGAACAGTGAAATCTATCATTGGCTTTTATAGCAGATATAAGCATAACAAAATGGTTCATCAGAAAGGGTTCTATTTATACTAACACCATGAATTTTTCCCCTCAATGCCTTAAGCCTATTATTAGCATAATTTCATACACTACTAAAAATCAGTAAGTGTGATGGAGAAATGCTTAAACTTAAAAATCTCATCAAACATTTATGCACAGCGTTAAATTCTCATACAGTATTTTCTAGAGTCCTGGGACTCAGGGCTTCTGCACTGCGGCGGGGGAGGAGTGCTGGGACTCAGGACTTCTGCCCCACAGGTTTGAAAATATTCACCAGAACTCTGCTTCGGACAGCTCTGGCTGAATTTAAGTCGTGTTTATGCATAATTGTTATTTTTAGTGAAGTTTAAATGGTTTATTATTATAAAGCTACTAAAGTATATTTTGGCCCGTTTCCCTTTTTTTTTCTTAAAAGACATCTTAGGACCAAACTCTGGCTTTTAATACATTTGCATGGCTCCCTATGACTTCACCGCAAGCTGGCCATGCATGTCAAAGATCAGAATTTGGCTTGATTAAAAAAAAAGATACAAACAATTTTACAGGGATGTTGTCCTTGTAGATTAAGCCTTTTTTATACATGGAATAAGGTTAAAAAAGCACATACACTTTAAATTGGCTACTGTAGTTACTTGCCATAACTTTTATTCTGTTATAACATCATTTTGGTGTTGCAATGTCAAAAATAAATGAAAATATACCTATGAAGGAGGCAAATATATAAAGAATACATTACTATATTAAGACATTCATGAAGTAAATTTAACTCAAGTCTTGGAGATAAAAATTTGTTGTCCTTTTATTTAGGATTTTATACAGTTATGTTAGTTATTCCGTAACTAGCTGTATGACCTTTTCTATTATAAGCACAAATTTGATGGAGCTCTTGTAAAAATGCTCTTGTGGATAGGCAGAGGATAAATTAACTTGTGTGGAAGTTTGGCATTAAATGGACAAAGTGTTTTTTACATGTGGTACATTAAGGGGAGGAAGAGGTGTTTTTCCTTTTTTTTCAGAAATACTTTTTAGTCATAATTCAAAAATGGCTTGATGTTTAAAGTCAACTTTTCTTTGATTCACAAGTCTAAGAAGAACTAGTGAGTGGGATTATTTTTATAGCCACGGGTGAAAATCTTGCATTTACTTGTTATTAAAACTTAAACCCCCAAGAGTTGGCAGAATTTCTAAACTCCACTGTCATAGGCTGTGAAATTTATATGTAAGCACTTATTGTAAGCCCTTATGGTGGGATTTTTAAAAATGGTCAGTGGTGACCTAACTCTGCTCCCAAAGAAAGCAATGGGAGTTTTACTGTTGCATTCAATAGAAGCTGAGTTAAGCCAAAGTAGCGTGCTTTTGAAAACCCCATCTCCTAGGCTTAAGGGTCTCCAAGGTTATGTCTATGCTGAAATCAAACACCCACGGCTGGTCCGTATCATCTGACTTGGGCTCATGGGGCTTGGGCTACAAGGCTGTTAAACTGCAGTGTTGATATTCGAGCTTGGGGTAGAGCACAAGCTATGGGATCCCACAAGTAAGCATGACTTCTACACTGCAATTTTATGCACTGCGAGCCCAAGTGAGCTGACACGGGTCAGTCGCAGGTGTTTAATTGCAGTGTAGACATATCCCAAAGCTCCACATAAACACTTGACTGAATCTAAATGTTCTGAGAGCCAGGTAGTTCCAGTTCAGTGGAATGAGAAGCTCTGTTGGCAAAGATAACCCAAATAGCTCCTGCTCATGGAATTTAGCTACCTATCTTAGCTACATGAAACACCATCTCTCCCTGTGTTGTGCCACAGCAGTTAAAATCAGTGGATGTGCTTGAGCCAAAACAAATGGTAGATTCTATCTTGGTACTTTCAATGGAGAGCCTTTGCTTCTAAATTCTATTCCCCCTTTGGTCTAGCAGGTCCCATATCTGTTTACTTTCAGGACAGGGTTTAAATGCCATTTGGTTTTGCAGGTTTTTGTCTAAGGACACAAAGCCTGATACTCTGTTGATGGGAACCATACAAGAACCTGTACAGATAGGACAGTGTTAGTGCAAAAGTTGTCTCCAGTTCTGGGAATTTTATTTAATTTTCATTTAATGTTAAGTAACCAATTTTGTAGAGTTTGTTTTTTAAATGTATGTGCTTCAGAGACAATTGTGATGGGGCAGTTTTACAAGTCAGAAAATAAATACACAGGTCAGACTTGTCTCTTCCTTGACTCATTTTCTCACTAGGTTAACAGTTCACAATATTATCCTTCACATATAATCCACAAACAATACCCCGAAAACCAGAGCCCAATAGGAGCCAGCCACCCTCATTCTGCTTCTCTTTCAATCACATGCATTATAATAAAGTTTCTGCAGACTAAATTAGGCCAACATCTGTGCAATCCCACTGTGTTAAGCTTATGCCCTCAGTGATTCCCATGCAACTCCATTGACTTGAAAGATGTGCTCAGGTGCAATTGTACTTTAATAAACAATTCCATTGATGGAATGGAATCTGCCTCTCATTCAAGTTTCTCTGTATTGTCTCTGTGAAGTAACACAAGAAAAACACATTTTTGTCACTGTCATCAGTGTATATAAATGAATGCACACAGGCAGCAGGTTTAGGACTAAAATATGACACTGTGTCAACATGGCACATACAGCATATATCATACTATTTTTGTAGCTGCTGACCAATAATTATATCTACTTTCATTCTTTATAGAATCCTTTCAGAGAACTATTATTGCTGCAAAGTTAGAGAAAGTATTGTACACAAGTCTTGACAAACCAAGAGTTTATATGTTGCATCTCCATTCCTAGCAAGACAAACGCAGTGAGGAGACAATCAACAAAGAAACTTACTGTTAAACTTATCAAACTTCTTTTGCAGAATTAATTTCCATATGAAACTACACTCCAAGGGGTTTGATATCTGTCTCTCTTCCTTCTCAAAGAGCAATCAACATCTTACCCATGCACTTATTTACAGAAGACTAATGTGACCATCATCTTAATGTAAAGTATGCATGTATAGTTCCAAAATATATTATTCTTTTCAACAAAATTGTTAAAGATGAACATTTGACCTAAAACAGGTGAGCATATTTAAAATCTATATAGTTTCTTGAACAATTATCTTATTACAATAAAATTATTATTGGAAATAAAGCAGGTAAGATATTTCTCATTTTCACTGTATACATGAAACCCATCTCATATATATTATAGGCAATTAGTTCAATAAAATTTACAACCATTCACTGAGACTTTTGGGAGGCTTGCTTATAACTGCCAAGCTCTTTAGATCTGATGATGCTTAGAAGGTCTGGTAATTTAAGAGTAGCAACAGGAGTACAACCATTTTCAGGACTACCTGTATCCATTAAATGCTGCTATCAGTTACCCTGGTAGTAAATCTATTGCTCTGACTTCATGTCTCTGTAAAGGAGCACAGAATTTGGCCGTGTGAATTTCCTGAAACAAAATTAGTTTCCAGTTACATGGCTGCTTTAACATTATTAATTCCAAATGGCTATTGTGTGTTAACCTGATAGTTTGTCTCATAGATTCTGGAATTCTTAGCTTCTCTGGGCAACTCATCTCTAAAAAGATACACCAAAAATAAAAAGGGCCCATAAAAGGGCTACAAAAATGGAATAGAAAGGCTACCATGTAAGAAGAGACTAAAAAGATCAGGACTGAATAGAAGGAGGTATGCCAGAGGTCTGTAAAACAATGATACAGAGAATCTCAGTTGGGCATGTTTACTCCCTTCTCATATTACTGGAACAAGGGGACACCCCTTGAAATTAAAATCAACAATTTAAAAACTGATAATTTACTCTATATAATTAAGCTGTGGAATTCAACGTCACAAGATATTATTTGAGGTCAGTACCTTAGCAGGATTTAAAAAAAGGTTGGACATACATGAGTAATAATTTCCACAGTTGCATTAAAATATAGCATGATACAAATTTCTGCTTTAGTGCATAAGCCTACAATTAAATATCTGGGTTTAGGAATACACTTCCCCTGAAGCATTTGGTACTGGCAAATATTGGAATGGTATATTGGATTAAATGAACCATTGGTCTGATCCAGTGTTCCCTATGTTCCCAGGCACAGCAGACTGCGCTTGACAACTTAATTCTGATTTCTCCAAAAATCACTACTTTTCTGTATCCCTCCAGACCTTTTAAAAGATTGACCACAGTTGACCAGAGCTCAGATAGTGAATTGCAATAGACTGGACAGCCCAATCTCCACTGCAGTCTTCTTTGAATTTACCAAGTTCTAAGAGTTTTTGGAATAGTGTTGAATTAGGAACACTAGTGTAGAACCAGGCTACGTCTTCACTACCGGCCATATTGGCGGGCAGCAATCGATTTCTCGGGGATCGATATATCGCGTCTCATCTAAACGCGATATATCGATCCCCGAACGAGCTCCTGTCGACTCCGGAATTCCACCAACGTGAACAGCGGTAGCGGAGTCGACAGGGGGAGTCACGGACGTCAATCCCACGCCTTGAGGACGGTAGGTAACTCGATCTAAGATACTTCAACTTCAGCTACGCGAATAGCGTAGCTGAAGTTGCGTATCTTAGATCGATTTCCCCCCTAGTGTAGACCAGCCCCAAGTCAGTGTTTTGAAGTAGATGTTAAGAAATGTAGTCAGTCAGCTGGTATCACCGGATATTACCAGGTCTTTGCACCATCTGGGGACTGCATACTTGCAGTCTTAACCCCTGTCTTTCAACCTTTGCAGTTATTTAGGTTTTCTGATTTCAAAAGTGACTGTCAATCACAATTTTATATGGTTTGCTTAAAAAAATAAATAAATAAAAGAAAATTGTTCAAGGGTCAAGCAACTTCAGAATCTTTTCCCCATCTTGCAATTACATTTTCTGTATCTCACAGATTGTGACTTGCATAGGAAATGATCTTCTGATCTCCATTCTTCATCTCATCTCTTAAAATGGTACCGAAGCTAACCAGACTACATAATGATTTTGGAATAGGGCATTAGAGCATAATATGAGATAGTGGAAGAGTCTTCTAATTCAGATTTGAGGTCTTTAAAGTCTTCCGAAAGACACATAGCCAAGTAAATTTAGCACCTTGTCTTGTCAGTGCCTGTAAAGGTTTACTTAAACTTGAAAACTCCTTTCTAAGTCTGGAATGATAACTTGCCATGCACAGAAAACTTTTCAGTTTCCCAACATAACTTTTCCACTGATGGGCCAAATTTGTAAAGGTATTTAGGTGCCCAAAGATGCAGATAGGTCCCTACTGAGCACTGCCTAGTGGGATTTTCAAAAGCACCTAGACATCTAAATCCTTTTGAATGCAGACATCTAAATAGATTTAAAAACCTGACTTGAAGAGCTTCTGAAGAAAGAAATATATCCATAAACTTACTTAAAAAATTTAACTTTATAAAGTCATATTGAAAAATTCAGACACTAAAAAAAAAAAATATCCTTCAGGACTTTTGCTCTTTTCTATTTCATAATTTTAATAATTATAACTACAATATAAATATATATGACCATCACTGCAGTTGAAATAATTAGCTTTTGTGTGTTCTTATATTGAAAGACCTCAGCTGTTGAGATTTCAAGAGTCTTTTATGTCTTAGGCTGTCATGTGGAGGAGATCTCACCATGCATCTGGAGGCTTCATCTAGTGCAAGCTGATGGTTGTTTAAATCCTACTTTGAAACTGCCCTTTAGGAAGGAGCAGGGCCAGTGTACTTGTGCCACATCAGCTGTCCCTAATGAGCTTTAAAAGAGGGTACCTGGGCCTAGAAAAGGAGAGACCCAGAGTCCTCTCAAAGGGGAGTCAGTGACAGTCTGAGAAGTGAAGGTGTAAAATCCCCTGGGGATTATTGTTCAGGGTGAGCTGAAGAACTGTTGTTTATTTGTTTGACCTCTGCTGAGAAATAAAAGTGCCTAAAGGAATTTGTGGGCATGACAGAGGGGCTTCTGCAGGCTGGGGAGAAGCCCTGCCATGTTACATTGTGTTTATCAGATATATCATGCTATCTATGGTCAAGGCTGCTTTGGTGCTGCAGCAGACTAGAAAATCTCTGCAGTAGCTTCAGGTATATTCAACAACTGAGGTTTTTACTGAATATGAAAATAAATATTGTCATATTAAATTCATTTTACTCTGCCCCTGAATTTTTGTACTACTCAGGCCAGCACGGTGTGACACTCTTTCTCCATCTGGTGGTAGCTAGGCCACATAGAGGTTGATGAGCGTGCTACAGCCTTGGGTGAAAGAGCTAGGTCCTTTTGCTCAGGAAGTAGAGGTTCATGCATTACAATCCATTGGTATGTATTTTTGGACTGACAATATAAAACTGCATCAGGAAAATTAACAGGGGAAGCTGGAGTTTTGGCAGCTGGGCAGAAAACATTTGGGACTTTCATCAGTTGAAAAGGCTTCAGACACATTTTAGGATTGTGGGATAAACATATTAACTGGATGGTTCTGTTCAAAAGATAAATGTACACTGCCAGGTCTGTAGTAGGAGGAGTACTGGGTGCACCTGGTTAACAGGTACAGTACTTTTATGGGGATGGGTGTGACAGAAACCTCAAAATAACAGTGTATGGAGACCCCAGCTTAACAAGCTTTCCTCCGAGTTTCTGATGGCATTATGTCTTGCAAAAGCCTCCAAGGAACAAGTGGTTCTCCACTGCCCTTTGAACAGTGTACCCTCTCCTCCCCAGGGCTGCTAAGCCTACATGAGGGCACAGTTGATACTTTGGCCCAAATTCTGGCTCTTGTGTGCCATTCCTGTGGTATAAAGGGGTTATAAAGAGGTTGGGATGATGTTCCCTCCCTCCTGAATGGCTAGAGTGTGCTCTGCTTGATGGTTCTGAGCAGTGGAACAGGCCATAGGCAACCATGGGGAGGTCCATTGGCTGCTCTGACTTACTCAGGAGCTGTGCTGGCTTGTGAAGCAGCCCAGAATCTGGGAGTTTCAAATGGCTAAAAGCCACCTTTGCCCTCCTGATGCCCTAGCTTGCATGTTAGGCACTGCACAGAATCTGGCCCCCATGTTCCTTAGGGAATTGTTGTTTTTGATTGCGTATCTGTTAACTTACTTGCACATATGTTTTTTTCATGCCAATTTCCTTTCCTCCAAAGTGTTCTTTGGCAATTTCACAATCTCATACCAATTTCAGAATATAAAGCAGTTTCATTTAAGACCTCACAGATGGTTATCTCAAAAATCAGTGCATTGTCAGTGCATGTCTATCCTGAATTAAATTGTTATTTTTCGCTTTCAAACTAAAATATTATGTCACTGCAGCTTGGCGCATCCCTGGTCCTTACAGTTTTTGACAACATAATTCAGTACTATCAGATCCATATTGCTGGGAAAGAGGTTTTTCCTTTATGAGCCCTCATTATTATTCTCTTGTGTTTTCCACATATAACAGATACCTCGTTTATCAAAATATTAGTCACATAACAATACAAAGACTGTTTACTTTAATTGGTTTAATCTATATTAACTTATGTTTTGTACACATGCCTTAATGCCCTTTTAAAAACTCTGAGCACTTTTAATGCAGGAGCTGTGTATTCTGAGATAATCAAAACTGTTAAATAATATTCATTATAATTACTGTCATCATGTACTTAAGCAATTACTCATTCACCAAATCTGTTTGTATACTCAGCAGATGGTGTTGTCTGGATAAAGAATGAATCATTTTCCCAAGAATAGGCACACAATGGCCCAACAACAAGCTCTGCAATGAAACTAATTGTGATGTATCAGGAGTCTGACCCTCCATGAATAAAGTCAATGGAGTTTTGTTCTTCATTTAACTGGAAGCTAAACTGGCTCTTAATCAGTTACCATACTTTTATCAGAACAGATTAAACTAACAGTATGTCGAGAGCATGAAGTGTTTCACTATCTGTTATGCTTTTCATATAGGGATATGACATTGTGCATAATACCATCCAGTGAATCTCAATATTACAAAATCCTTCTGAAATCTGATGCTTTTGTAGCATTACCCTATGGCCAGACATGCAGGAACATAGAACAACATGACTGTAAGATGAGATATTAAAAGATCAACAATAAACGGAGAAAACAGATTACATCTAACTCCAAGTTTACATGATTTGACACAGATTGTCTATAGACTGCCATGGAAGGCAAGACAACTGAGCCGCTAATGTGAGAAGAAATGTGACTCTGATAATTCTATTGGACAGTTTATGATGCTATGTATAGTGCACTTATCACAATGGCATTTCAGTGTCATCCATAAAAGCCTGCTGAATTTTTCGTTAACACCATCAAGAAAAAGTCACCATCAAATACAAAACAAAGTCCCATCTGCCTCCACTTAACTGATAATCTGCATAGATAGCCACAAACATTTGTGTTGATACAGCACAACAGTTTTATGGCAGAAGCCTGCATCCTGACACAAATAGCTTGAGGAGAGAAGACTGATACTTGGCTGTATGTTTAAGATCTTCTCAAGAACGAATCTGACTTTTGGGTTGCCTCAGAAAAACATATATTCTGCACAGGAATAACAGATAAGTAGCTTGCTCCCTCTTTAATGGCACATTTTACTCTATAAAGCAGCAGACATTACTAACTTCACTTTTTATATTGTGTTTTAAAGCTTTTCTGTCATTCAATATTCCAGGGCTGTACATAGACTGTACTAATTGTTGTGAGCTTTTTTTGTCTTTGTTGTGCAAAATTGGTATTGCTAAAACACAAAGTTTGTTCCTTTAGTATAAGCATAGAACAAAGGAACAAAGTCTGACCTGGTGTAACTCCACTGAATTTCATGGAGGCCACATCCCTCAGTGCCCTCAGCCACTGGATCTGTACCCCTCCATTAGTCTGCTCCCAAATCCTCCTTCTGCTGCAACTGATTCAGGGCCAGTGCAATAGGTGCCGCCACAATGCATTAGGGGTCTGACATCACAAGCAGGACGAGGGTGGTCAGACCTAGTGGTCAGAGCAGGAGTTCAGAGTCAGGCCAAGTCTAAGACAGGCCAGAGAATGAACTGAGAGTCGGGTGTCAATCAGGTTATCAGGAAATGAGGGCTGTGCATCAGGTTACAGACAGCAATTGAATAGCAAAGTCAAGGATAAACCAGGATCAGAAGCCAGAGTCTAGAATCTCTCACAAGTAGGATCTGAAGCAGAGGAAGGTTATTGCTCAGACAGTATCCCTTCATGGCTTCCTGGTTTAAGGACTGATATTGGCCAATCAGCGGGTTGTGAGGTGCTGCCACTCAGGTCCTGCCGGGTGATACTTCTGGCCTATCTCCATGCCCCTCCCACTCTCGAAATGCTCCCTGGACCAGGAGCTGAAGAGAGGGAGGTGTAAGAGCTAGCTATGCTGATTCTAAATCCATTGGCTACTTGCAGATGGTTTTGAACTCCTTTGCAGTGCCTGAATAACACAAAGGGAGCAGAGACAGGTGGTGTCTCAGACTACTCCAATACTTGTTAAGGGATTAAATAGTAGGGGCCAAAGTTGAGACCCTGATTCCTCCATAATGCGGAACCATTTCATTGCCCACTTGCTTGCAGAAGTTACACAAATCCTGATGAAAAAGGTTCCCTTCTGAGATGGCTTTATAATGGATGTAAGTGGAAACCAGTCCCTAGAGATGACATTCAGGTGCTACAGATGCTCAGTGTCCCCTTATTGCTTTCCCCTCCAGTACAGTGCCAGTGTTCCTCTCTGACAATCAGCCAGGTGGGATTTCAGAGGGGTCATCAGGCTAAGAAAGGATCTCTTGGTTACCAGCTTACAGCAGAACTAAGAATGGTCCTCCCAGGCAAACATGGGAGAAGGGCGAGAGAGAGAGAGAGAGTGAAGGAGGGTGGGGGAAGTCAATAGGAAGATTTGGCGGCAACTAAACTCACCCACTGACACAGAGTGTTGGCCCACCATTTGTTACTCTGAGTTGCAATTTAAGAGTGGTGAGACTACTAGCTTTCAGTATGACCTTTTTATTTTCAAGTGGTGTGTAGCTAGGAGATTGAAATTTTTTCTTTCCAATATGGAACACAGTGCTGTGATATTTGCCTTTGTCATCTCACAATTAGATTACCACAACATACTATGTCAGGCGCTTCTTCTTAAATTCATTTGGAAGCTGATGCAGAAGGTGGCAAGTCACTTCTTAAATGGGTATCTAACTGCGTGTATATTATACCAGTACTCTGTGATCTGTGTTGGTTACCTGTTCATCTCTGGGTGGAGTTCCAGGTGTTAGTTTTGACTTACAAAGCTCTAGCTGGCCTGGGACCTGACTGCTTGAGAGACTGCCCCTCTCTCTGTGCCAGACGGTCACTGCTACAATCAGTGGATGTGCTCAAGCTGAAGCTTTCTCAATATAAAAGGAAAGGGGGTTGTGACAGGGCATTCTCTACGAGAGCCCCATTGCTTTGGAACTCGCTCCCTGCTCTCTGGTCCAAAATCATCCAGGTTTGTTGCCATTCTTTTTATTGGGCTTTCGGGAAGGGAGGTGTTGCTTGAGGGTGGTATTTAGGGAACGTGGTGTATTTTTCCTTATTTTTTTTATTTGCTGGGAGAGCTAATTAGCTACTGTCACACATGTGGAAGTTGTTGCTGGTTTGTCTTTCTTTGGTTGAGTTAAAAAATAATTGTCAAGGAAAAACAGAGACTAGGATAGGTGTCTTTTGTCTGTGGTTATCATCCCGATTCATAAATAATGTTAGGCCCCTTCATTTCTATTCTAAACCCTATGGGCCTTATCCTCCTACTGCCTGCATAGTGGAATTGCACAGAGGTTACTCCTGCCTTGTATATAAACTGGACAGAACATTTAATGTAAGGCTTTGTCCAGTGACATGTTAATCCTCTAAGAGAGGATAAGAATGTTTTGAAGATGTCCCTTCGTTCTGAAGGAGCCAGTATATTTCTTCTATAGCTGAAGACTATGATTAGTGAATTTGATAGGCCAAAAACATTGCACCAAATTCTGGTCTCAGTTACATTAGTCAGAGCCAAAGGAGCAATTCCATATTTGCAAAAATGTAACTGAGAAGAATCTGACCCACTGAAAGGAACAGCCAACCTTAAATTGTATGTAAATAATCTGTAAAGAATTCAGAAAGCAGTGCATGTGAATGAAGAATTCTTTTTGGTGAATGGACAAGTAAAAAAGAAAGCATTTTGGCTGCAAAATTGGGTAGTGGTTTTAAGCATTTGAAAGACAAATGACATTGGAGAAAAGACTGGGTTAACAAGGGAACACTTGAAGAAAGTCTAATCTTAGTTGGCATGCTGACTAGGAAGGTCAGCCCAGTGCACGCGTTCTCAGCTGGAATTGGGCTCCCTCTGCCAGGCCAATTGTCCTCTGCACTTCAGATACCAAACTAAACTGAAGGTGCCTTCACCCTGCCAGCTCCTTATATTCTAGCAGCTTAAAGAGAGTTTCCTTTTTCCTGTCAACTTATGTATAATTTCCTTACGCTACAAAGAAGGGAGGTTGTGTGTGTGAGTGCCTTTTTTTCCCTCTGAATAGCACAAGGCTCTTTAGGAAGCAGTGTAAAGACTCATTCTTTAATACTGTGTTCCCAGCCAGTAAGAGTGACAGTCACTTTTTAAAAGAAGCTTTAATTTGTATTTTGTTGATTTTCATACTCATTCTTCTGTAAACATGAAGAATGCAATTATGATCTACCGATTTGTTTTTAAAAACTAAAAATATTCCTATTAGGACATATAAAACATTTGTCATTTAAAATATACCATGAAAAATTTCAGTTTGTACACACTTCTAATTTATATATATACATATAAATGTCATGAGCAAAATTTACATCGGGGAAAAGAATTTGAATAATTTTCTTTTCAGAGTAGGTTTTTAGGGCTAGATTCTAATCCTGATTTCAGTGCTGTAAATCCAGAGTAACTCCAGAATCTGGTCCTCAGTCTATTGAAACAGTGAAATTATATTAGCCACCTTTCTGCGCCAACTTTCCAATTATTAATTTAAATCATATAGTAGCCATTTATTTTATTTCAGCTAGAGGACAGCAAGAATTGTTTAGAATGTTTGAAATCTGTAAACAAGTATTTTCTAAAGATAAGGCAGATATTTTACTAGCCATGCCACACCTGCACATTGTCAATTGATCTAGAGGTTGCAAGAAGACTTATAAAGGCTTGCTCTTGCCTGAGACACTACTCTGCTATTTGATCTCCTTGATAAACTGAAATCACTTCCAGGATATCTCAGACCATGAGGCACACAGGACTGAGTTTGTATCATAGGGTGGGGAAAAGATAAACAGAAAAATGTGTAAGCTTATTCAAAGATTGTAGTGGGCGGAGGGGGTTTTAGGTATTCTTGCAGTAAATATTACCGTAGCTCTTTTCTTGTAAATGTCTCAGCAGTTCACTTTGTTTCTGGGAACAGAATTCTACTACTTTTTAAAATAGTGAAATCTTTAACTTTCAAATATTCTAATTCAGTCCTTGAAAATTTTCCATGTACTTAATAGCACATATTGAATATATTGTTGTGGAAAATGAAAGAAGATGAGAATTTGTTTCAATGAGACTATGTTGTAACCATTGAAAAACAGATCACAAAATCTTTTCATATATTTTACCAGCACAAATAAATTTTATCTTCTTAATTTCAAAATTAGTTTGCCTTAACATCAGATGGCACTTCTTTGAAACACTATGCAAATCAAACTTCTAATTGACATATGCCTAAATAAATTTATAATTTACTCACAGTTCAATCTTTATTTATGCAAATAAAACTTCACATAAATGAATTTATAAAGCAAATCATAAAGGAACAAAACAACCAGATCATACTACTATCTATATCTAAAATACAAAATTATGAAAACAGTAAAAGGCCTATGCCTGCATTTCTCTTGCACTCACATCTCTCCACCGAATTAACTGAGAGTTTAGGTGTGCAAGAAATGCAGGATTTGTGCTGGTTGGGTAGAATTGCTATTTCTAATAATTTAATCCGTCTCCACAGTGGAGATAAATTATAAGAAGTTGCCTGTTCTTGGTAATCTAAAATCGCATCACATAAGTTTAAAAAGCAGCTCTTCAGTCAGCATATTAATAAAACAATTCTTAAATTTTGAAGTTGGCCAGATTTTATTTTTTAGAATATCAGTTATTTTGGAGATGATGGGTGGTTGCATGATTGAAACATAGAACTGAGAATCAGGAGTTCTGGCTTCAGTTCCTAGCTCTTTCACAAACTTTCACCGTGATGTTGGGCAAACCACTTTCTGCCTCGGTTTTCCTTTTCCATCATAAAAATTCAGGATAATACTTCACTAGCTCCCAGTATTGGAATGAGGCTTAATGGGAGTTCCACTTGTGAGGGACTTACAGATCCTGGCTCTTAAGTGTTCACTGTAGTACACTGATAAGAAAGTGACATACTGTATTCTTAACTTGCAACTGAAATCCCTATGCTGCCCTCTATCAACAAATGGAATTCACATTAATGTCAACAGGAATTGTGTACATGCATTTAGCAGATTATGTGGGCTTAAGTAAGAAAAATAGAAACTGAACTTAAAAAAAATCACATAGCATGTGATAGCAAATATACAACTTTGAACAACAACAAAAAATTATTTTTATAAGAGAAGGGAGAATTGCTATGTAAGTGGGAAATGCTGAATTTTCTAGCTGGGTCCTTCCGTAGACTTCATTAGCTATATGGCCATAGCACAGTGTGCTCTGACTTCAGTCACTATAATAGATCATGATAAACTAACTCATCTCCTTTATCTCAAAATACAAAGCTCAGGATACCTGAACAACCTTTTTCTGTCCATTTTTAATTTCCATTTTCCAATTTCTGATTCTCATCAGGAAGCCACTATCTCTTCTCTCTTTTTCTCCATCAGGCAAACTATTCAGATAAGATATGAGAGGGTGGAAATATGACAAAATAAGAACTTACAATAGATAGTACTCCTTATTATGTCTATTATCAGGTCAAATAGGTACAGGAAAAGGTCTAATAATAACACAGGTTTCATAGGAGGGGGAGTTAGTGTAAGGGTTTGGACTCAAGCACTCAGCCTGTTTTGGGAGAAGAATGATTGTAATTAGTGAGGATAAATATCTCTGTTTTTCAGCAAAAGAACTATGAAACGTAAAATCTGGCTGGCAACTACCAAATGAAAAACACTTTCGTAGCAAACACACGTTTTAAAATTTGTCATTGCTTATCCACCTAAAGAAAATGAGACATGACAGTTCTCTGTTTACACAGGGCTGGAGGTACTCCACTGCATAATTAGACAATGTTTTATCAATCAAATAATGATAGTCCTGAACAAATGATAAGAAATAGTATCACATTCTCATTAATGACTTTCTACAGGACAACTGGAATAATGCATATAGATTGTCTTGGTCCTTTAAAATTCCTCCTTTTCTGCAGTGGATTTTCTACTCTTCAGGATGTATTCCATTAAATAACAGTGGATTCATGAAAAAAATCTTAAGAGACCCTTTCTGCAAGACATGAGGAATTTTAGAGGGCCAGAACTGCATAAAGGGTAGCACCATTCTTCAAGAAACAGATCAGTAGAAGGATGTTTCTTTTAAACAGCAGCAGTCCACAGTACCAGCATCATGCTCAGCTATACCTTCCTTTTTCACACATTAGTTAAGAAACAGGCCCTCAAGAAATGGGACACTTTCCAGTTTTAGCGTTTATCCCATCAAGTTAAGTATTTTATTTCTGTCTTTACAACATTCAGAATAGTTACTCCAATTATGACTCTTCAAAGCACACAGTAAGCATCAAAAGCTGTTTCTCTCTTATACTTCGAGCCCCAGCCTGCTCCTTTTGAAGTCAATGGCAAAATTCCCATTTGGCTTCAAGACTATACCCTTATTCAATATTTTATTGTGTATGTGAAAAGTTCTGTTTTATTATAAACTATCATTCATTAACAACTATCCTTGTTTCTTAGAGTAAGTTTTGACTTTTTCAGAGTGAATTGCCATATTTTAAGTAGTATAATAAACTAAAATAATCATAATAAGTAATGATCTTAATAAATAAGAATCTTAACACAAGGCAACTTAAATGACGTAGTGAGCAACACTCTAATAGGCTAGCAAGCCTCAGCTGGTAGAAAATAGTAATATTTACATTTTCTAATTATTTCAATGTCAGAGCAATTTTAAAAACTTGTGGATTCCTGTCAAGTTACATTTAGGAAACACAATAAATGAACAAAATCTGTTTTACCATTACTTGAGAATATATCACCAAATTTAAATTATAGCCATAGCTCCGAATAGCATACATTTAATATGCATATTCTTCTTTTCAAATAAACAATTTTGTTTCTTTTATCAAAGCTATTTTCATTCAATTTAGCTCCTTCTCAATATATGTTTAGAACTTAGAGTTTATTATTCACACAGCAGCTCTACCTTTTTTATGTTACCAAGTTTCATGACCATAGGTGAAGGGGAAAATGAATTCAGAATGGGTTTCCCCCCCCACTTGAAATTTGGATTGGTAATCCCATCAAATGGTAACTGTTGCAACAAATATGTCAACAGACAAAAAAAAGCATGGATAAACACATTAAGCATCAGATATACTATATCCAGATGCAGAGAACTTGGACTCCTCTGCAAAAGTGCACACAATCAGAAATAAAGACAATTTATAGTGTCAGTAAAATTAGTGCCTTGTACTAATAGTTTCAAAACAAAAACCACGACAAGCAAATCAGTGACACACACACACAAAAAAGAAAAAAAAAGAAAAAAAACATGGTTTTTTCTTTCAGAATTTTCACTTGTACCAACTCCTATCCTCAAACCCAATACAACTCAACACATACAACAGAAAGTGTACAGTCTTTGAATTAACTGCAAGCAATTCAACAGAGACTCAGCTGAAATGTTCAAATCACGCGAGTATCTCTGTCATAAGAAAGACCAGGCTAGAGGGTCTGACATAAAGTAACAATTATCTGACATATGAACAGCTCTTGTACTTCCAACCACCTGTTTCAGCACGGAGCTAGTTTGATCAGGAACACGTTTAAATTACTGTTTTCTCCGCATGTTCTGGATGACGGATTTACTTGTTCTGAATGACAAAAAGCAGCAGCGCTGTATTTGAATGTTAGCGCTGCATTTTACCCGCTCTCGCTTCTTTATTCTATTCACTTTCAAACCCCTAGACAGATCAGTTAAAGATTAAATCAGCAGCAGTTCAAAGCCTTGTCCAGGGAAGCAAAGGTAAAGATAACGTACGTGTAGCTCTAATCCAGGTTTTGCTGTTGCCTGACTTTTAAATTACCCAATAAATGGCTCATCATACAGCAATCCTGTAAATATATCAGCCCGTCTGGCCTGGGTAACGCTAGGGCAGCCCGACGTCTCTAAACGCTTTATAACCAATTTCTTGATTAAAAGGCGATTAGGCACTTACTGAAGTGGTGGATGTAGAAGTGGATTGAAACTAGTCAGCCCTTGAGCAAGATAGTGATAGGGAGTATTTCCTATGCAGGCGGTTGTCATCTGGGGTTAGCGCAGAGAGAGCAGGCACATCTGGCCTTTCACAGCGCTCTCCCTTCGGCGCAGCTGGAGCGGAGCCCGCGCTCGGCAGTCTCCCCAGGTGCACGATCGGCCTCCACCTCGCGGGCAACTCCCGGGTGGTGCCTCGCTCCCTACCCTTGCAGCCAGGGGCCTAGCACCAGCTGCCGGTCCCCACCCCCCACTCCCAACTTACAGGTAGGAGGTGAAGAGGCTGAGGTTGGTGGGCACCGCTGTGAGCCCCCGGTCGGAGCAGTCCGCCCTGAGGAGCATCCCGTCCTGCTCACACTGGCACAGGGTCGGGCACCCCCTCTGCCACCTCCCGGCGGGGCTCGCCAAGCCCCCGCTGCTAGCCCCAGGCAGCCCGAGGAAGCAGAGCAGGAGCAGCGCGCTGGCCGGGCAGGAGGTGTCCATGGTGCCAGCGGGCGCTGGTAGCCGCGCGGCTCTGCACCGCTGTCCTGTAGGGCGCTGTTTACACACACCTCTGCCCCGCCTCAGCCGGAGCCTGGGAAAGAAGCTGCCGCAGCCCCAGCTGCAGATGCTGCAAAGAAGCTGCCCGCCCTGACGGAGGAAGCTGCTCTTGCTCTTGCTGTTGCTGTTGCAGCCGGAGCCTGGCCTGGAGCGCGAGCTGCTGGAGCCCGAGCTGCCGCCGGCGCGCTGCGCTCTGGAGCAGCATCTCAGTTTACAGGCTGTTTTAAAGAGCCGCAGCCTGCCCCGCGCGCCCACTGACGCCGCCCAAGCTTTGCCCGCGGCCGCGCTGCTGGGTCCTGCCAGCGCCTCTGGGAGTTCCAGGAGCGGGAGGGGGGAGGCCGGGAAGGGGGCGTTCTTGGCCTCTACCTGCAGCGCGTGCTGCCTGTGGAGCGCGGCGGGCGGTGCACAGAGCAGGGCCAGCCCCGGGGCGAGGCGGCGGAGGCGGGCTGGGGCTTGGAGCGCCAAAGGGTGCGGGGAAGGCCCTGCCGGCTCAGCCCAAAGGTGAGAAAACGGAGTAGGGCAGGGAGCTGCTTGCAAACCAGGCAGTGCCGCCAGGTTCTTCCTGGGTGCCGTATGCCGCCTGTGTAGCGAGCTCCCCCAGCCTCAGCTGGAAGGCACGGACTGAGAGCACGGGAGCAGCATTGGGAGCCCATGTTCCCAAAGTGACTAAGCCGTTTTGGCTCCTTTGATGTTTTTACCCTTAGATTTTATCCAGTATTAAGATGAGATCACACAAGGGAGGCTTCTTGGGAAGTTTAATTTCACATGTAGTTGGCCTTGTAGTAAAAAGCACATTTGAGGACAGTTTGACTGGCCTCTGAAATGTTTTCAAGTTAAATGCCACCACATGGCTCCAGCTTCTGGCAGCACATGGGACCCTCCTGGTCAGAAGTCAGACAATCCTACAAAATTTGGGACAAGTTGTGTTCTTAGGAGGCAAGCAGCCAGTATGTATTATTATTATTATTATTGATTGATACCATTATACCTCTGCTTCATGGGTTAGCACTGCAGAGATAAGTAATTTTCAAACAAAAATGGTATAGTGTCTGGGCTGTGTAGAAATGTGGCACATATTGGGCTTGAAATGAAAGACATTTCTCATTCTGGGAGACAGTTTAGTGACATGTCTGACCTGATCAGACCAGCTGAAGTAACACTATACTTACAGGTAGAACAGGCAGTTGGGCACTTTAGTATCTGATTAATTTGAGTGGCTACAGGCTTTGAAGGATGTTCATTTTCCAGTTGTCATAGGACAGAAAAGCTTGTTGCATCAGCTGGAAAACCAGCATCACCTTTACTCTGGTAAAATGCAACACCAAAGCTCATTCTTTGCAAGAGCAGAAAATTCCTGTAACATTTGCTGCTTTCACATTTTGAAAAACAAGCTCTAACATGATATGCATAGTGATTTTGTACTGATCTCACAAATATACAGTATTTATTTTTATTTATTTAGGGATAGAGCAATATAAAAAGGGATCGTCATTTAAAAATATATTTCAAAAGCTAAAGGAAATTAGGGGCAAACTTCTATTGTCTTTCTATGAGAGCTGGGTGCATGACTCTCATTTGTGCCTTTGGAAATCTCTACCTAAGTTAATAAGGGTTGGCTTTGCAGCTGGTGTAAATTGGTGTAGTTCCATTGACTTCAGTGGGGTGGTGCCAATTTATGCCAGCTGTGAATCTGTTTCTACATTTTTGTAAATCTTAATAGATCTTTAGGGGTGATACTTTTATTTCTCAAACTCAATTAGACATGAGTTTAGGTAGTAAATGTGTTCTTATGGTACATTAGGCTGTATCTGTTGGCAAAAGCAATTCAAAATTACATTTTCAGTTTCATGAGGCCAATCCTAAATTTTGATTGATGGTCAGGGATTCCTGTCATGAACAAGGAGAACCTTGCCCATGGTAGCAATCCCCAGCGTTTTTCTGCACTTTAGATGGAACAAAAGATGGATTTTGGCCGTGGGAGGCATACAGGCAACCTTGTAAGACAGATGGTGAAGTTCATCCCTCATGCATCATAATGCATTGTGCACCATCACAAGCCCCATATTTGCGTCTGGTTGCCAGTTTACTAATCCGAGTCCCACTCCTGTCCCCGCTGAAGTCACTAGCAAAACTTGCATTCACTACAATGGGAGTAGAATTGTGCTGTTTGTGACCAACTGGTAGATCAGACTACCTGGGTATTGGAGAGCATTCATGAAAGGGTTATGGGCCTGATGAATCCAGAGGATAGTCCAAAATAGTGGCCTAATGAGAAGTCCGGGAAGATAGCATATAAATGGATATATCTAGCTTGTAATTATTGTTCCCCACCTCTGCACCATCATTTGATGTAATATGAGCTGCATAGGTGGCCTTACACTGGAGAGAAATGCTTTATTTAAAATAAATAAAAATAGCTTCTACTTTCCTCTTGTGTAAATCCATGTCCACCAGAGCACTGAGAGACTCCTCTGCAAACACCCTTTCATGTGCTCATGATAACAATGTCTGGAAGTACAAGGGACATGTAAGGCATGAATGGATGGGGAGAAAAACTGTGCTGGATACAGTGTTTACTCTGTGCAACCACTGAGACACCCTGGCACCTGCCGTAGAGAGCAGTTTCCCTATTTGACCGCTTTGAGTACTGCTTACCCCGTGCAGGATCAATACCTTTGTTTCTGAATTATGTGATTTCAGAGTAATCGCTCACTGAATACCGTTGAACAGGTTCATGCTTGTGGCTTGACAGATATCTGAATACTTTACTTTCATCTATGTCAAAATGGCCACTTCAGAAACATGCATTGCATGCCACTAGAATGTTTAATATACTTTGCCAAAAGATGCCAGAATAACTTTAGTTAAAAAGTAGATATTTTTTCATAAGAATAGTGAAATCATATTTACACAACTTGGTGGGCTATTATAGACTTATATAATTTGTTCTAAAAGGTAGAGTCCATTGTTTACCCTGCTCATTTCATGTTGAGGATATAATCAGTATTACGCTGGATATCTACTTCCTTCAGATAAACATAGTTTAATTAATTAGGAGGGCTAGAGAAAGGTTTAACTATATATTTAATTTAGGTATTATTTATTTTGCGTGAATGCTTTTGTTCAACTAATACATGATTTTGAAATATTAAAAAATAAAACATATCTTTATTTAATTATACCTAATATAAACACAAACTTTTAAGAGAAGACTGTTTTTAAAAAACTCATTAAAAGCAGGATGTGGTGGGACGGGGTGCTCTGTATGACTGAATTTAAGTCATACCATTATAGTATTTGTTTTAGTATTTCTTATATGTAAAGTCCCTTGTTTCCCCATAAGGAGGGAAAAAACCACAAAAATTGTTATTTGAAATAATGCATGAGTAAGGTCCTACCAAATTCATGGCCATGAAAAACACATCACAGACCATGAAATCTGGTCTTTTGTGTGCTTTTTACCCTATACTATACAGATTTCATGGGGGAGACTAGCACTTATTAAATTGGGGGTCCTGACCCAAAAGAGAGTTGCAGGGGAGTCACAAGGTTACTTCTGTGTTGCCTTCAGGGCCTAGGGCAGCTCTGTGTATTTTGCTGCCCCAAGCACAGCAGTCAGACAGCCTTGGGCAGCATGCCTGTGGGAGGTCCGCTGGTCCCGCACCTTCGGCATACCCGCCATCGAATTGCAGCCGAAACGGCAGGACTGGCGGACCTCCCGCAGACATGCCACCGAAGGCTGCCTGACTGCCGCCCTCAGCGAGCAGCAGTCCTCCCCCCGTGGCTTGCTGCCCCAAGCACACACTTGCTGCACTGATGCCTGGAGCTGCCCCTGTTCAGAGCTGGGTGGCTGGAGAGCGATGGCTGTTGGCCGGGCACCCAGCTCTGAAGGCAGCACCTCGCCAGAAGCAGTGCAGAAATAAGGGTGACAATACCATACCATACCATACCACCCTTACTTCCGCACTGCTGCTTTCAGAGCTGGGCAGCTGGAGAGTGGCGGCTGCTGACTGAAGGTCCAGCTCTGCAGGCAGCTCCCATCCAGCAGCCACTGCTCTTCAGCTACCAGCTCCAAAGGCAGCATCGCCACCACCAACGGCATAGAAATAAGGGTAGTAACACCGCAACCCTCACCTACAATAACCTTGCAACCCCCCAGCACACTCCTTTTTGAGTCAGGACCCCTACAATTACAATACTGAAATTTCAGATTTAAGTAGCTGAAATAATGAAATTTATTGTTTTTAAAATCTCATGATCATGAAATTGACCAGAATGGACTGTGAATTTGGTAGGGCCCTATGCATGAGTTGGTGTTATTGGTCTAAAGGGATATAAGTGGTACCCTTACAGTTCTTCAAAGGAGATTACAGTTTCTTTGGGAATGATCCTTCAGAGCAAATGTGTTTTTAACGTCTAAGCATATTCTACTGTCACTACAATCCTGGCCCCATTGATATCAATGGGAAAGTTCTTATTGACTCCAGTGGAGCCAGAAATACACCCTTGTTTCACAGACGATAAACACAGCTGATAATTGCAGCTGATAAACAGCACTATCTCTTAGCTATTTTAATACATTGGGGAGGCTTTAATGTGATTTGCAAGTATACAAGACTTCCAGCTCATTTAAAAATGATACATAAAACGATGTACCTATATTTATGGTTTATTGGTACAGTGCATCATGTTGACGGAATTTTGTGTATTTACAGTATTAAATGCTGGATTATATACATGTTATCAGTGCACACAAAAATATAACAATTCTTAATGTTAATTTAAGTAATTTATTAAACCTGGATATTTCAGACATATCATGGATTAACAGCCTGCAAAATTACAGGTTTATACAGAATATATAAAATCATGAGTGGTGTGGAAGAAGTGAATAAGGAAAAGTTATTTACTTGTTCCCATAATATAAGGACTAGGGGCCATCAAATGAAATTAATGGGCAGCAGATTTAAAACAAATAAAAGGAAGTTCTTCACACAGCGCACAGTCAACCTGTGGAACTCCTTGCCTGAAGAGGTTGTGAAGGCTTGGACTATAACAGGGTTTAAAAGAGAACTAGATAAATTCATGGAGGTTAAGTCCATTAATAGGTATTAGCCAGGATGAGTAAAGAATGGTGTCCCTAATCTCTGTTTGTCAGAGGGTGGAGATGGACGGCAGGAGAGAGATCACTTGATCATTACCTGTTAGGTTCACTCCCTCGGGGCACCTGGCATTGGCCAATGTCCGCACACAGGATACTGGGCTGGATGGACATTTGATCTCACCCAGTATGGCCATTCTTATGTAGAAGCTGCTTTCTAAAATACAGGAGTATAAAAGAACATTGAGGACCACCAAACTTCTAATATTATTTCTCTTCTACAGCTTAGAATGATTGAAAATATTTTTAAAATTGTGGTTAAAAACAGCTCCCAGGATGAGAATATAATTTTCGGCCATATAAAATTCTACCACCACCATCTCACAACAGTTGCCACAGCCAAAACAGGGTTTAGAACAGAAGTGTCAACAGAGTACAGCAGTCACTGCTTAAATATTAAATAATTTTCAATTCAGTGACAAACTAAAAAAATATGATAGCAAAGGAGGAGGTGGAATTTCAGATGCTTGGTGTACAGTAGGGTTGCCAACCCTCCAGGATTTAAAGATTAATCTCTAATTAAAGAGTATGTCATGTGATAAAACCTCCAGGAATTCGACCAACCATAACTGGCAATCCTAGTGTGCAGTTTAATTATTTTAAGAGAAAACCTTCTTCCCTCCCCACCCAGATGGTTTGAGCACCCTGCATGCAACAAAACTGTGTGGCTAAACTGCAGGTGGCCTGCATCCTTTGCCCACCATGGAGCTGAGCTCTGCATGATTCTTCCAAGTTATCACGTGGTTTAATTGGAGAGAGGATTCAGTGGGACTGTGCAGTTCCATTAATACTTGAGCTGCCTAGTGGCTGCAGAGCAATACTGCAACTGTCCTGTGACCCTAACAGGAAGATTTCTTTCCCTCTGATCCTTGCAGAACAACTCTACCCTGCCAGTGCTCTCTGAGATGGCCTCAGCACCAGGATTTGCCTTTTATTTTTATCTTGATTTAGGAGATTTGTCTATACCCGAGAAAGTCAAATATGTATAACACAAATCTCTCTCTCTCCACTCACTAGCTGTATATCTTTCATCCCAGGATCTCAAACCCTGGGGCGGGCAGATCACCCTCAGAAACAACGCCAAAGGCCACCTGACTGCCATGCTTGGGGTGGCAAAAAACAAAGAGCCGCCCCTGCTCAAACCATTGTACAAACATCAATTTATTTAGCTACATAACACCCTTATGACCTGGGTAAGTAACATTGTGTCCATATTACATGTAAGCCCTGTTGCCTGAAGTCTTAGAGAGAAGAGAGCTCAGTGCTGTCTCCTTTTGGGTAAGGGAGCTTGGATCAAGCTAGAAAAGAGAAGGAGATAGAGGAAAACTCTTCTGTTTATTGCAGACAGTGTGTTTTTCTGGGTGTGTGTGTGAGGAATATCAAGGGTTCTGGATACTACTGATCTCTTTCCAAAACTGAGCTGAGATTGCTGAACAGGGGGCAGTACAGAGTGATGGCAGGTGGTACAGAGAAGCAGTAGCTTCAAGGTGCTGGATGGCACAGAGTGGGGGCTGTAGCAGCTGCAGGTTCTCTACAATTATGGATGGCACAGTGGTGGTGGCACCTTGAAATGATGGACAGTGCAGAGTGATAGCAGGTCAAGGCAGCTTGAGCTGAAGCCATGGAAAGAGTGACAGCCTTACCAAGGCATTCTGGTACAGGCCTGCTTACCCAGCAACTAAAGCTGAAATCACTCTAGCTGGGTTAGGTAGGAGAGTCCCCAAAGCAGCACAGGTGGCTCCAACCTGCTAGAATCCTTGGACCTTTCCAGCCCACCACAGCTATCTGTGAGTGGGGAACTGGGGAGGAGGAAGTGGCCAGAACACATCAGCCACTAACAACAGCCAAAGGAGGACTGAGGTTGGGACTACTGTTGGGACACTATGGGGGAAGAGAGTCTGACATCATAGAATTTGTTAATTGTTGGTCTTCACAAATTCATGCTGTTGTCTTCTTCTTCTTCCCCCTAGTAAAGTTTTCTTTGTTGCAACCCCTGGACTCAGTGCTTGTGAGTGGGGAAGACTTGCCCAGGATGGGTGCCAAGGATCCTAGGCTTCTGGCTGGGGTTTTGGGCTCGTGTTATTTATATCTTTAAGGACACTCATAGAAAATTGAACTGGGCCTTTTTGTTGCCATCAACACCTGACAAAAGGCTTACACACTTACACCTCTACCTCGATATAATGCTGTCCTCGTGAGCCAAAAAGTCTTACCGTGTTATAGGTGAAACCACGTTACATCGAACTAGCTTCGATCCACTGGAGTGTGCAGCCCCAGTCCCCAAGAGCACTGCTTTACTGCGTTATATCCGAATTCGTGTTATATTGGGTCACGTTATATTGGCGTAGAGGTATATACATAAATACAGAAACATTAAGTGATCCACATCCAAATCTTCAAAGTTATTTAGGCACTAACTCCCATTGAAACTGTATGCTATTTAAATAGCTTTCCACTTTTCTCATATATTGTTTTTTATATTAATCCCTTTAGTCCTGGTTTACCATCTGTTATAGGGCATTCTGTCCCTTTAAGGGAAGTGGGGTCTAGGGATCAGCCCATGCATCTAGCATGGCCCTTTAAGATTCTGGGAGGTCTGGTGTATACAAGGACCTAGGAAATAGGAGATATTGGAAGAGAGGAAGCCATCTCAGGGAATAAGTAGAGTTTTTTGGGAGTGGGGAGCAACTGTTACTATTTCTTTAAGGGCATGAGACTAGGAGCCTGGCAGAGTGGGCAGGGCAAGGCTCTCTTCTCTTCCAGCCAATTGGGTTTGGGAAATGGACCAGCATAAATACTGCCTCCTCCCTCATAGCAGGGGGTTTGCTTGCTGAGCTTTCCAAGCTAAAGGTGGATGGAAGTGAGGGGGAAAGGTCTAACTGGAGGACAAGCTGGCTGAGGCTCTGCAGCTGGCCTGAATTACAACCAACTACAGGAGGAGGACTTGGGACTCCTGTCTTAAAGAGAGCATTAATGATGGAAAATGCATCTCAACTCCACAAGGAGAGCTGGGGGCTCCTTCCTTAAGGAGAGAGAAAGTGATTCTTTGAAGTATAACTGAGCGCTAGGAGGAGGTCTGGGGACTTCTAAATGTGGGGAAAAGAAAATTGAGCTGGATTCTCATATGGACCCAGAGTGGGTGTGAACTGGAGAGACTAGAAAGAGTTTGTACTCAGTAAAAAAATGTTAATTAAGCAGACCTCATGAAGTGATTATTTCTCTGACCTAATCTGGTCTGGGTGATTGACTAAAAGAACCTGAGTGGGTGTTGAGGGCAATGCACCTGCAGGGCCACAAGGAACATGCTTGAGAGCAGCCTGGGGTCACATCACCACTTAGCTGCCATCTTCCTTGACCATTCTCTTATAATCAGTGTGAAAGGACATAGCTGGAGCATTTGACAAGTGAATTTTCCTGCATTTACCTGGAATGATCAGCTGCCATCAAGTAGTTTATATATGTAAGCAAGATCAAATGAAGGAAAGTATCCTTATTTTAAATCAATGCAAAAAAACCTATTTATTTTCTGTTATCATTTCTCCTGCAGAAAATTATGTCCTAACACTGATGTTGACTCCAATGTAAAAAACACATAGTAGAAATGGATGAAAGATTTGGTGGAAAAAGTCAGATTTACACATGCCTGTTCTAATAGCTAGTAATGAGGTGGGGAGGGAGAGGAAAATTGAAAATATATACAATATGGTTTTACTGCATATTATTTATTTGTGAGAGAAGGTAGGGTCTGTGAAAGAATGAATGTGGAGAAGCTAATCTCCACAACAGTTGGTCTGTTTCTAATAAACACCCTGTATTAGAGTGAATACAGTCTATTTAAGCATGAAGATGTAGAAACAAGCAATTCAGAAGAACTCCCTAATACAGTAAAAGCTTTGTTATCTGGCATGTTGGATGATTCAGAAGGCACTTCAGAATCTTGCAGTGCCTCAAGGTCATCATTATTAACATCAATTATCATTGTAGATGTAGAAGGTGTAGGAGATTGGGCTGAATCTAAAATGACCCTATGACATACCCTGGAAGCTGCTCTTTTGAATAAATCCCTGATATCAACTTGTTTACTTGTCTTCTGCCTCTTTTGCATAAAAGTAGAGTGCGGAATATGCAATTGCATAACCTCCTGGGCAGTATACTAGTCCCAGTTAATAGACTGAAGGTTTGTACTGGGAGATATCAGAAATGCTGGTTAATAGAGCTTTCCAGTTGATAAAATGCCAGATAACACAGCTTTTACTGTAGTAAATTGAAGTGAAAGTGACATCATTTAGGATATTTAAAACTAGACTAGACAAAGCTCTAGTAAAGGTACAATATGGCTTGGACTAACATAGAGATGAACTATGTGTTTTTAATTAGTCCTTTCTATCTTTAGCTCTTACTATTCTCTGACCATCTTAGATCTATACACCCCTCATCATCTGCTCTAATGCACAAAGGACCAGGGGCAAGAACAAGAATATGGATAGGGAAGCAGTGTGCAAAGGTGTACAAAGGACAGTGAGGCAGATCAAAATGCTGTGATATCACACTATCTGAATGTCTTTGTCTAGGTATTTATGTTATGCTTTTCATTGTATTTTGTCAACACAGAATGACGGTGACAAAATTAGGGTTGGGTGAGCTAATTTTGCCAGTTCTGAAATATACATAAACATCCTGGGTTCATAGATTCCAAGGCCAGAAAGAATCATCATGATCACCTAGTGTGACCTTCTGTGTAATGCAGGCCTTCTTTAGCTCTTTTGGCCATTGGAGAGCTATGATTATCCACCATGACCCCCAAATCTTTGGTTTGATAGTTTTCTTGAACTCAGTTGTTACCTGGTTCAAATTCTGCTTAGAGGTGACTGAAAAATGGACCCGAGAAGGGTCTGAATTTTGGAGGTCTGTACAGAAGTGAAGCACTTGGCTATTTTAGGACTTGCCATATGGAACTGGGGCACAGGTGGTCTGGCTTAGAGATCACAGCTGGGCTGAGGTTGCTCACCAGGGACAGTAGTTGCTGGGCAGGAGTTGGAGGAATTGCAAGAGTCAGGTTTTGTAAGCAAAAGTCAAGGTCAGAGTCAGGCTGGAGTCAGAGATCAAGTAAAGTCTGGCATTGCTGCAGGCCAAAATCTGTTGTGATTGCCCAGACACCTTCCTCTGGCAAACCCTAGGGTTAAATAGGGTGCTTGGCCAATCAGAGGGCTGCAGGGTATCATCACTCTGGATTTCTTGGTCGACAGGTTCTCTGGCACCTTCTCTTCACAGTGCATGTTAGCTGTCCCCTGTGTGGCCTGCCAGTGGCACTGTGGGAATACTAGCAGTCTCAGGCTCAGCAGACCTGCGTTCTGGTCCCCAGCTCATTAGCCCTGTACAGTCTGTGTACTGTCCTTCCTTACAGGTATTAATGGTCAATAGTTCTGTGCGGTTGCAGATGAATTATCTTTGCTCTTAAAACTGCATGTTGGAGCCTTCATGATGCTGAGCTCTGTGGTGTATAGGGGGCATGACCCCAGGGAGGCTCTCAAAACATTATGCACCTCATGCTGCAGAAGTGCTAACAGGTCCACTAAAAGCAGAGCCCTCCACTTCTGCGATGGAATTTGCTCCAGAGCCCCCAGAAGTCTCATATATTGCATAGCCCCTTTTAAGCCTTCTATTAATGTCTTGAGAAGAATAGAGGGGGGGGCTTCGTGTGGGCCCTTTGTGCTATGATGAATTTCACCCTTTCTGAGATGGGGAGAGGAATTGGGACATAGGGCAGGTATGAATAAAAGGACTACTACTTTTAGCAGCCTGTTAGGAATTCTATCTTTTTACTTCCTTCCTTCTCATAATTTTTTGCTGTGACAAACTCATTGGGGTTACTGTAGTTTGTGATGTGTTTGCATGGCCTTTTATAATTGCTTGAAGCATGTACTGTAGTACTGAGGTGGTTCTGAGGGGGCTTAGTAATGGCTCTTTTTTTAGTGCAGATGTAATAGGAGAAGATCCTGTTTTAGCAATTTTGGAATCAGTTAGTGTATGATAAGCTAGCAGAAGAAAGGAAAATAATTGTGACAGGCATCATAGTTTAAATAATGTAACATCAGTTTTCCTTTAAACCCCATTATATATAATAAAACTTCTGTTGTGCTAGCACCAAAAATTTGATTTCTGTTGTCTTACAAAGTATGGAAGTCAAGAGCATTTCTTGGTTGAACTGGGCCCTAAAAAGTTGCTAACATCTCTAACATAGTGGGATATTATTCTTCTATTATGAGTCCTTTTGCTCTTCTTGACCAGGATGTTAGAACAATCAAAGAAGAGAATGCCTCATGGTGACAGAGTAGGTTTTACACTGAACCTAGTGTGTATGGGACTTTGGGAGTTCATTTGCAGATTTTGGGATACCCATACTGGGTAAGTGTGATCAATTTAGCTCATATTTAGCTACCTAACTATTGTCTCTCAGAAGTTGGTTCACTGTCTTCTGTCTCTTTGGCTCATCTATTAGGAGTGGTAATGCATACTTTGTCCTCAGTGTGATGTTGCACTGTGCTTTCAGTTGGCACCCTTTACTGTTGCTGCCTCTCATCTGAATGCCTGTAGAATCAAATCCACGTGTACTTCTGCAAGACATACCAAGTGGATGGGGGAGAAAATGCAAGGCCATGGCCTTCAACACACACATGCATACTGGTCATTGGAGCTACCTGGAGCACTGTAGGAATGCGCAGAACCCTCTGAATGGATGCAGAAACACCAGAGCGACTCCAGGGTTTTTGCTGCCTCAAACCGCAAAAAGAAAAAGAAAAAAAAAAAGCCGCGATCGTGATCTGCATCTCTGCAGCTTCAGTCTTTGGTGGCAATTCAGTGGCAGGTCCTTCGCTCCCAGAGGCACTGAGGGACCCGCCCCCAAATTGCCACCGAAGACCCAGACATGCCGCCCCTCACGTTGGCTGCCCCAAGCAGGTGCTTGCTGGGCTGGTGCCTGGAGCTGGCCCTGAGAAGCACACACATTTCTCTTGCAAGCTGGAGAATTCCAGGAGAAAATTGTCTTCTGATGCTTCCTTGGAACAGTGGAGATCCACATTACCCCTAGTGTGGGCCTGTGCTTTAATGTCACACTGAGCTGTACTGAATTTGCATGATACCCTCCTCCCCCTCTTCTATATCCTTTTCATGTGGTATTTACTATTGTACACTTTTTTGTGCAACTGGGGATAATGATGCCCTTTGGCTTTAACTTTCTCCCCTAGAGCCACATGCTTATGAGAACTTTCAGTTCACCTACAAGCATATTTTCAAAATCCAGCGACGTCCTGCACTGTGCAATATTAACAGTATTCTGCTCAGACAACTTGTTATGTAAGATAACTGAATTTGTAATTAACAGAATCAAGTACACCATGGGTGAAATCCTGGCCCTATTGAAGTCGATGAGAATTTTCCAATTGACTTCACGGGGGCTTGAATTTCACCCCATGGCTTTAAAACTGCCATCTGATATTGTACATGCTCCACCATGCACAAATACTGCACCCTTTGGGCTTGATACTGATATGCAATAAACTGATATGTAAGAATCAACATTTGTATGAAATGCTTTTGAAAGAGATAAAAGAGCACACACCTTCAGATCTGATATGTGAAGCAGGCTCTTAAAATAGTGCCTAAGATTAATTAGGTTATGCTAAATCCATGAAACATTTAAGTGGCATCACATATCTCATTCCTCTCCTCTCCAGGAGAGCTGGCAACGGAACTATTCTAGGGAGTATCTGCCTTAAATGCCAGCAATTCATTTAAAAGTTTGATAGTTACAAACCGCAGTAGGGTGCTTTGAACATATAATAATATTTTTATAACTCATAATGTTTGCTTGCTTGAGAGAGGACCAGTCATTATCACTAAAGTATTTCCAAATATGTAGCTGCCATAGAACCTGTTTTTAAAAACAAAATCAAAGAGATATGAAGATTTATAGTTTATAGACCAGATTCTAATCTTAGTTAAACAGCTGTAAATCCAGAGTAGGTTAATATGTATTTACATTTAACAGATGAGAAGGCCTGATTCTCAATTGGTGTACATCAGAATAGTTCCATGGAAGCCAATGCAGCTACATTAATTTATACCACTTAAGAATTTGGTCCTCTGAGAATTTGGCTACATTTCTTTAATAAGTAATATGTATCTACTATAGCTACATGAATTACCTCACCACATAAAATAACTATTGGATATCAAATATAATATTCTGCATTATTGTTTCACTAAAGCTACTCTTAGAAAGCTACAGTGTATAGCAGCGGTGAAGAAAGTTTGGCAAACAAGGACTAATCTGAAAACCATAAGTTTATTTCTCTGTTTACATATTAGGTCTGCATGTGGCTCATCTTGCTTAAAGATGAGTTTATATGAGCTCTTGAGATAGATGAAAAAGAGGGTCACCAGGAAATCATCACTGGTTTAGTGCCACTTGGAATCTGTCAGAAGAAGCAGCAGTGATATTGGAATAAGCACTTGATTAGGCTGAATTTTTCTATGAAATATTTATGTGAATTAGGCCAATAACAGCTGGATGTTAGAATATGTTGAAAAGAGAAAGATGGCAAAAGAAGAAAGTGATGTTTTTATTTATTAGGAAAATAGCTAAAGTCATGGTAATTTCAGATAGTTGGTGGGGCACTGAGCAGAGAACTTGCCTTGGAATGAACAGCAGGAACTTCCTGTTTATTTTCACCTTATTATAGATTATAAACTCTTCTTTGCAAGGAATCCATCTCTATCTGTATAGTAAAATGCCATGTGTATTTAAGGTACTATAATAAATACTAAGAGTATACATTTTCATAATTCATATTATAGAAAGAAATGAGAAGTTTTGGGTTTCTCAGATCATGAGAATATTGGAATATTAATAATAAAAGTCTCTCTCATTTGGATAGGTAATTCAGCAAAGCTAAGATTAATTTTACCTATAGAAGAGTATTTTTTGGCTGTTGTCACTGAACATGTGGCTTGCAATATGGAATTCAGATATTCAAGGGGCTTAATATTTTGTCTCCTCGTTGAGCCCCACTTCAACTCACTTTGTGACTCAGAGTGTAATCTGCCCCTCTCTGGGTAATGTTGTTTTAGTATAAGAAATATATACTGGATGTTAAGGTGGTGAACTATACTCACCCTTTCACTTAATGAGACTCCCACTCAGAGCTGAATTTAGTTCAATATATTAAAGCAAAGTTTCCTCTGTATTAAAGTTCATTTTACACAGAAAGCCTCAAAATTAGACATTTACACTCATTTGCAGTCAAATTTTCAAAATAGCCATTGATCCTGGACACCCTAGTTTTTGAGATCTCAATTTAAGACACGTTAAGATATTTCAAGATGCGCACCTAAAATAAGTAACCACATTTGAAAACATAATACTGTATTATCATGGTGATTGGATGCTTCGTAAATAGGAGGAAGATACACCTAATCTAATCTTTAATGCTTAGGTTTTACTTCAGTTTTACAGCTGCCCGGCAGTATGTTGCAGAGAGCAGAGGTTCACTTTTTTCCAATGAGTTTCTTCAGAAAGGCCTCCTATTGAAGGAGTTCTCAGTGGTTATTTCTTGAATATGCATCTAGTAGGCAGAATCAAGTGTGTTCAGTTTTCACTACATTCTTCTTAGATCCAGAAGTTTGGGATGATTTTTATCTTAAAGAACTACTCAACCTGATGGGTCTTTCCAAGTTCTTCCAGCTCTAATATTGCTGTCTGACAACTTACAGCAGAGGATTTGTTACTCAAGGCGTAGGGACTTTTGCAATGGTTTCATTACATCTGATATGTTAGACTATTAATGAATATTTATTTCTGATATCTGGCAGGACTAGTAACTATCAAGTTTGGAATTGTAAACATCCAGAGAAAATTCTGTAAATACTATATTTATAACACTTTTAAAATATCAAACACTTAGTACACTTTACTGTTTGTGTCCAGTTAAGAGTTACTGGCTTTAATTATTTCAGAACCATTAAAAATCATTTGCAATATATATTAGAAAGATACAAATTATATGGTCAATACTTCTGGCTTTTCCAGTTATACGGTCAATACCACTGGCTTTTCCAATGAATGGTACAATCTATATATTTCTATATATTTTCTTTATATTTGTGACAAAGTGGAGATTTTCCCTTGTCATGTTGTATGTGAGTCTCACTGTTTTTCATGAATGCTGTGTGTGCCTCAATTTCCCTGTGTATTGCATCAATGTCTAGGTGGTGGGAATAAGCATGTGTGACTTCTGTGGGGGCTGATCCAGCTGCCTGCATGGATGCCATGGCCGCCCCTTCATAACCTGAGACCCAGGAGTGGAATGGGACCAGGTGATGCTTGGCCCGGGAAGTGAGACAAAGGCCAGAGAAGGAGCAACAGGCAGGGCAGGGGCCAGGCAGCTGGAAGCAAGTCAATCTTATCTGGGTTGGGAAGCAGGAGGAGGACCAGAGCCCTGACTCTGGGCTTCCCTCCCTCAAAATGGACTTGGCTTAAAGTCACTGATTTCTGTGCTAACAAGTTCTGTTCTACACAGGGCCACCTCTAGGCACCAGCAAACCAAGCATGTGCTTGAGGTAGCACATTTTCAAGGGCTGCATTCTGGCCATGGTTTTTTTTTTTCTTTTTTTGCTTCCGGTGGCAAAAGCCTAGAGCCGGCCCTGGCAGCAGCAGTGCGTCATGCACGGGGGTGCCCTGGGACCATTGCGGTTTGCGCCGCGGGGGAGCAGCACTGGACCTTGTGGCTGGGCTGGGCAGGCTCCGAGCAGGGGACACTCAGGCTGGGGGCTGCCCTGTGGGGTGCACGGAGCTGCCAGCACATGCTGCAGGGCGGCTGCCCCCCAGCGCTGCAGCTGGGGCTGAGCGAAGTGGCCCGAGCTGCCCAGGGACTGTGGCAGGGCAGCCACAAGCAGCAGCAGCAGCGGGGCCATAGAGGGCAGGGCGCTGCCGTGCAGGGCCCGCGTTCCACTCTCTGGGGTGCTGCTCCCTCTGGGGCTACTCTGCCCTGGCTCCTCAGCCCCCTGCCGGGGTGGTCTCCTGGGTCCTGGCTGGTCCTGGAGGCAAGAGCCTTGGCTGTAGGGACCCTGGGCTGACGCACGGCCTGGGAGCCCCACTGCTTCCCCTGCCCCTGTCCCTGCCCCATGCCCCTGCCAGCACCGGACTGGCTGGAGGTGAGGGGGGAGCGGGTGGAGTCAGCACTGGTGTGGGGGAGCCCAGGGCTGGGGCAGCAGCAGGTGTGAGTGGGAGGGGGGAGAAGAGAGCCCAGCGCTGGGGTGGCAGGGGATGTGGGTGAGGTGGAGATTCCAGCACTGGGGCGGCAGGGCATGCGAGTGAGGTGGAAGAAGAAAGAACCCAGGGCTGGGGTGGCAGGGGGTGAGAGCCCAGGGCTGCGGTGGGGGCATCCAAAATTTTTTTTGCTTGGGATGGCAAAAACCTAGAGCTGGCCCTGGTTTTATGCTGTGATCCTGTCGACTAATAAACCTTCTGTTTTACTGGCTGGCTGAGAGTCACGTCTAACTGGGGAGTTGCCCGGGTGAACTCGCTGAGGGAAGCACACGATGTGGAAAGGGATGCTGAATGCTCTGAGGTCAGACCCAAGAAGGTCAAAGCTGTGTAAGCTTCTTGTCCTGGAGACAGTATGCTCAGAGAGAGGAGGCTCCCGCAGAGTCCTGACTGGCTTCGTATGGAGTAGTTCCAGAGCAACTCCCCCATGACCCTGTGACAATATTATCCAACTAATATTGGGACTGCTCCCTTGAGCAAAGTCAAGCACATGTATAAGTGTAGGACTAGAACCTAAAGTTATATGTATCATCTTGAGGCATTATTTTGACTTCTTCAGTGGTTACAGACAAAAAGAAATATGAAGCAACAGGGTAATTTAAAGGGTTCTGGTTGTATCTAAAAGGTGGTCTCAAGCAGAGAAGTTAGACTAATTCCCAAATCATTTTCTCTGATTATCAGCGGTGGGTATGCATTTTGCTTATTGTATTGCCAAAAACTCCTGAGAGAGATGTGAAGTGTTAAATATATGTTGGGAATTTTTACTTGCATGCATAAATACAGAAGCAGATGGGATTTTTTTTAGCACTAATTTTTTACCTTGCCTTTTCCATCTTCATCTTACTGATTTGAATAAGGAAGAAAAGGAGGTAAAGCTAAAAGCATGGGCTCCCTCTGCTGGCTGCTAGTGTCCCTCAGTGAATTAGCAGGGACTCCAAACAATATTAAGATCGAGAAGACAAGACTGCTTTTAATGGTAATATCGGGACAAAATATAATGTGGGTGTTGAAAATAGGTTTAATCTTACTTTTAAAATCTTTTTGCTGTGTATTGATTTGCTCTTGAAATAGTGAAGATGATGATGTAGTACCATCTTACATGAGTGTTGTTACAGCAGAACAATCATACATGGAAGGAAGATACTAGGCAGGACCAAGTTTTCCCCAATGTTCATCAACCTCTGCAATTTAAGAGAAGTGATACCATCACTTGATCCTAATGCATGATACATGAGGATAGGATTAAAATTCGAAATGATCTGGGCAAACCAGAGAAATGGTCTGAAGTAAATAGGATGAAATTCAATAAGGACAAATGCAAAGTACTCCATTTAGGAAGGAACAATCAGTTGCACACATACAAAATGGGAAACGACTGCCTAGGAAGGAGTACTGTGGAAAGGGATCTAGGGGTCATAGTGAACCACAAGCTAAATGTGAGTCAGCAGTATAACACTGTTGCAAAAAAAGCGAACATCCTTCTGGGATGTATTAGCAGGAGTGTTGTAAGACAGATATAGGAAGTAATTCTTCCACTCTACTCCATGCTGATTAGGCCTCAGCTGGAGTATTGTTTCCAGTTCTGGGTGCTACATTTCAGGAAGGATGTGGACAAATTGGAGAGAGTCCAGAGAAGAGTGACAAAAATGATTAAAGGTCAGAAAACGTGACCTATGAGGGAAGATTGAAAAAATTGGGCTTGTTTAGTCTGGAAAAGAGAAGACTGAGAGGGGAAATAATAGTTTCAAGTATGTAAAAGGTTGTTACAAGGAGGAGGAAGAAAACATTGTTTTTCTTAACCTCTGAGGATGGGACAAGAAGCAATGGGTTTAAACTGCAGCAAGGGAGGTTTAGGTTGGACTTTATAAAAAACTTCTCAACTGTCAGGGTGGTCAAGCACTGGAATAAATTGCCTAGGGAGGTTGTGGAATCTCCATCATTGGAGATTTTTTAAGAGCAAGTTAGACAAACACACGTCCGGAATGGTCAGATAATACTTAGTCCTGCCTTAAGTGCAGGGGACTGGACTAGATGACCTCTCAAAGTCCCTTCCAGTTCTATGATTCTTGCTTAAATCTCAAAAGAAAAGTGAGTTCCCCACTCTGGCCCCCTCCAAGATCTCTGGGGAAAATGCTATAGGAAAAATTTCCTTTAAGACCCCAATGTGGTAGTTAGTTTCAACTTGTGCATACAGATAAGAATTCACTCTAATTCAGCATCTTGTCCCATTTATACCCTGAGATACTGTCGATGTCCAGTCATAAAATGAGGCAAAGAATCCTGTGGCACCTTATAGACTAACAGACGTTTTGGAGCATGAGCTTTCATGGGTGAATACCCACTTCGTCAGATGCATGTAGTGGAAATTTCCAGGGGCAGGTATATATATGCAGGCAAGCTAGAGATAATGAGGTTAGTTCAATCAGGGAGGATGAGGCCCTGTTCTAGCAGTTGAGGTGTGAAAACCAAGGGAGAAGAAACTGGTTTTGTAATTGGCAAACCATTCACAGTCTTTGTTTAATCCTGAGCTGATGGTGTCAAATTTGCAGATGAACTGAAGCTCAGCAGTTTCTCTTTGAAGTCTGGTCCTGAAGTTTGTTTGCTGCAGGATGGCCACCTTAAGGTCTGCTATAGTGTGGCCAGGGAGGTTGAAGTGTTCTCCTACAGGTTTTTGTATATTGCCATTCCTAATATCTGATTTGTGTGTGTTTATCCTTTTCTGTAGCGACTGTCCAGTTTGTCCGATGTACATAGCAGAGGGGCATTGCTGGCATATGATGGCGTATATTACATTGGTGGACATGCAGGTGAATGAACCGGTGATGGTGTGACTGAGCTGGTTAGGTCCTGTGTCCTAGGATGGTGTCACTGGTGTAGATATGTGGGCAGAGTTTGCATCAAGGTTTGTTGCATGGACTGGTTCCTGAGCTAGAGTTACTATGGTGCAGTGTGCAGTTACTGGTGAGAATATGTTTCAGGTTGGCAGGTTGCCTGTGGGCGAGGACTGGCCTGCCAGTCAAGGCCTGTGAAAGTGTGGGATCATTGTCCAGGATGGGTTGTAGATCCCTGATGATGCATTGGAGGGGTTTTAGCTGGGGACTGTATGTGATGGCCAGTGGAGTCCTGTTGGTTTCTTTCTTGGGTTTGTCTTGCAGTAGGAGGCTTCTGGGTACACGTCTGGCTCTGTTGATCTGTTTCCTTATTTCCTCGTGCGGGTATTGTAGTTTTGAGAATGCTTGGTGGAGATTTTGTAGGTGTTGGTCTCTATCTGAGGGGTTAGAGCAGATGCGATGGTACCTCAGTGCTTGGCTGTAGACAATGGATCGTGTGATGTGCCTGGGATGGAAGCTGGAGGCATGAAGGTAGGCATAGCGGTCGGTAGGTTTTCGGTATAGGGTGGTGGTAATGTGACCATCACTTATTTGCGCCGTGGTGTCTAGGAAGTGGACCTCCCGTGTAGATCGGTCCAGGCTGAGGTTGATGGTGGGGTGGAAGCTGTTGAAATCGTGGTGGAATTTTTCCAGAGACTCCTTCCCATGGGTCCAGATGATGAAGATGTCATCAATGTAGCATAGGTAGAGAAAGAGGTGTGAGTGGACGAGAGCTGAGGAAGCGTTGTTCCAGGTAAGCCATAAAAATATTGGCATATTGTGGGGCCATGCGGGTGCCCATAGCAGTGCCACTGATCTGGAGATATATATTGTCCTCAAATTTGAAATAGTTGTGTGTGAGGATAAAGGCACAGAGCTCAGCAGCCAGTTGTGCTGTGGCATCATCAGGGATACTGTTCCTGACAGCTTGTATTCCATCTGTGTGTGGGATGTTCGTGTAGAGAGCCTCTACATCCATGATGGCTAGGATGGTGTTTTCTGGAAGGTCACCAATGCATTGTAGTTTCCTCAGGAAATCAGTGGTGTCACGGAGATAACTGGGAGTGCTGGTGGCATAGGGTCTGAGTAGAAAGTCCACATATCCAGACAGTCCTTCAGTGAGTCATAAAATGGTGAGTGCATGGATCCATTTTTCCTTCTCCACACCCAGCAGACCTAAAAAAAGTATAGGACCGACTAAAGTGTGAGGCTAGCTAACTGTGGCCCCAGTGGAAACAGCCAGAGGCCTAGTCTACTGCACCTGCTAATGTCTGGCAGCAGACGCTTGAGGAAACCAGGCTGGTTTGTTTACCTGCCGTGTCCCCAGGTTTGGCCGATCGTGGCTCTCACTGGCCACAGTTCACTGTTCCAGGCCAATGGGGGCTGCGAGAATCTGCGGCCAGCACATCCCTCGGCCTGCGCTGCTTCCCGCAGCCTCCATTGGCTTGGAACAGTGAACCGTGGCCAGTGGGAGCTGTGGTCGGTCGAACCTGCGGATGCAGCAGATAAACAAACCGGCCTGGCCTACCAGGGGCCTTACCCTGGCGAGGCACATGCTGAAGGTTGCTGATCCCTGAATAAAGAGTGCTACGTCCCCCTCAGCACTCAGTGATCAACTGGCAATGCCTTACATGCCTACAGAATGAAGAAAAGAGTGTGTGTATGTAAAGCACTATCCTTGTTCCCAACCGTGCGGGTCACGGTTTCCAGAGGCCACTACTCTCCCTCCCATGCAGGTGAGAAGGGAATGGTTGGACAGAGGCAGGGAGTGAGTGGAGATATGACTCCAGGATCCCACATACATTTTCGAGCGCATCTAAATAGGCATGAAAGGGGAAGTGTGCTGTACCAGGCTAAAGGTTGATATGGCTTTTTTTCTCACTCTCATCCCCTCCCTACTCCCCGAGAAGGGAGAACTGGGAGCGAAGTGTGACTCTCTGTTCTGAACAGATTCTGGGTGACACAAACTCAATTCACATCTGAAGAGTTTCAGTGATTAGTGAAAAGAAATGGTATCAAACTCATCAGCTTCTCAGTACAACATCCTGGGTCTTGAACCCAGGCCTGGGAGTCCCTAGAGAACTGCTGTATCCTAGTCTCCATCCAATATCTACTGAAATCCAGTAGGCTGAGAATCTACTAGGACTATAGCCTCAGACAAGGCAAACCCACAGCAGCCTTGATTGGCGGTTCACCTGGCTCCACTGATTAGTCCAGCGATGCTGTTTAAACCAGAAGTCGGCACAACAAGTTTTTCTGAGCAATAAAGTGATTTTCTGTTGTGGCTGTATTGAATTGTGCTTGTGCCTGCCACCTGCATGTAATACTGTTCCTGATTCCTGCTCTGCTCCTCCACCCAACACTATTCCTAATTCCTGCCTCAGCTCCTGTTCCCCACTGTGCTCCTCCTCCAGGCTTAATCCTTGCTTCTCCTCCAGTTGCTGCCTTTATGCCTTGCTTCTGATTCTCAGTTACTAGTCCTGGCTCTGACCCCAGCCTCCAGTTCATGAGTCTGGCTTGACCCTTGTCTCTGGCATTTGGTATCTGACCTTGGCTCTGACTTTCAGCTTCAGTTCCTAGCTCTGGTCTCACCCTTGCTCTGGTAACTGGCAGTTGACTCTGGTGCTGACCCTTGGCTTTGTTCCCTAACCTGACTCCTGCTCTGACTGCTAGACAAGACCACCTGCATCCTTGTCCATAACACTCATCATCTTGCCACAAATGGATTAATGGAAAGGCTTATCCAGACATTCAAGCAAACAATTTGCGCTATGGTTGTTCACAGCACAAGGTAGCAATTTTTCTTTTGGCTGTACATGTTACTACATATCAGACATAAGTGATGTTGTTTATGGGATGTAATTTAATGTAAAATCTGGCCTTGTTAAAGCCCAATCTGCAGAGGGATTTTCTTAAGAAACAGTGCAATCAAATGACCACAAATAGTAATTCTTGACTGCACAGTTTTCAAGGGAAGAAAGTCTTAGTAAGAGACTAGTGGCCCACACTGTCTTCTGTATTTCAAAAGCCACTAGATCCCTGCCAGAGCAGCTGTGTTCATATTTAGCTAGAAGTTTCATGTGATACGTGTTTAGTAAACACCATTATTTGGCCCCTTTGTGTCCAGTAGGTTCGTTCATAGTACACATGTTGTGTAAAAAGCAAAAGACACAACCCCTGTTATAAAGTGAATTATCATGTGCCTCTGCTCAACTCACCTGTACTCTGCTCTCTAAAGCAATAGTGCCCAAACTTTTCCTGTTGCACCCCTTCTTACTAGTAATGGATTCTGTCTGTGTTCCCCTCCTGTCATAAACAGATAGCTAAGGGTTAATGTCTCTTTCACCTGAAGCACTGACCAGAGGACCAATCAGGAAACCGGATTTTTTCAACTTTGGGTGGAGGGAATTTTGTGTCTGAAGTCTTTGTTTTCTGGCTGCCTGCTTTCTCTGAGCTTTGGAGAAGTAGTTCTGTTTTCTAATCTTCTGTTTCTAAGTGTAAGGACAAAGAGATCAGATAGTAAGTTATATGGTTTCTTTTCTTTGGTATTTGCATGAATATAAGTGCTGGAGTGCTTTGATTTGTATTCTTTTTGAATGAGGCTGTTTATTCAATATTCTTTTAAGCAATTGACCCTGTATTCGTCACCTTAATACAGAGAGACCATTTGTATGTATTTTTTCTTTCTTTTTTATATAAAGCTTTCTTTTAAGACCTGTTGGAGTTTTTCTTTACTTCAGGGAAATTGAGTCTGTACTCACCAGGGAATTGGTGGGAGGAAGAAATCAGGGGAGATCTGTGTGTGTTGAATTGGCTAGCCTGATTTTGCATTCCCTCTGGGTGAATAGGAAAGTACTTTTTGTTTCCAGGACTGGGAACAGAGAGGGGGAGTCACTCTGTGTAGTTTCACAGATCTTGTGTCTGTGTATCTCTCCAGGAGCACCTGGAGGGGGGAAGGGAAAAAGGATTATTTCCCTTTGTTGTGAGACTCAAGGGATTTGGGTCTTGGGGTCCCCAGGGAAGGCTTTTCAGGGGGACCAGAGTGCCCCAAAACACTCTAATTTTTTGGGTGGTGGCAGCAAGTACCAGGTCCAAGCTGGTAGCTAAGCTTGGAGGTTTTCATGCTAACCCCCATATTTTGGACGCTAAGGTCCAAATCTGGGACTAAGGTTATGACACCTCCATTACTGCACAGCCTAAGTTTCCTCAGCAAAGGAGCTTGGGCTGAAGGTGGAGCAAGGGATGGGGGAGGAGCTGGGGCTAGAGGTAGAGCTGGCCTGGGAGCAGAGAGGGAATGAGGGCAGAACCAGGCTGAGGCTGGAACTGGAGCCAGAGCTGGGCTTGGGGCAGAGCAGGGCTGGGTGGTGCTCCTCCACTGAATGAGAACTGGCCTGGGTCCCACTCTGCACTGTCCCCTTCCCCACCCCAGAACGTTCCTCCATGCCCCACAGTTTGGGGACTACTGCTCTAAAGGCATTGACACCTGGATGGCTTTTAACTCTCTCTAAACTTCTGAGCAGCTTCAAATCTAAAGTGCAAACAAACAGAGCAAAACAGCTCACCAGATAAATGTTTGTCCCCTGTGCTCAGATTTGGAATTTTCTTCACCCTCAGCCCTTTACACGGCTTTGAGGAGCAGGATGGATAATATAATTTAAGGTGTAATGTTTCATGACCCTACAGGGCTAGAAACAGGGAGCCAGTTTCTCTGCTGCTAAAACTCCACTAACTTGAATTGGGTTCAGATGGATTTCCATAAGGGCACAGTATCTGCCCAGATGGAACTCACTGTAGGATGAGGCACTTTTTACTGTGTATGACAGAAGGACTTAACACCACTACTATAAGGCCTGATCTTCTAGTTCTTATTCTGACCTTATTCATTCAACATTTGAAATCAATGGAAGTTTTAATTGACTAAGGATTAAAGCCCCAATTTGGCAAAGCACTTAAGCATGTATTTAAATGCTTTGCTAAATATAGATGGCTTACTGGATCAGGACCTGAGTAAGGAAGAGAGGACTGAGTTCTACATCTTTACATGTTTTATTTCTTTGTACAGCTACAGTCTGTGGCGGAGCAGATTATTCTGCTAATCTGAGTGTCTGAATTTGTAAAAAGTGAGTAAAAAAATATGCAGAGGATTTCCAGTGCTGTGTGAGTGTTAGCCCATTTGATCCTATCGTACAGTAAATAAAATTAAAGCGTTTTCCTTTTTAATCTTCTACATACTTTCTGCAAAAATGTTGTGGGAGCCATATATTTATTAAACATCTGTGTGAATTTTATGAAAGTTAAAAATTTTAATTATTTTTCTTGTCAATGTCTCTCTTTTTTTATACAAATTCTAATATTTTTGGAAACAAGTTTGTCATAGTAAATATTGTAGGAAAGCATCTGTGTAAAGATATGGCATCTGAGGTCCGTGACTTGTGCCTTTACATTCATTGTGTAGATCAGTGATACTCAGACTGAGGCTCGAGAGCCACGAGTGGCTCTTTAATGTGTCTCCTGCAGCTCTTTGCAGCACATGATATTAAAACAGGGTGTGATTTTAATTATTAACCACTCTAAGTTATTAACCGATCAGGATACTTGAACTATGTTATTAACCAACTGTAGCTGATAAAATAATAATACTTGGTCAGTCATTTTGCTGTGAGAATAATTATATAGTAAACAATTTATTCACATTACTGTGACTCTTTTGTGTAATGTTGATTAATCTGGAATCTAGCAGGTGGACCAGCATCTCTGGCTTTCTGAGGTTACTTCTGAGAGATCTTTTGAAGAAAAGACTGAAGGATCATTTTTGGAGCTTGCAAGGGTACATTTTACACATTAGCCAAGACCAAGGAGAGGCAACCAATATCTGAGACCTCTTGGTCAAATTATTTAAATAGGAAGACAAAGAAAATCTTCTTACACTGTAGCAGTGTGGATAAAGTTACTTATTGGTAAAGGGATTGTATCATTCTTTCCATATGTAAGTTATGAAACACAGAAATGGCAGCTAGCATTTGGGGCCATTAACGAGGAGATAACTCAAGATTTATTGAGGCTCATAGTACTCACTCAGATGAGAAAGAAAGATTGGGACAGGGCAGATAGGGGTTGGAGTCAGAGTCTACAATAGATGGGTATAGTGCCAAGATATGCAGCATGAGTAGGAGTAGGAAAAGTGCCACCTGAAAGTAATAGCATTTGGACTTGGACAGTATGATTAAAAAAGGATCTTTCCTGGGGAAAAAAACAACTATGCCAAATGGGTAGTTATTTTATGCATTTAATAAAATATGGATGTAATCTGGGTCCCATTAAAGTAAACAGCAAGCTCCCATTGACTTCAGCTGGAGCAGATTCAGGCCATGTAGTCCCAATTAGAGATAAGGATGAAATTACCAAAATAACTTCACTTTCGATCTACAACTGCCTTACAATGAGGTCTCGATGTACTGAATGAGGTACACCACATGTTCCGATAGGGATGTGTGAAAGATGGATCTTGAAAGATCTGTTGTGGGGGGTACTTATCATTGCAGAAGTGGTGATATGTCCACAGATTTTGCAGGTCTGGTTTGAATTGCGGGCTCTGGTCTGCAGGACCGGTGCTTCCATTTAGGCGACCTAGGCGGTTGCCTAGGGCACCAGGATTTGGGAGGGTGGCATTTTGCCATCCTCGGCGGCAATTCGGCAGCGGGGGGTCCTTCTGCGCTCTGGGTCTCTGGCAGCAATTTTGCGGCGGGTCCTTCACTCACTGCAGGACCCACCGCTGAAGTGCCCTGAAGACTGGAAGCGCAGAAGGACTCCCCTGCAGCAGAATTGCCACCAGCAACCGGGGATGCAGAAGGACCCCCACCTAGGGTGCCAAAAACCCTGGCGCTGCTCCTGCTGGTCTGTGAGGAGCTTGCTTCTGATGATGAATTTGTTGAGATTGGGAGGTTGTTTGAAAGCCAGAAAAGCGGGAGGGGGGAGGGTCAGGAAAGATTTGTTTCAGGACATGGTTACCATCAAGTATGGGTTGTAATTGTTTGATACCCCACAGAGGTGCCAGCAGGTGGTAGGTACAGTCAGTTGGTGTTTTTTTTTTTGTTTTTTCTTTTTCATACTGAAGCAGGTTCTCGGTCCATTCCGTGATGCAAACTACTTCCCTGGTGGAGTGTCCTTGTTTGGTGAAGATGGCTTTAAGTGTGTTAAAGTGTGTCCCAGACTTTCTTCTCAGAGCATATTCTGTGGTATTTGAGTGCTTGGCTGTGGATAGCAGGTTTCTTGGGCGTATGGGGTAGTTACTGGATTTGTGGAGGCACATGTGCAGATCCTAGGGTTTCTTGTATATAGCTGTCTGTAGAATTTCATTGCTGAAGCTGATTGGTGTGTCCATTGTTGATGCTGGTGTGGGAGTGTTCTAGAGAGAGTTTGATGGAAGAGTGGTGGTTGTTGAAGTTGTGGTTGAAATCTGAGGGAACTTAGGTCATCTGTCTAGAGTCATCAATGTATATTGGTTTCATGGTGAATTTTTCCAGAAACTTTCCCTTGAGGTGGCCCCTGAAGAGTTTAGCATATGGGGGAACCATCCTAATACCTATGGCTGCTAAATGTAAAGCTATGTGTGAGGATGAAATGGATGAGTGTGATATGTTTGGGATGGATATCTGAGGTGTTGTTCATTGTTTAGATACCTGAGGCACGCAGTGATGCTATCACGAATGGTGAGGTGAGGCATGTTGGTTTACAGGGAGATGACATCTGTAGTGACGGTGATGGAGGTTGTTAATGTTGTGGAGTTTTTGGAGGAAGTTAGCTGTGTCCTTAGAGAAATTGTCCCTTTGTTCAGTGAGTGTTTTGAGGATGGTTTTGATGAGTCCTGATATTACATCAGTAAGAGTTCCATGGCTTGGGTCTGCCTGGGTTCCCTTGTTTGTGTATCTTGGGAAGCATGCAGAACAGTGGTTCTCAAACTTTTATATTGGTGACCCCTTTCAAATAGCAAGCCTGAGTATGACCGCCCCCACCCTTATAAATTAAGAACACTTTTATATATTTAACACCATTATAAATGCTGGATGCAAAGTGGGGTTTGGGGTGAAGGCTGACATCTTGTGACCCCCCCCCATGTAATAACCTCTTGACCCCCTGAGGGGTCCCAACCCCCAGTTTGAGAAACCCTTATGTAAAAGGTCCCTGGGGTGGATTCATGGGGAATACAGTAAGTTTCTCTTGGACTTGTTTGGGGAAGAATTTGATATCCTTAAGTTCCTGTGTGAATTTGTGGTGTGAGGTCTCTTTTGAGTTCTTTGTAGTAGGTGGTGTGATAAAAGACAATAGCCTATCACCCATGGGTGATCATTTTTCCCAAGCTGATCACTCCATATTTGACCTCTTAGTTCTCATCCTCAAAAAAAATCCTGCATGACACCTTAAAAAGACAAACCTGGGAAATTAAATTCATAATTCAGTTGGATGTTAAAAAATCACTCAGCAGAGATACTGGTTTTAAGGCTCAACAATTGGTAACCCTCCTTTGTTCTATGGCTACAGAGGTGTTAATTGCCCACCTTATTTTAAGTGGTTTCCTGCAATATATGTCAACCCCTTAGCAATCTGTCTCACCCTATATTTAGCTGTGACACTGATTCCGTTTTTCTAGACTTGAAGAAGAGCTCTGTGAAGCTTGAAAGCTTGTTTCTTCCATCAACAGAAGTTGGTCCAATGAAAGATATTAACACACCTACCTTTTCTCTCACAATTTTATGGAGTTGTCTTTTGAATATAACTGCCCTGTAAGGTATGTCCTACTCCATGTATTCCCTCAGGACACCATCTGCTTGTATCTTGCTAAGCCTCTTTCTCACTACGGAACATTTCAGGACTGATTCTTCTGTCAAGCTACACTTAAATCTCCCATTAAGTTCAAAGGAGTGCCACATGTGGAACTGATGAACTAAATGATAAGACCCTCATTAAATGATCTCTACTAAAGTTATCCAGCCCTTAAACTTTGTCCCTTGTTTTTGCACATAAATTTCTATGAAGGCAGATTTTTGTCTGTAAATGGATGCAGTCAAATGGGTAGGTGATGCATATAGTTTACTTAACCAAAGTAAAAGTTTCACAAGCAGAATTTATTTTGGCTTATCTTTATCCTGACAGTATTACTGTCTTAAAAATATTTAAGCAAAAAGCACAATCTGCCGATCACACGAAAACATCAGGAACTTTACTAATACATCACACAAATGGGGAACAAACCAATTAATTCATATTATTTCAACAGCTATAACAACAGCTACATTAATAAAACAAGTATCGGGGGTAGCCGTCTTAGTCTGTATCCACAAAAACAACTGCATCTGAAAAAGTGAGGTTTTTTACCCACAAAAGCTTATGCCCAAATAAATCTGTTAGTCTTTAAGGTGCCACCTGACTCCTCGTTATTGTTATTAATAAAACAAGCCACTTTACATACTCTTTATTATATCCTAAATATGAGACCAGATTTTCATAAAACAAGGTCAAAGATCCAGACACACTTGTCTTTGTATCGTTGCAAGTTTGTTTTCTGCAACTGCATACAGAAATTGCTCATAATTTTTATGTAAATAGAAATTTATAAAGTCCATTGAAGCCAATAGAAAGGCTCCCATTGACATCAGCAGTAAGCTCATCATCATATAAATACCTATCTTCTGTGTTGTATGTGTTTTAAGAAACACCTAATTTAATGGTGTACTTTCTGGTGTAAAAATTAGGCATGCAAAATGTGTGTGGATATCAGTGTTTGCCTTTTATAAATCTGGCAAACAATGCAGTGAAAGAAGAGCAATGAAAGGCATTTTTTAATCTTTGTGATTGAAAGATGACAACACACAATTCATTACTGCATCATGCACTTTTGAGCATACAGTCATACAAAAGTCATGATTAAAAAAGTGCATTGCTGTACTCATATTCTTTGCATCCATCTTTAAAATGAATCCCAACAGACACTCTGGTCAACCTATAACATAAATATGTAGACTTCGGCTCTCCACTGAACACCTTCAGATGTCAAGTCTAATGATCATAACACTTCTATAAACTGAATTAAATCTTTATGTATGAACAGTTTTATTTTGCTCACATAAACATTGCTTGAGCCAGATTCTTGGCTGGTATAAATCAGTGTAGCTTCATTGAAGTCAAAGCTCCTCTGAACTCAGAGGGAAAGCTCCCCACTCCAGAGAGCTCTGGATTTCACCTATTAGCTTTATGCCAATTAATATTAGCTGCAGAATTGACTCTGAGTCTTTATTTTTCCACATGGAATAATTTTTTTTGGCTGACAGAAGTAAACTAACATTGATTGCGTATAATTTGATGAATCTTTCATAAAGTATTCAGAAATGAATTTCTGCCTTAAAGCAGAGATGTTTGACAAAAGAAATAAGATGACTAGTCCAAACATACTGAATATTTTAAAATATCCAGATAAATCAACTACTACTCAGATCTCAAGGAATGAGTTTGATACAAGGACACTGTCTGTCTTTTTATGTAGACAAGGCTCCCTTCCAGAAAGTCAATTTGTTTAAATTGAATTCATAACTAGAGCTGGGCAGGAAACAATGTTTCCATCCCAGAAATTTTTTTTGAGATTTCAGAAATTTTCCCCATTCCAAATCAGGATGAAAAGTGAAAATCTCAATTTTGTGAACCAACAATCTGGAAAAAAAAATTGGTTCAATCAGAATATTTTGTTTCAGTAACTTTGGAACATTTAGTTTTGATTTTGACCTTTTAAATTTTATAAAAAATGAGGACATTAATTTTTTTAAAGTTGTTCTGAGCCAAAGCACTAGAATTTTTTGGCTTGAAAATGTTGAATGTTATCAGATCATTTCTTAAGTTATTCAAATATATTTTTGTATAATAGCTGCAGTATCACTGTCACGTTGGTTTGAACACTTGGGCCTGAGTCTCCTCTTACTTCTGTTAGTGTAATAAATTCTGATTATTTGAATGGAGTTAGCCAGTGTATACTCAGTGTAAATGAGATCAGAAGTGGGTTTCTTCTTATTTACTTCAGAGGAAATTGGCTATAATGCACATAAAGCAGGCTCCAAAGTCTAGAAGAATATTAGGAGGTAGGGACTTACATGTGATTAATAGGCAATGTGAGCTGCACAGAGAAGAAAAAGTGTGTATATTAAAATGGAATATCTTTTATTTTACATTTTCTGAATGAATTCTCTAGAAAACAAAATGCATAACTGAATCAGAAATTTATTGCTCATAACCATCTATCTTTCTCAAAATGTTGAACACTGTACTACTTGGAGAAATACTACTACTCACATTTTCCACACAAAGTTCCATTAAGTAAAACTTTTCTGAAGCTGAGGAAGTTTGTCTTCATTCCTGAACACAGAATAATGGAACTGTGGTATTATATCATTTTGCTATGCTTGGTCCACATCCATCAGATTTTTTTTTCTAATATTTTGGGAACATGCAGACATGCAAACCAATGTCTGCCTGGCCCAGCAGGAGATAGTAAAATACTTCTCAAACACCAGATGGGATTTTACAATATTTGTAAAATATGAAATGCTTGAAGTGTTCTCTGCAAACCTCAAACCGAACATGTTTAATTTCCTTAGATGCCTTTTTAATTCTCTTGGTGAACTTTTATAAATTAAAGAACTGTCAAAAGCCAAAGGTCAGATGCATTTAAAATGTTCCTAAAATTAAACTCTGTAGACTGGTATCTATTTATATATTGATGTGATACATATGATATTAGTATAATCATATATAATTATATTCCTATAAAAACTAGATATCAGGAAATACTAGAATTCTACAGCTTATTTCTAATCTCATTTTAAATAACTAAAACTTTTTTTTCCCCACATTTCAACATCCTACAACTTTTTATCACTGCATTACAAGTTATGCTCAAACAAAGCAGAACATTTATCCAATATCAGTTTGAAAGTAATGACAATTAATCCCTCAAGGGGCTGTGAATAGAGCTGATGTGGAATTTTTTGACTTATGTAGTTTACTGGAAAATGCTGATTTGTAGAAACCAATACTTCACGGAAAATGTTCTTGGTTTTAACAAAATTCATATTTTAAATAAGTTTTGAAATTGTGTTGTTGTAAGCACTTTGGAAAGCCTTTCCTAAGTTCACTGATAATTCAAAGAAAATGTGGGTACATTGCCAAATCAGATACAATAGTGAACAAACATATAAGTGTAAATCTTTACTGATCATTTTCCAAGGTGCAATGGTCCTACCATTTTTGTACTAGATGGACTTGTGCTCTCCTTTTCCATAGATACTTGTGTCTATAAGCTAGTAAATGAATGGAGGCCTCAAGTATTAAATTATAGAACCTCATGCTTCATGCTTTTGGCTGTGTTTGTGCTTTTATTTTCTCAGAGGACAGATTTCTAGTGGAAGAACAAATCTTGTTGCTTTCTCTCTTCCTGTATGTTTTGAATCCTCCATTCTAGCATGATTTGAACATTAAGGGACAAATTTCCACCAATTGGAAGCTCAGAAGTAGGTAGGTGCATGCATGTACATTGTTCCACACATTTTCCTGGTTTCCATAGACAAATTGGTTAATAGGAGCTTGTGAATACATGTTCCCACTTACATGCAAAATTAGCTTTTGTGAAGCACATCCTCCAATTTTTGAAAATATTTACCTTTGTCACTCCAAACCAGGCTCTAGATGGCTTTTATTGTTGTCATATATTTGTTTACAACTCTTAAGAAGAAAGGGTATGAAGTCACCAGATCATCTAATTTATGCCAATGAGATTTGTTTTATGAAAAGAGGGAGTAAAAAAAACCAGCATAATGTCATCTTTTCACTACTTAAAATAATATTTTAACTTGTATATTCAGGTAAACCCCAATTATTTGAATGCCACAAAGTCACCTGAAACATTGTGATAATCAGAGTTTTGGATAAATGAAATTTGTTTCTGTATATATTTCAATTTGGGATACAACTTAAAAATTCAGATCACTTGAATGTGATAACTGGAGTTTACATGTAGCAGCAAATGCAGGGGAAACTTATTGGTCTTCCCTGCACTCTGGGTTTTTTCTCTTCTCCTCTAAACAGCTCTCATAGAAGAATTCATTTGCCTTTTAGTTTCACTTACAAATAATAAAAATAGAAGCGTTTAATAGTTTCAATTTCACTTTTCTAAAAGAAGCTACAAGTTAAAAACAACTATACTGACAGGAAAGTCAATTACAGGCACAGGTATGTTCTGGCTAGGGAGGGGGCAACACTATGGGAGAAACATGTCACCTGGAAATGTGACCAGTGAACCCATTCATTGATTTTGCCTTTGATTCTGCTTCAGGTCTGTGCTCAGCAGCACTTTTAGTGACTCTAATAATGATGTTTGTATTGGAAAATCTATAGGGAGAGCCATCAGCTGGCAATCAGGTCCTCTACAGTGATTATCCTTAGTAGTAGGCAGTTGTAGAAATAGAGCTATTCTTATTTTTAAAACTCTCTGCCTATTAATTAACTCTTCTAGAGGAAGAATTTTAGTCTAAACTCTGACCTCCCTTGTGACTCCTATTGCTTCAAAACTATTTTGTTGAATGATGTATTTCTGAGGAGGGTGTTTGCATTGTCCATTCCATTCTTGTTACCTTCCTCCACAAACAACATATGGTAATACTTACCCTACATCATGTATTTCCATTAGCTCTTTTAGATGCTGTATTTATTTTCATGTTAATTGCTGAAGCCAAATTATATTGTTCAATTTGATTTGGGTTCCAAGGTAGACTAAAGCTATTTTAAGATGGAAGAACACTTGAACTAATGGAGACTGAATGACTGGCCTCAATGAGATGTATTTATTATTTAATATGTTTGGCTTACCATTTGTATGGAAATTGATTTGACTGTCTTCAAACCTGTCATAAGGGCTGTGTGAGCCGGAATGCTGTTTCACGTAGACCTCAATTCCTGTAGCCATTTCTCTAAATAAAATTCTTTTGCACAGTTACTTGTACAATCTATCTAGGAACTTATATGCCCCTTATCACTGAAATATCTGAGAGCTTCCCAAGTAGCTTCAAACCAGAAATAGCAATAACAATATATCTTTCTTTCTTTCTTTCTTCCCAGAAGGTAGGAGAAGTAGCTTAATTTATTTTGTGTGTGTGTGTCTGTGTGCAAAAAGAGCATAAGAGGGAAAGCTAGGTCAAAAGAAATGAGTTTGGGATTTAGTTCTGAAAGTGGTGATGCTTGTGATCATTCTTATCTCTTGCAGGAGTGAGCCCCTTGATTTAGGTCCAGCTATTTAAGGTTAATTCTTTCATGTTGGATTACTTGGATAGAAGGCACTACATAAGTACAACATAGTATTTTGTAATAGTGTGGGAGAAACACGTCACCTGGAATGTGACCAATGAGCTCATTCATTGGTTTTGCCTTTGATTCTGCTTCAGGTTTGTGCTCAGCAGCACTTTTAGTGACTCTAATAATGATGTCAAGTATCAGAGGGGTAGCCATGTTAGTCTAGATCTGTAAAAGCAGCAAAGAATCCTGTGGCACCTTATAGACTAATAGACGTTTTGGAGCATGAGCTTTCGTGGGTGAATACCCACTTCGTCAGATGCATGTGGTGGAAATTTCCAGGGGCAGGTATATATATGCAAGCAAGCTAGAGATAACGAGGTTAGTTCAATCAGGGAGGATGAGGCCCTGTTCTAGCAGTTGAGGTGTGAAAACCAAGGGAGGAGAAACTGGTTTTGTAGTTGGCAAACCATTCACAATCTTTGTTTAATCCTGAGCTGATGGTGTCAAATTTGCAGATGAACTGAAGCTCAGCAGTTTCTCTTTGAAGTCTGGTCCTGAAGTTTTTTTGCTGCAGGATGGCCACCTTAAGATCTGCTATAGTGTGGCCAGGGAGGTTGAAGTGTTCTCCTACAGGTTTTTGTATATTGCCATTCCTAATATCTGATTTGTGTGTGTTTATCCTTTTCTGTAGCGACTGTCCAGTTTGTCCGATGTACATAGCAGAGGGGCATTGCTGGCATATGATGGCGTATATTACATTGGTGGACGTGCAGGTGAATGAACCAGTGATGGTGTGGCTGATCTGGTTAGGTCCTGTGATGGTGTTGCTGGTGTAGGTATGTGGGCAGAGCTGGCATTGAGGTTTGTTGCATGGATTGGTTCCTGAGTTAGAGTTACTATGGTGCGGTGTGCAGTTACTGAAGAGAATATGTTTCAGGTTGTCAGGTTGTCTGTGGATGAGGACTGGCCTGCCACCCAAGGCCTGTGAAAGTGTGGGATCATTGTCCAGGATGGGTTGTAGATCCCTGATGATGCATTGGAGGGGTTTTAGCTGGGGACTGTATGTGATGGCCAGTGGAGTCCTGTTGGTTTCTTTCTTGGGTTTGTCTTGCAGTAGGAGGCTTCTGGGTACACGTCTGGCTCTGTTGATCTGTTTCCTTATTTTCTCGTGTGGGTATTGTAGTTTTGAGAATGCTTGATGGAGATTTTGTAGGTGTTGGTCTCTGTCCATATCTGCTCTGGGGTTAGAGCAGATATGGTTGTACCTCAGTGCTTGGCTGTAGATAATGGATCGTGTGATGTGCCCGGGATGGAAGCTAGAGGCATGAAGGTAGGCATAGCGGTCTGTAGGTTTTTGGTATAGGGTGGTGTTAATGTTACCATCACTTATTTGCACCGTGGTGTCTAGGAAGTGGACCTCCTGTGTAGATTGGTCCAGGCCGAGGTTGATGGTGATTGAACTAACCTCGTTATCTCTAGCTTGCTTGCATATATATACCTGCCCCTGGAAATTTTCACTAAATGCATCTGACGAAGTGGGTATTCACCCACAAAAGCTCATGCTCCAAAACTTCTGTTAGTCTATAAGGTGCCACAGGATTCTTTGCTGCTTCTAATAATGATATTTGTATTGGAAAATCTATAGGGAGAGCCGTCAGCTGGCAATCAGTACCAATGACACTAATAATGATTCTTCTTTTACTCTAACTGGCAAAGGACTGGGTTTATAGACCTGATGGACATGGGTACCATGCCTGCTTTACTACCAGGCAGCTGTTTTGTGGGGAGTAGCTAGTGACTGAAGTCTTTGTGGCCACAGATTCTCTGCAGCTTGAGGTCTTCAAACCACAATTTGAGGACATCAGTAACTCAGACATAGGTTAGAGGTTTGTTATTGAAGTGGATGGGTGAGATTCTGTGGCCTGCATTGTGCAGGAGGTCAGATTAGATTATCATAATGGTCCCTTCTGACCCGAAAGTCTATGAGACTATTACATCTTCCTACTGTTGTGTTTCCCAAACTTTTGAAATCTGAGTCCCCTTCAGGAAAATGAAACCAATAAATACCACCCCTTTTTCCCCGCTTTCAGCCCTGGTATGTGTGTACATTTTATATTTATACATCTTCTCCATCTTCCTTCAGCTAGTCCGTCACCCTTTCCCTTCAATCTCCACTTCAGGAAATGCTGGTATAAATCTTACTGCTCCTTTCTTACATGTTTTGAGCAGTGAAGTAGTTAAGCTCGCACCTCAGAGCTATAGTTTCTGGCTTTTTGTAAACTCAGACATCTCTCCCTCAGTTGGGCTTAGTCTACAGTACAAAGTTTTGCCAGCTATGTTGGCTAGGAGTGTGAAAAATCAATCCCTCTAGCAAATGTAGGTATGCTGGCAAAAGCTCCAATGTGGACACAACTATGGCAACAGCAGAGTGTTTGTTAGCTGACCTAATGTTCAGGTAGGTGGTAAAGCTATGCCAGCAAAATAATTCCTATTGGTTTACACTGCTGGGGAACTCTGCAGGCATCAGAATACCAGCATAGACTCTGTAGTGTAAACAAGGCCTTATGCTCATTTCATGCTCTGAAGGCTTTTTTCAGAGCCATAACATCTAGAGACTTTCTTAGCTTTCATTATTTAAAAAAAAAAAAAAGTTTGTATTGAAAGGTCCATCCTTCATGCCTCCCCGCCCCACAGGGGATGTCCCACACATTTGGAAATATGATCTTACAGTAACAATGACACAGGGGAAACAGTGGAAAGCTCTTTTCCTACAAAGGCTATCCATTTTGATGCCGATCCTTTTTATGTTTATATAATTACTTCAGATTATGAACCTGGAGTGCAGATCAGTGCTGAAATTAGGCAACAGTAGGTGCCTAATAATTCAAGATAGAGCCCAGACCCCAGTAAACCTAAAGATCCTTTCCAGTGTAAAGGCCTTTGTTAATTGAATAATCTACAGTAGCACAAGTTGTCCTGTATACATTATTGATTCTACAAACATGAACATTTTTTCACTAAATGCTTTAGATATGCTGCATTTTAATCTATTTTTCATTATGTTTTTAAGTTATGGCAAAATGGGATGTTGGTATCTCATTACAGGGGGATGAATTACTGGTCCCTTTTGGTTGTATTTCCATGATTCGTGGGAGAAAAGATTACATGCACGTGGCAATCGGTACACCAGAAGACTTATCTTTCCACATAAGGCTGGCAATAGTAGGGTACGTGGAAGTCTTCCTGTTTAATAGATTTCATTTAATTAGACTTGTAGCTCCAAAGACAGTTGGGTGTGGTTTTTTTTGTTTGTTTGTTATGGGGAGATTAGCTAGCTAAATAGAGGTCCTTAATGACTTTGGTTTGCAACAGGTTCCAGTTTTATAATTTTGCATTTATTTATAAATATATCTGTACTGTGGCAATTGTATTTGAGTGCCTTGCCTACGTTTATGAACACAACACCTTCGTCAGGTAGGTATGTATTACTATCCCCATTTTACAGATGGGGAAACTATGGCGCAGAGACTCATCTATGACTTGCTCAGGGTCACACAGTGATTCTTCTATGGTAGAGCTTGGAACAGACTGTGTCCTGGACATCTTCCTTGCTGCTGTGAATTTTATCCTAACTGAATGCAAATTATGGCAGCACGGTATGCAGTATCTTTCCACTGCTTTACATCCTTTTACAGAATTCCACTTGTCTGATCAGCTAATTATGGAGTAAATCTTGAATCCTGCATGCATCTTGAGTAAATGAGCTGTGTTTAGGAGTTAACGGAAGGACTCTTCCTCTCCCGGACCCCTCTCAATGGCCCTTACTTCCTCTCAGCTGGGTAGTTTCCCCCCCAATGAGTGCAGATCAGTTCATGGATGGGCTGGATGGTCGACTTTGTGCCCAGAGGGGCTTGGATCTATGCCATACCACTGTCCCATCCTCCAAACGTTCTTATGGCAAAGTGAGCCAGCATGCTGAGGATGTATATGCCCTATGGTACCTCTGGAGGCTCCTATGTCTGCAGAGAGAGGGCAGAATTTCCCTCCATGTCAGTAACTACAGTACAGATCAGATTTAATTTAATCAATACTTAGTTTTCAAGCAGTTGGCTCAATGATGTGTTAGACAATGTGAATGGTGAACATTTTTAAATTGCTTTCACAAAAGTGGTTAACAAGTTGTACCACTAATTATGTGATTACAGGGGAGCTATTTTTCAATTTTCTTTTATTGGGACTATTTATTTTGGATTTACGCTATGAGCTGTGCTGAAACCGAGCCCCTCACAGAAGGAAACTGTTAGTAGTGGCTTGTTTATAGAGTTTTTGTGCCCAACAAAAATACCTCAGAATCATCGAAGGCCAAACAAGAGGTTTTATAAAAGGTCTCCTAACTCCACACACAACGTAAATTAATACCTCATCCCCTACCCCCAGAGATTCATGAGATTTTTCATCCTTAAATATTTGTCTTTCTTAAATTTGGACTTCATCTCATTAATGCTCTGATAGCTGATGGCATGAGCAAGAAGTGTGGAGAGCCATCATTGCTCTTGTTCCAAATATTTCTGTCAATGTTTCCCACTCCTAACATGCAGCAACCCTGCTGTTTGCTTTCTGGATTGTTACTGAGCAAAGATTTTCAATTTTGCTGAAATACTCCAGAATGTGCTGGTTTTTTTGATATAGACAGATGTTCACTGGGATAGAGCAATACACCAAATCAGCAGTATTTCATAGCTCTAAAGCAGAGGTCCCCAAACTGTGGAGAGTGCCCCACTGGGGGAGTATGGAGGAACAGTTGGAGGGTGCTGCAGGCCTGGGCCAGCCCCCATGGGGGAGGGAGCAGCACTCTGCCCCCAGCTCTGTTCCTGCCCCACTCCCAGCCATGGCCCCAGCTCCTGGCCCTGAGCCTGGCCCAATTCCCAGCCTTGGCATGGCTCAGAATCTGGCCAGGGGTTCAGTTACTGGCCCCCACCATGGCCTTGCTGCAGCTCCACTCCCTGCTCCCAGCCTTGGCCCCTAGCCATGGCTCTGTTCCCAGTCTAGGGTCGAGGCTGGGGGAAGGGCTGGGGCTGGGAGTGGAGCCGCACGTGGCCACTGGGCCCAGCTTTTGGCCCCGGCTGCTGGCCCCCACTGCAGCCCAGCTGGAGCTCCACCGCTGCCCCCAGCCTTGGTCCCTGGCCGCAGCTCCTGACCCCACCCCTATCCCCAGCTGTGGCCCCCTTACTCCATCGTGTCCCTGCCCCAGGCTGCATCCCTGCTCCCAGCCCTGGTTCCGGATGTGTGTGTGTGCGAACAGGGTAAGGGCTAAGGGTGTGACCTTCAAAAGTTTGGGAACCCCTAATCTAAAGCATGGTTCTACATAAGGACTTTATATGGCTCTAGATGTGCTGGGTAGAACATTATTGGTGCCATAGGGAATTCTGCACAATAGATGAAATATAATTATCTCTACCCCAAGCCTGAGTTGTCAATGGGAAGGGACTGTTCCTATGGGTAAGCGCTGCTTGTGTACATAAGAATTTAGAGCACTGTGTGGGAGTATGCAAGAAACTTTCCCTCCCTCATTGTGCACCACATGCACAAGCCTGTCACAATCCCTCTCTTCGCATCTGGAACAATTATGGGACAGCTTCTTCTGTGCACTCCTGGGAGCACACCTCTTCCCAAAGAAGGCACAGAAGAGGTAGGACTGTAGCTGCCCCCAGAATCGCACTGGTTTGTGAAGAGTGTTGAGTGCATCAAGAGGGAGCAGGCTGCTAAAAGATGGTACTGTACATCTTTCAACCGTTCTAAACACTAGGGGTGGGATTGTGCCTCTTGAGTTCCTTCTGAGTGAGTGCAAATCCATCTCGCCCCAAAGGCAGGGCTGTGCACAAAGTGATGTGTGGTTATTACTGCCCTGATTTTTTGGTGGGTGATACGCACCTGTAAAAATGAAGCCATGTGTTTGGAAAGAAGTAGGGGTTCTGAGGCTTGAAAAGGGCACTTGACACACAGGGAATGGAAGGCTGTTCATTAAAATGGACGAGCAAATAAACATACTTGCAGTGTATTACGTTTAGTTTCCTTAAATGCATAATCCAACCTCACCATTTTTAACAAGACAGCAATCCATTGTAATGCACATTTATTTAAATGTTATCATATTTTTCCTTCATTATTTATTGCTAGTCCGATAGCACTGAGTTCATATTAGGCAAAAGATTTGGTTTCCATTTATACAGCACATGTAAGAGTGTAAGTAATTTTTCATAGATCCCTTTTCTTTGAAGAGTAAATATTTTATTATAAACACATGCATGCCTAGGAATATATTAAAAAAAAAAAGGTGATACTGTGGATGAGGCCAGGGGCTGGCTGCCAGGCTGTCCAGGGCTGGGGGCGTTGGGGCCGGGGCCGCTCCAGTCAGCACTGTGGGGTTGGGGGCACCTGCCTGATGCTCTGGGACTGGAGAGTGGATCAGCACTCCAGCGTTTCAGGACTGGGGGTGCTCAGGTGGCCTGGGGCTGGTGAGGGGAAGAAGGGGACTTGGCCCCAGCAGTTGGGGGGGGGGGGCGGAATGGGCATGGGAGAGGTGGGGTGGGGGGCGTAGCCTCCCTGAATGGAGTATTCATGCACCGCTCATGCTCTTCTGCCTTCTCCAAAGTTAGTTCTTGGAGTGCCCATACAGAAGTAAATAAGGTTAGTTTTAGAGGTGTGTTTTTGAGTGTTGTCCTTATAATCCTTGTAAGCCAAAACTAGTGAATCGATTTTAATATGCATTACTTTAGGTTTCTGCAACCTAATTACCTATTATAATCTAAAATCAGTATATCCAAATCCCTGACTTGTTTTAGCATATATATGTGGGCACTAAGTGCACTCAGGCCGGTGCTAGCATTTAGGCAGGCTAGGCAATCGCCTTGGGCGCCAGAATAAGTGGCAGGCACCGTTTTGCCGGAGGGGGCGGCAGGCGGCTCTGGTGGAGCTGCCGCAGTCGTGCCTGCAGAGGATCCGCTGGTCCCGCGGCTCCGGTGGAGCTGCCGCAGTTGTGCCTGCGGAGGATCCGCTGGTCCCACGGCTCCAGTGGAGCTGCCGCAGTCGTGCCCGCGGACGGTCGGCTGCGCACATGGCTCCGGTGGATCTCCCGCAGGCACCAGTGCGGCAGCTCCACCGGAGCCGCGGGACCAGCGTGCGAGGCAGCAAAATTGCCGTCTGCCTAGGGTGCTCAAACCCCTAGCGCCGGTCCTGAGTGCACTGCAAAGAGTCATGCTAGGGAACTTTTAGTGTGCAGTCGTAGGGTCAATGTGGTCAGTTAGTGTGGGTCAGGTTAGTGAGCTGTAGATTTACACCGCGGCTTGCTGCACACTAAGTCTCCATGTAGACAAGCCCTTAGAGGCTGATTCCTTTAGAAGTGTTCTTTTCCTACCCTGTAGAAGTGCACTGCAGCCTAGTGCTGTGTGGGGTGAGTGTGACACTCTGTGGTAAGAAGGGAGAATTTCAACATATTAACCCTATAATTTCATTTTTCCCCCCCTTCTCCCTGATCATTCTAGAATGTCAGAAAGGAGAACTGAAGGCAATGAATCAGTTCAGGAAGGAGAACTAAAGGCAATGAATCAGTTCAGGACTTGCTTCTCCCAAGCCATTCCAGACCTTATAACAGAGGTTCTCAAACTTCAGTGCACCGTGACCCACTTCTGAAAACAAAACTTGCTATACAACCCCAGGAAGGCGAACTGAAGCCTGAGCCCGCCTGAGCCCTACCGCTCCAGATGGGGGGCTAAATCCAAAGCCTGAGTCCCACTGCCCCGGGTGGATGTGGGGGCCTTCAGCTCCAGGCAGGGGGCCTGTAACTGAGCCCCACTGCCCAGGGCCAAAACCAGGGCCTGGCTCCAGAAAATCTAAGCCAGCCCTGGCAACCCCATTAAAACAAGGTCAGGACCTACTTTGGGGTCCTGACCCACAGTCTGAGAACCTGCTGCCCTATAATCATCCTCTCTTCCTGTTTTTCTAGTCAGTACTATTAATTAGGGTGTCAACCGATTAAAAAAATTAATTGCAATTAGTCGCACTGTTAAACAATAATAGACTAGCATTTATTTAAATATTTTTGGATATTTTCTACATTTTCAAATATATTGATTTCAGTTATAACACAAAATACAAAGTGTACAGTGCTCACTTTGTATTTTTTATTACAAATATTTGCACTGTAAGAAATCATATTTTTCAATTCACCCAATACAAGTACTGTAAATGCAATCTCTTTATCATGAAAATTCTACTTACAAATGTAGAATTATGTATGAAAAATAACTCCATTCAAAAATAAAACAATGTAAAACTTTAGAGCCTACAAGTCCTCTCAGTCCTATTTCTTGTTCAGTCAATCACTCAGACAAACAAGTTTGTTTACATTTTCAGGAGATAATACTGCCTGCTTCTTGTTCACGTCACCTGAAAGTGAGAACGGTTGTTCTCATGGCACTGTTGTAGCCAGCGTCGCAAGATTTTTTTTTAACTATGTGATTAAAACTGCAATTAATCGACAGCCCTACTATTAGTGGTAACAGAAAATTGTGATTTTAGGTAAATGCCTGCTCACCAATAAAGTCTTACTAAACTTCACTGACACAGATCTAATTCCTTTGTGGGGAGCAGCTATCGCTGCTGTTTCAGTCCACAGAGACAGTTTGGAATAGTAATTTCAGAGCATTTGTGTTGCATCTGTGCTGTTTGAGAGTAAATTCTGTCTTCCACTATGGCATATTTACTCTGACTTTGAGAGGATAGGGGCATCTTCTGTGAGGAAATTGCTATAATGTATTCACTTTGACTTTCTATACCTTTTGACATGAAAATAGCCATCCCTAAGTTTTTCTAAACTTTTAATTATTCCTCATTGCCTTATTTATGGACAATTTTAGTTTCTCTCAAATACTGCAAACAAAAATGTCTCTTGATATAAACCGAATGATGTATCAATTTAAAAATCAAAAGGTATTCTATTGTTTAGTAGTAATTAGAATAGTAGCAAACTGGTTAAATAACAGGTATCATAGTAATATTTCATTTTAATCTTGCTAGAACTGCAGTTTTAACTGAGTTATTAAGTTTCTGAGAACTGTTTTTCCCAAGAAAAACTAATGATGCAACTGGGTTTTCATAGAGTAGAAAACTAAATGAATATTCAGAACTGTTTGGGTTCTTAGACTCTAAAGCCACAATTATATGACTACTGTAAATCAAACTTTGATTTTGAAGCAAACCCAAGACAATTTGCAGTATTTTTGAGTCTTCTCTTTTTGTTCTGCTTCTATGTAAATAATCAGACTGGGAAAATATACTTGCAAAAATCCCGGAACCAAGAGGTGCAGAAGATATATCCGATGTGTATCTGGGATGGGGCTGGGCTGCAAAGCTGGATCTGAACCTTCTCAAACTTTGGGAGTGTTTGGATCTGGGTATTTGGTTTGAATCAGTCTCTAGTTCTTTGAGACCCTTACATGAAAGATGTGGTATATGTAAAGGGACAAATCCTACTTTTAGTTACACCAGGTCAGTCACTGATACCAATGTGGTTGCATGCTGTAACTGAGTGGAAAATTTGAGCTAGAGTGTTTATTATAAGTATCATTTAAAAAGGGAAAACCTGCTGAAGTGGAGAAATGCAAAATTGTAAATGGTCAGGCAGCTGCCCACCTACCAGCTTTACTTGCCAGACTAATGATTTACTCCTGCATTAACATCTTCTATAGTTAAGCGAAATTCACTATAAAAATATTTTATTGCCACAACCCTGCATCCCTGCCCCTTCACTTTTTCCAGGAGATTGTAGGGAACACACAAACTGTTAAATAAACTGAAATAATTTTGCTATCTGTGTTCAATATCCCACTGGTTTTCTTTAACTGCACAAAGCAAAACAGCCAAATGTTTTAGGAGGATGGAGAAGTTTTATTCATGAGTTATCAAGGACTTTTTTTTTTAGTAGATTTATGGAACCATGCTTCACATTTCTAATAGCAAATAATATAAGTGAAAAAAGGAAGGGTCTGATGCATTAACTAGGGGCTGTGCTGCTAGTTCTTTCTCTGGCATGGTATGTAAATCAGGCATTCCATACCAGCCAAAGTACAAAAAGGTGGAAAGTCAAACAGTCATGTCAAATTAAGCCCCTTTTTGTTTAGGTTTTCAAAGTGATTAATTTAGCTGGTTGGCATCGCTTCAACTGATAGCTAACAATAGGTCATTTATTTAATGTAGCTTTTATTAGCCCGTAGCCACTCTACTGTATCGGTGCTTATCTTCTGTTCTTCTCTTTGAGCTGTGACGGTAGGGCAGGAAACAATAGTAGGTCAGGTGTAAAAGAGGCTGCAGCACGTACAGGGTGAGTGCTTGTGTTTTATAAACAATGGAGTTGGGAAGAGTTTACCCTTTTCAAGAACATTTAGAGTGTAGCTAATCTGAAAAGTGACTACAAATGGCAAAATGAGGTTTCACATTTACTGTGTCTCAGCAATTCCAAAACAAAAAGCACAGTTTAGAAGAGGGAAAAAATGTGTCCTCAGTGCCAGCTCAGCAAAACTCTCTCTGAGGACAAACAATGGAACTGAGTTCTTTCCTTATATTTTATCACAGTTATAAAGAAACTGCAGTTAGGCCTTTAGTGTGCCTGTGCAACTCTGTATTTTATTCAAAGGGTTTGCAAAGATTAGCGGAGTAAAGCTTAGTAAACAATTCTATCGATTATGCACAAGAAGGAATAGAATCCAGCTCATAAGCACTTAGCAGTATTGGTCCTATTGCCTCTAACAGAAGTAAGATGCAGTAAAAACTTATTTTTGTCAATAAAACCAGCAGATATGTTTCTGAATATACAGAGGAAAATGTTTACTATGCATGTGTGTGGTGATATTCAAGCTACAGTGTTTCATTAGAACATTGGGTGAGTGTTTCATGCTGTTTGGTTAAGGAGGTATGGTATAGGACAGTCACTCAGTGAAAACAAGTATGGTTTATATTTCTCTGGTGTTCTGTAATCAGAAATCATACAGTAAAACTATACATAGGAAAAGACCTGAGCTGCCCAGTCATGGAAATTATAGACTAAAATACAGTAGCATATTTTTTTAATGGCTGGATAATTATTTGTAGTTAGAATATTAAAATTGTATTTTTTAAACTTGCTCCTTTCAATATCCCATCCATTTGATTTTACCGCATAGCATCTTACATTAATTCAAATACAATAAAAGCACAAGTAAGCTCCTTTTTAAAATGAATCTAGATTAAACCAAATAAGGGGGCCAGTACAAAAAATTGACAGAGACAGGAGAACAGGTTTCATATGCTAGCGCTCTCTACAGTGAAAGCATGGTCACTCTGACAGCTGAGAAGCAAGGGTGGGATCTGCAGAAGGACCACTGGTACCAGAGAAGAGATAACCAGGAGGTAAGATGGCCCACACTAGACTGAGGGCTTTAAAAACCAGCACGGAAAATTTAAAATCAGTCCAGAACTTTACAGAGAAGTAATGTAAAGAACACAGGGCAGGCATAATATTAGTGTTTTTTCTTAATGTGTTTATATTGCATCAGCAACGTTGTCCATGCTTTACAGATAGGAATTTTGTTTATATACCTCTGCCAGCAGTTTACAATATAAATACATATGTGGAGAAAAAGAAAAACCACACAGGAAGGGAGGTAACTTGATTGTTCGAGTCAGTGCAAAAATGACCTGTTACATGCTGTGCTGGTAGTGCTGGCATGGGGCTCTCAGGACATAGTATACTGTTCAAATGTATGCTTTGAAAATATAATCCATGGAGTAAAATCTACCAGTGAAATCCTGGCCCATTGAAGTCAGCTGTAGTTTTGTCATTTAATTCAAAGGGACCAGGATTTCACCCAGCAGATAATTCGGAGAAATTACCAAGAATATATGCCTGGGTAGACTTTCGATTAAGACCCAGAAGACTAGTATTAAAATGTTCACTATGAATTTTCTTGATAATCTGTTTAGCTGGAGATGGGAAGTATTTATAGTTTTGGAAGAGGCAGGATCTATTGATTGGATTTCATTTAAGAACAGTCGCCTTACTGTCTGCTGACAGAAGGAGGCAGAGAAAGTGATGTCAGCTGTGAGACTGAAAGAACTTGTGGGTTGTTTTTTTTTTAAATGAGGTGTGTGACTGAAGAGTGGAGAACTGGTCATCATTTCAAGCCAGAGTGTTGGTCCAAAGAGTGAGATCACTTCTGAGTAAGAGCTTTAAAGGGTCAAGCCGTATTTGTTTGTTTTTTTTTCCCTCTGTACAAATTGGTGCCTTCAGAGAGGGCCCCCCTGCTTTTTTTGTTTGCTGAGATTAGGGCCTCCTCTACCCTTGGTCTTTCCTCACCTGTGGGGTCCCTCCTGAAGTTTATGCCCAAAACCCTGGGTTTCAAACCCTGCCAAGTCCTTCCCCCGAGTGAGGTCATTCCAGCTACCTCAAAGAGTCCCACATTCTGTCAAAGTGCAGGGTCTGCTCTGGCTTCAAGAGCAGATTCAGGAAGCTGAGGGGAGGACAGGCTGAAGCTGCACCTTATGGAGAGTTCCCTGAGACCTGCAGGGTCAGACTCTCTTCCCCCCATTCTCGGCCTCAGCCTCTCAGAAGTCTTCAACTCCTTCAGCTTCAGTTCCATTAAGTAAACACTGAACGCATTGAGGCCTCAACCCATTAAAGATGAAAATGTTAATCCCCTGGCCAAGAGCCTAAACATAAGGAAAAGTTGTTCTAAAGCCCAGGGGACTAAGGGGACATCACATCTCACTACTGAGGCTCCTCCTGTACCACCAAAAGAGACTTCCAAGCAACCCTGTTTTGGACCAACGTTCTCAGCCCTAGGTACTTCTCAAAGAAATCACCACTGGTCCCAACTCTGGCACCCTCAGAGGGCCACAGGTATAAGGAGCATGCAGACTGTTGCATTAATTTAGATGAAACAAATGGGCTAAAGGTGTTAATGTAGCTCAGTGACTGTTGAATATTAAACAGTGTTAAAGTCTGGGGCTTGGTATACAGAAAGCTCAACTTGCTTAGCATTATGGCAAAGATGTCATTAAACATCTTTTTACCCTTTTATTAAAGATGCAGGAAAGAAGGAAAAACAGTTAAAGCATTGTAAAGCATTAAATAAGGCTGTTATTTTAATCACATCCCTTGTTCCTTTTCTCTTTAGCTGTAGACAATTTTTAGAAGGAAAACCCCACTTCTGTTTGATAATATCTTAGATGGTAGTAAGATGATAATAACTATGATCCCAGGTGGCGTCTGGGATTCAGCTGGAGCTAGTGTGGGTGGCCATGTCATCTGAATCCCTCTCTCTATCTCATTCTAGTCAGTATCAGGATGATTAAGGCCCAGGGTCCCAGGAAATGGGGGCAGAGGAGAAAGCGTGTGGCAGCCATGACCGTGAAGCTTGCTCCACTAGCCTCCGTCTATTCTTTCTGTCTGTCCTTTTTGTTCTCTACCCATCAACATTTGTTGTTATAGGTTGTTGTAAAGTCTTATGAACTTTTATATACTTTTTACAGTTGAGCTCACAATTTGGGTACATCTGTAGGCCCAATTTTCGCAGTAAGACCACACTTCCTGATACTGCATGAGTCACCTCAACCTGAGTACTTCTCTGGATCACCAGAGCAGATCACATTCCTCTCTCATGAGGCTCTCTGAATAATAGTGGCTGAATCCCCATATTGAGACATACAGAGAGTGTTCCTGCTGGTACCAACATACTCATCTGCACCAACTTACCAACCATTGCCACTGCACCCTCCCACAAAAACCTAGTTGTCTGTTTTGATGTGGATGTCAGTGTTCACTTAACTGCTGGTACCAACTCAGCTGCTGGTACTGATAGCCTAGCCTTCAACTCAGGAGATGATACATGCTTGGAATCAGAGATCTCCATCCAAGATTCAACCACCTTCTCATTAGTTTCCTTCCTCTTATACTAGTTAACACATAACCCACCAACCCTGGCAGGATGCCCTTGGGATCCATCTTCTTTTCTGTACATCCCACCACGCTGGGATTTCTAGAACCCTTGGGCCCTCATTAAAGAGGATTCATCAAGAGGAGCAACTACCAGTATGCAAGGATCCTCTTCCCTGGGAAGCCCCCTTTCCCCAGGGAGATCTTCCACCTCCTTCCAATAAATCCCATTCCTTCCCAGATGAGGAAGTTACAGGGCCTCTGTCATCCTATGTGGATTGTTTCAAGGTTTTCCAAGAATTGATGGTAAGGATGGTCAAGACATTACAAATTCCCCTAGAGGAGATACAGGAACTACAGTGTTCCTTGGTTGATATTCTGCATGCTATATCTCAAGGTAAGAAAACCTTGCCTATTAATGATGCCCTCTTGACACCTGCTTTTACCATATGGCAGACATGTGCTACCATCTCACCTATGTGCAATAGAGCTGACAAAAGTATTAGATGCAGGCCAAGGGTTTAGAATACCTTTATCATCCGACCCCTAACTTCTTGGTCTTCAACACAGTTAATGAAAGAAACAGACAACACTGAGATCTACTCCTCATGATAAAGAACTTAAGTGGTTGGACCTTCTTTGCCACAAGAGCTACTCTTTGCTTGTACTACTATTCAGGGTCACCATCTATCTAGATGTGTAAAGAATCCTTGCCATCTATCTTGACAGGATTAAACCCTTCAGAACCTCCCCTACACTCTTGGTATCTACTGCAGAGAGAAGGAAGGGAGCTCCTCTTTCTACTCAAAGGTAATCTGAATGGGTTTCAGGAGACATCTTAGCATGTTGTGAAGCTTCTGAGGTGCACCCTCCACCTAGGGCAGTGGCCCATCCACCAGGGCTCAATCCACCTCTATAGTCTTACTTAAGAACATACCAACTGCAGACATTTCCAAAACTGCAACCTGATCATCTATGCATCTCCTTTTCCAGGCACTGTGCTATACTTCATGCTTCCAAACCTGACACAGCCTTTGGCAAGGCTCTCCTTCAAACTATTCTGAACTGCTCTCCTCCTCAGCACCTTCCTCCATGCCACTCAAGAATCACCTGAAGTGGAGCACCCATATGCATGATAACTTGGAAAGGTTACTTTTCTGTCCAGTTATTGGAGTTCTTTGAGATGTTTTGTCCCTATGGGTCCTCCACCGCCTGCCTTCCTTTCTGCTCTGTTTTGGAGTCCTTGTCTTTCAACATCATGGTTGAGATGGAGCTGAAGTGGCATCTCCCCATATATCCTCAGTCCAGAGCACAATGTGGGGTGATGTGCAGGTGCCCACTGACACTGCTGACAAAAGTTTCCAGTCAAAGGTGTATGGGCTCACACAGCTAAAGCGGCGCCCCCATAGGGACAAAACATCTTGAAGAATTACAGCTATTGCACAGGTAAGTAACCTCTCAGTTTTCAATATAGCAATAATTTAAAAAAAGATTTTTAACTTTATGCATTAGTCACCTGTATAAAAATAAATCATGTATAAGAGTTTGCTGGATCAGGGCCATAGCCACTGTACATTGAAGACCTTCATTCTCAGACTTTACACTGACTTTAAGACCCTGTTTACACTGGCAGTGGTATAAAGGGCTTTACTATATATCAGAATCAAGCCCTGTTTATTAGTACCTTCCCAGTACTATGTGTGTTAAATCTCAAAAAATAGTCTGATATTCATTAGGATCGTAATAAAAATAATTACAGCAACTAGAAAGACTTAAAAAGGATCAATTATATGTGAATTAAGTACCAACAGTATCATGTGTATTGGAGGCTTAATAGCTATATACCACTTTACTAGTATACTCTTTCTCATTGCCATCAAATAAAGCATGTTCCTTGCCAAGTGACAAGGTTAGACAAATGTGGTAATATTGGGCAAGACAATGTGGAGATACAATACATAAAGAGATCTAGGCACTTCACTTTTAGCAATGTAATGAACTTTCTCTTTTTTCCTCCAAGAAACCAGTTCCAGAAAAATAGTTTCCTCCTTAGTTTAGATGAAAAACAGACACAATAAAGACTTAACTTCAGAATAATAGTTTACTGGCATCAGGTACTATAGGAATTATACATTAGGCAGACAACTAAAAATTTGGCTGTGTTAATCAGGTGGTGTCCAAAAGTACTCTAGTAGTTTCTTATTTAACATGGACTATAATTTCCAAACAATATTACTGTTAAGTCATTTAGCATAGACATCCTTGATTTAAGTGAAATTCTCTTCAGGGACATATCTGTGGCAAAAATACATGTGAGCTATTCATTTTTGATCATCCCAGTAAAATCAGTGCTACAGGAACACACACGGAACTTTCCGTTGACCTTTGCTTTCCCACCACCTCACTAATCTTTATATGTTGTTATGGCTAATGGTTCTTAGGTAGAGAAACTGGATATAACATTATGTCTGTAATTAGATTGATCACTTGAAATTCTCTTGCTTTTTCTTGCATTGCTTTATTCATCTTCCATTGTCTGAGTTTGCCCTTGGTTTCTGACAGTCCCTATTTCCCATCCTTCCATATACTTTGAAGTTAGGTTAGGGGTGGAGATTATTTACTATGTGTTTGACAAAATGATCATGGATAATTAATCCTTGTTTTTCAATCAAAAATGTCGTCTTTAACAAAACAGAAGCAACCTGAGATTATTTATAGTGGGCCGAATTCTGCCAGCCTAATTCATGAGTAATGCAAGTAATGGTCACCGAATCTGACCTACTGTAAACTTCTTGGGCCAGGTACTATGTCTTCCTTTATTTCACATGAACTATACTATAATAATAAATAGCTAGTAATGGTAAATAAAAAGTATTTTGGATGGGTTGCAGCTGTTACCTAACCTTTCCTAAATTAAACTGCTTTGTGATTTAAAAGAATTTCGCTCTGGCCTCCAAACTTGTGCCTGCAGTTTTGCATATGAAGTTCTTACGTACCAAGCCTTGAGATCCTTACTTGATTTTTCCCTCTGTTTTCAGGCAATCTGATTGAGGATTTCATAGTGTAGCTCTGTTTTTAAACTTCCTGCATATACATATGCATAAATTGTACACTGTATGCAATGGAGCAGTTAGACGTAACACCATAAACTTCTCATGCACAAATGAAGGTCAGAATGAGACCCATTTGAAAATATACCTGTAAGCATATTTTATATGACCAATTTTTTCAAAATAGGAACCTATACTAACTCAGTGTCTGAGTGGGCATAAACACAAATGACCAGATTCTTGAGTATGGCAGATGAATACTAAGGGCTTCTGAGGAAAGGTGACTGTGCAAAGCCACTGCCTTTAAGCCTCATTGTGCCCAGTTTTTGGGCCACTCTGGACTGAGAGAGTCTCTTGGCCCAAGTACCCTCCTCTGCCATTGTTTAACTTTATGAACTATCAAATAAACAAAAAATTTAACACAACTAATTTAGTGAGACAGAATAAATTACATAGGTTTAGTCTATAGATCATATCTGTTAGGAGGAAGCTAATGAGGACCTATTTTATAACATAATTCAAATGCTAAGATAATTCAACTAGGGATGTCTATGTATTTTTTTATTCCTTCTTCATATGGGGCATCTCAAGCACTGGAGGTTCGCAACCATGATAGCCTATTCTATACAATCCTCTGCTAATCCTTTGGTGGATAAATAGTTCTTTTGATCCACCCAGAATACCACATCATCCATCCTTGATCATCTTTTTTTTTTTGCCTTGTGTTCTTCTGCTATCAACTTTTTCTTCTAGTGCCTGTGAACATCCGTCACTTGTTGAATCCCTTAAATGGGCCCTGAAAATCACATCTTTCTTTTCATAAGATCTCTGACTAACAGTTGCTGAATTCCAATTATCTCCAATGCTTTTTAATGGGTGCACAATATATTTGTGATATTATCAGAATTCTAAAGCACCATAACTAGAGTTTCTTTATTGTTTGAATGTCTGTGTTTCACAGCTGTAATTTAACACTTACCAAATGTAAGTATTTAAGAGTTGGAATTTAGCCTTCAGATTTATCTTTTCTCATCAGGGGTTTATTTTTTTACTATCTTTTTAGATAACATCTTCCAATTTATAAGCTATATCAAGAAATATTTTGTTCTGGAACTAGCAAGAAGTATAAAACAATTTCTGTAAATATTTCATTTGCAACTTTAAGCCAGTTGAATGTAGCTGTATTTGCTTTCTGCAAACATTTATGCAAGTGAGTTTAATCTACATTATTGTTCACAATGCAAATTTTAAAATCAGTGAGGATATCAAGTTTTATAGCTTTTTTTTCCTGTCAGTATTTATACTAGAAACCTGATGAGTTACTCATGAAATCAGGGAACAAAGATAATACCATGGGACTAATGTATACAATCACAACTAAGCAACAGAGCAGAATTTCAGTTTTTGAATTTCAGATAACAGACCACAGACTGAATGAAACTTGAAGCAAAATGGCCAACTAATGAAAACATTAGCAAAAACTGATCTATCTAGACAGTCTGTGAACAGAAAGAAGCAAAAATCATCCAATAAATGATATGCTGAATTATTTGCTCAATTCTGATTATTTCCATGTTTTTTTAGTGTTAATTTATGTTTCTCTTATTCCTTACTAACAACATTATAATGGGAAAACCAGGGAATAAAAACCATAGTCCCTCGTGGTCATGTACGATAATTCTACTTGTAGGCACTCTTCAACTGCTAATAATATCCCCAGCAATCCTAAACAATATATCAAGTTTTCTTTCTGCAGAAATAGAGCTTAGAATATACACATCCTTCCCTGAGGCAAATTCAACTCTAACCACATGTGCTAAACCATTTATCCTCAAATCTCAACAGCTTCTTCAGCTGAAACAACTGAACTAACCTTTTATTTACCCAGAACTAACCACTGGAGCCCCAATTCACTAAAGCACTTAAGTACACACTGAATTTTAAGCCCATGAATAATCCTGTCCATGTTTAACAAAGTAGATAAGCCTCATTTCAACACAACACTGAAACACATGCTTAAGTACTGTGATAAATAGAGATAATTTTGACAGATGGTTAAAATTAAGCACATACATAAGTATTTGCTATATTAGGACCTTAATCATGTGTTTAAATCCCATTTAAGTCAATGGGACTTAAGTATCTGCCAAAGTGCCCTGATGAACCAGAGCTTTATGGCTTGGCTACACTTGCAGTTGTAGAGTGCTTTGGGTTAAACCAGCCTTCGGAGAGCATACCAGGGAAAGCGCACCAGTCTGTCCACACTGACAGCTGCAAGCGCACTGATGTGGCCACATTTGCAGCACTTGAAGCGGCATTTGAAGTGGTGCATATGGGCAGCTATCCCACAGAACATATGGCGCTATGGCTCCTTCCCATTCTGGCGCTGTGGCTTGTGGGAAGGAGCCATAGCATGCGGGGCATGAAGTATTGCTTCACATCCAAGCAATCCCTGTGTTTCCGTCCACATTTGGTGCCATCTTTCAATGGTTTCTGTGCAGAGCACTCTTTGTCTTCCCTTTCGATCTGTGGGAATGGAGCCCGAACTGCTGCGGAACATGCTGACGAGTCTCGCCGGCACGTCTTGTTTGACAGTCGAGTTGCCGCTTAAGATCCAAAGTGACAGTGAGGAGTCTGACGATGATATCGAGTTGCATAACGCATACGACATGAAATTGCTTGTCTCATTCACGGACATGCTCTCCGCCATGGAACGTTGCTTTTGGGCTCAGGAAACAAGCACTGAGTGGTGGGATCACGTGATCCTGCAAATCTGAAATGACGATCAGTGGCTGCAGAACTTTCGGATGAGAAAAGCCACTTTCATGGGACTGTGTGTTGAGCTTTCCCCCACCCTGCAGCGCAAGGACACGACATTGAGAGCTGCCAAGCCATTGGAGAAGTGGGTGGCTATTGCAGTCTGAAAGCTGGAAACTCCAGACAGCTACTGATCGGTCGCTAACCAGTCTGGAGTGGGAAAGTCGATAGTTGGAATTGTGTTTAATGCAAGTTTGCAGGACCATTAATCGCATCCTGCTTAAAAGAACCGTGATTCTGGGTAACGTACATGACGTTGTGGCTGGCTTTGAACAAATGTGTTTCCCTAAATGTGGAGGGGCAATAGATTGGGACACACATTCCTATTCTGGCACCAGCCCACCTAGCCTCCGAATACGTAAACCAAAAGGGGTATTTCTCCATGGTTCTCCAGGCACTTGTGAATTACCGTGGGCATTTCACTGACATTAAGGCAGGCTGGCCCAGAAGGGTGCATGATGCACGCATCTTTCGGAACACTGGCCTGTTAAAGAAGCTGCAAGCTGGGACTTTTTTCCCAGACCAGAGGATCACCGTAGGGGAAGTCAAAATGCCCACTGTGATCCTTGGAGACCCTGCTTACCCTTTAATGCCATGACTCATGAAACTCTACACAGGGAGCCTGGACAGCAGCCAGGAACAGTTCAACTACAGGCTGAGTCAGCGCAGAATGACTGTGGAGTGTGCTTTTGGCCATTTGAAGGGCTGCTGGCCCTCTCTGTATGGGAAGCTGGACTTGGCCGAAGACAGCATCCTCGCAGTTATATCCGCGTGCTGTACCCTCCATAATACTTGTGAAAGTAAGGGTGAAAGCTTCACTCAGGCATGGGCCTCGGAGTTTCAACACCTGGAGGCTGAATTTGTACAGCCAGAGAGCAGGGGCCCAGCATGGGGCTGCAAGAATTAGGGATGCCTTGAGGAAGCAATATGAGGCTGAAAGCCACCAGTAATGTCTGGTGCTCTGCACGGAAGTTAAGTGCAGTGACTGTGTTTGGTACACTGACTTGCAGTGCTTGTTGCTTTCCTGGGCTAAGGTATATTAGGCTTTATGCACTAATAAAGTATGTTTTCAAAGTAAAAAACTCCATTTATTGAAAAAAAATTCATTTATTGAAAACCCCCCAAAGTAACCCAGAAATATCAAAAGGGCAAGGGGGTGGGATGGGGACCGGTTCACTCAGAGGCTTGAGTATGTCCTGATTTCATACTCTTGAATCCCGTCTGGAGTGCTGTGCACTGAGTGCTGCACCTCAGGATGGATATAAGGCATGTTGAGGACGGTTGAGTGCAGTGGATAAGGGTTGTAATTTTCGTGGGTGGGTGGGTGGGTGAGTGGTGAAGCTATGGGTGTAGAAGGCAGCTGGGGGGTGGTAAGAACCCAGATGTTGGGGAAAGTGGGTTGGAGGGAACATGGGTGCACAAGGGGAAGAGTTTTGGGACAAGGGCTGCAGGGTGTGTGTGAGTGCGGCAGAGTTCTGCCTGCATGACGATGAGTGCCTGGATAGAGTTTGCTTGGTGCTCCATTATGCTAATCTGCCGTTCTGTGCTTTTGCACTGGTGCATCACATTTTTCTGGTGGATCCTCCTTTCACTCTCCCTCCACTTCTGTGCCTTTCGATTCTTGTTTAGAAACTGCTGCATGACTTCATGCAGCATGTCTTCTTTGCTTTTACGTGGCCTCTTCCAGAGTCTTCTCAGTCTGTTGGCCAGTGATAAGAATGAAGGCTGAGATCTCAAGATTGCACCTAGACAGGCAAAATGCAACACTTAACAGAGGCAGCATTGGACACACCAGACAGAGCAATGATTCCCCCACACTTAAGCAGTGCAATCACAAAAACCATACTTTTCCTGTCCCAAAGCAAGTGCACATAACCCACGGGAGCTCCAGAAATGGTGAGTAAGCACAGGGTCCATGGGAACTGATTGTTTCATGGCTGTACTGTCCTCTGGGTTTCTGTGCCTTGGGGAGAGCCAACAGCTGCAGAGGGCACTTACTCTGAACACTGTCCCAACATTCTCCACAGGACTTTGTTCTGGAAGATACCTTGCTGCTGAGGGTGACCTGGGAAGCAAGGGAGGGTCTTCTCCTACAATGCGGCTTCTGCCCTGGCCCATACGCAACTTGCCTGTGTGCAGCAATGGTCCCCCCGCCCCTTACAGCACAGTGGGGTGGACACGTTAGCTTGACTGGGACAAGAACCATGCTGTCTCTCTCAATAAACTTGCGCAGGCGCTTTGCCCACGTTCTGGCTGAGACTTTTGAAGAGATCACCGATGCCGATTACCTCGATGTGATAGACCACATCAATGCACTATTCTGCATCTAGGCATGCATTCAGTCCTCACCCTCTTCACCCAAAGAGTCCATACCTAAAAACTTCCTTCCCAAAAAGAAAGCCGCTTACGAGGAACCTCCTCTGTTGTTTGTCCTTCCCCAAGCACCGTCCGCCGCGACTGGCTGCCTTCCTCCTGGCTTGGGAAGAGCTCCTGGCTGCATGCATCTAGGGATGCCAGGTTGTCTCCCCCCACCTCAGCACCATCACTCGCGCTTTCCTTCTCCTCCTCCTCCTCTCCCCCTTACTGTGCTGGGCTCGGAAGTGTCCATGGTGGTCGTTGCAGTGGAGGTAGGATCGCCCCCAAGTATAGTATCCAGCTCTTTGTAGAATTTGCAGGTCGTGAGGGCAGCAGTGGAGTGGCCATTTGCCTCGCGGGCATTCCACAGCTCCTTCACTTTAACCCGACACTGCACCACATCCCGGTCATGGCCCCTGTCCATCATGGCCCTTGATATGTGCCCAAAGGTATTGTAATTCCTACAGCTGGAGTGCAGCTGGGACTGGACAGCTACTTCCCCCGAAAAACTGATGAGGTCCAGCACCTTGCCATTGCTCCATACTGGGGATCACCTGGCGCGTGGCGGCACGGTCACCTAGAAAGATGTGCTGAGATCACTCCACGCCTGGCTGAGCAAACAGGAAGGGGATTTTCAAAATTCCCAGGGAATTTAAAGGGCGGGTCTGATCACCTGAGGGCAGCACAGTTTAAAAGTGATGACCAGGTGGCTAGAACAGGCATTGTGGGACACTTCCAGAGGCCAATCAGAGCTCATTAGATGTCCACACTGGTGCCACGGCGCTCCAGCGAGAGTGCAACAAACGTTATTCCTTTTGGGAAGGTGGAGTACCAGGAGCACTCCAACCGCAGAGTCAGAGCGCTCTATGTGCCTTGCCAGCATGGACGGGGAGTGAGGTAGAGCGCTCTTGGCAGCTTTATTGTGCTATAATGCACAAGTGTAGCCAAGGTCTTATACACAGGGCTTTAGCAAGTAGCCTTTGTGCAGGCATATCTCACATTGTATGTACAGTAATATCAGGCTCTCATAAGATAGAATGTATGCTGAGGTAATATTGTTAGTTTAATGGGAAAATAAATGAAAATTTTAATTTTTTGTTTAACTCAGTCTTGCTTTCTGGTTTCCTGGGCCTGCAGAGACTTGGAACAATAAGCAAGCTGTTTACTTACTCCTAGAGGTAGCAAGAACTAGTGTCTAACATTGTTCTTCAGCAATCCCTTCTGACTTGTTTAGGGAGTGTTTGTGGGCATTGAAACAGGGTGCTGGAACAGTTTGTATAGTAGGGGTGCTACGAGCCATTGAACCAAACTATAAACCCTGTATATGATAGAAACCACATCAAGCCAGGGAGTGTGGCAGCATGCTATTTCCAGCACCTATGAATCTGCCTCAAGTCCTTCTGAACTAGAAGATAGTTTCTGCCACGAGGCAGAACACTCCAGACAGTGAAGTAGAGTGGGAGAATGTCTCTGTTTTTCTGTAGCTATTGAATAATTTTCTAAGCTAACATTGTATGTGTTATCTAAGCTTGTCCTCTTATCTAATAAAAGGTCACGTACAAACACTTGAAGGGAACAAAGCATCTAAATAAATACATGTTCTCAAATCTTCTCTTCTTTCTCTGCTTCTTAACATAGTGCAGATCCCTAAAGTGAAATGAGGAAAATATATACTGTATTTAAAATTCTCCACCACATAGCTATACCAGGGATATTAACATCAGAAAAAAAAACTTCATCTCATGATAATGAAATTCTGAACCATGCACTGCAAACCAGTCTGTAAAAAGGACAGGAGTACTTGTGGCACATTAGAGACTAACAAATGTATTTGAACATAAGCTTTTGTGGGCTACAGCCCACTTCATCGGATGCATAGACTGGAACATACAGCAAGAAGATATTTATACATACAGAGAGCATGAAAAGGTGGAAGAAGCCTTACCAACTGTAAGAGGCCAATCAATTGGCCTGTCATCAGAAGTTTTTTTTCTCCTGCTGAAGTGATAGTCGAGATGACCCATAGAAGGTGTGAGGATACTTAACATGGGGAAATAGATTCAATTAGTGTAATGGCCCAACCATTCCCAGTCTCTGTTCAAACCTAAGTTAATTGTATCTAATTTGCATATTAATTCAAGTTCAGCAATCTCTCTTTGGAGTCTGTTTTTGAAGTTTTTTTGTTGTAAAATTGCCACCTTCAAGTCTGTCACTGAGTGGTTAGAGAGGTTGAAGTGTTCTCCCACTGGTTTTTGAATGTTATGATTCCTGATGTCAGATTTGTGTCCATTTATTCTTTTGTGTAGAGACTGTCTGGTTTGGCCAATGTATATGGCAGAGGGGCATTGCTGGCACATGATGGCATATATCACGGTAGATGTGCAGGTGAATGAGTCCCTGAGCGCATGGCTGATGTGATTTGGTCCTATGATGGTGGCACTTGAATAGACATGTGAACAGAGTTGGTATCGGGCTTTGTTGCAAGGATAGGTTCCTTGTTGTATGGTGTGCAATTGCTGGTGAGTATTTGCTTCAGGTTGAGAGGCTGTCTGTAAGCGAGGACTGGTCTGTCTCCCAAGATCTGTGAGAGTGAGGGGATCATCTTTCAGGATAGGTTGTAGATCTTTGATGCGCTGCAGAGGTTTTCTTGGGGGTTGAAGGTGACGGCTAGTGGCATTATTTTCTTTGTTGGGCCTATCCTGTAGTAGGTGACTTCTGGGTACTCTTCTGGCTCTGTCAATATACACCAAATCAATCTGTGTGAACATAAATGTAGGCAGAAAATGATATATATAGGGAAGTGGTGAATGTCCTACCACAGGGCACTATTTCAAATATTGTTCATATGTAGTCAGTGTGATGGGTTCTTTGTGGGTTGCCACCTGGAACTAGGATACCACTGAGCCCTCTGACCCATCAGCCTGGGCTTCCTTTCACACTGTGCTGCTGTGACAAGCTACGGACCTGCCCCTGGTCCTACACTTCCTCCAGCATTCACACAGGTAGGAACACACCCAGCTGCAGTTACATGCAGGCTCTCTGACCAGCCACTGCATGAAACAACAATAGAGAGGCTACATCCAAAATAATCACCAGCTTCCCAGCCTAGGACTCCCCATTGCTGGAGTATAAACCCAGAATTATACCATCTTGCACTGCACAGGGATTTGTACAGTGTAAGCTCATAGTTCCCTCCCCCCCCCCATGTGGAGAGGAATATGCTACAGCCTTTGCCCCTTGAGCTATGATTTCTCCTGCATTTCACTCAAACTCACTGGTTTAGATAAAACAAAAACAAATTTATTAACTGTAGAAGATGGATTTTAAGTGATTATAGGTGATAGCAAACAGATCAAATCAGATTACCTAGTAAATAAACACAAATGCAAACTAAGTCTATAATACTAGGAAGATAGGATATGAATTAACAAATTTTCACCCTAGCTGATGATACAAACAGGCTACAGATTCTTAAGACACAGGATACACTTGCTTTGCAGCTTGGAATCCCGAGGAAGATTTTAAAAGATTCCTATTAACCACTCAATGTTACATTCATATTAGGAGATGGTTCACTAGTTCAATCTCCTAAGAGGATGGGAGGGCTAGCTCAGTGGTTTACACATTGGCCTGCTAAACCCAAGGTTGTGAGTTCAATCCTTGAGAGGGCCACTTAGGGGTCTGGGGCAAAATCAGTACTTGGTCATGCTAGTGAAGGCAGGGGGCTGGACACAATGACCTTCAGGGTCCCTTCTAGTTTTATGAGATAGATATATCTCAAATTATTTAAAAATTAAATTTATTAAACCTAGATATCAGAATAAACTGAGCACTGGGTCTGACTACATCCTGACAGAGTGGTCATGGTTGTTATTTAAGATTAATGTGATCAGCACTGTGCAGTGCATAAAAAACAAGTGCTATCCCAAAAGGCTTACAATTTAAAATAAAAACACAGGGAAGGTGGGTATTACTGGTAGGGACAGGGCTGAGCACTTGTGTTTTTTCTCTCCTTTCTCTTCTTTATACAAATAACTTCTTAGTGGTATAGGGTTTTAAAGGGAATTTGAATGGCAAGAAGATAGAGGTGTGGTAAATTGGGATGGGCAGGAAATTGGAATGGAGGTTAATTAGGAATTAAAGACACATCTTTGTTCAAATGCATCTGGCTCAGTTGGTGTAGCTAACTTTATTTGCATATCTATATATATTATAATTTTAAATTATTGACGACTCAGGGCCAAATCCTGATCATCTTATTCTCCCACTGACTTCAGCAGATGCTTTCAATTGTTGGTAGAAGAACTCAGATTTGTTCGAATAAATAATACCAATATAGTTTTTAAATTTGCACACTCTGGCCCAAATTCTGCTTGTTTTTCTCATGCTAGTAAAGTCAGTTCACTTACACTGTGGTTGACTTTGGTCCATTCTGTTTTTACAAGAATGCTGAGAGGGTGCAAGATAGCCATATGCAATGCAAACGCCAGTCACATTTTGAAAGGCTTATTGTGTTCCTTATTCATTCATAACACAATATGGCTCATTCCACAATGGGGCTTGGAATTGACCCACTGCATATACTGATCCCAATTAGCCCTGATTGACACTCCATTCAATCCCAGGGCAGTCAGTGGAGTGGAGAGGGCAGGTAGATTAGAACAAAATTTGGCCCATATTTTAGAAGTTTGCTAAACTTTTAGTGATTCATGAGCCATTTATCACTGCTGGGTAGATGGTCAGTTCAAAATTGTTCAGCTCTGAGAGGTGCTCAGCACCTGAAGCTCCCTTCAGGTGCACTGTGAAATGTGAGCGCTCAGCATCTTTAAGGATAAGGTTCTTCAAATAGGCTTGTTATATAGCTCTTTTCTCATGTTCAGAGATCTCAGGGGCTTAGCATATCTCCCTAGGTGCCTACATTGCTTCAATGACACCTGCATTCAGAATCTAGTCCTATCTGATTGCAAGGCCCTCCGGGGTTTCTAGAAAGTCCTGTTTGACATGGGCATTAAAGATTACAGTCCTTGTTCTCCATTCTATCACACCGGTTTTATTCTGGTGTAACTCCATTAGAGTCAGGCATAAAGTGACATAATGAAGTAGAGAATCAGTCCCATATCTAAAAGGTGAACAGTAGTGGCCCTGTGGATAGTTACTTCAGCCAAATTTCACTTTTTTTGAATTAGTATTTTCTCTGTTTCTTAAAAATGGAAACAAATCCATTAATAAAGTGCGTGGATGCCAGTCCATGGAAGGTATAGGTCATTTCCATTATGTTTCTCACTCAAAGACCTGATATTACAATAGCTGTGGCATTGGGAGTTTTACTGGGTTCACAATAGTTGCAGGACTGATCCCATGTCTGTCTGTCTCACTGTTGTAGCAGGAGAGTGGAATAAAAGAAATGCTAGATTGAGTTGTTGTTGCCATCTTGGTAATGAATCCATCATGTACATTCCTTCAAATGTAGCCTCAGTTATACTGCACAACTGTTTCTTCTTACTTGCAGATTGTCACAATTTAGACCAGCAAGTGTCCAGGAAAATATACTCACTGGAAAGAAGCCATCACAGCTTGTACCCTTCACCATCAGCTGTAGCTTATTTCACTCATCCCAGAAAACTAGCAGTTGAAAATGGAAACTACATGGGTGGCTTACTCGTTACTCAGCATTAGGCTCAAAGTGCATTATAAGAACCCTCACTGATCCAACCGTGCTAGCAAAAGATACTAATAATTTCCCTTCTCCATAGTGTCCTAAATTAGATTTCCCATTGCCCTGCACTTCATTTGCCCCTTTGCAAAGTAAGAGCAAAGTAGGTATAAAATGCTAACAAATCAGAATGGTAGTACCTGATTCTTATTTTCACTAAATCTTCATTACACCATTCTGCCCATTTAAAGAGCCCGTAAAATGGGATAAAATTATACTGAATCTGATTTAAGGTCCCTTTACATGACCAGAGTGGTGCACAGTGGCCTTAGGGTAAATAAGAATCAGATTCATAGTGTTTTACACCTACTTTGCATTCACTGTGCAGAGATATAAAGAATGAGACAAGCTGCATTTCAGTCTCCCAAGCAAAATCCTATTTTTTGTTTTTCCATGAAACATAAGAACATAAGAACTGCCATACCGGGTCAGACCAAAGGTCCACCTAGCCCAGTATCTGTCTACCGACAGTGGCCAATGCTAGGTGCCCCAGAGAGAGTGAAGCTAACAGGCAATGATCAAGTGATCTCTCTCCTGCCATCCATCTCCATCCTCTGATGAACAGAGGCTAGGGACACCATTCTTTACCCTTCCTGGCTAATAGCCATTTATGGACTTAGCCGCCATGAATTTATCCAGTTCCCTTTTAAACATTGTTATAGTCTCAGCCTTCACAACCTCCTCAGGTAAGTAGTTCCACAAGTTGACTGTGCGCTGTGTGAAGAAGAACTTCCTTTTATTTGTTTTAAACCTGCTACCTATTAATTTCATTTGGTGACCCCTAGTTCTTGTATTATGGGAATAAGTAAATAACTTTTCCTTATCCACTTTCTCCACATCACTCATGATTTTATATACCTCTATCATATCCCCCCTTATTCTCCTCTTTTTCAAGCTGAAGAGTCCTAGCCTCTTTAATCTCTCCTCATATGGGACCCTCTCCAAACCCCTAATCATTTTAGTTGCCCTTTTCTGAACCTTTTGTAGTGCTAGAATATCTTTTTTGAGGTGAGGAGACCACATCTGTACACAGTATTCGAGATTTGGGTGTACCATGGATTTATATAAGGGAAATAATATATTCTCAGTCTTATTCTCTATCCCCTTTTTAATGATTCCTAACATCCTGTTTGCTTTTATGACCGCCTCTGCGCACTGCGTGGATGTCTTCAGAGAACTATCGACAATGACGCTAAGATCTTTTTCCTGATTCGTTGTAGCTAAATTAGCCCCCATCATATTGTATGTATAGTTGGGGTTATTTTTTCCAATGTACATTACTTTACATTTATCCACATTAAATGACATTTGCCATTTTGTTGCCCAATCTTTTTGAAGTTCTTCACAATCTGCTTTGGTCTTAACTATCTTGACTAGTTTAGTATCATCTGCAAACTTTGCCACCTCACTGTTTACCCCTTTCTCCAGATCATTTATGAATAAATTGAATAGAATTGGTCCTAGGACTGACCCTTGGGGAACAGCACTAGTTACCCCTCTCCATTCTGAGAATTTACCATTAATTCCTACCCTTTGATCCCTGTCTTTTAACCAGTTCTCAATCCATGAAAGGACCTTCCCTTTTATCCCATGACAGCTTAATTTATGTAAGAGCCTTTGGTGAGGGACCTTGTCAAAGGCTTTCTGGAAATCTAAGTACACTGTGTCCACTGGATCCCCCTTGTCCACATGTTTGACCCCTTCAAAGAACTCTAATAGATTAGTAAAACACAATTTCCCTTTACAGAAACCATGTTGACTATTGCTCAACAGTTTGTTTTTCTATGTGTCTGACAATTTTATTCTTAACTATTGTTTTGACTAATTTGCCCGGTACCGACATTAGACTTACCGGTCTGTAATTGCCGGGATCACCTCTAGAGCCCTTTTTAAATATTGGCGTTACATTAGCTAACTTCCAGTCATTGGGTACAGAAGCCGATTTAAAGGACAAACCTTAGTTAATAGTTCTGCAACTTCACATTTGAGTTCTTTCAGAACTCTTGGGTGAATGCTATCTGGTCCCGGTGACTTGTTAATGTTGAGTTTATCAATTAATTCCAAAACGTCCTCTAGTGACACTTCAATCTGTGACAGTTCCTCAGATTTGTCACCTACAAAAGCCAGCTCAGGTTTGGGAATCTCCCTAACATCCTCAGCCGTGAAGACTGAAGCAAAGAATCCATTTAGTTTCTCCGCAATGACTTTATCATCTTTAAGCGCTCCTTTTGTATCTCGATTGTCAAGGGGCCCCACTGGTTGTTTAGCAGGCTTCCTGCTTCTGATATACTTGAAAAACATTTTGTTATTACCTTTGGAGTTTTTGGCTAGCTGTTCTTCAAACTCCTCTTTGGCTTTTCTTATTACACTCTTGCACTTAAGCTGGCAGTGTTTGTGCTCCTTTCTATTTGCCTCACTAGGATTTGACTTCCACTTTTTAAAGGAAGTCTTTTTATCTCTCACTGCTTCTTTTACATGGTTGTTAAGCCACGGTGGCTCTTTTTTAGTTCTTTTACTGTGTTTGTTAATTTGGGGTATACATTGAAGTCGGGCCTTTATTATGGTGTCTTTAAAAAGGGCCCATGCAACTTGCAGGGATTTCACTTTAGTCCCTGTACCTTTTAACTTTTGTTTAACTAACCCTCTCATTTTTGTATAGCTCCCTCTTTTGAAATTAAATGCCATAATGTTGGGCTGTTGAGGTGTTCTTCCCCCCACAGGGATGTTGAATGCTATTGTATTATGGTCACTATTTCCAAGCGGTCCTGCTATAGTTACCTCTTGGACCAGCTCCTGCGCTCCACTGAGGATTAAATCTAGAGTTGCCTCTCCCCTTGTGGTTTCCCGTACCAGCTGCTCCATGAAGCAGTCATTTGAAGTATCGAGAAATTTTATCTCTGCATTTCGTCCTGAAGTGAAATGTTCCCAGTCAATATGGGAATAATTGAAATCCCCTACTATTATTGGGTTCTTTATTTTGATAGCCTCTTTAATTTCCCTTAGCATTTCATCATCACTATCACTGTCCTGGTCAGGTGGTCGATAATAGATCCCTAATGTTATATTTTTATTAGAGCATGAAATTTCTATCCATAGTGATTCTATGGAACATGTGGATTTGCTTAAGATTTTTACTTCATTTGAATCTACATTTTCTTTCACATATAATGCCACTCCTCCTCCTGCACAACCTGTTCTGTCCTTCCAATATACTTTGTACCCCGGAATGATTGTGTCCCATTGATTGCTCTCAGTCCACCAGGTTTCTGTGACTTCTATTATATCAATGTCCTCCTTTATCACAAGGCACTCTAGTTCACCCATCTTATTATTTAGACTTCTAGCATTTGTGTACAAGCACTTTAAAAACTTGTCCCTGTTTATTTGTCTGCCCTTTTCTGATGTGCCAGATTCTTTTTTATGTGATCTGGCCCTTACATTATCCTCTTCCGTCCTCGGTTCCTGACTATAACCTGGAGATTCTCTATCATTAGACTCTGTCCCCTAAGAGAAGTCTGTGTCCAATCCACATGCTCCTCTGCAGCAGTCGGCTTTCCCTCATCTCCTACTTTAAAAACTACTCTACAACCTTTTTAATGTTTAGTGCCAGCAGTTTGGTTCCACTTTGGTTTAGGTGGAGCCCATCTCTCTTGTATAGCTCCCCCCATCCCAAAAGTTTCCCCAGTTCCTAATGAACGTAAACCCCTCCTCTCTACACCATCGTCTCATCCACACATTGAGACTGAAGCTTTGCCTGCGTACCTGGCCCTGCGCGTGGAACTGGGAGCATTTCTGAGAATGCCTCCATAGAGGTCCTGGATTTCAGTCTCTTCCCTAGCAGCCTAAATTTGGCTTCCAGGACATCTCTCCTACCCTTCCCTATGTCACTGGTACCTACATGTACCACGACCACTGGCTCCTCCCCAGCACTACACATAAGTCTGTCTAGATGCCTCGAGAGATCCGCAACCTTCGCACTAGGCAGGCAAGTCATCATACGGTTCTCCCGGTCATCACAAACTCAGCTATCTATGTTTCTAATGATTGAATCTCCCATTACTAACACCTGCCTTTTCCTAGCAACTGGAGTTCCCTCCCCCGGAGAGGTAACCTCAGTGTGAGAGGCAACCCCAGCACCATCTGGAAGGAGGGTCCTAACTACGGGAAGGTTTCTCTCTGCTCCCATTGACTCCTCTGCTTCCCTGGGCCTTTCTTCCTCCTCAACAGCACAGAGGCTGTCTGAGCGGAGGACAATTCTACAGTGTCCCGGAAAGCCTCATCAACATACCTCTCTGCATCTCTTAGCTCCTCCAGTTCTGCCACCCTGGCCTCCAAAGTCCGTACGTGGTCTCTGAGGGCCAGGAGCTCCTTGCACCAACTTCACACATACGCCACCTGCCCACAGGGCAGATAATCACACATGCTACACTCAGCGCAATAAACTGGATAGCCCCCACTCTGCTGCTGGGCTTCTGCCTGCATTGTCTCCTAGTGAATGAAAGTGTAGTTTAAAAGGTAATGAAAGGTACCAGCTTGACAGAATTGGAGAATAAAGTACTCTGTCAATCCAACAACCACAAACAGTATTAGCTTCCCCACACTGTCTTGCCAATACAGCTGAGTATGCTTCAACTCTTACTAGGAGGGATCCTCTCCCAGGAGAGAGAGGATAGTTCAGTCTTTAGACCTATTCAGACCTTGATCACTGTGAAAACTGACATCAGGAGTTTATGGAAACTGCTTAGTCATTGGGAACAAAACCCAGACCATCAAAATCATTTTCACATTGGCCACTAAACAGCTGTTAGAAACTTTTAGCTACTACTGACATGGGCTGAATTCAAACAGGTGAAGTACCGGTGAAAGCTTTGACAGATCTACTTGAGCACCCCTGTCGGACATTCACCAGATTTCTGTGAGGAGCTTTAACTACTGAATCTGCATGTATTGTAAGCACCCAGAGTCTGAACAGAGTGCGCCTGGCTTGGGGACTCTAGGCAGGCATCGGGGCACAGAGCCTCTGTCTAGTACCCCCTTCTGAGAGCTGAGATTTCATGGTCCAGCTACCTGTGTGTCTAGAAATTTTCTCTCTACATCCCTTTCTGAGGTGACATTTACACAATAAATAAGAAGATAGTTGAAATCCCCCATTATTGTTGCATTTACTGGCTTTGCAGTCTCCTAAATCTCCCTGAAGATTGCACAATCACTGTCACCATCCTGATCAGGTGGTCAATACTATATTCTAAATATTCAAGCATGGAATTTCTATCCTTAGAGATTCTATGGTACAGTTTGAGTCATTTAAGATATTTACTAAACTCGATTCTATGCTTTCTTTCAAATATAGTGCCACTCCCCCATCAGTGCAACCTACTTTGTCATTCCTATATATTTAGTACCCTGGTATTACCATGTCCAAGAACATAAGAACAACCATATTGGGTCAGACCAAAGGTCCATCTAGCCCAGTATCCTGTCTTCCAACAGTGGCCAATGCCAGGTGCCCCAGAGGGAATGAACAGAACAGGTAATCATCAAGTGATCCATCCCTTGTCTCCTATTCTCAGCTTTTGGGAAACAGAAGCAAGGGACACCATCCCTGCCCTTCCTGTCCAATTGATTATGCTCATTCAACCAAGTTTCCATATTGCCCATTATATCAATATTCTAATTTAATGCCAGGCATGCTAGTTCACCTGTCTATCATTTGTATATAAGCACTTGTACATTTTGTCAATATTCAGCTGCTTGCCTTCATGTGTTATATTTAAATAGAACTGTTTGACTATTCCTTACTAGTTCCTACGTTTACTTTACCAACTTCTTTCCTATCCTCTTTACAAAAATATAGAGACTCCTCTAATAAATTCATCCCTAAGGGGTATCTCTGCCTGAACCTTGTGGTCCTCTGCACCTGTCAGCTTTCCCCCAGTCTTTAATTTAAAATATCCTCTACAACCTTTTTCATTTTACATAATAGGAGTCTGGCTCCATTTTGGTTTAGGTGGAGTCCATCCTTCCTGCATAGGTGCCTCCTTTCCCAAAAGGTTCCCTAGTTCCCAATAAACCTAAAACTCTCCTCCCTACAACACCATCTGATCCTGTTGTTCTGCCAGTCTTTCTGGCCCTGCATGTAGAACTGGAAGCATTCAGAAAATGCTACCATGGAAGTTGTGAACTTTAATCTTTTACCTAGCAGCTTATATCTGGCTTCCAGGCTTCTCTTCTACCTTTCCCTTTATCAACGGTACCTCCATGTGCCATGGCCACTGGCTTCTCCCCAGTGCTGCACATAAGTCTGTCTAAATGTCTCATGAGATCTGCAACCTTCACATCTGGCAGGCAATTCACCCTGCTGTTCTCCTGGTCATCACAAACTCCACTATCTAGATTTTTAATGATCAAATCTCCCATTACTTTTACCTGGCTCTTCTTAGTTACTGGGGTTCCCTTCCCAGAAGAGGTATTGTCAATGTGAGAGGATACCATGACATCATCTGGAAAGAGGGTCCCAATTATGGGATTGTTTCCCAGTGCTCCAGCATGATGTTGTCCTTCCCCAAGACTTAATCTTCCTTAACAGCACAGAGGCTGTCAGACTGGGGGTGTGAACTCTCTACTATGTCCCTGAAAGTCTTGTCTGCGTACCTCTATTTCTCCCTTAGCTCTTCCAGTTCAGGCTCAAGACCATACTGTCCCTCTAAGGGCCTTGAGCTGCTTGCACCATATGTGCACATATGCCACCCTGTCCATGAGGCAGGTGTTCACACATGCTGCATTCAGTGCAATAAGCTAGATAGACCCCACTCTGCTGCTGGACTTCTGCATGCATTAATTTATTCTTGCAGGGTTTTTTTTTTATTTTCCTAAGTTTACAGTAAGTTTGTTAGGTGTATCTGACTCTCTCACTACCTCAAAAAATTCCTGGTTGCTTGGAGATGGCTTTTTAAACTCCTGTTCTCCCTGAGTTACTTTAGCCCTGTTCCCTTGTCAAGGGATCCTAACTAGGTTAGGGATTAAAAGTATAGCTGGCTAGAACTTGTTAGTAAGCTCTCAGGCTATATTGGGAAGAAACAACAAAAGATAGATTCTTCAAATTGTCACAAAAGGTATTATATCTTACTAGTAGCAGAAAGCCTCTTGAGCTAAGTATTTCACCATCTGTACAGTCTTCCTTATACAACCAATGAATTCGTTAAATGAAAATTAGCTGGAGACTAACAGCAATGATGTTTTGTTAACATCTGATATCACAATAGTCGAAAACTCTTGACTGAACCTGGTGAAATTCTAACCAAAAAGAGCTCTCAGCTATGCTTGTAGCTGTTTCTTTTGCTTTACACTGACTCAACAGACATTCCAGGCTTCAGAGCAACACACAGAACAGAGGTGGGCAAACTACAGCCTGAGGGCCACATCCGGCCTGCGGGATGTCCTGCCCGGTCCTTGAGCTCCTGACCAGGGAGCCTAGCCCCTGGCCCATCCCCAGCAGCCTCAGCTCGCCATGCTGCCAGTGCTCAGAATGGCAGGGCTGCGAGGTCCTGCCAGGCAGTGTGGCTGCAAGAGATGCTGGGTGTAGCTTATTAAATTTCTCCCCGTAGGAATGTGATACTTGCGAAGCCCCAGGACTGGCAGCCATAAGTAGTACACTGTGAGTAGCACATTCCTACGGGGAACAATTTAATACACTACACCTGTGTAGGGAAGGCTGTGCCTCCCCAGACAGCCTGGCCCTCGCCCCCATCTGCTTCCTCTCCCTCCCAATCTATCCCATCCCCTTGCTCCTTGTCCCCTGACTGCCCCCTCCTGGGACCCCCACTCTAGACTGCCCCCCAAGAACCTCTGCCCATCTAACCACCCCTGTTCCCTGCCCTCTGACTGCCCCCCAGGACCTCCTGCCCCTTATCCAACTCCCCTGCTCCCTTACCATGTTGCTCAGGGCACCAGAACTGGCAACTGTAAATAGTACACCATAAGTAGCACGTTCCTATGGGGAGCAATTTAATACAGTTTCGGAACCCCGATGTGGACCTCAGGCCAAAGAGTTTGCCCACCCCTTGCACAGAGGTGACAATCCTGGAATCTTATTATATTGATAATAATTACAGGTTCCTGAGCATTGAGTCCCTTACAGTTATCATTTCTTAATGTTCTGCCTTGTTAATCTGACCTTTTATCTGTCATTCTACAAACAAGAGAAGGAGAACCAAAAAAGAATAAAAAAAAGGTAAGCAAGGTTGAAAATCCCTACATGTTAAAAATAAAGGTTGGGAAAACAATGTATCTGATTTTTAGTGAATTTAATTTATTCTAGCAGAATATCTACTTCAGAATGCAGCTACATGGAGTTATACCAGCTGAAGATGAAGTCCCTAAGGTCTAATACAGTTTAAAACTAAACTGTTACATCTAACTGAGGAGAAAAGTTGAAATTTTAAAAAACAATCAGAATATTTTTCTCTTTGAAAAGACTATTTAGTTTATTGTCACTATGTCTACATCTATACTGCACATCACTGGCAGCAGTGAGTAGGGCATGCCTCAGTGAAAAGAAAGCTGCATCCACACTGTGGTGTGCAGCTACATGCATCAGTGGAGGGCTCTGGCAGGGAAAAAGCAGCAGGGAAAGTCTGCAGTGGCAGGGGTGCCAGATCCTTCCCCTGCTGCCAAAGTCTTTCACTGCACTGAGGCATGACACCAGTATCAGGGAGGTGTGGGAGGTACTGCTTGGGCATGTAGAGAGCCATGTAGGGTACATACTCACCGGGTTCAGGCATGTGCCTTGCCATCCACACTGCTATTTATACCCATGCTAGGGAGTAGAGTGCCAGAAGGAGTGTGCCATAAGTAGCGTACAGTACTACGTAGATGTACCCTAAGTCAAAGGAGCCAGTAAATACAAGAGAAGGAACTATTTTAAAAAAAAAATCATCTGCAAAATAAAAACATAGGCAAATAGAGCCCTGACTAGTACCCTGTAGAATTTCTTTGACTTCATTGGAATTATGCAGGTTGTCCTGTAACTCAAATGGCCCACTAACTACTTAGTCCAAAACAAACTTTTTAGATGTATTTGTGTTTTATATTTTTGAATATGTCAATGGAAGGAAACTTATAACTTAAATTAACTGAATGTAGGCTGTCATAGTAAAATAGCCATACTTTTCAGGTGCTGGACATGAGAGGCAGATGTTTACTGAAGTCAGTAAAGCTATGACAGTTTACACCAGATGAACCTGCACCCCTCAGTTTTCTGTCTTATACCAAACTCACACCACACCTGATTGCTCAGCTCCAGCACTTTGCTTCTGTAAATTATTTAAGGCAGGATTGTCACTTGCTGTATGGGCCTGCATAGAGAAGTAAGGGGGTGTAAGGTTCTTTCTTATTCTTACTCTTATGATAGGTAGGATAAAAATGTTGTATGCCTTGGGCATGATGCCAACAATAACTTGTAATTCACAGTTGCTATTTCTCACCAAATAATTATAACTTTTACTTCCCCAGGAAAAAAATCTTTTACTTATGATATTAACAGTGTTTCTTTCAATAACATTTACCTATCCATTACCAAATGGTTATTAAGTTTCCTTGAGGAAGGGAAGGGAAGGAGCCTAACTGTGCCTTTCTTGTACATTGCAAACTTCCACTGACCTACTTGAGAATTTTGACTACACAAGAAATATAGTATTAGGACCAGGGGCGCCGGAACAGGGAGTTACCAGGGGGCTATGGCCCCCCCATTTTTAAAAATAGGAAAGCTATTCCCGCCTACTTTTTACTGGCTGTAAGGGCAAGCGATGAGGGGAGGGGCAGAGAGAAGCAAGCTGGGGGCGGGGTCTTGGGAGAAAGAGAAGATGTAAGCGCTAGGCCTTGGGAGAAGGGTTGGTGCAGGGGCAGGGCCTCGGGGCAAGGGATCGTGCAGGGTGTCAGGGCCCCAGTTTGGGCACTGGTGACCTCCCCACTTTTAGGGAACTTCCTCTGCTCCTGATTAGGACCTACGCTGGCAAAGTTCACTGCAAAAATCCTGCACCCTTTTCTGATAATACATACAAACACCTGGTGCATTATGTTTGCATTGTATAGTTTATTTAGATCATAAGAAGGGATAAGATTATGTCACAGAACTCACGAATTCCGTGACTTGTGGAAACGTCCGTCACATTTTCTACCTCAGCTCCGGGGCAGCAGGACAGAGCTGTCAGCTGGCAGGAGCCACGGAGCTCTCAGCCGCTGGACCTGGAGCTCTGAGCTGCTGCATTGGTGGGGGGCCTGTAGACCTATGAACTGGCTTGGGCAGTGGGGACCATGGACCTGTCAACCGCCACGGGTGGTGGGGACCCCAGATCCGTCAGCCACCATGGGCAGCACAGACCCCACAGCTCTGAGTTGCTGGGGCTGTGGTAGGGGTCCTGGAGCTGTCTGCCACCATGGTGACGGGTGCCGGACCCACCCTCCTCCCACAGCGGGGCTCAGGCTTTCTTCCCCCCACTGCAGGGCTCAGGCTTCAATCATCCCACATCAACCCCTCTTCCATTATTTTTAGTAAAAGTCACAGCCAGGGCATGGGCTTCTATGAAGACTTCAATAACTCAGACATAGGTTAGGGATTTGTTATAGAAGTGGATGGGTAGGATTCTGTGGCTTGCTTTGTGCAGGAGGTCAGACTAGATGATCATAATGGTCCCTTCTGACCTTAAAGTCTATGAGTCTATGAGACCTGTCCATTACTTTTACTAAAAATAACAGAGACAAAATCTTAACCTTAATCATAAGGTCCCTTGGGCATAGCTATCTCTCTGCTTTGGACTTTCAGGATGCCAACTCTCTAATGACAATTTTACCAAACCACAGAAAGTTCCTTCGGTTCTTCAAGGGGGAACACCACTTTCAATACACAGCACTTCTATTCAGCCTCTCTTCCGCCCCCCAAGTTTTTACCAAATGCGTGGGCTTTATGGAATATCTCAGGAAGCAGAGGATACACATTTTCCTATACCTCCATGACTGGTTACTGAGGGGCAGAGAGAGAGAGAAAGTTCTTGCTTACATCAGTACCACACTGCACTTGCTTGCCCATCTGGGTCTCATTCTAAACAGCAGAAAGTCAACCTTGGCTCCTACTCAAAAAATTGAGTTCACTGGGGTCCTGTTAGATTCCATGATGTTGAGAGCATTCCTGCTGACCGTTTTCAGACAATTCAATGTCTTTCCCTCTGTCTGCAATCACAGCCTTGCATGACAGTTCAAATGTGTCTGAGATTACTGGGCCACATATCCACTTGCATGCAGGTGGTCAAGTTTTCAAGGTTGTGCCTTTGCCCCCTTCAAATGTGCCTCATAATGGTCTGTCCTACCCTTCATCCTCCAGACAGACTGGGTCATATCTCTTCACTGGTCCTAGACTTCTTGCAGTGATGGATGTGTTTACAAAATGTTTGCCAGAGCACATGGCATTCACCAACCAAGTCAATTGTTACCAATACTTCCCTAATGGGTTGGGACGGAGGTACACCTGAGGTCGCTGAAGATACAGGGACTGTGGTTGGAGCAGGAGGCTTCACTCTATATCAATGTGATGGAGCTTCAGACCACCTACAATGCATGTTGCACCTTAAGGGTCCATATCAGAGACTCAGTGGTTCACATATTTACTGATAAATACCACAACAAGGTACTATGTGAACAAACAAGCGGGAGCAAGCTCCAGGTTGCTCTGCCTAGAGGCAATTAGGCTGTGGCAGTTCTGCATCAATGAAAACATTACTTCGATAGCTGTTCATTTGCCCAGAGTTCAGAATCATCTCGTGGACCATCTCAGCAAGTATTTTTTCCTGAGTCACAAGGTTCCTGAACACCCTACACCCCTATTTCTGTCTTTATAAAATGTGTGGGATCCAATGCAAAGTTTGTCATGTTGGGTGTCTTCAGAAGGTTCATGATGCACTGAGCATGGTTGTTATAGTGATGTTATAGTAATTGTTACAGTAATGGTATAGTAAGGTTCTAGGTTATAATTTCATGTATATAGTAATGAGGCTGAAAATGTATCCTCATGGCTTAAAGCAAGCCCAGGCAAGAACTGTCCAAGAACAAAGAGGCAGTTCACACCTTATCAGGGCATGTATGGGACGAACCCAGCCCAGCCTCACAGGAACAAAGGATGCTGGCCTAGGCAACAACAAAAGGATCTGTTAGATTCTCGAATGAGTCTCCCTTCTTCCTTTGGTCAGTTTGGAACTGTAATGAGGTAATGCTCACTTGACCAAAAGAGAAGAAAGGACATGATAAAAGGGAGAGACATTTGCCATGCTCTTCCTCTCTCTTCCATATACATCTACAGATACCACACCAAGTGACTGAAGCGCTGATCAAAGGGGAGACCCTGACTGAAGAGCAACCAGTCAGCCTGTGGTGAGAAGTATCTAAGTTTGTCAGAGCACTGAAAGTGTTAAGATCAGCTTAAATACGTTTTGCTTTTATTTCATTTGACCAATTCTGACTTCTTGTGCTTTGACTTATAATCACTTAAAATCTATCTTTATAGTTAATAAATCTATTTGTTTATTTTACCTGAAGCAGTGCATTTAGTTTGAAGTGTGTCAGAGACCTCCCCTTGGGATAACAAGCCTGGTAATATCAATTTCTTGGTTAAAATGATGAACTCATATAACTTGTAACGTCCAGCGGGCATAATTGGACACTGCAAGATGGAAGTTGTGTCTGAGACCAGAGATATTGGCTAGTGTCATTCAGTTGCAAGTAGCTGGGAGCAGCTTACATGCCAGAGGTTGTGCATGAACAGCCCAGGAGTGGGGGTTCTCACAGAAGAGCAGGAGAAGGCTGGCTCCCAGAGTCAAGGACTGGAGTGACCTAGCAGATCACTGGTCTGGAAAACACCAGAGGGGAATGTCACACTCTCCTCTATGCCTTTCCTCCTGTCCCAGTCATCCCACAGGTAATTCTCAAGCTCAAGATGGATCGGGGCAAACTCATTCTCATTTGCCCTGGATTGTCCTGGTATTACCAAGACATTGCTGGTTCACCAACCTTCTCCTGCTGTCAAACCTGCCTGCCATATTGCTTCCTCTCAATTCCAGCCTGCTCCCTCAGAATAACAACTGCATCTTGCATCCCATGATGTGGCTGCTGCATAGCTGAATGAAAAGGAAGAGCAGTGTTTGGTGAGTGTCCAACAAGTCCTGCTCAATAGTAGGAATTCCTCTACCAGAATGGCCTACATGGCAAAATGGAAGAGGTTTTCAGTGTGTTCATTGGCCCCTGCTACACCTTCAGATGTATAGGCTTGTGCTTAGTTCATTGAGAGGGCATCTGGCAGCAATATTGGCATTTCATCCCCCTGTTCAGGGAAAATCATCTTCTCTAATGCCATAGTGAAGAGATTCCCAAAAGGGCTTCTCTGACTACAGCCTCTGGTTCCCGTGTTGTACCTAAACATGTTCCTGGTGGGGGTCCTCCATTTCAGCCCCTAGCATCTTGTCTATTGCCCCTCTTGTGTCAGAAAACCGCTTTCCTGGTAGCTATTATGTCCACAATGGTGGTGTGTGAGTTACAGGCTACTCCTGGGGGAATTCTGTACCAAAATATTAAAAATTCTGGGCACAATATTTTAAAATTCCGCAAAATTCTGCATATGTTGTTTGTCAAAATAACACAATATAATTATGTCAGTTTCAATTATTTTGGTAATTGATTTCAAAATACCCATCAACAAGTATGTCTGTAATAATACAGACAACAAAAACATTCAGGAAATTTTTTTTGACAAATAGATTTCTTACTAGGGATATTAATACAGAACTTTTCTGTATTGTAGTTTAAATGAATCATTACTCAAAGTATTTCCTGCACCGCTCAGAAGAAGTGCAAAGGCTTGGGGGAATCTGGGGGAATGGAGAAGCTAAGGGAGAAGGAAGTAATTGCTGGGAAGAAGCCTGGGTGTGAACTTAGGGTTGTTGGGTGTGGGTGGGAAAAGTATGGAATAAGTTATTTTGGGAGGGATTGTTATGGAGTTGGGGAGTCTTCCACTTGCAAACCCTGGCTGAGCCCTAGCCTTAGCCTTTCCCATTGTCAGGCACATCTCCCCCTGTCCCCATATATCCCTGAACCCTCATTCAGCTACCCCTCCTCCCCTGGTGTCCCTGCACCCCCACTCAGCCAGCCCCCACCCTCATGCACCCCCATCCCAATGTGTCTCTGCATGCCCACCCAATAACCCCCCACCTCCAGGCACCCCCTGTCCCTATGTAGCCCTGGACCCCCACTCCCATTCAGCCCCTACCCCAGTCTTCTCCCCTACTAGCCCTTCTGAACCCCAGTCTATGTGACCCCCCAGCAGACCTGTGTGCCCCACTCTGTCTTTCCCTCCCCATATCCTGTGTCTCCTGATCTGACCCTGTGGCCAGGGTACTGTGAGGAATGCAGCCTTCTCTTCCTTCCTTCATCCGTAGCTCACTGCTATGGCCGGTGAGCTGGCTACCCTCTGTTCTGGTCACAGAAGCCACTGGTGGGCAAAAGGCATAACTGCAGTGCCTATCTGGCAGAATATATTTTCTGCAGAGAAAAAAGCAATGCCTAAACATAGACTAAGGGTATGTCCACATTGCCGTTTTAAAACTTGTGGCAGTATGTCTGAAAGCCCAGAGCTTGCACTACAGTGCTAAAAACAGCTGTGTAGATGCTTGTGCTTGGGCTGGAGCTCAGGCTCTGAATCCTGGAATAGGGGGTCGATTTCTGTGCCTGTGCTCCAGCCCAAGCAGCTATGTCTACACTGCTGTTTTTAACACTATAGCATGAGCCATGCAAAGCTGCCTCTGCAGCCCCAGGCTCTGAGACTAGCTGCCATGGGCTTTAAAATGCAATATAGCGGTACCGTTAGAGACCTATCTTTAGATTCTTTTTGAAAATCTTGGTCTCTTATTTATTTAACAGCTATTTACTTTGATTTTATACATCTATTGGAGAACATCTTGTATACTCATAGAGCTATATAAATGGGAGTGTGTGGGAAATACTCCTTCTGCTCCTACTTGCAGTCCTTATCTCTGAGGTAAGGACTGCTAGTCAACGAGTGAGAACACTGGAACGCAGGTCCCAATGTTGTAATATTTTTATATAATAATTGATACAAATATGTAGCTTTTTTCATCAGGAGGTCAATATCATTTATTCCCTTATCATTTATCATTTTACAGATGGGGTAACTGAGGCACAGGGTGGTGAAGTAACTTGCCCAAAAGTCACCCAACAGGCAAATGGCAGATTCAGGAGCACAGCCTAGATCTGCTGGGTCCCAGTCTAGTGTTCTTGTTTCACTTCTGCTGAGGGGCAATATTTAAAAAAATCAGGACTTCCCATGGTACACTGCTTGGGCTAGACCCTCAGATGTAAATGTCAAAAATCCACTGAATTCAGTGGAGATACACCAGTTCACACCAGATGAGAATCTGCCCCTTTGACAGAACTTGCAGTATTCCTGTACTTAAAATGGCTACTAATGTGGTCCTCTTAAATACCAGTAAAAACTGGTTTAAACTTAAATCCTGGTCAATGGTGGCGTTTTTTTTTAATAATATCCGCTCTAGTACAAAGAATATAGTGGTATCGCATTTTAGAGTCTACACTGTAAATCTCTATGTAATGAAGATATTTCAACAAAAGTGGATTTATGACCATACAATACTTGAACTTTATATTATGTGATACAGCATGGCCAGAGGGCAGCAGGAGAGGGATAGAAGGGAGCCTTAGTTTCTGTAGAGGGAGGAAAGTTTGCTATAGATCAGGGGTCGGCAACCTTTCAGCAGTGGTGTGCTGAGTCTTCATGTATACACTCTAATGTAAGGCTTCATGTGCCGGTAATACATTTGAACGTTTTTTAGAAGGTCTCTCTATAAGTCTATAATATATAACCAAACTACTGTTATATGTAAAGTAAACAAGGTTTTCAAAATGTTTCAAAAGCTTTATTTAAAATTAAATTAAAATGCAGATCTTATTAGTTTAGTGTGATCCTTGCCCTTGCTTTTCCTTGCTGAGTTTTCCAATGTCTGGTGTACCTATTTAAATACTTTAAGCTGCACACAGGCTTTGGAGTTATAAGTTGATAACCGGCGGGCAGGAGGTCAGCAGCTGGAACCTCAGATCAGCAGCTGAGGTGAGTGGAGCTGGCGGCTGGTAGATCTGAGCAGGGCCGGAAGCCTGAACCCTGTCTGACAGGGGGCCTGTGCTGGAACTCCAACTGGAAGCAAGGTGAGTGGGGAAGCAGTGGGGACTCCGTCTGGCAAGGGGTTCCTTCTCCCAGGCCAGCAGCGGGTTCCATCCCCCCGGCCGGCAGTGGGCGCTGAGTGGGACTGGCGGTGGGACAACGGCTGGCAGGAACCAGCAGTGGAAACCCCAGAGTGGCGATGGGCTGAGCAGCTTAGCCCACCGCCACTCTGGGGTTTTGGCTACTTGCTTCTGCCAGCTGGGTCTCAGCCCACCGCCAGCCTGGGATTCCTTCCCCCAGGCCAGCAGCGGGTGCTGAGTGGGACAGGCGGCAGGACCCCGGCTGGCAAGGGACCAGCAGCGGGAACCCCAGAGCAGCGGCGGGCTGAGTGGCTCAGCCTGCCCCGAGTGCCATCAAAAATCGGCTCCCATGCCACCTTTGGCACGTATGCCATAGGTTGCCAACCCCTGCTATAGATTAATTAAAGCACCTGAAGCCAATTAGAGTACCTGAAGTCAGTCACCTGATAAAACCCCCCTGCTTCAATCAGACAAGTGGAGGTGTTGGAATAGGGAGCAGTTTGGAGGAGTTGGAGCAGAATGGATTTGTGTGGGAGCAGAGAACAGTTTGGAGAGAAGCAGAGGGAAGTTTGGAGAAGTGCTGCGGTGGCTAAGAAGACCCAGACCCTAGGTAAAGGGACACCTGGCTTGTGCAGAGGGAGGGCAGGAATCCCCCACAAGCTGAAGGGCAGGAGAGGGAAGTAGCCCAGGGGAAGGAACCGCTAGTTCAAGTGGTTTACCGCTATCCTTAGGGCCCCTGGGCTGGGACCCGGAGTAGAGGGGGGGTGCCCAGGTCCCTCCCTCTCCACTCCCCTCCTCTAGGACACTAGTGGGGCAATTAATTTCCCAGTTCAGAGACAAGAAACTGTGCCCTGAACCCCTTCTCCCTCCAGAAGAGAAAGCGTTATAGTAGTGCCGGCAATTTGTTACAATTATTACACAGGGCAGATTCTCCGCTGATTGAAATCACTCTAGCTCTTCGGAAGTCAGTGGAGTTATGCTGATTAACTCCTGCTAAAAATCTGGCTCTGAATCTTCAGATAATTTGTAATTGGGCATTTTTCATCTTTGTTTTCAAACTAACCCTGCAGCGCTAACTCAGGCAAAGCTCATAGTGAAGTTAACAAGAATTATGTCTGAGTAAAGAGTGCAATATTTGGCCCATAGAGCATATTGACTAAGTTTTGTTTTTAAATAAGAGACGTTTTTGAAGAACTGGACCACATATGAGCACAAACACGCGTCTCACACTGGCAAGCCTCCATTTTTTATTCTATTATTTTATCACAACCAAATGGATTTTTATGGCAGTTAGTAAAAACAGAATATGCTTCTAAACTACAACCATAGAAGCCAGTTTTTAGACATGAGTGAATTTTTCTGGCTGAGTTTTAAATCTCTGAAAAACAAAAATTTATAACTGAAGTCATTGACAAAGCCTTTAGCTATAGAATCATGATAGATGTTAGGAGAGAGGTAATAGCACTTGCATCAGAAAACTTAATAAAGTTGTTGCTACAATCCAAGAAACAGATCTTAAAGAAGAAAAACCTACAGAAAAAATTCCACTGATCACACCAATATGCGTCCTGTGAATGCAAACTTTCAAGCATGAAAACACTGGACACAGGTAAGGGGCCAAATTTGCAGGCATAGGCGCTTGTACACAAACAATTGGACATGCCTAAGGTATGCACACAGATACCTTGGGCTAGATTTTTCAGTCTAAGTCCATTTTGCACTGCTCAAGCAGCACCGAGTGGATTTAGACTGTTGAGAGATGGTCAACAGAGGGTTTCCCTTGTGTAGGGGAGCTCTCTGGTGGCAGAAAGATGACAGAGGCAGTAGAGCTAGCTCTTGGACCATCAATCTCTCCGTCCGTGATGTAACTGAGGGGGCATTCTAGGAGTGGGCTGGGTTGGGGAAGGGTTTGGGGAAGCAGACCTACAGCTGATCCTACACAGTGGTCAGGTCACTGGGGGACCTTATGCCAGTGCTGCTCCTCAGGCTGGGGCTAGTTGCCATGGGGTTATGGAGCTGCAATCAGCTCTGTGCATCCCCCTTTCCATTGCATCCAACTGAATCTCAGGTGGGACGGAAAGTCCAGCCCCTATTGTAAACATATTCAGTGCACAAATTGGTAGTTGCACTTATAATGGTAGGCTAAGCATCTCACATGCTGCCTTGGGCCATTTAGCTGCACATGGTCAGCTGAATATCTATTTGTGTGCAGGAACTTGTGCAGGGTCATACATCTAGTTTTAAAATCATGATCACTTCATATAAATATACACAGACATCCACTCTACACCTATAGTGTACCTACAACAACACTGAAACCAGAAATAAACCAATTGCAGCTAAAAAAAGAAGCCTGAAATTGTATAAATTCATCAGGATTCTAAACAACAATGCCACAAACTGTAAATTAACAAATGGAAATTGTATATCAGATAATCTCAAATGTATCTGTATTAACCACAAGAAGATTTAGCAAAGTATAGAAAAATCCCTTTTCAATATTTAGCTTTGTCCCTTTTAAAAATTATTTCTCTAATAATTGTTCGTTCTAAATGTATCTGACTACATGTACCTTCTTTCCCACTGTGCTAATGGCAAAAAACCATACATTCACATGGCTGAACAGTTTTGTTATTAAATCATAATTCAAATTATTACCTGAACAATCTTGCCCTTTGCTTGGCACCCACACAGGGTTCTTTCTTAACCAAACAAACAAAGCCAGGATAATAACATGCGGCTGCAAGATGAAAATAAAAATAAACTAAAGATTTGTTTGTTAATCTGTGGTTGTGTTTTCCATCAATGTTTGCTCCATCATTGGTATGACACAACTACATTAGAGCAGATTTAGGGGCAAATCTTAGTCATTTTCTTCTTTCATCTTGCCGCTTTTGTTCTTATAAAATCTACTACCTCTTTAATCCACTCCACCTGAACTCTTCCCCCCCCCACCCCAGATTGTAACAAATGTGCCTACAGCATTTATAGAATAAAAAATCAGTGGCACAAAGGAGCAAGATCATACTAGAGAATTTGTCCTCGATTTTCTATATGAATTTCTATATTGATCTTTGGGAAAAATCAACAAAATAATTATTATTTTTTAAATTGTAGTTCCAGTATCTACATGTTGTAAAGGTAACAGTGATCAGAGTCAACACCTCTGTGACACAGCTGGAGTAAAATGGCAAGGCAGAATGAGAGCAGGAAGGGTAAATATCTGCAGAATAAGTGGCCTGATTTTGCAGCAGCAAGAAAGCCATACAAAGGGGGAGGTTGGTGAGGAGGTAAGGTGAGGGCATGGAAAAGTTTGTGAGGATCAGAATAGATATTAAGATCCAGCAGGTCTCTCTTTTGTTAAAACAGTTACTGTCTGGAGGTCCTGATCTCTCCCCAAGTCCAAAATATTTAGGCTGTACCAAATCTTCCTGAAAATACTGCCAGCACTTCAGAGATGCCCTCAAGGCTTAGCCACACCTCTTCTGCCTTTGCCCCAGAATCTCTCTTTCCAGTGGTGCAGACAGTCCAGTGGTTCATCACTTCTTCTATATCTATTGCAGTTGCACCTTTTAAAGCTTATTTTGGGGCTTCAGTAAGCAAAAACTTTCCCTTCTCTCTCCCTCTGCTCCCTTAGGGAATGAAATTTCTGGATATCTTTGGATCAGGGGTTTCCGATACTCCATAGTACCTTGCATTTAAACAGCATTTTGATGATAGTATTTAGGGATGCTTTCATTTCAAAAAATACTTTGAAGCATTAGGGGCTACCCACGCCTTGTTGACCAAGTTAGCCAAAAGTAGCTGGGGATGCCAACGCTCATTTTAGTCACTTCCAGTTGGGTCTCCCACACAAAACAAAAGGGTGGAGAATTCTAGATTTACTGTGATTCAGGATAGCCAAGAGCTCTCCAAGTTTCCATGGAAAATATTTGTTTTTCATCTTTATAAGCCATTCCACAAGAAATAGCCCATCCCCTTTGCCATAAACTCAGGAGAGAGAGCGAGATGGCCCAACAGCTAGTGGGGAAATTCTGTGCTGGCATCAAACTTGATGGGGACCGTATCCTGACATCAATGTTTAAACAGAAATCCATGCTGATTTCAGTAGGGAGTTCTGCTTAAAACAAATAGCATGATGTGATGGAGAGTGTTTTGTCTGGTTACACTCCTATCTGTGTGTTAAAATGTGGTAGTAGTATGCAGATTTGCAAGCCTGTTGGATTCTTTTACTGGAACAGAATTGAAAAATGACCCTGAACGTAGGCGGCAGGTCTACAGAACACAGTAAATGCCATCTCTGTGCTGAAATTGTGTCCTAGTCTGACCTCTATAATGACAGTGAAACATCAAGTTAAAGTGCCTCCTTGCTCCTTTGTTGACATATGTATGCACAAGAAAGAGCTGCTCACAGATTTTGTGTAAAAAGGCAAACACTATGAGTCACCTTCCTGTCCTGCCTGCACATCAGGCTTTGAGAGTCCAGCGCATACCTGAACCTCAGCTCATGGTTGTGTGTATTTGGCAGATGTGATCTAAGGCAATTTACACACCCTTCATACCCTGCCACAACTGGCTTTCCTCATTTGCCTGCAAAAACTCCCTGAGTAAGCCACATGACCACTTCATCTTACCATAGATGTCTTTGTGGGGCATAGCTTAGCACTTCCCATAGAATGAGCCTCTATTGGAGGAATCGCTGTGGATAGTTCTCTGAAAACATCCACTCAATGTGCAGCAACAGTCAAAAAAAAAAGAACAGAATGTTAGGAATCATTAGGAAAGGGATAGATAATAAGACAGAAAGTATCATATTGCCTCTATATAAATCCATGGTACGCCCACATCTTGAATACAGATATGTTGCCACATCTTAAAAAAGATATATGGTGTCAGGGTTCCCTCCCCACTCTGAACTCTGGGGTACAGATGCGGGGACCAGTATGAAACCCCCCCCAAGCTTATTTTTACCAGCTTACATTTAAAACTTCCCCAAGGCAAAATTCCTTCCTTGCCCTTGGTATTGCTGCCACCACCAAGTGATTTAAACAAATATTCAGGGAGAGCCACTTGGATCCCTACCTCCCCCAAAATATTCCCCCAAGCCCGTACACCCTCTTTCCTGGGGAAGCTTGAGAATAATATCCTAACCATTTGGTTACAAAGTGAGTACAGATCAACCCCCCTGGGTCTTTAGGACACTGAAAAACAATCAAGTTCTTAAAAGAAGTTTATTTAAAAAAAAAAGATAAAAGAATCACCTCTGTAAAATCAGGATGGAAGATAACTTTACAGGGTAACAAAAAGATTCAAAACACAGAGGATTTCCCCTCTAGCACATGGAAAATTCACAAGCTAAAACAAAAGATAATCGAATGCATTTCCTTGCTATTACTTACTATTTCTGTAATATTAGATGCTTTCAGATATGTCTTAGGGAGATGTATTTTCCCTGCCCTGGTTCCTCACTGACCCGGAGAGAACAAAGGAACACAAAAACAAAAACCTTCCACCACAGATTTGAAAGTATCTTCCCCCCTTATTGTCCTTTTGGTCGGGTGCCAACCAGGTTATCTGAGCTTCTTAACCCTTTACAGGTAAAGGAGGGATTTTATGATACCCTTACCTGTATGTTTATGACATATGGGAATTGTAAAAGGTTCAGAAAAGGGCAACAAAAATGGTTAGGGGTATGGAATGGCTGCCATATGAGGAGAGATTGATAAGACTGGGACTTTGCAGCTTGGAAAAGAGATGACTAAGGAGGGGATATGATAGAGAGCTATAAAATCATAACTGGTGTGGTGAAAGTAAATAAAGAAGTGTTATTTACTCCTTCCCATAACACACGAACTAGGAGTCACCAAATGAAATTAATAGGAGGCTAGTTTAAAACAAACAATAGGAAATGGTTTTTCACACAACTCACAGTCAACCTGTGGGAGTCTTTGCCAGAAGATGTTGTGAAGGCCAAGACTATATCAGGGTTCATAAAAGAATTAGCTAAATTCATGGTGGATAGGTCCATCAATGGCTATTAGCCAGGATGGGCAGCAGTGGTGTCCCTAGTCTCAATTTGCCTGAAGCTGAGAATGGATGACAGGGAGTGTATCACTCAGTGATTGCCTGTTCTGTTCATTCCCTTTGGGGCACCTGGCATTGGCTACTATTGAAAGACAGGATACTGGGCTAGATGGACCTTTGGTGTGACCCAGTATGGCTGTTCTTATGTTCGTTAGTGGAAGCAGATCGGGCTGCTTAAGGGTTTGAGTTAATCAGACTCGAACTTCCATGTGGTCCTCTACCTCATTTCTGAACACTGGTATCTATATTGCAGGGTACGGTTTGTGCATACCTTCATGAACTGATCCCTGCAGTGATTGTATAGCCCTGTTGCTGGTCTACTGTGTTCCTAACCTGTTTTGCTAGGATAACAGTTGAGAAAAAATTAGGCAAAAGGAAACCTCTATTTTTATTTTCCATAAATCACTTAGCTTATTAGAGATCAGCTACAGCTATACATTGGAAAGTGAAACATCCATTTCAGAATTCACTTTAACTTTTAATTGAGAATTATGGTGGGATTATTATTTAAGGAGGTCAATGGAAGATCATTTTATTACCATAAATGAGAGAATCAGGATCTAGGGTGGGATTCTTTAGCCTGCAAAGAGGGAAAGGGAAAGAAAGATCTTTAATTTTATCTTACAAAACATTACTTTAAGTGGGTTGTGATTCTGTTGCTTGGAAAGAAAGAAATTCAAAGGGAGAACACTATTTTTTAGGTCTGTTGCTTTAAATTCTGCCCCTTCCAATTCAGTGTTGTAACACACCATGCACAGTATAAATATGGATTCTTTCAGCAGTGTGATGACATTTTGTTGGAATACACAGACATGCTTTTTGCAGATTTGTGATCTGCAAGAATTCCATCTGTGCCAGTGCATTGGAGATTGTGCCATGGGTCACTGTTCAAACTTGCCAGTACACTCTATTTATTTACCTGGTTTAGTAGAAACAAAAGAATCTGAAACTGCAATTAAACTGAAGTTGGAAAAGGATTTATGAAGCCTTGTCAATTGTGTTATTCAATACAATACCATTTGTGGTGAAATCAGATTGTTCACTTAGAATATGTTGAAACCATAAATGAAATCACCTTAAAAATATTTTCCTCCTTGAACGGATAACATCTGACAGACAAGAAAACAATATCTCACCAGCTATTAACCATTACCAGGCAAATTGTACAGTTAATTAACATGGCATTACCCATAATACTTGGAGAACTATTACTTTCTGGCTGTCACCCAAAGTTAGTTCAATGTAAGATCATTACTCCACAAAGCTTACTCAGTCTTTTTCCCAAAAGAGGAGATAGAATATGAAAGAACCCCAGTGAGAGTGAAACACGTGTTGCCGCCTTAGCTTTGGGAGACTAATTATGATCCCTTTAGCTGGCAGCTGTTGTCATGTCTAATTAACTGTCCTGGTGTTCTGCATCAGTTTTCAAAACATAACTTTATATATTAAAAACAACAAAAAATCACTATTACTTTTTTGGCAGTCACCTAAACTTAATTAAGAACTAACCCAGACCTGTGCATTTTTTGAGAACACAAAATTGTAATAATCTTGCCAGAGTTATGGAATTGTATAAGGTTGACTGAGGGTTTATCTCTTTCCTTCTGGGAGTGTGCATCTGAATCTGTGTTAATGTATCTGCTTATTTGTAAGCTGATGAAGGACTGTCTTATAATTATTTTTTATTATATATCTATATCTATAGCTTCTCGCAATAAGGCCCTAATCCCTGACTGCAGGTACAATCACAGTAGAAATGGGATAACAATAATTGTATAGAATTGCTCTCCTTTAGGCTATTTTTACTGTGTAGCTTTTTTCTATCTTATACTGTCTTCTAATTCCTCATTTTTACCCATTCCTTGCCACCCCTACTTCTGTTTCCTTTTCTCCTGACACATAGCTTTTTATCTTGTTATGAATTCTCTAAAAGGATGGTCCAGTAGTAGTGCTATGCATAATTAGGCAGGAGATCTTGGTTTGAACTCTGGACCCTAACCAAATATGCTTCTTGAGATGAAAGAAGCTGGAATTTCTGTGGTAGCAGCACACTCTGCTCCTCAAAAGAGGATGTGCCTTAATCAACAGTGACCTAACATGATAACAAAGAAGGTGAGATGGGGCCTTCAGGCATCATTGCTCCCCTGTGGGTAGCCAGTGAGTACATTGCAAAGCACTGAGGTGAGCTCTGGGGTGGGCATATCTCAAGTACAGTGGACATTCTCAGATCCTTTAATTCACACAATTTGAGAATAGCCCAATATGTGTAGGAGCACCAGAGCAGTCTAAACTGTGAAGGAAAAGGAGAAAAAGGATCTAGGGGGTTCTCTTCTTTTTAGCCATGTAGTTGGATCATTTTTGATTGATGCCAGGCACTTCCTTGTGTTAATCATTGATTTTTTTTTAGTGACAATGCAGGAAAAAAAACAGCAATGCAGGAGGGAAACTGGCTAGGACAGTTAAAAACTGGACAGGTAGCAACCCTAAGCCCAAACCGGGCTGCAGGGCTGGATTTAGGGGCAGGTGACCCAGGTGACTGCTTGAGATACCAGGCTAGGAAGGGCACTGGGTTCGGGGTGCTGTTTTTATTGTTAGCAACAAAAGGGAAAATAGAATGTTTGAAGTTACATTTCAGGTATTCCATATGTGGATTCATTTTTCACTAACCTCCTCGAATGTTCTGGACCTTTGTAGAATCTCATGGAACCTTCAAGACTTTCCGAGAACTACATTTTCCTCAACCCCCCTGAATGTTGTCAGACATGCCCTCGCAGGTATATAAGGGGCTGGGTGACACCAGTCAGTCAGTGAGATATAAGAGCAAACTGAAGTGAAGTGACAGCCCAGCTGTGATATGGTGAACCTTGTTTTACTGTGTTATTGTGAAAGTGTACTTGTGTTTTAAGACTTGAAAAGTGTAAGTAGCAACTAATAAAGGACATATTTAATGAGATGCCAGAAATATCTATCAAACCCCTATCTACGCTTCCATATAAAAGAAATACTGTTAATTCTTTTGCCATGCTAAAAACTTAATGTTTGATGACTTTCTAAGATCGCAGAACATAGATTTGTGCTCTCCCTAATACTGTTTTCCACCAGAGAAAATAAAAGATGCCCCCAAAGAAGTCTTCCAGAGTTCAGTATAGGAAGCAAAAAGCTCTGCTGCAATCTAGTTTGCAGCAAGGGGCAAATCTGATGGGAAAATATCAGAAACAGAAAAACATAGACTGGGCTTTAGGCAGTAGCAATCATCCCAAAACAGAAGAAATTGAGGAGCAAAACATAAATGATGGAAGTCCTATTACTAAAGAATTAGCTGATTTACCTGAAAATAAGGAGTGGAAATGTGAGGAAAGTGATGGAGAATTGTCTAGTTTTTCTGATGGCGTAAAGGAGAGTGATGATAAAGAAAAATGTGGCTCACATGAAAAGGGAGAGTAATGACAAAGAAAAGTCTGGTTTACATGAAAAGGAGAGAAATGATAAAGAAGATGATGATGACAGAAACAACATTGAGAAAAATTGCACCTCACAAATCAATACATCAGATCCTGCATTATGGCCAGCTATCCTAAATTCTGCCATTATTGATCATACAGTTTTGAATAGCCCACACAAAATCGAGGCTCTGACATTTCCAGTAAATGAGCAGAAGTGACATCTGTCAAAGTCACACTGCAAAAGAGGGCTTGAGAATGGCAAGAAACTGAATCAGTGTTGGCTGGTTTACTCAAAATCAACTAAAAAAAGGTCTGTTTTTGTTGCAGAATATTTGAAAAGAATGCCAAATAGTTGCTTGTGCTTTCTAGGTACAATTACTGGTATAACTTAGCTGATGCTCTAAAGCAACATGAAAAGTCACCTGGCCATTTTATGGCCTACTCCAAATGGATGGAGGTCAAGTCCAGGCTCAAGCTGAATAAATGCATAGACACAGAAAATCAGTGCATTATTAATGTAGAAACCGAGCACTGGAGGAACATGCTTGAGTGTCTGATGTCAATTACCCTCTTCCTTGCAAAGAATAATTTGACTTTCCGGGGCTCACTTGATAAGTTTTTCACTGAACATAATGGTAATTTCCTCAGTTTGGTAGAGCTCCTTTGGGAAATACAACGTCATGCTTGAGTACCTAAGTCGAGTAGTTCATACAGAAGCTATGGACCATTACTACAGCAAAACAATTTAAAAAAATGATTGACCTTATGTCAAGAAAGGTGCTTGATAACATATATTGAGGCAACTTGGCAAAGCAAAGTACAAACCCATAATAATGGACTGCACTCCTGACATTAGTCACAGTGAAATGATGTCATTGACAGTAAGATTCAAGGATGTATCCAAGGAAAGGAACACTTTATCTGTTTCTGGTCTGTGGACTCTCCCTGAAAAGGCCTAACAGAACTATTTATGAAAATTTTGAATGAGAATAAAATAAAGCTTCGGGGCTGCCACAGCCAAGGCTATGACAATGGCACTAACATAATGGGAAGAAACAGTGGTGCCCAGGCAAGGATCCTTGCTCTGAATCCAAGAGCTTTCTTCATACCTTGTGGCTGCCATTTCCTCAACCTGGTTGTCACATGCAGTGTCATCTTAAATGTCTCTCTTCAGAGTACTGCAAAGGATATACATCCTGTTTTCAGCATCAACTATCAGGTGGAAGATCCTCACAGACAACGTTACAAATCTGACCATAAAGCTGCTAAGTGACACTAACTGAGAGAGCCGCATTGGCAGTGTGATGTCAGTGAGGTATCAAATGACAGGTTTACAGTGCCTTGATGGAATTGACTCAGTCGAGTAAAGCCAATGCTGAATCTGACACAAGGCACAAAGCCTGGCAAACTAGATCACTGACTTCAGATTTCTGGTCTCAATTGCAGTTTGGCACGATATCTTGTTCCAAGTAAACATTGTAAGGAAGACGTTACAAACTCAGTCGATGGACAGTGCAATTGCTATTTCTTTGATGAGAAGCTGCCTTGATTTCTTTGTGGCCTACAGAGACAACAGATTTGAAGATGCTCTCACTGCTGCCAAAGAAATGGCAGAAACTGTAGGAGTTGAGCCTATCTTCAAGGAAACTCATGTTCATGGGAAGAAGAGACTGTTTGGCTATGAGAGCAGAGATGAGGTGATTGGAAGCTTGGAAGAAAAATTCAAGAGGGAGTTATTTTGCTTGCTCATTGACACCACTCGAGCATCCATAGAAGAAAGGTTTGGACAAATGAAGCACCACAAAAAGACCAGGCGGGTATCATATGACCTTAGTAAGTTGCTGGCAGACAGAAAAACACTCTTGAACAATCGTACAGACCTTCACCGGATGCTGACACATGGGGAATGTTCAGATGTCTTTGATAAAGTCCTCTGTGTTGAATTGGACAACATCCTTTACATTTTGCCACACAGGAAGCACTCTCCACTCTAAGTTCTCCAATTCATTCATGATGCAGGCCTGAAGGACACTTTTCCTAATGTATGGATAGCTTTCAGGATTCTGCTCATGCTACCGGTCACAATTGCAGCTGGTGAGTGCAGCTTCTTGAAGCTCAGGCTCATTAAAACATATCTTTGATTGACGATGGCCAACGAAAGACTGACATCGCTTGCTATTTTAACATTTGAAAATGCCATTGGTCAGTGTTTGGATCGCTGACGCTGTGCTTAGGTTCACAAGGACAAAGGCGAGAAAAGCGACCTTTTGAACTAAATTACCAGGGTTAACATTCTAAGGTTGTCACCTACTGTAACACTATTTAATAGTGGTCCATCCAGTGTTGGTGCATAGTTCAATTTCTTGATGTTAGTACATTTTGGTTATTCTTAAATTTAAAAAGTTTCTATAAGCTTAGAGGAAACTAATTTCTTTATTTGCTTATATATGACATGAATAAATATAGATTTACGGATCCTAGTTGCAAATTTATTGTAGTACATGACAGGGATAAATTATGCATGCAAATCAGGCTTCAAAGTTGTTGTGGAAAAGACCACCACCCAGTTGATTTGGATCAGACAGCCTGAGGCACCTTTACTGATAAAACAAGACTACAAGATTACAAGTATGCATACAAGGAGAGACAGTGTAACCTCATGCAAGGGGTAGGCTGCTCTGCCCTTTACAATTTTCACCAAGCTTATAAAGGTTAAAACCGCAAAACGTCACATATAAGCATGCCCATATTTGGGTTGATATTGCTTAACACAGTATATTAAAACTAATGTTTTACCTTATCTAGCATAAAATATTATAATTGAGCAAGCTATTTCAACACCTATCACGCATTTTGGCAGTGGGTGAGCTGGTCATTCTATAATTGAGCAAGCCATTTCCACACTTATCATGCATTTTGGCAGTGGGTGAGCTGGTCATTCTGTAACTCCACCTTGAAGTTACCGTAAGCAAGCAATAATTATCGTACTATATTTTGCTTAAAGCAGCTGGCACTCAAGTGACCCCTTGTCCCCCTCCTAGTTCCTCTTTTGTCAGTGTTTCATACCCCGCTTTCTCATATCTAGTTTCTCCACACCCAGTGCCACAGTATGCAGATAAACAAGTTTTCTTTGAGAACTAAACCATGGCTTTTATTTTGCATTTATTTAGCTTGCATGGGCCTGTAAACTAATAAAGCTAAAAGCATATAATTGTTACAATATTATATGTTAAAATTACAGATGCTTATATCAATGACAGGGCTCTGCAGCAGGGACTGGTAGATTACTATTTCAATCAGGGTCCTGATACAGCATCCAACCAGTGACAGCAACCTCCCAAAATGCTTTGGTGGCAAGACAAGATCCCATATGAACAGTAGCAAAGCTCTATCCAATGAGACGGGGGGGCAGGGGGGTTATGTTCACTCACAAAGTCATGAAATGGGCTACAATTGCAATAAAAAATAAGGTATTCAGAAGTTTAGCAAATGAAGGGTGGGGAGGTACCAAAGATGCTCCTCATCTGGGACGCCATTTAATCTAGGACTGGCCCTGCCTGACTGGGTTCCTCTCTGAGATCAGGACTTATGTGCGAGTGTACATTGGTTAATCTGGGCCTGAAGATTAGGTCCTAAATTCAAATACCTGGGAGAAGAAAGAAGCCCATCTCACCCCATAGTCAAACATGTATCTATCTATCTATATATATACACACACACAACCAGTCTGCCCATTGCTCTCAATTAGTGAGAGCTAGAGAAGAGTTGTCTTAATGTTGGTATTGGGTTAGTCATAGCTAATTAAAGGGCTGAAGCTGCTATTTGTTCACAGGATTTTATTTTGTTAGTAAATGTAGTTTTATTATTAATTTTGTTTTACTGAATATGAACAAAACCTGAGATTTGTATAGAGTGCCAGGTCTCTGGTGTGCGAAATGGGTGTTCTCATCATGCAGGTGGCAATGTCATGAACCCGTGTGTTGGCTCTGGCCAACTTTTTCTTGTAAGTGCTTCCTATTTTCATGAGGCCGTAGTCTTAAGATTCTGAGCTTTGTGCCAGAGTCTCTCTCACATTTTAACTTCCTGTTCTTTCTAGGACTGGCCTCAGGCAGCCCAGAGCTCAGAATATCTGTTAGGAAACATAACAGTTAAAAGTGGTGCTTCACATCTTTGTTAGACTCCAACAACTTAATTCCTCCTGTTCCCTAACTAGTGAGAACAGAGAACAGAACAGAACAAATCAACTTTCAAGGAAAATAAACAAAAATAGTGTTTCCTGGGTGCTTCTTTGGCAGGAGTGAGGGTGAGTGGAGGGGGAATGAAATTTCCCAGTGGCTTCAAAATTAGTATATTTTAAGTTAAATCGTGACTTCTGGCATATTTCTCTTCTCCTTGTTCTTTATTCTTTAGTCTCCCAGACATGCCCTATTAGGAATACAATAATTTACAGTGATGGTTAAAATTTTCAGCTCCTTTACATCACATATATTGATCATGGTTCTTTATTGCCCTGGATCCTGCAAACTGAATATAAAATGGTAATTTTTTACAGCCTCTTTTGCACTCACTTTCCACAGGTATAAATGACTGTGGCCCTGATCCAAAAAATAATACTTAGGCACATACTTAACTTTTAACATCCAGAAGTTTAAATCCAAAGAGGAGGTTCATTGTATTGTGTGGTGTATAAGTATAAAATAAAATGCCAACCCTGCTGTGATGGTGGCAGCCAACTAAAGCCACAGGGCAATTTACTTGTGGTGAATGTCAAAGAAACGTTAAAAGGCCATCGTGTGTTCAAGCCAATTCATTGGTTAGTATAGATCAAAAGAAAATGTTGATGATACTGTCTTCATTTATCTGTAACTTGTTAATTTACATTATGTGTATCCTGATAGTTAGTTAGCCCTAGATCAAAACGGTGTTAGTATTAGGATAAGAATTTACTTAATGTGTAAAACTGCATGAAAACTAATGAAGAATTATTTCCGGCTATCACATTGTTTATGAAAACTAATGAAAGGTTGTCTGGATGGCTGTAACTAAATGCATTATGTGTGTCTCTGTAATTACATTTCCCATCAAACAGGATTCAAGTCTTATAACTGTAAATGAAGAAGCATGCTCACTTCATAGCATGGATCGTTGTGTTCAACAATGGGAAATCTACAGACCTATGTTGTGATGGGAACACTGGCCAGACTGCTTTCTGGGGAAAACAACTATAAGAATGAACTCTGGGAGTGATGCTGTGTCTCTGGACTGATGGATTCTGACCGGGGGGACGGAGGGAGGGAGATTCTGAACAAGTGGAAAGAGATCCCCAAAGTTATTTTGGGTAACCCTGAAAGACTTATGGAAATCTAGGAGCTCACTATATCTCTGCTATCATTTTGAACTTACAAACTTTGACTCACCTGTTAATGTATTTTGCCTGCTTTAACCTCTCAACAGCTCTAATTTCTTTTTCTTAGCTAATAAACCTTTCGTTAGTTTATTAGAAAAATTGGATCACATCATTATCTTTGGTGTGAGATCCAGGATATCCATTGACCTGGAGTAAGTGACCAGCCCCGTGGGATTTGGAGTAACCTAATGTGAGGTGATTTTTTGGTTTTAATAACCTTCCTTCAGGGGTGCTGGAAGAATTTGTACAGTGGGGGTGCTGAGAGCCATTGAACCAAACTGCAAACCCTGTATATAATGGAAACCACTTCAAGCCAGGGGTGCGGCAGAACCCCTAGTTCCAGCACATATGCCCTTTATCACAAAGTCCAGTTTGTCTGGGTGGTAAAGAGAGGCTGCAAAACCTAAGGGGACTGTCTGTGGCTCCATGGTAAGACTGATATAGTAAGTATGTCTACACTATGGGATTAATTCAATTTTACATAAACCGTTTTTTAAAAACAGATTGTATAAAGTCGAGTACATGCGGCCACACTAAGCACATTATTTCGGCAGTGTGCATCCATGTACCGAGGCTAGCGTCGATTTCCGGAGCGTTGCACTGTGGGTACTATCGCGTAGCTATCCCATAGTTATCCCATAATTCCCGCAGTCTCCCCCGCCCATTGGAATTCTGGGTTGAGATCCCAATGAATGTTGCGGGTGATTCTGGGTAAATGTCGTCACTCAATCCTTCCTCCATGAAAGCAACGGCAGACAATCATTTCGCGCCCTTTTTCCCTAGCTTGGCCGGCAGACGCCATAGCATGGCAACCATGCAGCCCGTTTAGCCTTTTGTCACTGTCAATGTATGTGTACTGGATGCTGCTGACAGACGCGGTACTGCAGTGCTACACAGCAGCTTTCATTTGCCTTTGCAAGGTTAAAGAGATGGTTACCAGTGTGAAAGTAGAATGAATTATATTGTGAAAATAGAAAGGATTAAAGAAATGCTGTCTGTACCTTTAAGTAAAACTGTTGGAATGCTGCAATCCAGGTGTCAGGAATACAGACATTCACATAGAACATTTAAGGGCAATTGGTGAAGTATTAGCCTTAGACCGATAAGAGTTAGTAAGGAAGTAGGATATGCATGCTATGCCCCTGGTGAATTTTACTGTTTTGCTTTCTTTGTCCTTTTGTCTAATTCCTGCTCTTTTATCTGTATAAATAAGACTGTTTGGGTCTTGCATGGCCACTCACATTATCTGGGTGTTATTGGCGGAGCGCTGCGCTAATAAAACAGAGTGGTCTGACAAATTGTGAGTCCTGATTCTAACTTTGACAATTTGAAGGTTCCACCGAGATGGCAACCGTCTTCACTGGGGCTGTGTGATTCCTGACCATTTTTGTAGGATGACCGTGGTAGCCGGCACCTGGGCATTTGGCCCGAGCAGTCCTCCACTAGAGGGAAAGGCGCACAGCCACAGTGAGGTCTACGCCATCGAACCTGTTGGTTTCCACGCTGTTCTGGTAGGGATCCCGGGATCTGACATCAGGAATCTCGTCAGGTAATTATTTCTGTGTTTTGTCCGGACTGAGGACTGTCCTGTCTCTGTGTCTATCCGTCCTCTTGTGGATTGTTTGAGTCTGGGTGCCGTCTCTGTCCGGGGATAGGCCGACAAAGGGGTTCCTGTCCCCGCGGTCTGAGTGAGTGGAATCTGCACAATCGCAGCCGCACCGCACTTTGGGTAAGACCCCTGGTGTGAAAGCAAGGGCGATTGAGGCAGTAGCCTGTGGGCTCCTTTTGTGTGTTGCACAGGGCATCGCTCTGACGAACCTGAATTTCCTTCTTGTGTGATTGGTGTGTGAAGTGCTCCTGTATTGGTAACCAGACGTCTAAGTCGGGACTGTTCCCTAAATGAACACTGGCTCATTTTATGTATTTAGGATGGGTCTGGACTCCTGTAAATTTCTGGAAAAATGGTCTAGGCTAACTCAGGGGGATCCCAAAACTCAGTGGCCACTGTTAAAATCTTGAAACAAAGACTGAGTGGACGTCTTAAAGGACAAACTCAGCCAACCTAAAACTAAATTGGCTAAAGGGGAGGTTAATTGTTTCATGCAGTGGTGGCAAGAGGCAAATCATAGGTGGACAAAATCAAAACTCGCCTCTCTCAAATATTCAAATAATAAGTTAAAAGCTTTATTAAAAGCCTCCTCTCCCACCACCAGATTGAGTGCTCTCCTTTACCCTGTTCTCCAAACCCCGGATCGATCCAACCCCCTTCATACTCCCATCTCATTGTAAAAAGGACAAAAAGCCCCTTGTTCTGTTCCCCTTTGTTGTCTGCCTCAAAAACTGATTCTTTAGTGTTCCACTACCAATTCAGCAAGGAGGGTGGGCTCCTCAACTAGCCCCTACCCTTCCTGGTCCCTTTCCTTGAACATTTCTTTCAAAATTGTGAAATGACCACAACAGCACTCACAAACAGTTCACTGAAAAAAAAAAAAAAAAGCAAGGTCTGGCCCAGGCAAGCAACAGATAAAGAAACAGGTTGAAAGCCCTAAGGGAATAGTGTCAGGGGTAAGAAAAGCAGTAAGTGCAGGCATGAACCCCTGGAACAATACTTAAAATGGTGAAATTTGAGGTGATAAAGGTGTCATTTTGGGACATAAACAAGTGATTTAAGAACAGAGAGTGAAAAGTTAACTCTACAGAGGCTGAAGAGAATTAAGCAGTTAAACTTTGTGGAAAATGTTAAGAAGGACCATGTTAAAGAGAGAGAATTCTTGGTTTCTTTGCAGCCATTCTGAAGGGAAAATGGGCCCTTTTTCCAGAATGCCTGTAAATAATACATATATATATACAGCTATGTAAAAACAAAGCAGTGTAAAGAAATGTTAAGGAAAAGAAAATCTGTATGTATCTATTTGTCTGTGAAAATATGTAACATTCTAAGACTCTAAACCAACACATCTGGTTTGTAAAACTCCTGTTTTCTAGGTTTGAGATAAATTGTTTTTGTTTTTGTTTTTAATGCCATTAAAAATTCATTTGACTCTTTAATTCAAAGTTGCAAAACTGACAGACCTTTTTGCAAGACCCAGGTAATTAGTGCTGTTTGGCTTTGAGATTTAGCATTTAACCCTTAAGGGGTACCTTGATTCTTTACAAAAATTAAAATATTTTTAAATAAAGACCAAGTCATGGCTGCAATAGGGCAATCAAAATCAGGAGAATAGGGAGAGATTCTGAAGTCTTTTTGTTTGTTTGGTTGTTTTTTTTTGTAAGAATAGCAGATTAAAGCTGTAATGAAAGAATAAGAAATTAACAGTGACCCTCTGAAGCAACAGCAGAGGTGAGGTGCACAAAACAAAAAGAAGCAATGTTAAAAACACTGAGCCTTAAAATGGCTCTGTGTAATCAGACTGTCACTTTTATAAGGGTACATGAAAACTCTGTAAAAACAAAACAAACAGTTACACCTTATATAAAAATTAATATGGCTAATGTTTTTAAAAACTTGTAGAACAGAAGGAATGTGCATTTTCCCTAGGACATGTGCAGTGTATATTGTAGAAGGGGATAAAAGAAATGCAAATGAAACGTGCTACTGAATTAAAATCCTATTAGGGCTCCAAAAATAGCCGCAATAGGCTGTGTTTTCTTTTTCAGATCTCTGTTTGTTAAGACAGAGTCTCTGAGCTCTGTTGATGACTTTGAATCCAAAAGCCAAGCCTGTGTTGATGAAAATTACCTAACTGATAAAGAAAGGTGAGAACTGCCAGCACAAAAGAAGCTGCAAATAAAGAACATACCTGGTCAGCAAACAAATTGCCTACATAAAAGGCATGGTATAACAAGATACCTTTAATAGATTTGATGCTAATGTTATTGTTAATATTAAACATTAAAATAAATTTGATGTTAGTAAGTACCCCTATAACAACTTATAGTGTGTATGATTTTTGAAAAAATCCTTTAAAGTAATATGGTAATGATGCTTCTCAGCTATTACCTGTGAAGAAACTTAAAGCTTAACACAGGAAAATATGGGGTAATTCCTCTGTTTTGCCTGCAATCAGGAAGGGTATTTGTAAAAGAATGGAATCTTTAAGCAATAATCAATGCCACCCCAAAAGGGGTAGAAAAATGTTATTTTTGTCTTTCAGAAAATCATAAAAAGCTAATACCAGCTACAGAACAAATATAAGTAAAAAAAAATACTGCAATAGCTATGGAATGTACTGAAATGCAGATATTTAGAACATAAGATGTTTTGGGTAATAGAAAATATTAAGTTTTTAATGCATTTGTTAAAGCAAAGAAAAAAAATCATTGTTTGATACCTATCAATATAAATGGATGCAGTATGTCTCCAGTACGGTGAGACAAAATTTGTTAAGTGAAGAAATTGTTAAAATTGCACACCAACAGGCTCTGGAAGCAAAGACATGGAAGGTTAGCCCACTCCCCAGATTGCACCTGGGATCTTTCTGGCTATCCTGGACCTCAAGCCAATGGGCTGTGGAGAAAGGGAAACTATTGAACACTACAGGTTATACAAAGTGGGTATGCTTATCCATGCCTGTTGCTCCAAAGCCCTGTAGTAAAGACATCTCACTAGAATCCTGTATGTGAAATAAAATTAATAATGAGACCAAAGTACTGTATAATGGGCTATGTGTATGTGTTAATTCTTGGGGAAAATTGTTTAAAAAGTGTTAGTAACCCACCAGAAGACAAATGTAAATGTAATATAAGTACTGTGTTTACTAATAATCACATTCACTATTTGCCACAACAACAACAAAAGAAAGTCTCAGCTTACTGTAAGCCCTGATTTAGCTGAGTTCTCTATCAATCTTGGCCTTGAATTGCAAACAGTTACCAATCATCTGTTAAAAGGTAAAAAGGTAACAAAGTTCCTAGAAAAAAAAATGTGGAAAACTGGACCATTCACATTATACACACAAATGGGGACATGTTAAGAATTGCCACTGCAGAAAGACATAACAGCTTACCATTGGTATAACACATTTTCTGGATGGTCTCTCACAACTACTAGCATACTAATGTTACTGCCCCTAATTGTGTTTGGTTTTAAATTGTATGTGTTTAATTGCAATGTTTAAAATGTGCTGTTGGATAAAACAAATGTATGCAAAGCTAAAGCCACAGGCCCAAATCACCTCCCAGTATTTTCTATTACGCGGACTAAATAAGAAGTGACACTAGCGATTAATAATCTTAGTGTCAAAAGGGGGATATGTAGGAGCAGGATTTTATAATGTCCCATAAGAATTAAGGTATAATTTGATTTCATCCTGCTAGCCACTTTTTTAAATAGCAGAAAGAAATGACCCCCTGGGACTATAAGATTCTGTTTTCCCATATGCATTACAAATTGGGCCCTCTCTTAACTCTTTAAGATTTAGTTAGTAAGAGACAGGATTCTCTACTGTGTCTATGTTAAATAAATTAGAGAAACATTGAAGGCCTGGGTCTCAATGTAAATTGTCTTGGTTATCAATTGTAAAACTTAGCAAGGTTTAATTTGCAATGCATTTTTTTTGCTCGATATAAAATACTACTGTTTGTATTCTCAATCTATTTGTGTGAATGAGGAATATATGCATCAGGAAAAGATAAGATGTGAAGGCCACTGTTATAGCCAGAGTCAAGGAAGAAGTAGTAAAGAGACTTAAAGAACATCAAAGAATCACCAGGCAGTGCTTACTAACCCGACGTCTGTTAAACTGTCTGGCATCTCAAAGTGGATACATGTTTCGCAGTGTAAGAATGCACCACCCCCAGTGAACCAATCATCACTTCAGGACCACACAGAGTCAATTGTGACTCCAGAAGAAGACATAGAGGAACAGCCTGCAATACCTTACAATCTACGCTCTCGTAAGGGTTGCCAGAAGCAGATGACAACATAAAGCAAGGCCCAAGAAGAAGCAGTAGTGAGCCTAGCGCCTGCTGCCTGGTGGACATAAAACTGTGACTGCAGTTCCTTCAATTGAGGTTGTCAGAACCAGAAGGGCCCTGCCTCCAACATGCACCTCTGGTGGTGCCTGTTCCTTGGCTGTTGGTGTCTTAAGGTCTGGGGAGTCCACAATGACAATTCTTTTATCCAGCAGCAAGTGTGGATAGCTCAGACCTTATTATTTCTAAATGCTAGGTCTGCAGCCACATCCCAGCCCACTTTCAAACTGGTGTTCCTGTCCTGGCTACCCATTCAATTCCCCAGACCTCACTGGAGGACCTTGTCCATTTAACACAATATGGAACAGTAATGACACCTGGGCAGAGGCTATTGGCAGTTCCTTTATCCCACTTGGGGGAGTAATACACCATGCAAAAAGGCTCCTGAGGTTACAAGCAGTAGTTAAAATAATGGCAAATGAAACCAGAGAAAGTTTAAAAACCCTGGCCAAAGAAACAGGGGCGATCCGACAGGTGGCCCTCCAAAACCGTTAGGCATTGGACATAGTGCTGGCAGCCAAAGGAGGGACCTGTGCTCTCATTGGAAAAGAATGTTGTGTGTTTATACCTGACAATACCAATGAGGTAATAGATCTTGCTAGCCACTTAGAACAAATCACATATGTTCCCCATGAAGAGTCGAGTTCTTTATGGAAGTGGCTAAGTAACCTGTTCAATTTCTCTGGCATAGGAAACTGGTTGTTTCAGGGAGCCCTAACTATCCTGTTTTGAATCTTAGTGATTTTTGTATGCTTTCAGTTAATCTCCTGTTGTATCCAGAATTGTGTCACCCAGATGACTGCCCCAAAACAGAGTGCTAATATGATGATTTTGAATATCACTGATGAACAAAGAGATAAGGAACGGTTAATTTGTGGAACCTAGTAATTGTTGGTCATGGCGTCCGCTTGACCAAAAGGAGGGATTGTGAAAGTAGAATGAATTATATTGTGAAAATAGAAAGGATTAAAGAAATGCTGTCTGTACCTTTAAGTAAAACTGTTGGAATGCTGCAATGCAGGTGTCAGGAATACAGACATTCACATAGAACAATTGCACCATTTAAGGGCAATTGGTGAAGTATTAGCCTTAGATCGATAAGAGTTAGTAAGGAAGTAGGATATGCATGCTATGCCCCTGGTGAATTTTACTGTTTTGCTTTCTTTGTCCCTTTGTCTAATTCCTGCTCTTTTATCTGTATAAATAAGACTGTTTGGGTCTTGCATGGCCACTCACATTATCTGGGTGTTATTGGCAGAGCGTTGCACTAATAAAACAAATTGTGAGTCCTGATTCTAACTTTGACACCAGCTATAGCACCGTCTGCAATTGGAAATTGGTGATGACGTTTATTAGTCATTTTGCACCGTCTGCTGCTGTCATGGGTGCTTCTGGCTGGCCTCGCTGAGGTCGGCCGGGGGCGCATGGACAAAAATGGGAATGACTCCCCAGGTCATTCCCTTCTTTATGTTTTGTCTAAAAATAGAATCTGTCCTGCCTAGAATATGGGGCAAGTCTACTAGAGAACCAGAGAGCACAGATGCTCCGGGTCAGAGCCCCAGAGATCCCACAGAAATGATGATACCATTCTAAGGGGTGCCCCTGCAACAACCCCCCCTCCCGTTGCTCCCCTCCTCCCCCAACCCTCCTGGGCTACTGTGGCAGTGTCCCCCCATTTATTTGATGAAGTAATAAAGAATGCAGGAATAAGAAACTGACTTTTTAGTGAGATAAAATGAGGGGGAGGCAGCCTCCCGCTGTTATGATAGTCCATGCAGTACAGAATCTTCATTAAACATGAAAAGGGGGGGCTGATGGAGCTCAGCCCCCAGTTGGTATGATGAGGATGGTTTTCAATCCTTTTGCACCGTTTGCCAGGAATGACCAGGAGTCATTCCCATTGTTGCCTAGGCGCCCCCTGCCGACCTCACCGAGGCCAGCCAGGAGCACTCACGGGAAGATGAGGATGGTTTTCCACCATTTTGTACCATCTGCCATCAGGAAAGGAAGGCGAGGGGATGCTTCTGTTCAGTGTCGCAGCACCGCGTCTACCAGCAGCATGCAGTAGACATACGGTGACATTGAAAAAAGGCGAGAAACAATTTTTTCCCCCTTTTCTTTCACGGTGAGGGGTGAGGGGGGTAAATTGACTAGATATACCCTGAACCACCCAGGACAATGTTTTTGACCCTTCAGGCATTGGGAACTCAGCCAAGAATGCAAATGCTTTTCGGAGACTGTGGGATAGCTGGAGTCCTCAGTCCCCCCTCCCTCTCTCATGAGCGTCCATTTGATTCTTTGGCTTTCTGTTACGCTTGTCACACAGCACTGTGTTGAGTCCCTGCTGTGGTCTCTGTCTGGAGATTTTTTCAAATGCTTTGGCATTTTGTCTTCTGGAATGGAGCTCTGATAGAACAGATTTGTCTCCCCATAAAGCGATCAGATCCAGTATCTCCTGTACAGTCCATGCTGATCAGCGCTTCACGCTGGGCAAACAGGAAATGAAATTCAAAAGTTCGCCGGACTTTTCCTGTCTACCTGGCCAGTGCATCCAACTCCAGATTGCTGTCCAGAGCGGTCACAGTGGTGCACTGTGGGATAGCTCCCGGAGGCCAATGCCGTTGACTTGCGGCCACACTAACCCTGTTCCGAAATGACAATACCGATTTGAGCGCTACTCCTGTCGTCGGGGAGGAGTACAAATATCAGTATTAAGAGCCCTTTATATCAATATAAAGGGCTTCGTTGTGTGGACGGGTGCAGGGTTAATTCGGTTTAACTCTGCTAAATTCAGTATAAACCCATAGTGTAGACCAGGCCCAAGGGCGCACATGTTACTGTTGAACATCTAATTATAGAATATACCACCATTCTATAATATATAGAATTCTATAATCTAATTATAGAATATACCACCAGCGTGAGGTGTCTGCCCTGTTTTCTGACAGCCTGACCTGTGATTGGCACTCTCAGTTGTAAGCCATATCAAACAGCACCTGCACCTAATCTCTTAAAATAAAAATAAATGGAATATAGAGGATCTCATGAAATGTTACATGCAGTTAATTCAAATTATCTGGGATAGGAACACTCCCATATTTAAAACTAGCTAAAAGACTATAAATAGCAAGTATATAGTGATGTATTGTGTTGGGGTAAGTGTCTAGTGAGGATTGATGTAAGGTTTGATTTTATTTAACATCTTCATTAATGCTCTGGGAGAGTGAGTAAATAGTATCCTGGCAGAGCCTTTGAAACACTATAGTTAAGGTAGAAGCCTATTTTGCTCTTCAAGTGGAAATTTAATCTTTTGCTTTCAGTATGAAAAATAGTGTCTATTCCAAATTCTGGGCACATTATCTCAGAGTAAAGACTGAATTTTCTAGGGAGTTTCAAGAAATTCTAATCAGTTAAAAGCTGTCCAAAAAAAAAAAATTCACATTCTGAGTCTTGGGATTTTTTTTTTGGTGGGAGGGAGTTGTTGGTCCCTGTTAGCTTAAAAAACTGTAGACTGGATTAAGGCCTCATGAATGAATCTGATTTTCCAGAATAGGGGGGAGTCTGAGGGAAGTTTAATATTTTGTGGTGATGAGGAGCTTGAATGAGCACGATACTGGAAGGTTGACATCCCTACAGGGCAGAGTTAAGATTGTGAAGTGGAGTCTGTGATATATGCTGGTGGTCTCTGGATGGAGGAAATTTGACAATGACAGTTAATTGGGATCTGTTGTGAACATCAACTAGGAAAATAAAGGCAATCTACTTGGCTTTGATAAAGGAACTCATGAAACTTTACATAGAGTTAATTGAAATTGGCTGGGATAGGAACACATGTATTTAAAGACTAAAAGAAACAACAGAAGGGACTGAAAAATTATAAATGCACAGGAAATAACAAAAAAGGTTCAGTTCATAAAAATACAAGTTAATATATTTAATATGTGGGAGTGGGTGTGTATAAATAACCCCAAACCATGACATACTCAATGGGAGAGAGGAGCCCGGGGAGCAGATATACTGAACATGAACTGTGATAGGAACCTTAGGCTATGTCTACAGCAACTAGATACTCACAGCTGGCCCATGCTGGCTGACTTAGGCTCGTGGAGCTTTGGCTGTGGGGCCATTTCATTGCTGTGTAGACTTCCAGGCATGGGCTAGAGCCTGAGCTCTGGGACCTACTCACCTTACAGGGTCCTAGAGATAAGGCTGGGGAGCATGAGCTTGGAAGTCTACACAGCAATGAAACAGCCCCACAGCCCAAGCCCTGCCAACCCAAGTCAGCTGGCATGGGCCAGCTACAGGTGTCTAGTTGCTGTGTAGACATATCATTAGAGCACAAGAAACTAGACACACATTTTCAGTGGAGTATGGCAATAATAAAAGCCAATGAAATTTTGGGCTGCATACACAAAGAGTGTTACATCATAGAGTAGTGAGGTAACAATTCCCTATCAGGTTCTAATGGGAATTCCTCTGGAATATTTGTTCAGTTTGGGGTACTATATTATATCATAGATATTGACAACCTGAAGGGAATTCAGAGAAGAGTAACCAATTCCACAACTGGAAAAATCAATTTGTGAGGAAATATTAAAAGAGCTACATATGCGTAGCTTGGCTATAAGATGACAAAGCATGGACAGGTCCACAGTTTGCAAATATTCAAAAGATGTAACTGTCAGGGATGGAAAGGAAAGTGCTAGATGCTATACAGACATGGCACAAAAAGGTAATCCCTGCCTCAAAGAGCTCACTGTCTAGGTTATGACAAGATGCAGTAGGTGGATGGGACAACCAGCGGACGGCGGGGGAGAGGAGATGGGTAGAGGATGAAATAACTGTAAAGGGCCCAATTCAATCTCATTAGTCAATAGAAAAATGCCCATAGACTGCAACGGGAGCTGTATCAAGCCCAACATGCACAAGCTATCATGTGGTACGCAAAAGTCTCAGCTGATCATTTGCCTAGCCATTGTATTTAGCATAACACATGGGGGTAAAACTAAAAGCAATGGGCTTAAGAAAGGAAAAAATGGGTTGAATAGTAGGAAACGTTTCCTGACAATGGGATTCATTAGACTGTAGAACAGTCTTCCAAGGGAAGAGTAGAAGCTCTGTGACTTAAGATATTTAAAATAAGATGAGACAAAAGACTAGAAAATATACTGTAGGACAGTGGTGCTCAATCTTATTTCACAGGAAGGCCACATAAATCTAAGAACAAGCTTGTGTGGCCAAACAGATTCTACATATTTTAATAAGATATAAAGTCACTTGTATTGATTTATATTTTAAATTCAGCTTGTTAGATTTAGTTGGTTGTTTCTATGTACAGTATTGTTTATTTAAAAACAAATAAAGAAATCTGTGCCTAAAACATGTCAGAATTACAGCAAACAAGAAAAAGTCGGCTGTTAGTATATGGTGATGAAGTAGGCCAGGGGCCTTATGAAATGCTCTGGTTGGCCATATGCCCCACGGGCTGTAGGTTGGGCACCCGTGCTGGAGGGAATAATGCTGTCCTGAAAGAGGGATGAAGTGAAGACATAGTTGTGTAGGTCTTTTCCATTGCTAACTTCTGTCATGCTATATTGCTTTGATGAACCTGTTGTGAATTTCCTTACTTTAACTATAAGAACCCCAGTGCCTTTTTACTATAGTTTTTTTTTCTGAGACCAGTGACACGCTTGTAATATCTGACAATGTTTTCAGAATGTGTTAAGTATGTTTTAAATTCACCTTTCTGGACCAGAGATGATATTCTTATCTTGGCTCCCTTCGTGAGTTCAGATAGGGAAATATAACTGAGTTTTGCAGACCCTTTTCATGAGATCCAGCTGTGTTCTGTACACAAAGCCCCCTTCAAAGATAGCATTTGGGGCCAAGTACTTCATTTTATAGTCAGGCACAATTCCCATTGACGTCAATGGAAGTTTTGCTTTCGTAAAGTATTGAGACTCAGGATTTGGCCCAGAGGTCTTCTTATGTCGGGTCCTCCTAAAACAATGCCAATATTCTGAAGATCAGTGAGTGAGCAGCAGAACTCTGGAGCTGCAAAGTGATCAATATGTCCTCATCATGGTGCAAAAGGAAAAGGTGGGGGAACTAACTCACTAGTTCTTTTCAGTACTAAACCGGCTCACACTCCAGGGGTAGGTATCTCCACAGAGTGGATTCATCTGGGTAGCAGATATTGTGAATCTTATTTTCTAGAAATGGACTGTAAATCAGACATCTGGTAACAGCTTGTAAACAATAGAAATGTTCATAAAAGCATAATATTCAAGTGGATCCACAATGTGAAAAACTTACTCCAACTCAAGCCTAGAGAAAGTAAATGTTGCCCATTTTCACATACATTTTTTTTGCCAAAGTCTTTTAAGCATTTAACTTTACAACTTTCATTTAAAAAGAGCATTTAAAAAGATGAAAAATGTGTTTTGCAATGAATCTGCCACTGATATGAGTGTTCAATTAAATGGACCGTGCAAGAAAGGAGGAAAGATTTGCTACTGGGATGTTGCCAGTGATATCCTTTGACACTTCTATAGTCTCATGTGTTCTTGATCAAGCAGCAGAGAGCTCTGGAAAATCCCAGAACAATAAGTCTGAAACCAGAGCAGTCTGCACACACTTGATACGCAGTCAGAAGAGGTTGATTTGACTGGCACTGTATTATGGCGTTATATTAACGGAATCTAAAATAACCACTTCTGCCCTTTTGCTGAAAAAGAACTTCACTAGCTGTATTTATACAGTGGCCAGTCAAGTGTTTTTGCTATAGATATTGGAATCAAACTGGACATTCTTAGGGACAGGTCACAGAACCTCACCCACTTCTGAAATAGACCCCTAACCCCTCAAATCATGGTTTAAAGATTTCAAGTGATTTTCAAGCCAGTTGAGTGTTTTTGCTATATATAATGGAATCATACTGGACATTCGTAGACCCCTAACCTCTGGCTGAGTTACTGAAGTCCTCAAATCACAGTTTAAAGATTTCAAGTGACAGAGAATCCACCATTTACACTAGTTTAAACCTGCAAGTGAGCCATGCCCCATGCTGCAGAGGAAGGCAATTCCGCCCCCCCCCCCCCAGGGTCTCTGCCAATGTGATCTGGGGGAAAATTCCTTTCCCACATGCTTAGTTAGACCCTGAGCATGTGGGCAAGACCCACCAGGCAGAGACCTGGGAAAGAATTCTCTGTAGTAACTCAGAGTTCTCCCCCATCTAGTGTCCTGTCTCCAGCAATTGGGGATTTTTGCTGCTGGTAATCATCAATGGGCCACATGCCATTGTAGACAGTCCCATCATACCACCCCCTCCATAAACTTATCAAGCTCAGTCTTGAAGCTAGTTAGGTTTTTTTGCCCCCTACTGCTCCCCTTGGAAAGCTGTTCCAGAATGTCATTCCTCAGGTTAGAAATCTTTGCCTAAGTTCAAGCCTAAACTCATTGATTGCCAGTTTATAGCCATTTGTTCTTGTGTCCATATTGACACTTAACTTAAATTATTCCTCTTCTACCCTGGCATTTATCCCTCTGCTGTATTTATAGAGCACAATCATATCTTCCCTCAGCCTTCTTTTGCTTAGGCTAAACAAGCCAAGCTCTTTGAGTCTCCTTTCATAAGGTAGGTTTTCCATTCCTCACATCATCCTAGTAGCCCATCTCTGCACTTTTTCCAGCTGGAATTCACATGGTAGTCCATTTCATTTTTTTAAAGCTTCTCTTTTGAGCACATTTAATATTCAGACTTCTGTGAAATCTAAATACAACATTTGGTAGTTTACCGTTGACCTAAAGTCTCCAGAGAAATATGTTGCTGGTTGTCCTGTTCTAATTGCCATGAATTTTGTTCATATCACAAAAGCTTCTTACTCTTGACACAACTTAGCATTGTTGTTTCAGTTTAAGGGCCGAATTCACTGGGTGATGCAGAGCAGCTGTAGAGACAAGAGTACCAGCTTTGTCGTTTGCGCCCCTTTGCCTGATGCCTTTCCTTCTGTTGGGGTGGAGCTATGTGGCGGCATTGGTGGCCAGAGGGTGTGGGGTGGAGCCTGGAAGGATGTCCACTCCTCTCTGCTCTGCTCTGCTCTGCCAACAAAATTGTGGAGTGTTCAGCAGATAAATGAACACTGACACTCTCCGCATTAACTTAGTGTTTGTCTACAGGGTGCAGGAATGCAACCAGTGGGTTGTGAAGTCTAATGCACACCAATGTGCTGCGCACTAACTGGCCCAAGTCCACTCTGCTGGGTGTACACTAAAATTTCCTTAGTGCTCTTAACTGTTTGAAATAGTATTATGCTAATGCACACTGTGGAAATTTTAGTACACAGCAGTAGAATCTACACAAATTAGTCAGGGTAGAATTCAAACCCCACTGGTGAGCATTACTGCACCATGTAGATAAACCCTTAGTCACTTTCCTCCTCCATGCTGTGGAACCCCTTGAGAAGGGTTCAGGGAGCGGTCCAGGGATGTCATCTAACAACACAGTGCCTGCAGCAGCTAAGGAGCCCTAAGAGGAAGAGGGAGCTAGTGTGGAGTCAACCTTTCTGCAGACAGCTCATGCTACCCCTGAAAACCTGATACTGAGAGATCCATTGGATTGGGAAAATCAATCCTCCCTGATAATTCTCGCTGGGACAGATCGCACCCTCACCCTGACTCCATGAATAGGAACTTAGGAAGTATTCACCCCCTATTCATGAGTCGAGCCCATGTAAGGTAAAACAAAACTTTCTGCAAAGAGGCAGAGAAAGAAAAGGTGCATAGAGAAAAGACACATTGTTTGTCTTAGAGGTGGCCCCTTTAGGTAAGTTTTGAAATACAGCATGAGGATATTTGCACTGCTGCCCCCCACCCCCCCCAGGCTTTACCTTCTATAAAAAAGATGGCCTCACTGGCCCGTATTGTAAATCTGGCAACCTCAAGAAGCATTACATTCACTTTTAAAAAAGGAAAAACAAATAAATGTAGTTCACTGTGCCCAGGGAATACATGAGCTACTAGAAGAAGGATTTGTGCCAAGTTAATACAAATTAACACAGAGAACATGCCAATCTTCAGGACAAAGAAATCACAGAAAAATTAGCTCTATATTATCTATCTGATGCCCTGAGTGTGCTACTCTGTAGGCATCAACTACACAATTAAGAATCTTACTTATTTTTTGTGTGCAAAGGGTCCTACTCTCCAGCACTTCAAGATTCATTTGCTGTTAGTTCATGGAGTGATTATTAGTTTTCTTTTCCGTGAGGCAGGAAGTGTCATTTTTAAAACGAAGGACGGTTTATACCAATAGATTGGGTGGCACTGCATCCCCAATGAACATGGCTGTCTCAATGGGTGGTAGATGGAGAGGTGGACTCTAAAATAGCTAAGCCCTAACCCAAATAGGTGCTAAAGATTAGGACTGACCTTGAGCTGGTCTGGAATTGGATGTGAGTGAGAAGAACTCACATATTTCAGTGTGAAATGCTCTCATTGGTCTTTCTGTCTTAAATGGTCATCTTCTGAGTATTGTTCCATGCTTGAAATGAGCAAAGTGACATATCAATATCCCTATATATAGGTTAACTGAGGATAGAGAAAGATCTGCCAAACACAGTTTAGTACCCCATTTAGCAAATTAACCTGTTCCTTACAAATGTGAAGAAATATATCTCTAATTTTTAAGGCAAAATCTCCCTACTTTCCTTCCATAACTCTGATCCCTTATCTAACTATGAACAATTTACGGCATCTTCCACAAAGTGACCTTAATTGAAATGGAACTGGGCCTAATTCCAGTGGAATACTTGCCTTCTGCTAGCCAGTGACTTCAATACTATTAGTTATCTTAATTGCATCAGAAGTATCCATAAAATCTTCTGTTTTATTGATCTGTTGGAAAAGCGAGGGGATTCTATGGGTTAAATTCTCTTTGTTTCCTTTCTTGTTAGAATGTGTGTTTTTCAATATCAAATTGTCAAAATCCCTGGGTAGGACAATGCGTTTAACATTGATATTCAGAACAAAGCATGGAGACTGACAATCACATAGACAGTTCCAAAATAGTGCATCACAATACACAGAATTTACATTAAGATCAGAACAGAAAACTATTTGTATTTTGCATGTCATTATATAAAACACTCATAGAACCTAGAACTTACAAATCCCTCTTCAGGTTGAGTGATGTTAATAAAAAAAGAAAGAAAAGAAAGAGAGAAATTTTAAAAAGGGTCTATTAAGCGATTATCCATATATGAGACTATTTTTTTTAATTATTGCTGATTTCTCATCTATTGTCTCACAAATTTCATTAGAGAAACAAATACATAATAATGTAATATAATTTATGTAATTTCATGTTTCTAGTTCCCCCTATTGTGAAATGTATGAAAAATTATTTGGGATCGTGGTTGCAGTGCTTTTTTGTCAAAGACTTAATTGTAGAATAGTTTCTTCAACAATTCACTCCAGTACAGTGAAAACATGGAGAAGCAGGAGGAAGAATTCTCCACTTTTCTTATAATGGAGCATTAACATAAATCATGAAAATGGAATTGTATATACAGCCGCCCTGTTCAATAGTTAAAACTCAATAGTCTAATAAAAAATAATATTTGCATTTTAATAAGTATACTTTCTACATCTGCTGTGGTTTATTTTTATGTGGATTTGTCTTGACATTTTCCAATTTTGTTAAAGAATGTTGTTGGATAAATAACTTAAAACTGTTACTAGCCTTTGCAAATACTGGAATTTAAGATCTCTAGGAGAACTCCAAGGAGGGACTCTACCCAGAGCAAGGCCAAAGTGTAACCTGAAATCATGCTCAGAGAAGAATAGTCTTTTTAGGGAATCACTTTGATGGTTTTGGTTTTGGGGACAAATAATTGAGGTGAAATTCACCCATGTGCAGTAAGCTTGCACCATACCTGCCTATCACTTAAGTCCCACTTTTGCCCTATTTGACTTAATTGATGCACAGGGGTCAGTTTCCTCTTAAAATGGAGCTACTGTACAGCATTTTGTTTACTTTTCAGTAGAGTTATTGAGAAAACTGCCACTGAATAACCAGAATTGGAGGAGGGTGGAAATCCCCATATCCTATAACAGCAGTCGGAGACTCAAAGACTCTGGGCTAGATCTAAAGCCCATTGAAGTTAATTGGAACCTTTCAGTGAATGTAAGTGGACTTTGGATCAGACTCAGAGAGCAGTGAGGTGCAATGCAGATACATTCTTGTGCTTTTTAAACTGGTTTGAATTCAATAAGAACAGACCTGAACTCTTACCCAGAACCTGAACTGAACCAAACCTTTTTCTGAGGGCTGGAAAAGTTTGATTAATTGTATAATTTTCACATTCCCCATCATTTCCATTTTCAGTCAGGAGCAAAAGTGTATAAGAAACAATTCTTGTGGTATTTTTACTGGCCTCACTGTAACCAAGAGGTATGAGAGGTAATCTCTTCAAGGAAGTTTGATCTTGCAAGATTTCCAACTCATTTCCAGAGCCAAGAGATGCAGATATGTTCAGAAAAACTTTGGATAAACATCCCCAAAACAACAGAGTTACTGGACTGCAATGATAATTCATTACTAAAAATAAGTAGCTGCAAAAAATAATCTCAAAATACAACAGAAGTATGTTATGAATGGTTCAGCTACACACAAGCTTCAGCCTCATTGAGAAGTAACAATGAGATGGCACAGAAAGTAATTAACTTGTCAGAACAGCGATATGTTTAAAAAAAGCACAATGGGAGCACAAGATGTTGCCCCGTACACTCAAATAAATCAGAAAGCTGTGAATTGTTTAAAAGACTTATTGATTTAATTACCACACCTAACACAATGTGTTTGTGCTCAAATAATCCTGTAAAAAGGCTAAGCACAATGTATTTATGTGGCTCCTGGACAAAAAAGCAGGTTCTTTGAAACTGGTTACTTATACACTCATCCATCTGTGAGGCAAAGCTTCTACAAAGTTTCAAGAAAGAGTGGCAGCATTGACAGAGAAAGTAGACAGTGATTCTACAGGAATATTATAGAAATCCCAATAAAGTTATTTTTGATCTCAGATGAGATGGCTGTTTCCCTCTGTTTTTACTATTTCTCTCTCTATAAAAATGCTGTTATTGAAATCTGCTTCAGCAGCAAAATAGCACGCTGACCAGGAAAATGATTTGAGATTTATTGTGGAAAAATCTTTGAAACTTTCAGGCTTATTCATGGCATCATTTAAAAAACAACAACCCTTCAAACCCTGTATAAATAGAGAGAGTGAGAAAGAGGGAAAGAATACTAAGAAGAATATCTGAGACTATATAAGTATTTGCTAGTGTTTCGATAGAATAAATCAGTTAAGCACATGTTTAAGCACTTGCTAGATCGCAGCCTGTGTCTACGCAGCATCTAGCAAACTGTGGGTAATACTGGAACACAAATAAATACTAATGCTAATATAATATTGGATAATGAGCAAAAGAACAAATAGACACAACGAAGTGGAAAAGAAAGAATGAATTTATTGTTATGCCACTTGACCCTCCTTCAGCATCTGTGCAATGGTGGCGGTCACATACTTTTTATATCCCAACATTTGATTGAACTCAGTGAATGTGGTGAAGCATCTGGCACATGGAAAGTAAGTATCATTACCGCCATTTTACAGATGGGGAAACTTAGAGGTGAAGTGACATGCTCAAGGTCACCTTATGACAAAATCAAAAGAGAATCCAGGTCTCGAGTCCTAGTCCTGTGCCCTGTATATTGGACCATGATGTGCATCAGCCAAGAAATTAAACACAAACAACTTTTATTTTTTTTTTTTTGCTAAATCAGTTATTCCAGACTGGTCACTGGCAAATTAACCTCAAAACAGGCCTTGAATTTAGTCCTGCCTGGTTTTTATTGGTCCTGTAGGAATAAAGGTTAATATAATCTAAAATGGTTTAATCTTCATCTCCCTCAGAGAAGGAATAAACAGAAATTTTAACAATCTATGAAATTTTATGAGTGACTGAGCTTCAGTCAGCGGTGTTTGATTGGGATTCTTAAAAACAGCAAAAGAACATGAATGAAAGCATAACACCATTCCACTTCAGTGTCTTGGAGTTAATAAAGTTAAAAACTTCTTCCATACTCCCCTCTAGTTATAATGGGACTCCTGCCAAGAATACACACCAGTGACAGATACAAAGTCATGTATGAACAATGGCTGAAAAGATCATAATTTCATGGAGCCAAATAGCTCAGATAGCAGCTGTTAAAAATGGGAGGTCATTGTAGCCCGTGACTATAACAGGCCTCCCCATATTCTGCAAATATATAGCAATGAGAGTAAGCCATTAATAATGACTAGCTGTCTCAAAGTCCTACACAATCTCATACTGCAACCAATATCAAGACATACCAGGCCAACTCTGGTTCCTAAGACCTACATAGGCATGCAGTAATATTAACAACTTGGCATCTGGGAGGAATACCTTTCCTCAGAAAAACCAGTCGGTCCAGTGCTCGGCTCTCTGACCAGACCATTAGCTCAAAGATGGAACAAGGGAATGATTAGTGAGCCATGGTAGTGGCAAAGTTCATACACAAAAGGGGCATGAATTGATCCCTTTTCATACATTATTATTGGACCAAGTGATCTGGGGTCTAGCAGATGACAAGCCATTTGGATCCATGGCATCTGTCAACCCACTTGTTTGTGTGCTCAATGAATTATACCATGGCCATAGACACTGCTAGTGTTTGATGACAACAGAAGGCATTATGTGTTCTACAGAAGAAAATGAGAGGAGAAAGCAGAGGTAGAGAACCTAAGGTAGAGAACACTGGAAAAGAGAGGAGAAAGCGCAAGCTAATCTGTCCAGAATTTAGAGAGAACAGCACTCTGATTCAGGATGTTCCCTGAGACTCAATCTCATTTGGCTGTAGCTATGTATGTGTAAGCAGAGTCAGGATAAGCTCTACCCTGACATCTGGTGGAAAGAAGTTCAGAGAGTGTATTTGCATAGGTACGCCCACCCTATCCCAGACTCCCAAGCTGTGGGATTGCTTGGTGACAAATTGCTCACCCTCAGTTGAGTAGTACTGGCTAGACATGGGACATGGGTTCCAAAACCCAGAGAATTGAGAGAGGCTGGGGACAGGTATCTGTGCCTGGTGGTGCAGGCTCCTTGTGGAGCTAGAAGCACCAGTTGCACCCCCTCCTCTCTCCACTGTGGAATGTCAGAGTTGGTTTTTTTATTCTCTCAAGAATCTAAATACAGGTTACTGAGCTGAATGCCCTTTGGGCTAATGGTGCACTAGCACTGGGGCTCCCCCACTAAGAGCTGAGATCACTAAGAGTTGAAATCACAAAAAGAGCTGAAATGACTGAGCTGAGAGCACTGAGCATTGTGCTAACTAGTGGGGGAGCCTGAAGATATGCTGTGGACAGAGCAGCTGGTGGAGTGGAGCAGTTGCGGGGACGGCTGGAGCGGATCATGGGACAGCTGGTGGCAGCAGAGCGGAGTAGCTGTGGGACGGGTGGCGCGGCCCACAGAGTGAGCAGAGCCGAGCAGTTTTGCAGAACAGCTCATGGAGCAGAGCAGCTGGTGGAGCGGAGCAGTTCCTGAGGACGGCTGGAGGAGCAGAGTGGAGCAGCTGGTAAAGCGGAGCAGTTCGTGGAGAAGGCGGAAGCAGAACCCACGGAGAGGCAGGGCAGTTGGCCCTGGACCACGTAAGGTGCCCCTTTCTACCCAGGCTGGGGGGGGGGGACCTCTACAGATAGACTCTCGAACTCTGGGGTGGCATTGACCAGAGACTTTTGGGTTGTTGGACTTTGGGGTGATTGGACTTAAAACCCTAAGCGGAAAAAGGACAGTGGCAAACGTACTTGGAGGTGGGTTTTTGTTTATGGTTTGTGTTATAACCCTGTTTGTGGTGTTTCTCCAATGGGATGCCACATTGATTCCTTCCTTTATTAAAAAAGATTTTGCTACACTCAGACTCCGTGCTTGCGAGAGGGGAAGTATTGCCTCCTAGAGGCGCCCAGGGGGGTGTGGTATGTGAGTGTCCCAGGTCACTGGGTGGGGGCTCGAGCCGGTCATGCATTGTGTTACTGAAACGGAACCCCTGGATACTGAACCCGGCCCTTGTTGCTGCCAACTAGAGGGGCAGAAGGGTTACATATGATTGATGCCTAAAAATAGATGCCTAAGTCCATATTGAGGCACTTATTAAAAATGACTTGATTTGCATGAGTGCTGAGGACCTGCAGCCCCCATTGAAACCAATAACAGTTAGTGCTCAGCACCTCTGAAAATCAGGTGGTGATAATGATTATGATTAGTAGTAGCCCCTAGGCATCTCAGTCAAAGATCAGCATCCAAATGTGCTAGGCACTGTGCATTATAAAGGAAAATAACAAAGAAGACAAATCCTGCCCTGGGATGTAGTGGAAACTTGTTAAAATGACAAGTTATCCTTGTAAGGGTGAGACATTTCCTAGTGCTAGGCAAGGAGACTCTGTAGGGAAGCATGCAATCTGGGTCTTTTGCAGTCAGTCTGCAGAGAACCAGCCTAAAGTAAGATGGGGTAAATTGTGCCTCTCTGCCTTAGGAAGCAGCCTGCTTTCTCTGTGCATTTTGGTCCTGTGCATTAAGGGTCTGGATTTTAAGAAATTAAAGTTGCGACTGTTCAGAAGAAATATTCTAGTTTTTCCTCTAAAGTCTCTGTTTTCTTGCGATGAACATAACACAGTCAGAGGGCTCACAATCTACTTGTCAGTAGGGACATAACGGGTGGATGAAATGAACAAATGGAGTGGAATGTAAGTTGGGAGGAAAAGGCAAGAATAAAGCAAACATAACAGACAAGCAGAAGTCCCAGCTTGCCAATTGCCAGTGCAAGATGGGAGTCGATAGATAAGGTGGGGTTAAATGGTGAAATCCCTAAAGGCAAAGACAGGCGGCTTGTGTTTGTTGGTGTCAATCCGTGGAAGGATGCAAAGAGTGAGGTGATGTGGTTATAGCGATGAGCCAGGAAGATGCTCCTAGCAGCAGTATTTTGACTGGACTTGAAGGAAGCATTGTGGCTGGCATCAAGGCTAAAGAGCAGGTTATAATAAACAAGGTACAAGTTGAGGAGGGCCTGAATAAGAGCCTTGGCAGGCTGGAGAGACAGAAGAGGCTGCATCTGTGAAATATTATGGAGGACAAAGCCTGGAGGTGAGGATTTAGTAGAAGATGACTCCCCAGATTGTGGGCTTGATTGAATGGGAGGATGGTGGTGCCCGCAGAGATGGAAAAATTGTGGATAGGAGAGGAGATCAAAAACTCAGTTTTAGCCATCTTGAGTTTAAGTTGCCAATTGTACATCCATAAAGAGGTATCACAGAGACAGACTGAGATACCGAGATTGCATAGAGGGAGGCAGGTCTTTAGTGGAAAGATAGGTTAGTAAGTCATTGCATGTAGATGGTGTTTGAATGGGTGCTCTAAGATAAACAGACCTGGAGATAAGTGGTAGAGAGAGAAGAGCAGGGGGCCAAGGCTGAGTCTTGGGGCATGATCACTGAAAGAGGATGCGAGGAAGAGGAAAAGCTACCAGAGGAGCAATCAGAGTGATAACCAGGAGAGGAGGGTGTGATGCTGGCTGACCAGGGGCCAGGTCATGCCAAAGCCCAGAGCCCCACTGAACGCTGACAAATGCATAGCCCGAAACCCGTCTGGCTTTCTTGTGAGGTAGCGTAATTAAAATAGATATTCAGATTATAAGAATGTGTTTAGTATTCAGACAGTATGGAATGCTTATAGGATGCTGCATGCATTAATCCTACTTATAATATCTGTATCACAGGGGATAAAGTTACATTGAGTGTTTAGATTGTAAACCTTTATAATTGTGTAACTCACCAAACAGGAAAAGAAGCATTAATTAAGGTAAAATGCTCATCCTGCATGCAAGACAGCCCACTGAAGGCAAATGAGGCATTGTGCAGCATTGAAGGACAGAGACCTTGTTGATTGCATTCCTCATTCCCTCCAGGAAGGGCCAACCTGTGCATGAGCTCATTCCACCATCTTGGATTCTGGGTTATAGGGGATAAAAATCCCTGATAAGGAGAAACTGGGATCTTTATGCTGTCTGGAGTCTGAGGGGCAAAGTTTCCTAAATATAAGCAAGAGATTGCCATGCTGCTTGGCATGGGATATCCCTAAAGGACCTATTCATTATAGATGCTTATATTACCTTTTTATGTCTAAGACTGTCACTCGTGTGTGTGTGTGTGTGTGTTTCCTGTTGTAATCTATTAAATAACTCTCATTTCTTTTCTTAGTTAAAAAATCTTTAGTTAGTTTATTACAGGACTGACTACCGGCATCGTCTTTGATTTGAGATCCGAATATAATTGACCTGGGGTAAGTGACTGGCCCTTTGGAACTGGGAGTAACCTGAATATTGTTGTGATTTTGTTGTAAAGTGACCATCTATCACATAGTCCATCTTGCCTGGATGGCAAGATAGACTGCAATACCCAAGCAAACTGTCTGTGACTCCATGATAAGACTAAAAAAGCAGCAAAGAGTCCTGTGGCACCTTATAGACTAACAGACATTTTGGAGCATGATGCATCCGACAAAATGGGTATTCACCCACGGAAGCTCATGCTCCAAAACGTCTGTTAGTCTATAAGGTACCACAGGACTCTTTGCTACTTTTACAGATCCAGACTAACACGGCTACCCCGCTGATATATGATAAGACTGTCACAATGCTTTGGGAGTTCACACTTGTTATTGGGTTGGTGAAATCTAATTGTAGAACATAGCACCAGTTTGGGGTTTCTGCTCTGCTTTTTGAGAGTCTGCCCTGAGCTTGGCACTCAGAGTCATGAGCCACTCCAGACAACATGACAGAGGGCACCTCAAAAGTCAGTGGAGGACAGGATTTCAAGAAACAGTGAGTGGGTAAGGGCATCAAAAGGCACAGAAAGGTCAAAAAGGATCAGGAGAGTTGATAGGCTCTGGGATTTGGTGAGAGCAGTTTCAGTGAAGGGTAGAGGGAATAAAATAGATTGGAGATAGAATTGGAGGAAAAGAACTCAAGGCAGTGTTTGTAGATGGCCCTTTCAGTAAGTCTGGAGGTGAACAGGAGAAGGGAGATGGGACAGTAGTTGAAGAGGCAATTGGGTTAAGGATGGGACATTTCATGATGAGAGAGTTTAAAGCATGTTTGCATTGCCTGGAGAAGGAGCATCAACAGAGTGAGAACCTGAGAAGAAGAAGGGAGGAGTGGTTCATGAGGGAGGAAGAGAGGTTATATCAGATTTTGTCAATTTTCTTTTTGAAAAGGAAAATGAGTGGATGGAATTAGGGGAAATGGGGAGGGCTACAGGGGGGAATCAGAGGTGGCAAATACATGCTGGGGTGGTGACATTTGCATTCAATCGTTCTTGTTTAGGTGCATAAATATGGAGTTAGGGGCCTAACTTTAGCCACCCATCTTTGAACATTTTGGCCAGGATATTTAATATACTGTTATAATGAGTTACAGTGATTGTTTTGTTTAAATGTATACTGTGCTTAAACCTGCTGGTAATAGGCACCTTAGAAGTACCTAAGACAGACAGGTAAAACTGCAGCAGTAGTAAATAGGGCTGGCTGGAAAACAGAATTCCATGTGACAAAAAGCTTTGCTTTTCACAAATCAGCATAAAAATTTGAATCTGTCAAAAAAAATTCCAGACTATGGAGGCAGAGCTGGCAGACACTATGTCCACGTCCTTCCTATCTAAGCCATCTGCTCACCAGCTGAATTGGAATCCGTCGATACGGGACCCTAGGCAAACCATGTCACAGAGACATCCTGTAGGCCCACTCCTGCATCCTACCCCTATGCCATGGTTCTGCCCTTCTGGGAGTGATGGTGGCAGGAGCTTCCAGAGAAGCAAGCACAGAAGCATCATGTGGCCCTCTTCTGCTCCCAAGCAGTGGCAACAGGTTCTCCCCACTTCCTTAGGAGAGCAGAAGCAAGGGGCTTATGCCTTCTATAAAGGCAGGAGTGGTAGCAGGGGGAGTCTGCCCAGTACTTACCCCAGTAGGTATCTACTTGGATGGTTCAGCTGGGCATGCTGCACTCTTCTCCTCCTGACATACTCACAGTTCTCTGGTGGTGTGGGTGGAGAGGTGCTCAATACAACACAGGTCTTGGTGTTAACACCTCATTGGGATGTACAGGCAGTTCACCTCTCTCTGAGCCCTTGTTTCATGCTGTCTGCAGACTCAGGCAGACATCTCTGCATTGGTTACATTTGGTCACATTCTGGAGATTTTCTTTGCATCCATAAGGGAAATTATTGGGATTTTAAAATTAAATTCTGAGATTCTGATGTGACCACATGACTCAGGGAGCTGAGACTCCTAGATACGGGCCTATAGTGCCTGTGCCTTAATCCTGCCCTGCTTCCCAGAAGTCAAGGCAGTGCTCAGTCTCAGGGTTCCATCATTGCTTCTGGACACCCAGATAAGGAGAGTTGCTGAAATCCTTTGCCTGGCAAGCAGAGCTGGTTATTGATTTTTGTCATTTTACATACAAGGGTTTCAGGGCAAGAGGCAAGTGACTGTGCTTTATTCTTTCATTCCCTTCACAATAGACTACTGCAGTATTTTTCTACCTGAGACTACATGAGACTAAGGTAGCACAGGAATTGCTGCTGGCCTAGCATGCAATGGCTAGCCTACTACATGGAACAGACTTCAAAAAGCACAGCATACTGGTGCTCTGTAGCCTGCAATAGCTTCCTGTTTTACTGCAGATCCAGTTCAGCCTTTCTAAAGTTTTCAAGGAAACTTATGCAGAGTACGTCTCCCACCTTGACCTGCCACAGCAGCTGCTAGAGACAGGACATTTTAATTAGCTGAGGGAAACTCGCGCAAGTGGGGCCAGAGCATTCTTGGTAGAATGTCATAGGCTGTGTCATTCACTGCCACTGGAGGTCAGGGTGAGCCCACATTTTGCTAGGTTCAGAACATGCTGCAAGACCTATGCCCTTACATAGATTTTACTTCAGTAAAGGAGTGGCAGTAATGTCCCAGCAATATTCTCCTGAGTAGCAGAAGCCAACACACAAGGAAAGGGCGATGACTTGGACAGATATGTGTGATTCTGTCTTATTACTAATCCTTGTCACTGGTGCCGAGATAGGACAAGAATGGGTGCATTAAAAGTGCTGATGGTAGGTAATAAATGGAATGTCTTACAGCTCGTTTTAGTATAAGAGAAAAAGAAAAGCAGCAAGTATTTGTATTCTTGAAATTATTAACACTGATCATTACAAAGAGACCAAACTTGTTCAGCTTGTTTTATGGTAAACATTTCTGGGGTTCGGGCGGGACGGGGGGAAATCATACACATCCTTTTTGCAATCTGGTTGGAGAGCTGGCTAGAGCATGTGGGAATGAATCAAAACCACACATGTGCACATAAAAGGACACCATCAAGGCATTTCAGAGCTTTATTGTTCTTGAATCTGCATTATTTTAATCCCCGCTTTAGAAGCTTAAAACCACCATTTATTTTCCTATTGATTTCCTTCTTCTCTTTCTGCTTGTCCAATGTTTTTGTTTTGCTTTGTTTTGAATGCAGATGAAATTAACCCGCAGTTCTTATTTAAAAACACAAACAACTTCAATTTGTACAGCATGTTTGCAAGCCAAATCTAGGGAGGGGCAGAGATGGATGGGAAATAAAGTGGTCAAATGTTCTTTTCCAGATTTGTAAATTTAGAACAGTAGTGGCATCTGTGAGGCTGGTTTCTCGCATTTCACCATTGCATTTCACTGTTCCCTTTTATGGACACCTAGGCATGAATGGGAAGACAAACACGCATGAGGAGAGCCAGCCACCGTGAAAATTGAGTAGACTCCTTTGTTGCCTATTCCTGGGTGATGCATGAGAGAAATGATGATTTAAAAAAACGCCAACAATGGACCTTGTTCTCATTTACACTCAGTCCCCTTTATACCACTCTGACAGAGTAAAGGAGCCTAAGTGTAAACGAGAATCAGGCCCAATATTTTTAGTCCTTCTTGCTGTGCTGCCCGGTGGATATTAACCTGACGTCCTGACACAGCTCATCACAAAGATCCCTCTGTGCCACATGCAGTGCGGTCTTCTCAGTTGGTGAGAGGATGTGGTACATATGTGTTGCAATGAGCAGGCTCAGCACTGCACTCCAGGTGGATGGACAGGTAGGAGCAGCACAGTGGGAGAAATTAAAAACTTCTTAAAACAAAATAGAAGTCTTGCCCTTCTTTAATTTTCTAGCCTATACCTGAGGAAGGAGAGGTGTAGAGCAGGATCAGCCAGGAGCCAACATTGCGGTTAAGGATCAGCTAGCTCAGTTCTGAAGTTTCTGACTAGACTATGAGAAGGAGCAGAGAGTATCTGGGGTGATTATGGGAAGTGGGGGAGCAGAAATTCAGGAGTTTGTTTATTTATATTACAGTTTTGTTCAGGAGGCTACAGATAATGTTAGGAGATATACCTAGATACCCCTCTCATTTTTGCGATTGTCCTCGAGGAGATTGTCCTATTCCAGCACAATTCAGTTCTGAGGTTCAAGGATCAGATCAGGTGGCTCAGTTCATCCTCGCATGCTTGTCCCCATGCAGAAATTCCTCTTTCCAGTTCCATGTGTGATTTCACCCACATTTTCAGGAAAACAAAGCATTGTTGACTTTGATAACTTTAGTTAACATACCACTAAAACGAATGGGTTCACACCTTTCTTGGTGTTTTCATCCTTTCTTTTGGCAAACTGCACCATGCACACAGGAAGTGTCCCCAGCATGCAAACTAACTCTTGTAAAAACAGAAAGGAAGAGAAACTCTTTTAATGAAAAACAGATTTGGAGGACTACAGAAGAATCTGCTCAGAAGTCCTAAATCTGGGATTTCACTCACGTTTCTGAGAATGTAGAAGACCAATGTCCCTTGTGATGGTGAATATTAAAAGATTAACAAAAGTGTAGCATTGAAAACTAACAATACCCCCTGACTATGAAAAAACTGTAAAATAAGGTGAAAGGACGCATTCACAGCCAGACTGATAGTAAATAAAGTTTAATGTTCTAGGGCTGAGTTCAGCCTAAACTCTAGAAATATTGGTATCCCAGACACACAATGAAAACAGTTTAAAACAACTAGACGAAAAGATAAAATCACATATAGGTCAGTATTAGCTGCTTCTTCCTTTCAGCCTAGTGCATCTCAGCAACAGCTGAACACCTGTTCTGTTTCCTAATATTATTTCAGTGTTTTCTTCTGCCATCTGTTGCATGTTTGCAGTACTGCGGGTCAATTTAACATGAACTATTCTATTGTACACCCGTTTCTTTGCCTCTCACTAGTGTCTGAGCTCCCACCCAAAGGCAGAAGGTTTGATTATAGTCACCCCGAGATGTACCTGAAAATCCAACATGTGTCTAATAGTAGTTGATATATATTTAAATTACACTCTAAAATGCTCTATAAATAGCCTACAGTTTGCAATCTAACTGAACACATCAAGATAAAGGAGTGGTGACAAAAGCAATATTCCACTATTTTCCATGGTCATTTTCACTGTCCAATGTTTTCTTCTTAGTATTTATGTAACACCTTCCCACATCGGAGGCTCTCAATGCGTGTTGTCAAGAAAAGCAATTGTAGCCTCTCAACAGCCCTACAAGGAGGTACACTGAGGAAGATTATCTCCTCTGAGACACACAAAATGGTAGACAAACAAGGAGGTGGAATCCTAATGCAGAAACACATACTACCCCGTGATTGGATTAGGGGGCTCCCTCCCACTTAGGTTGCATTTTGTTCTTATTCTCCCTGAAGAAGCTGGTGGCAGGTAGACCCCTCCCCACATCAAAGCTGCCTCTGTCTGGTAGGGCTATCCTTCTGACAGGGCTGGCCTTCTGGTAGCTCTGACTGCCCACATACTGAAAGCGTCTCCTTCCTATTCACTGATTTTAGGCAGGGCATGTCTTCCATGACTACTGTAGAAGAGGCAGGGGCGGCTCCAGGCACCAGCATGCCAAGCGCATGCTTGGGGCACCATGCCTGCGGAGGGTCTGCTGGTCCCAAGGCTTCGGTGGACCTCCCACAGGCTGCCGCCAAATCTGAGGGACTGGGGACCTCCCGCAGGCAAGCCGCTGAAGGCAGCCTTCCTGCCGTGCTTGGGGCGGCAAAATACCTAGAGCCGCCCCTGAGAAGAGGACAAGTAAATGAATTAATTACTAGGCTTGTGTGGGTGTCCAGTGGAATTTAAAAAGGGATGCAAGGCACCCTCCCTTTTCGCACCTGAGCAAAGGGTAACTTCAATCTGTGCCCTGGCACTCTCAGACTGCAAGATGACTGGACTCTAGTGAAAGACACCTCCCCAAAGAGCTGGGGTGATACCATAGTCAACAGGGTTAGTACTGCTGGAGTGCCCACTGCCCCCCCTCCAAAGGCTGTCAAAATGTGTTTAAGTGCCTATTCCAGCATACACTCCCTCTGTGCTCCTGAGGGCTTTTGTCTGAGTCAACTAGAAGGTCCTTTGGTATATGTCCCTGGCTCAGAGCACCCCTGCAACCCTGTCTTGGTTGGCTCTGATGTAAATATTTGGAAAGACTTTGACTATGCAAAGTGCTACATCTTTTGCATCCATGTAGCAAACTGTCAGCTGTTCTGCATTGTACCATACTTTTCACTGGCATTCTGGTCATTTTTATTTTCTTATTGGCTAAGAGATCACTTTTTCAGTTCTTCTGAATGGCTCAGCTACAAATTGTATGTATGGGAGAGGCACTCGTTGGCACTTAAAGAAACAATAACAGGCAGACTACCCATTTTTGTTTCTATTCTTTGGCTTAAGCCAGTGGTTCTCAACCAGGATTCCGGGGCCCTTTGGGGGCTGTGAACAGGTTTCAGGGGGTCTAAGAAGGGCCAGTGTTATATTCACTGGGGCCCAGGGCAGAAAACCAAAGCCCCACCACATGGGGCTGAAGCCGAAGCCTGAGCAATGTAGCTTTGTGGGGGGCCCTGTGGCACAAGGCCCCAGGCTGTTGCCCTGCTTGCTACCCCTTCACGTTGGTGCTGGCTTTTATATGCAGAAAACCAGTTATTGTGGCACAGGTGATCTGTGGAGTTTTTATAGCATGTTGGGGGAGGGTGGAGGCACTCAGAAAGAGAAAGGTTGAAAACTCCTGGTTTAAGTTATTGTTCTACATGAGCAGGTGGAAGGAGCTCTAGTATTATATGCATTTCATAATAAGTTGGTTTATAGGTTCCCAAACAGCTTTCTTCATCTCCTTTTGGCCCTCTGAGTCGCCTTCCTCTATTTATAAATATTGCATTAGAAATGTGAAAACAAAAGAGTGGACACCTTGGTCACTTCTTGACCTGCTGTGTCTTATCCCATATAATTCTGTTGTGCTTTCATGAGGATTGCTGCTAGTCATTCCCCCCCGCCCCCTTTTGTACATGTTTGTTTCTGCTGCATCACACAGGGAGTAGTAACTCATGTTTTCCGGGCTCCTACTTTCTCTTACCTGCCACTTGTCCTTATTTTTATTTTTTTGGTGGGTGGGTGGGGAGAATGAATCCCTTTCTGTTAGGCCTCTCCAGTTACGCTGCCTTTTACATTTTCGAAACGATAACGACTTTCACTGAGTGCTGCATATTTGTGTGTGATTTTGCAGTGCAAAAGTTCTCCATAAAATTCCTTGAGATTTTACTCTCACCACAAAAATTTAGTTAAGCACAAAATGGACATTTTTTCTAGCGTGGCTAAGGATTATTTTTATGTGTTGTTGTGCATATCTAATCAACATTTTTATTTTGGCAGAGCTATTTTTGCAATAAAAGTGGAGACAATAAAAGCAGAATAATCTTTGTCTAGTATCTCAAAATATGAAGGATGTATTACTAAGAGGTTGTTTATTTTGAATGGAAAAGGATTTTCCCCACTAATACTTTTCAGACATTCTCAACTAGTGAGGTTTGTTTCCTTGCTCAAGAGCACAAAACTTCTCCACACCAATTGTTAGCTGCTATTTCCGTGGGCTAGATTGTCTCTTTAGTCACAGCCCTGAGCCAGGGGTAATATATAAGATGCACCACCCCAGAAGCAGCCGAAGGCAGCAGTGGGCCTCCAAGAAACTCCTCTGGACCACTATTCCTTCCCTGCTTCTGCCTTGTTCTGGTGGGAGGAGGCAGGGGTATTAATTCTGACCTCTTTAGGGCCAGGATTTCACCCATGATTCTGTACATTAGACAGCCACCGGTGCTGCAAGGCTGTTTGTGCCTCTTTATGCCCTGTTTCCCCCCTCACATTTTATCTGTCTAGTCTGTTTACACTGTAGGCTTTTGGGGGGCAAGGATTGTCTCTTATTGTGTGTTTGTATAGCCCTGAGCACAATGGGTCTCTGATCTCAGCTGTGGCCTCTAAGGCCTGATCTACAGTGAGGAGGGGGAGGAATCGATCTAAGATATGCAACTTTAGCTATGAGAATAGTGTAGCTGAAGTCGACGTATCTTAGATCGACTTACCTCCCATCTTCATGGTACGGGATCGACGACCGCTGCTCCCCCATCAACTCTGCTTCTGCCTCTCGCCCTGGTGGAGTTCCGGAGTAGACAGCAGAGCGTTCAGGGATCGATGTATCACGTCTAGACGAGATGCAATAAATCAATCCCTGATAGATTGATAGCTACCTGCCGATCCGGTAGGTAGTGTGGATATACCCTAAGTGCTACTATAATATAAATACATAAATTAATATTAGTGCTGTTTGGAAAATAGCTGCTTTTTCCTTAGAAAATGTTGACAAAAATAAAAAGTTTTTCAGCAAAAACTCTTCTCTTTCAATAAAAAATCAAAACCTACAATAGTTTGGCCACAACTTGAAATATTTCCACTCAGAAATGCTGCCACAATCTCTCATGGAATCATAGTTAAGGAAATTTGGGTGACTCTTGCTCCCATTTTCCTCTAAAAGTCAGGATGCTTGGTCAGAATAATTTTCCCATGATGCAGCATGGTCTCCTCTTTTAGTGGCTGACGTCATTGCATCATGGGATACATATGGCTGTAGTGCACCATTGGCAATGAAGTCTGGCTGGGAAGCCGAGCCCATAGAAGAGAATGGGGAGGTGAGAAAACCATACTACAACTCCCATGAGACATTATGATGGCAATTCCAAATTGAAATATTTTGCTTTTAGCTTCAAACTGAAAAAGTTTACATTTTTGTGCATTCGTTTTTTAAAAGAAAAAATAAAATTTTCCATGGAAAATAAACTTTACAACTTTTTTTGTTTAATTAAAAGCCCAGTTTTCTGCTGAAAAACAGTTTAAAGGGAAGATTTTTGATTATACCTAAATAAGGCTGTATCCTATATAACATAATGTTATGTAAGTTGTACCTTTGGCTGACTTACAATATTCCTCCATAAACATTTTTGTAGCATGTATTTGCCAGGGTGTTCTTTTTTTCCTCCTTGTTCCTTCATCAAATATAACCAGATTTTTCCTTATCAATACTGTACCAACTACTGAAGGACACAGTCACCATACACACACATGCTTATCAGCTCTCAAGGTGTGTTTGTAGATAATATGTAATGTGAATATAAGGGAGTTCTCCATCAAAACAAGAATCATACATAGCAATAAATTGTTAGCTGAGCAAATTATTTATTAACAGAGCAAGGTGTGGGGAAGACTGAACATAGTTTCTAACTAGGACTTCCGTTTTTGAACCTTCAGAATGCATTGCCCACACACTAAGAGATATGTGCATGAGGCCAGGCCTTAGCACATACCTGTTTTAATTAATTGTTCTATTACTAAGTCTGATTTGAGCATTTTCAGCACAGGATACTGTATATTTCTGTTTAGGCTGATGTATAAGAGTACATAACAGAAGGTGATGGGTATGTGGAGACTTGTGTGGGGCATGCTATTTGCAGTATAAAATATGTTTTGCATGTTCTGTTGTTGGGGATAGTATGCCAGCCTAGGGGAGTCTGGGATGTGCGGCTGGTTTAACATACACTGAGTAGAGAAGAAAGTGGCAGTACAGAGGCTTCTGGGAGCTTCAGGATAGAAACCTGAAAGGCCTGGGAGTGACCCAATGAGGAGGCAAATGAATGAACTTGAGACCTTGATTTTGAACGTTTTGTTAATTTAATAAACCAGAACCTGAGAAGAGCTGTGACTGGATGAAAGGATTTATGAATGATTGAAGAAGCTCCTTGACTGGTGAAACAAAGACAAGGACTGCTTGAAGAGTTCCCTGAGGCCATGATGGCATGCGTGGGAGGCAGATACACATTGATGGCATGGAAATATGAATGTGTTATTCAGGAATTTTGTTGTTAGGCATATGTGACTTTTTTGTTAACTTCCATAAACATGTGTCTTTAAGATATAATGGGTGAGAGTCTCAATTCCAGACAAGCTTTGGTCAGTGCAGGTCCTGAGGGGACAAAGTTGGTTTATGTCCCCAGTGATCTTGGGGCTGGACATTCAATATAGAGCAATGTCAAAGCTGCTCTAATTTGTGCCTCGTTGCACAACTCCAGTTGGGCATTGCTGGAGCCCAGCAGCATTCCAGCCATGATCCCTTTCCATTTCCATTGGCCATGCTATGACATATGTCCTGTGCCAGAAACTATGATGAAGATGATGTAGAGGTGGCTATGCCAACTCTACATAACTGGAGGATTTCTCTGTGTAAAGCAGATCTTCAGCTGGCCACTTAAACAAACTTTAAGTTTTCTTAGTTGGGCTAGAATGGCACAAAAGATATTTAGCGTGGTCAAGTAATTGGTCCAAAGATCTCACATCACCACAGCATCAAAAGACTCATAAGCACATTGTTAAGCTGTGTGCTATGTTGTCATAATTTGGGAGGCACATTACTTCATATTTGCACATAAATGGCTAGTTTGATGGTGAAAGAGCTCAACTAGATTTGTGTTCCAGTAATCCAAATAATATTAGCAGCAAAGAATCCTGTGGCACCTTATAGACTAACAGACGTTTTGGAGCATGAGCTTTCGTGGGTGAATACCCACTTCCTCAGATGCATGTAATGGAAATATCCAGGGGCAGGTATATATATGTGTGCTAGCAAGCAAGCTAGAGATAACGAGGTCAGTTCAATCAGGGAGGATGAGGCCCTGTTCTAGCAGTTGAGGTGTGAAAACCAAGAGAGGAGAAACTGGTTCTGTAATTGGCAAGCCATTCACAGTCTTTGTTCAATCCTGAGCTGATGGTGTCAAATTTGCAGATGAACTGAAGCTCAGCAGTTTCTCTTTGAAGTCTGGTCCTGAAGTTTTTTTGCTGCAGGATGGCCACCTTAAGGTCTGCTATAGTGTGGCCAGGGAGGTTGAAGTGCTCTCCTACAGGTTTTTGTATATTGCCATTCCTAATGTCTGATTTGTGTCCATTTATCCTTTTCCGTAGAGACTGTCCAGTTTGGCCGATGTACATAGCAGAGGGGCATTGCTGGCATATGATGGCGTATATTACATTGGTGGATGTGCAGGTGAATGAACCAGTGATGGTGTGGCTGATCTGGTTAGGTCCTGTGATGGTGTCGCTGGTGTAGATATGTGGGCAGAGTTGGCATCGAGGTTTGTTGCATGGATTGGTTCCTGAGCTAGAGTTATTATGGTGTGGTGTGCAGTTACTGGTGAGAATATGTTTCAGGTTGGCAGGTTGTCTGTGGGCAAGGATTGGCCTGCCACCCAAGGCCTGTGAAAGTGTGGGATCATTGTCCAGGATGGGTTGTAGATCCTTGATGATGCGTTGGAGGGGTTTTAGCTGGGGGCTGTATGTGATGGCCAGTGGAGTCCTGTTGGTTTCTCTCTTGGGTTTGTCTTGCAGTAGGAGGCTTCTGGGTACACGTCTGGCTCTGTTGATCTGTTTCCTTATTTCCTCATGCGGGTATTGTAGCTTTGAGAATGCTTGGTGGAGATTTTGTAGGTGTTGGTCTCTGTCTGAGGGGTTAGAGCAGATGCGGTTGTACCTCAGTGCTTGGCTGTAGACAATGGATCGTGTGATGTGCCCGGGATGGAAGCTGGAGGCATGAAGGTAGGCATAGCGGTCGGTGGGTTTTCGATATAGGGTGGTGTTAATGTGACCATCACTTATTTGCACCGTGGTGTCGAGAAAGTGGACCTCCCGTGTAGATTGGTCCAGGCTGAGGTTGATGGTGGGGTGGGGTTGATGGTGGGGTTGATGGTGGGGTGTTGCATCTGAGGAAGTGGGTATTCACCCACGAAAGCTCATGCTCCAAAACGTCTGTTAGTCTATAAGGTGCCACAGGATTCTTTGCTGCTTTTACAGATCCAGACTAACACGGCTACCCTCTGATACTTGACACCATGCAAGGCACTGCATTTAGCCGTATGGAATGGAAATCCATCAACCTCATGAAGAAACTTGCACAAATACAGACAGACATCATCTTCCTTTCCAAATGCAAACGGATGGACATCATACCAAATGGACTAAAGGTAAAAAATCCACTGCTATCTACATACTACACGGACCACAGTGAGAGATTATGTCATACTCTATCTAAAAAACTGAGGAACCACCTGATCAGCATCCTATACAGCAAACAGGAAAACATCAAAAAAGAGCTCTCCAACCTGGAGACTCTCATTAATAACCAAACTTCTATACAAACGGACTTCACTAGAATAAGACAGGAGATCTACATTACTCACTTCACCTCTCTTCAAAGGAAAAAGGACTGTAAGCTGTCTAAACTCCTACCTGCCACATGGGGCCACAACAGTGGTACCCCTAACCCACCCAGCAATATCGTCAATCTATCCAACTACACACTCAGCCCAGAAGAAAAGTCTGTCCTATCTCGGGGACTCTCTTTCTGCCCTGCCACCCCCACCAACATGATACAGTTCTGTGGTGATCTGGAAGCCTACTTTCGCCGTCTCCGACTCAAAGAATACTTCCAGGACAACACTGAACAGTGCACTGATACACGGGTGCCCTCCCACCAACAGCACAAGAAAAAGAACTCCACATGGACTCCTCCTGAGGGTCGAAATGACAGCCTGGACCTATACATTGAATGCTTCCGCCGGCGTGCACAGGCAGAAATCGTGGAACAACAACATCGCTTGCCTCACAACCTAAGCCGTGCAGAACGCAATGCCATCCACAGCCTCAGAAACCACCCTGACATTATCATCAAAGAGGCTGATAAAGGAGGTGCTGTTGTCATCATGAACAGGTCTGACTATCAAAAGGAGGCAGCCAGACAACTCTCCAATACCAAATTCTACAGGCCACTTCCCTCAGATCCCACTGAGGAATACACTAAGAAACTACAGCATCTACTCAGGACACTCCCTACACTAACACCAGAAGAAATCAACATACCCCTAGAGCCCCGACCAGGGTTATTCTATCTACTACCCAAGATCCACAAACCCGGAAATCCTGGACGCCCCATCATCTCGGGCATTGGCACTCTCACTGAAGGACTGTCTGGATATATGGACTCTCTACTCAGACCCTATGCCACCAGCACTCCCAGCTATCTCCGCGACACCACTGATTTCCTGAGGAAACTACAATGCATTGGTGACCTCCCAGAAAACACCATCCTAGCCACCATGGATGTAGAGGCTCTCTACACAAACATCCCACACACAGATGGAATACAAGCTGTCAAGAACACCATCCCTGATGATGCCACAGCACAACTGGCTGCTGAGCTCTGTGCCTTTATACTTACACATAACTATTTCAAATTTGATGACAATATATATCTCCAGATCAGTGGCACTGCTATGGGCACCCGCATGGCCCCACAATATGCCAATATCTTCATGGCCGACCTGGAACAACGCTTCCTCAGCTCTCGTCCACTCACACCCCTTCTCTATCTACGCTACATTGATGACATCTTCATCATCTGGACCCATGGGAAGGAGACTCTGGAAAAATTCCACCATGATTTCAACAGCTTCCACCCCACCATCAACCTCAGCCTGGACCAATCTACACGGGAGGTCCACTTTCTCGACACCACGGTGCAAATAAGTGATGGTCACATTAACACCACCCTATATCGAAAACCCACCGACCGCTATGCCTACCTTCATGCCTCCAGCTTCCATCCCGGGCACATCACACGATCCATTGTCTACAGCCAAGCACTGAGGTACAACCGCATCTGCTCTAACCCCTCAGACAGAGACCAACACCTACAAAATCTCCACCAAGCATTCTCAAAGCTACAATACCCGCATGAGGAAATAAGGAAACAGATCAACAGAGCCAGACGTGTACCCAGAAGCCTCCTACTGCAAGACAAACCCAAGAGAGAAACCAACAGGACTCCACTGGCCATCACATACAGCCCCCAGCTAAAACCCCTCCAACGCATCATCAAGGATCTACAACCCATCCTGGACAATGATCCCACACTTTCACAGGCCTTGGGTGGCAGGCCAATCCTTGCCCACAGACAACCTGCCAACCTGAAACATATTCTCACCAGTAACTGCACACCACACCATAATAACTCTAGCTCAGGAACCAATCCATGCAACAAACCTCGATGCCAACTCTGCCCACATATCTACACCAGCGACACCATCACAGGACCTAACCAGATCAGCCACACCATCACTGGTTCATTCACCTGCACATCCACCAATGTAATATACGCCATCATATGCCAGCAATGCCCCTCTGCTATGTACATCGGCCAAACTGGACAGTCTCTACGGAAAAGGATAAATGGACACAAATCAGACATTAGGAATGGCAATATACAAAAACCTGTAGGAGAGCACTTCAACCTCCCTGGCCACACTATAGCAGACCTTAAGGTGGCCATCCTGCAGCAAAAAAACTTCAGGACCAGACTTCAAAGAGAAACTGCTGAGCTTCAGTTCATCTGCAAATTTGACACCATCAGCTCAGGATTGAACAAAGACTGTGAATGGCTTGCCAATTACAGAACCAGTTTCTCCTCTCTTGGTTTTCACACCTCAACTGCTAGAACAGGGCCTCATCCTCCCTGATTGAACTGACCTCGTTATCTCTAGCTTGCTTGCTAGCACACATATATATACCTGCCCCTGGATATTTCCATTACATGCATCTGAGGAAGTGGGTATTCACCCACGAAAGCTCATGCTCCAAAACGTCTGTTAGTCTATAAGGTGCCACAGGATTCTTTGCTGCTTTTACAGATCCAGACTAACACGGCTACCCTCTGATACTTGACACCAAATAATATTGTTGCAACAGCAATTAGTGGAAGGTTGTCTGCATGTAGCTGTTGAGTTTTCAGTTGGAGGCATGTCTGGGAAATGTGCATGGGCACACAGATGCCTGTATTAAATGGCACTTTTTCAAGACATGGGTCTTGTTGTGATGGAGGATGCTGTTTAGATACATCTTTATTTCCAAAAAGACACTTATCTCTGATGTGTATTTGACATTTTGCAGATGGATGTGAAATGTTACTTATGAAAAATGGGCCAATTATCAGTAACACAGATTTTGTCTCTTGTACAAATGTAGTACAGATTGGGGTTTGAGTGAAGGCTTGTGACCTCGATAATCCTCATTTGTTGCCTTTGTTGACATACTTTGTGAGGAAATAGTTCACACAGATTCTCTAGGGAGGTTTTAGAGTAAACATCCTACATATATCCATATCCGATGTTTTTCCCCGTGAGTCGTTTTAGGATGTAAATCATCATAGCTACATTGAAGTCAATGAAGCTGTGGAAATTTACACCCAATGAGAATTTGGCCCTTTATTGTCTATGACTGGCATTCCCAGACTTAGCAAGATGGGCAAATATTTAGCATGGAATACAAAAGGTAGGAAAGAAAACATTGGACCTACAACTTGGAAAAGTCAAGGGACTCTAATTTTCTTTGTGAATAATGTATAAAACACATCAGTTTATTCCCATCAGTAAACTCTCTGGAGCACACATTTTCTCTTACTACTCTTGCTACACACATGAAGTATCTAGTACAATGTCCTCCGCATCTTGACTGGGACATCTGTGTGTCATCATAATATAAATATTAAATAATAATACACTATGGATCATAAATTTTATTTGGGTCCTGTACATTAATGATAGCAGGGATGGATCTAAACAACAACGTTCAAAGCTTATTAGAGATCTGAACTTCCCCAAAAGTGTGGGTGGTGGTCAGATCCGGGATTTTAGTTTGCCTCATTTTAGAGCCAGGGACCAGCCATAAAGGTCACATCTTTGTATCGGATTTTCAATATAGATGGAGGGTGTTTGGATTCATAGCTTTTGTTCAGGCTCATCTCTGGATATAGTGTATATATATGGAAACCCTGACCACAGATATAGATGATTTGGCACAGTTTTGGGAAGCTGGAATTGTGTGCTTGGGTGGATGTTCCACACTATAGGACACAGTTTCAGGACAAACACTGTTCTTTATTGTTTGTTTCTTTGTCATGAGGAGGTAGTGCCAAAAAAATCATTCACTTTGATGGGATGGCAACAAATGATTTAGCATAGAGAGGCACAAAGGTCAACTGCCTGCTGATGTGGAGCCTACAGTCTCAATGGGAAAAGCATCCTTTGTTATCCTAACTGTTGAAAATCAAAGCAATTATGCTCAAAGGAGGCATGAAATGGAAACATTCAGGTTTCATTTGTTCCCATGATGATTTCACGCTGTTGTTCCTTTCAGCATTATTGCCTTCTTTTTGAAATATCTGTCAAAAAGAATTATTTCTGTTTAGATTTAAGCTATAAATGGATTATCTACATGCTTTACAGTTCCTTCTCCTAGTATGTATTCACTGTGCACACCAGAAGCAGTTTAGATGATTCCTGAAATGTTGGCTTTAGTGTGGACAAATGCTTTAGCATGGGGACAGATTTCTAATAGGAGTTCTGGAGACAAAAATATCCTTATTTTGGCCTGGCTTATCTCCACTGCCCACCATAAAGGGCAGAGTACTACCTCATGGGACCCTTCCCGCTCCCTGTTTGGGCCAACAGGAACCCCTCTGGAACTCTAGATATTTGCAGGAGCTGGGGGCAGGGAGAGAAGTGTAGACAGCTGGAGGGACAGGTGCACTACACATATTGTCCCATATCAGTTCTTTAGAGAAGGCTTTAAAAAGTGAGTATAGCCTAAAGTTGTGTTAACTTTTCAGCAGAGCAGTGAACTGCCCACTTTAGTGAAGGTTTCATGGATGGTGGCAGTTAGAGAGTCCCTATTAGTTAATTGCAAATTGAATTGCATTGCCCAGTCCAGATTGGACCAGGGTGGAAGAAGCCCTGGCTCTCTGAATGGATAACTTGGTCTCCAGGCTGATCTGTGGATTCTGAACCCCCTGTTTCTTCCAGAAAGGTAATCTCCTTCTATCATTTCAACAGAACAATCTACTGGAAACTCTTGCAAGTGAAATGAAGAGAACCACCAGGGTTTTTCTTCCCCTTATCTGTCAATCTAAGGCACCTATCATTGTGCTACCTAGTCCCCTGGTCCTACCCATAGGTTTGTCTGTGCAGGTGGGAATGATCCCAAAATATTTGTGGTAAGCTGAAACAGTGATGTTATTTTTATAGTGGAAGTCAAAATACCGGGGCCAATCCTGCCTGGTGCTGAGATCCTTCTGAAAGTTGTTGAGCACCCTCTACTCGCATTTAAGTCAGTGGAGGCTGAGGGGGCTTAGCAGCAAGCATGAGCTGCTCAGCATCTCACAGGCTCAGACTGTTTATAGAGTCTTTCTTCTATGACTTCAGTAGGAAACAAGCTCTCAATACTTGTGAATTACACATGTTCAATTTAGGCCTGCTCTACACTATAAACTTAGTTTGATGAAAGCCACCTTATGTCAGCCTAATAACGTATGAATCTGCACTACCAGGTCCCTTCTGCTGACCTAACTCATCTGTTACGTTGACTTAATTACTCTACCTCTATGAGAGGCATAGTGCTTAATTCAATGTTGATGCATCGACAGACAGACAGCATAGACACAGCATTGTGTAAGTCAACTGAACTGGCCTTCAAGCGATGTGACCGCTCTGGTGATTGTTTTCAACTTCAACTCTACTGCACAGCAGCCAGGTACACAGGAAATAGCCCCTCCCCTCTTAAAGCCCCAGGAACTTTTGAATTCCTATTTCCTGTTTGATCAGCTTGGAGAGCTTGCAGCCCAGCTGATCATGGTGACTCAACGACCCAAACAAACTCCAGCCTGGAGTACATAGGAGGTCATGGGTTGGTCTGTGAGGAGAAGAGTCTGTGCAGACACAGCTCCAGTCCAGACCAAGAAACATAGACATATATGAAAAGATCATGCAGGGTCTGGGGAAGAAGGGCTGCACCAGGTGCACGCAGCGGTGCTATGTGAAAATCAAAGAACTGTGGGAGGTGTACCAGAAGACAGGAGAGGCGAACAGTCATTCTGATTTTGTCTCACGGGGCAAGGAGCTGCATGCCATTGTCAGCAGTGTCCCACCACTACCCCCAAACCACAGCATTGATACCTCACAGGAGTCTGAATCCTGAGTCACCTCAGGCACCAACAAGAAGGAGGAGGTTTTGAAAGAGGAGGAAGAGGAGAATGGGAGACAGGCAAGTGGCGGATCCATTCTCTCTGAGATCCAGGAGCTATTTTTAACCCTGGAGCAGTCCAGCCGATCACAGGACAGCATTGTCGCCAAGTGTGATGCCAGGGAAGGACCCTCTGGTGAGTAAGCAATTCCAATCAAACTGTAGTGATTACATGCTCTTATACTTTATGTTTATTATGAAGAAAAAGTGAGGTGTGGTGGGTATCTGCTTCCCAGTGGCAGCTCCAGCTACCCAGAGGGCGCCTCCCTCTTAAAAGATTGTTCATGTGCACAGGTATGGCCTTGGAACCCTCCATGAAGATCTCCAGGAAACTTTCCCAGAGGTACTCTGCAATTCTTTGCAGAAGGTTTCTGGGCAAGGCTGCCTTATTTCTTCCATCACAGTAGGACACTCCAGAATTAACTCTGTTGCCATTATTGCAGCACACAGCATAAGGACCAGGTCTGTATTCAGACTCTTGCAGCGTCTGCTCCCTTGCAGTCTCTGTTACCCTCAGGATACTGATATCACTTAGGGTCACCTAGAGGAGACAGTGGAAGTTTTCATTACAAGCGCTCGTACTGCAAACAACAGAGCATGTGATCCTCCACCCATGGTGATTTATGGGTCCCTCAGTAATTGTTTCCCTAACATGCCAGTGTTTTGGGTGGCAGGGATCAGCATTGACCTCAGAATCTGCAAGCCCAGGGTGACGTCTACCAGCAGCATTAAGGGAAGGGGGTGGATGGCTTTCCTGTGTTATCTCATGGACACAAAACTCCCCTCCCCTGGAGCAACCTCGGACAAAGACTGGACTTTGAGAGGCTTACTGCTGTTCCACAGTCTCCAAGCACCGTCCATGTTGCCCACAAGTTGCTACAAGGCCCATCACCCATGCCCCTGGGCCATACTCACCATGGCTGGAACAGCAAACTGGTTCATTGAATAGCTAGGGATGCTGATTATGTTCTGGCTTGCACCTGAGTGGAAAAAGGAGAGTGATTTTTAAATAGCAACTTTTGTACTAGACCCAGGGTATGCACTGACAATGATTGCCTTGTGCTTTGCATGCATTGCAGTGGAAAGCTTGGCCTTTAGCGCAGCCTCAACACCTGCGGAAAGGCTCTAGCAGATTAGAAGACAGAAAAAGAGTATGCATGATGACATGTTCAGTGAGATAACAAATGCTTCTTGGACAGCAGACATGGAGCTCAGAACCTGGAGGATTTCATTGTCTGAAAAACTGGACATGGACATGGAGAGCAGGAGAGCAGCCCTAGAGCATGAGCATGCCACACAGGATGAGCTGCTGCAGATTGTGAGGGACCAATCAGACACGTTGAGGCATTTGGTTGAGCTTCAAAAAAACAGCTTGAGGCTAGACTCCCACTGCAGCCCCTGAAGAAAGGCCCCCCAAACAACACTGTATTCCCAATCCCCTCTAGGAGCTTGCGGGGCGGGGTGAGGAGGGGAAGGTGCAGTATCTCTTCCTCTCAACACCTGGGGTGGGTACGAAGAACAAAAGGCGGCCATTCCAAGGTCTTTGATGGGCAAGACTTCTGTGCTTACAGACAAGCTGACTTGGTTTCTCCCCTCCCAATTTTATCCCACAGTTTGCCCAAGGTTAAGTTATTTCTCTGGTCTTTCAGTTTCTTTATGTTTGTGTATAGTTACTTACAGTCTGTGATCAAGTCACTCCTTAACATTCTCTTTGTTAAGATGAATAGATGGAGCTCACTGAATCTTTTGGTATAAAGAATGTTTTCCAATCCTTTACTAATTCTCATGGCTTTTCTCTGAACCCTCTCCAATTTTCCAACATCCTTCTTTATTTGTGGAGGCCAGAACTAGACACAGTATTCCAGAAGTGGTTACCTCAGTGCCAAATACAGAAGTAATATAACTTCGCTAGTCCAACTCTACATTACCCTGTTTATATGTCCCAGGATGGTGTTAGCCCTTTTGGCTACAGTGATGCATTAGGAACTCACGTGATTATTCACCATGACCCTCAAGACTTTTTCAGAGTCATTACTTCCCAGGATAGAATCCCCTACCCTGCAAGTTCAGCCTATATTCTGTGTTCCTGGACTTGACTTTTAGCCACATTGAAATACAGTGTTTGATTGTGCTCAGCGTATAAATTGATCCAGATTGCTCTGTATCAGTGACTGGTCTTCATTATTTACTGCACCCAAATCTTTGTGTCATCTGCAAACTTGATCAGTAATAATTTAATGTTTTCTTGCAAGTCTTTTGATAAAAAAAGTGAAGTAGCATAGGGCTAAGAACTAATACCCGTTGGATCCTATTAGAAACACACCTGCTCAATGAGGTTAGTCAGTTTTTAATCTATTTAATGTGTGCCATGTTAATTTTCTATTGTTCTAGTTTCTTAGAATGTTGTGTAGTACCAAGTCAAATGCCTTACTCAGTCCTGCACAACTCGTAAAGCGGTGTGGGCCACATTACACCAAAGAAGACAGCTGAGGGTCAACTCCCCCGGCCCTGCCGAACCCCCCCCCAGTGCTCCCAAGCCCCCCGAAACACAACACCCTCCCACAGTGCCACCCAGCCCCTCTGAAATACTCCCTCCCCCAGAACTGCCCACCCCATAGAAACAAACCCTCCTTCCCCAGCGCTGCCCCACCGAAACAGTGGTATTGAACCTTGGTAATATACTATAGCAGGCCCCTAAGGCAGTATAATTAAGATAAAAGAAAAATGTCTTTTTGCTAGAAGTAGAATAAGCTCTTCCTCCAATTTTTTAATCAATTGCCCTGTTGAATGAATGAGGTATGACTGAGGAAGGCGTGGAAGGCAGCACCTCCAGACAACTGCAACTCTTGGAGAGGGGATGGGAGCCAGACCAGATCAGTAGAACAGGTCAACCACTGACTCCTAGCTCGCCTCCTCAGCCCCCTACCCCCCTGGCTCGCCTCCTCACCCCCCGCCACTGCCCGCCCACCGCTTGCCTACTCACCCCCCACGGGCGGCACAGTGAGCCCACGTGGGCTGCATGCCGCCCCTGGGCCGCATGTTGTGCAGACCTGCCTTACAGAGTCAAAAAATATTGCATCAACACTATTACTGTTATCATCCAAATTTATAATCTCATAAAAAAAGATAGATCTATTTTCCATAAACCCACACTGATTGGCATTATAGTACCCTCATTTAATTTTTTATTACAAAAGTCTCATATCAGCCATTCCATTATTTTGCCTGGGGCCCATCTCAGGCTGACAAGCTTATAATTACCCAGGTCATCCCTTTTATGCTTTCTAAGTATTGGCACAACATTAACTTTCTTCCAATCTTCTGGAATTTTTCCAGTGATCCAAGAGCTATTGAAAATCAACATTGACCATCCAGGGAGCTCCTCCATAAATTCTTTAAAAATTCTTGGATGCAAGTTATCTGGACCTGCTGATTCAAAAATATCCAACTTCAATAGCTGCATTCAACATCCTCCTGAGTCACTGTTTGAATGGAAAGTATTTCATCAGCATCATCTGATAGGAATTCACCAGGCTTTTTCCCAAATCCAGACTAGAAATATTTATTGAACATTTCTGCCATATTGAAAATTCGACCATTCCCATTTCTGTCTAGTAATGGGCTGATACTATTGTTAGAATTCCTGTTCATAATATGCTTAAAAACACCTCTTCTTATTCTTATTAACTCTGCTAGCTATAGATAGCTCCTTGTCTTTATCTGTGTCCTTTAACATTGTCTACAATTGCGAGCTCCTAGCTGATAGTCATTCATTTATATAACTGCCCTTTTTCTATTGGTTATATATATTTTTATTTTTATAGATGATTTTACTTCCCTTCTAAGTGAGGTTGGTTTTTAACCAGTATAGCCTTCTTTTTTGATTGAGTGATGGTGGTTTTGGGGAATCTGAGAAAATATTCTTAAATAGTTTCCAATTTTCATTCACATTTTTTCTGTTTAAATTCTTTCTCCCAATTGACTTGGCTCATAGCTCTTTCCAAGTTTGTGAAACTGGTGCTTTTAAACTTCCAAGTATAATATTACAGGTTTGGATTTTATTCTGTTTGCACACAAGACATGTGATCAAGTCATGATCACTTTCAGCAAAGCAACCACTAATTTTTAGTGGTGTGATCAGTTCCTCTTTTTCTGTCAAGGTAAGGTCTGATATAGAATTCTCCCATGTTGGATGCAATGCATTCTCATCTATACTATTTAGAAATTCTGAGGCTTTTGAGGCCTCCAGCATATGTCACTCAGATTGAAGTCCCTGATAATAATGCAGCTTTTCCCCCTACACATTATAGACAGGTGCTTACAGAGCTGGTATCCTGTTTCACAGTGAGATTTGGTGGTCTGTAGCAGACAACAACTAGTACCTCATTTGGGGCTTTATCTGTTATTACATTGTTCCAAAAGCATTAAAGATAATTTTCTTCTGAGTTGTCAGTGACTTTAAAATATGTAGTGCCATTCCTGTTTTGCCTATTTGGTTCTTCCTAAATAGATTATAACCATTACTTTAACATTCCAAATATGCAAATCTTCCCACCAGTTTTGAGTAATACCAACTAGGTCAAATTTATGCTCATAAATGAGCAATTCCAATTTCTCTTGAAAGAGAGACAAAATATCATAATGCCACTATCTAAATCCACGGTGTGCTTGAATACCATGTCCAGTTCTGGTCACCTCATCTCAAAAAGAATATAGTAGAGCTGAAAAAGGTTCAGAGAAGAGCAACAAAGATGATCAAGGGTATGGAACAGCTTCTATATGAAGAGAGACTAAAAAGATTACAGCTGTTCATTTTAGAAAAGAGACGACTAAGGGGAGATATGATAAAGGTTTATGAAATTATGAATGGTGTGGAAAAAGGAAATAAAGAAGTGTTCTTTACCCTTTCCCACAGTACAAAAACAGGGATTACCTGATGAAATTAATAGGCAGCAGGTTCAGGGCTGCCCAGAGGATTCTGGGGGCCTGGGGCCGTCGGCGGCAGGCGGCTCCGGTGGACCTCCCACAGGTGTGCCTGCAGAGGATCCGCTGGTCCCGTGGCTCCGGTGGAGTATCCGCACGCTTGCCTGCGGGAGGTCTACTGGAGCCGCGGGACCGGCAAGTGGCAGGGCGCCCCCTGCGCAGTGAAATATCTAGAGCTGGCCCTGTTTGGTGGCGGGGGGCCCCCGCCGTGGGTCTTCGGGGCACTTCGGCAGTGGGTCCCGGAACAGAAGGGCCCCCCGCCACCGAATTACCGCCGAAGACCGGGTTGCACTTCAGCAGCAGGTCCCGCTTCAGTGGTAATTCACTGGTGGGGGGTCCTTCCACCCCGGAGCGGAAGGACCCTCCCCGCCGGCAAAGACCGGGAGCAGAAGAAGCTCCAGGGCCTTTCCCCACAAGAGTTTTACGGGCCCCCTGGAGCAAGTGAAGGACCCTGCTCTGGGGCCCCGAAAAACTCGTGGGGGCCCCTGCGGAGCCTGGGGCCTGGGGCAAATTGCCCCTCTTGCTCCACCCTCTGGGTGGCCCTGAGCAGGTGTAATACAAACCAGAGGAAACACTCTTGCACACAGTGCACAACTAACCCATGGAACTCAAGGCCATGGGAGGTTGTGATGGCCAAAAAGTATAACTAGGTTCAAAAAAGACCTAGCTAAGTTCACAGAGAATAGGTCCATCAATGTCTATTAGCCAAGATGGTCAGGGATGCAGTCCCATGCTTGGGACAATCATAAACCTCTGACTATCAGAACCTGGGAGGGGAAGACAGGGATGGCTCGGTCCAAAATTGCTTTATTCTGTTCAATCCCCCTGAAGCTATGGTACTGGCCACTGCCTGAGATAGGATACTCGTCTAGATGGACTATTGTTCTGACCCATTATGGCAAGTCTTATGTTCTTATAAACCCAGGATCCTAGCAATGGTGTATAAGAAATTAAAGAATTAGATACATGACTCCACATACTGTTAATCAAAGTTTGGAGTGAGACCAAGTGGGAGAGCTGCCAGGTTATCTCTTCTTCTTTCTTATCAAGTCCCTTCTCTTTAGTTTCCAACCATTAGGAAGATCAAATAAAAGAAAGAGTGCCTATCAAAGTACAGTAGCATACTAAGATATGAGTAATATCCACTTTCTCCTTTAACTGTACTCTTTTCAAGTCTCCTCAGTATGACTCCATCTTCCTTTCATTAACTCTTGTCCAAGCCAGACACTGATAACCAAAATAATTCATTATGCATGTGCAGAGAGTAGGAATGTTGAGGGGAGAGTTCCGCTGCTCCCTTTTTGTGGAGCCTCAGAGCCATAAACTGAGTTGGAACATCTCCTTATGGGCTTCTCTACACCAGATAACTACGCAGTGTTAATTAACTAACATAGTATGAAACACTCAGGCCCAGATTCTCATTTATGTTATAGCCCCTTTTAAACCATTTTTGCTGTGTAAATGGACCTAAAGTGGGACATAATGAGATTTACACTCATGAAGACCCTTTACATTGCCAGAATCATATGAAGGATAATCTGGCCTTCAGTATAGACAAGGCTTTTGTATTAACAATCAATCAGCTAGTCAGTCTTAGGGTGGACTCTACGATTTACAACCAGCTAACACTGTATTACACAAGGCAGTCTTTTTTGTTCTTTTTATTTGCCTCCTGGTTTTTGAGCCTTTAAAGAGCATTCATGTCATGTTTTCTAGCTTCCTGCTGCAATCTCGAGGGGTAGAACATAATTTATTTTCAAATGAAAGCTGAGATTCTCACATAATCACTCAATTCTAGTAGTTGAGGATAAACTTGTGAGATTTGGCAACACCATATGTGTTCTACACAATGTATTTTTCCAGTGAATAAAGACTAAGAAGGAACTATGGTGCAGTGGTTTCCCCAGGAATTGAAATTAGAGGGGGTGTTTAAATTTACAAGGGGGGTGTCAGGACCAATGAGATATATAAAAGAGAGATGAATAAAGTAAATGTTTTGTTAAGATGATACAAATTTAACATAAGAATAATGCAAGTTACGCCAAAAAGCATAACAGATTTCTAAAAAATATATAAATTAAAAAAAAATTAATTTAAATTGACTTTTGAAAAGTAAGCCATCATGGGATAAGAGGGAAGTCTTCTCATGGATCAGTAACTGGTTAAAAGATCGGAAACAAAGGGTAGGAATAAATTATCAGTTTTCAGAATGGAGAGAGATAAATAGTGATATCCTTGAGGGGTCAGTACTGAGACCAGTACTGTTCAACATATTCATCTGGAAAAATGGGTAAACAGTGAGATGGCAAAATTTGCAGATGATACAAAACTATTCAAGATAGTTAAGTCCCAGGCAGACTGCGAAGAGCTACAAACGGATCTCACAAAACTGGGTGACTGGGCAACAAAATGGCAAGCAAAATTCAGTGTTGATAAATGCAAAGTAATGCACATTGGAAAACAATCTCAACTATACATACAAAATGATGGCATCTGAATTAGCTGTTGCTACTCAAGAAAGAGATCTTGGGGTCATTGTGGATAGTTCTCTGAAAACATCCGCTCAATGTGCAGCGGCAGTCAAAAAAGCAAACAGAATGTTGGGAATCATTAAGAAAGGGATAGATAATAAGACAGAAAATATCATATTGCCTCTATATAAATCCATGGTATGTGTACACTTTGAATAATGTGTGCAGATCTGATCACTCCATCCCAAAAGAGATATATTGGAATTGGAAAAGGTGCAGAGATGGGCAACTAAAATGATCAGGGGTATGAAACAGGAGGAGAGATTAAAATGACTGGGTATTTTCAGCTTAGAAAAGAGATGGCTAAGGGGGATATGATAGAGGTGTATAAAATCTTCACTGGTGCGAAGAAAGTGAATAAGGAAATGTTATTTAATCCTTCACATAACACAAGAACTAGCAGTCACCCAATTAAATTAATGGGCAGCAGGTTTTAAAAAAACAAAAGGAAGTACTTCTTCACACAATATAAAGTCAACCCAGGGAACTCTTTGCCAGGGGATGATGTGAAGACCAAAAGTATAACAGGATTAAAAAAAGAACTAGATAAATTCCTGGAGAATAGGTCCATCAGTGGCTATTAGCCAGGATGGGAGCGATGCAACACCATGCTCTGAGTGGCCCTAGCCTGTTTGCCAGAAGCTGGGAATGGGCAACAGGGGATGATCACTTGATGATTACTTGTTCTATTCATTCCGTCTGAAGCACCCAGCCTTGACCACTGTCAGAAGACAGGATACTGGGCTATATGGGCCATTGGTCTGACCCAGTATGACCATTCTTATGTCAAAAATAATTATAATAATAAAAATGTTTAGTACAGAAACTCCCCAACATAATGACCTCTCAAGATAGCAACAATGTGAGATAACAACCTTGGCAAAAAATGCATTTTAAAAATCTTGGCCTACTAGGAAACATATTTATATAAGTTTCCATTCCCAGTGACTAATCTAGCATTCTGGAGCAAAGAGACTAAAATATAGTCCAACAAACAAATGTTTATTTAACTTGCCCCTCACTTTTCCCTCCACCGCACCCCGCTCACTGGTGTTGTCCTTGGTCAGTGGAGACTCAGAGTTCAGAGGTGCTTTCACGTGAGTTCATCTCCCAGGTGGAGGACAAGAAGGCACCTTACTTGTTCCTCCAGCTGCTCATTGTTCACTCTGGCCATGGCTGTTCGTTGTGCCACTGTTCACTCCACCGCTATGTTGCCAATGGCCCTGCGCAGTCACCTTCTGCTCCCATCTGCCACTGTGACCTCTGTGAATTGATCTCTTGAGGTTCCACCAGCTCTCAGTGATTTCAGCTGAGCTCTCAATGGGGGAAACTCACTGCTAGTGCAGTCTGGGCTGTTGCTTACACAAAAACACTGTACCCACAGGAACACTGTCCCCACAACAGGACTAAGCACTTAGACCTGATTGTCAGTGATTTCAGCTGCAGTGGTCACTTAACAGAACAAAAGACTATCTATGGAGCCTAATCAGCTCTGTCTTTAAACAGTGGAGAGGGACAGGTCCCCACCCTCTCTCCTGATGCCTTCAAATAATCACAGACTAAGTACAGTTCTACTGCCCTTTACTCATACAATAAGAACAACATTTCATCTCCCCCCGCCCCCACATTCAAGTGGTTTGTAACCCAACCCCAGCCAAAATCTATCACTTGGACAACACAGCTCTGTTTGCTGGATGCCTAGGTGGATTAGGTGTGAATGTAAATATAATCTGGCCCTGAAGCCTTTCCCCGCAGCCCCAGCTCATCACTACCTGTCAGGGCAAGCTCATTTAGACTTTGCTTACAAATCATCATTTGAAATTATTAGGTTGGCCAACATCACCGAAATGAATGCACTGACATCATAAAAAACAACAGCTGTATAAGGAAGCAAGGAAGTTAGTCTATGTTCATACTTTTCAAATCTATTATACTTTTTCAGTTACACATATTTTATCATACACTGTATAAGCTTTTAAAGTGTGTATTAATGTTTCAGTTTAAATTCAGATTTCCAAACAGTCACTAACTAGCTCACAAAACTAGGGGGGGGTGTAGGGAAATCACTGCTGTGGTGTCTCAAATTACAGAGAACTATTTTTCTGGCCATTTTTCTAGTGGCTTCTCCCCTCCCCCAACCATGCTACATTGTAGTGAGCAGAAACAAACACCTTGTTCCTCCCTACCACATATCTGCGGCCACATAGTCTAGCATGCATCTTTTGCATAGCTGTGCTTTCAAAGGAATGAATGAGTCACAACAGACAGGAAATCCCAGTACAGTTCTCAGATTTTGAACATGTACATTCAGTAATCAAATAGACGGGAATATCTCTGAAATACCAAGCCTATTCTATTATGCAGCTTTAACCATATTGGGCAAAAAGTTCATATTGTATTTCATCCTTTTCACCTTGCCATTGACTTAAAACTGTAGTCCAGTGACCCTGCATTTGAAATAGCACCTTAACTGGTTCTTAGCTAAAATGGCAGTGACTGATTTCCAGTTTAAGTATTATTATTACTATTAGTAATAATCTAATAATATCTCACATTTTTTTAGATGGACCCAATCCAAAATTCCAGATCCAACATCCATGAAATATTGTAGGTCATTGAAATCTGAACACAGATCTAAATGTTACAAATTACTCCATCTTTATAACCAAAATTATGGATCCAAATTCCCACACACTTTGGGGAGTTTGCAATTCAGATATGGATTTGAAACCCATTTTTAATCTATCTTTTATCTTTCTTGATGGGCCTCAAAGTGCATTCAACACTGACTATATACAGGAATCATTTCACCCATACTGATGTGCAACTCTTTAGTTGTATACAGTAACCTTACACAATACTAGGGACAGGAAATGAAGAAGATTGTATCCAACTGAAACCCCAGAACAGGGTAAATACAACTTTCTTAACCAAAGCAGAAATAAATGAGAGGGAGTGACTCACACCTTCTGTTGCAAAACAGTGCCCTGGGATCTTTAATCAGGTCTGGTCATCACAATCTCAGGTTTATCGTTCAGTCGAGAGACTCAGCTGCAAGAGTCAGAAGCTTTTGCCCTACATTAGCATGCTAGTCTCACCCATTTACTTCACTCAAAAGAGTGACTGATAACTTCATAAGCTAACCTATTAGGTTTTTCCTTATTTGTAATTTGTATTTTCAAGTCCTTTAACTGGAAAAGGATTCCAGGTGATTTGTGGGAAAGCATTTATTTTTGTACACATATATAAGGGCCAAAATGTTGAATAAGAGTCTTCAGGATTGTGGGAGCAATTTGGCATGCACAATTAAATATGGGCACAAAACTGTAGGCAGAATTTCTTGTACTGATAGTTGCACCCATTTAGAACTGCTACTGGCAATTCTGGTTGCACCTGTGAATCAGGTCATTACAGATCTAAATGCAATTGCAACTGCAAATAAATATACAATGATCAAGGATACTCCAAATCTGCAACTGCAAAGAAGAAAGGTGAATATACAACAGAGTTACCATCTTCTGCAGATAACTGTTACTAAAAACTTCTCAATAATGGAAGGCACTCACATACTTTTTATCATACACTGCACATTTTTACCTTAGGTACCTTGGCACGTAGATATGAAACATCACTGTTACGACAATTCATGTAATACATGAAGATTATATTATAATTAGAATATAATCCACATTATAACATAATCCACATTAATTTTGCCCAATTCCCCTTTTATCAGTCTCAAACGAGGTATAGCAATCAAGTCACATGAAAGTTCACTTTTGTTTTTTCAGAGAGACCAGAAGGAAAAAAAAGGTCCTGGTGGTTTTTACTCCTGGATAAATGGTGAACAAAAGAGATGCCACTGGTCTTAAGGAGAACAGGAATCCTCCTGGGACTTGCTTGTAATAACTGGTAAGTGGTTCTTTTCTGACAAGAAAATTAAAATCCCAGAGGTTCTGATAAATTACTTCAGCAACTTCAGCCTCCAATTGGACCTGCAATACTGAAAAAATAGGCTGAGACCTGCCTAAAATCTAGATCTTAAACTTTTTAAGTCTTCTAACTTCACTGCAACTGTATACACAATAGCATCAGATCTGCAACTATACTGATCTTGTGCCCTGCACAACTGAAAACATAACAGAGGGGGAAACTGGCTCTATTTCCGACATACCTTGGAGCAGCCTCTGGCTTGATCTTCATAGAGCGGGGTGAATAACTGTTTTTATTTTATTTTATGTTTTTTGGTTTGCTGGCAGTTCAAAAATATTGTTTGGGATTGAACAAAACTTTGTGTTCAACCTGAAACAAATAGATTCATATCACTTCTGGGCAATTTTAACCTTTAAGTAAAAGCAAAGGGCTAGATTCACAGAATCGCTGGAGGAGGAAGTGGTGCCACCATTCCTCTTAACCTAATAGCCCAGTGTTTGAGGAACTCACCTGGGATATGGGAGATTCAGGCTTAGGTCCCTGCTCTAGGGCAGGGATTATGAACCTGGCTCTCTTCCTTCTCAGAAGCATGTTCTAACCACTGTGATATTGACTATTCTAGTCTAGGTCTTTCTCAAGCTCTTCTGTTGATGCTGTTCCACTTTGTAACAAAAAGCAAGAAAGAAAGACAGAAAGACTTCATAGTCGGGTGGTAGAGCACTCTTTTGGGAATGGAAGATTTGGATTCAAGTCTTTATGCCAATGAATAAACTATTTGTCCAAAAATATTTGCCCAGCTTTAGCTCTAAGTTCTTCCTAACTTCAACAGCCCCTAAAAGGGCCTTCCAGTAGCTGAGGATCTTTATAGTTAGGTATCAGTACACCAGCTTTGTGCCTTATCTGTGCTCCACAGTGGTGGAAAGAAGATGGGAAGATGGGATGGGAGCTATAGACTCCCTTTATAATGTGCAAAATGTTTGCATACTAACCTCCTAGAGAGGGGCCATTATGTACATATTTATCCTTGGTTTCTATATCAAAATGCTTCTCAGTTTATCACATTTTCCCATCAGTGATTTCTTTTCTTTTTGAATGTCTGGTCCAAACAGTTCAGATAAAACTATTTTAAAACTTATTAATTGTCAATGGGTATCTACTATACAAGACAGTTCATGACTGTGTAATCTTTGTGTAATACAATATGACACTTTTCTTCAGAGCTACTCTGATAATAAACCTGCTCTAAATGCAATTCCATGCTTTAACTTTAGACTTATCTCTTCAAAGCAGATGTCAGCTGTAATTCTTTCATTGTCCTTTAAAGAATCCGTCATATAATTTTATATGGCACTTGAACTATTTTCATGATTCATTTCGAGCTATGTAATTTTTCCATGAAGACATATAAATTTATTTACTTGTTTATTTATCTGGGTCTTTAGATCTAAAACATACTGCTCTGTTGTCTCTCCAAGTTTCTGAGAAATATGCATTTCATAAGCACAATTATTTTTAGGAACATTCTCTGATTCAGTTTGAACGTTGTGAAATAAATTAGTTAGAAAGCCCTCAGGATTAGTAAAATTGTTATTTCCAAAAAATATGCCATACCTCTGAAATTTGAATATCAGTTAGGTTAATTAAACTCCAGTCATCAGAATTCAGAGCAGGTGAGTCTTCTTAAATTTAGTTTAATAAAAATTATGGACTATATTTAGTCAGTGTAACCTAGAGCACGTCCCCTTTGTAAAGAGCAACAAGAAGAACCCATGTTCAGTGCCCAACAAATTGTATTGGTCCAACAAAACCCAGGACAAGGTTACATATCCATGTGTGCCATCTTCAGACACCCTATCTATTAACCATTTATATATATATCTGTAACACTGCCCCACACAAAGGCATGCTGTCAGCAGCGGGCATCAAATCTTGGACCTCTTGAGCTAAATGCATGAGCCAAAAGATGCATCTCTCTTAGCCAAGACTGTAGCAATCTCTAACTAGCTGAGCCACCATTAGAGGAGGACAGAGCGCCACTCCGAGGGGGCAGGGGTTGCATATGCAAATATAGAATACTTCCCAAACCACCTTGCTGTGCACTCAGAATGGAGATCTGGAGGATGACAGTAAACACCACTGACTAAAGAGAGGGGTTGGTCAATGTGACTGGGACTCAAACTGATTCAGTGTAGCCCATCCCCAGCCTCTACCAGCAAAAGTTCTGTGGGGCCATCTGCAAATTAAAGCTTTCTTTCCATGGAGAACCCAATGTAATGCCTGCCTGATTTTCATCCCCCAGGACTGTTTTGTTGAGTTTCCTCTAGAAAACAAAGCGATAGAGAAGGCCAAACAATCTGATATCTATATTCATTTAATAATATCTTTTTGAGGGAAACCAAAGAAAGCAAAGTCAAGTCATTACAATTGTCATTGTCATTTACTCTGGGACAAAATCCTGGCCCCTGCTCTCAGGGCGTAGGGAGTCTCAGAGTGGAACCATATGACTGTTGTGCTGGGGCAGGAAAAAATCTGGGAATCTGTCCAGCGGCTGTATGCTCTGCACTACAGATCCCAGCTCCATGGCATGCTGTCATGGAGGGAAAGCCAGAGGTCACTGAGATTGAGATAATGGTGGCAGATTCCTCTCTTCCCACTCCTGTGCAGAGAAAGCCAGCATCCATCCCATTACTTAGGCTGGATGTTTGGAGCAGGATTGAGGGGAGGGCTATGAATTCTGGTAATGTGTAAATAAAGTGATGAAACAGAGCAAATCTTGTAATTGTTAGAAGCATTAGGAGTGCAAGTGTTTAGCATTTAATGTTAGATTTTCTTAAAACTGATCCTATAAACGTTTTACATTTTTATTTCCTCTTCTCCACTTTTGATATTACGCCTTATCCTGTAATATATGTTTACTTTTGGGGTATGGAAAATAAAAATGCAAACATAAAAACTTCCAATCCTGTAGACAGAGCAAGAGAACATGACTATGCACATATTCAGAGATAACACTTGGTGATGCTTTTGAGTGCTTGGTTAATATTTACCCAGGGCATATGTAGTAATTAAACAATTGTAACTGCTTTCCTCCAAGACTTTTGGTATCAGAGCACAGAACACAGCCTCAGAGCTTTTCGAAGAGTTTAAAAAAAAGAGAGAGAGAGAGAAGAGCTCCTGTAAAAGCTTTCTCTTCAATTTTGGTTTCACTAGCTTTTGAAAATGGCAGGGGTGAGCAGCTGCATGAAATATTCCATGTTCATCTTCAACTTTTTGTTCTGGGTAAGTTGATGTTTAAGTTACTAATAGTAGCATGGGAATCAGAGCCCACCATATTCAGGGAATATAGCAGCAGCAGTTATAAAGGAAATTAGATATAAATAAAAAACGAGAGTATGATTGGAAATAGGTAGAGCAGAGGGGAGAGAGAATCCATTGAACTTCAGCTTATCAGCAACATTCGCTTAGTCTCTGGTTTTCTTTCATTTTCAATGCTAAGTAAATGCCTGTATTTTTTGTACATTTAAAATTAGAGATCTAGTTCTTGTGACGACATATTGCAAGTGCCCTCATTTTGAGGGACATCACTCATTATCGTCCAAAAGTTGTCTATGTTACATATGAACTATCTTGGTTTTACTGTTGTAAATTATTTACATCGGGGGGTTAGAATCATTTTATAGATGCATTTTTAAATCTTTTGCAGGAATAATGTTTGTATGTGTTGTGACAATGTTCCTCCTCTACCTTGGTGGGTCCTGCACTTATTGGCAGATTTTCTCACCTCAGTGATCTTCCCCACAGTCTGGGTCAACTCCTCCTGTGTCTGATCAGGAGTTGGGAGGTTTAGGGGGAACCCAGGCCCGCCCTCTACTCTGGGTTCCAGCCCAGGGCCCTGTGGATTGCAGCTGTCTATAGTGCCTCCTGTAATAGTGACAGCTACAACTCCCTGGGCTACTTCCCCATGGCCTCCTCCAGACACCTTCTTTATCCTCATCACAGGACCTTCCTGCTGGTGTCTGATAATGCTTGTACTCCTTAGTCCTCCAGCAGCACACCCTCTCACTCTCAGTTCTTTGGGCCTTTGCTCCCAGCTCCTCAAACGCACTTCTTCTCCTCTGGCTCCCCCAGCCTGACTGGAGTGATCTCCTTTTTAAACCCAGGTGCCTTGATTGGCCTGCCTTGATTGGCTGCAGGTGTTCTAATCAGCCTGTCTGCCATAACTGGTTCTAGCAGGTTCCTGATTAGTCTAGTGCAGCCCCTGCCCTGGTCACTCAGGGAACAGAAAACTACTCATCTAGTGACCAGTATATTTGCCCTCTACCAGATTCCTGTACCCCACTGGCCTGGGTCTGTCACAGTGTCTTATTTTGGCTCTGTCTTGCACCGAGTCTCTTACTTTGGCTCTGGCACACTGACAGGTTGCAATAGTGCGTATTAGGGGTAATTATATTGAAGTGGATGGAGTATGTGAGAGAGTAGAATCCAGGTCTGATGTAAAAGAAGAGCAACGTGAAGCCTTCTGAGTTTGGTTTGAAACAGATCTCCATACTTCTTGTGGCTTTACTTGTTTGCAGACCTGGAAGTTTTTGGAAGGTTTGAGTTCAAATAAAACCAGTCTTCTCATGGCTGAATCTTGTCAACTCTTAGGCAAGAGATGTGACAGGTTGACAAAGGGGATACTGAAACCAGAAGTGGAATTAGTAGCTACACCAAGGGACTTGCCTCAAGGGATCTTTCCCAGTGAAGAGAAGAGAAAACTCAAAAGAAACCACAAACAGTAGCTTCTGAAAGTTTTGTGGCTAGCCAGATAGAGTTTGCAAAAGCCTTTGATGCCTTGGGGACACAATAAATAAACTTCTAATGAGCCAGTTCTGGTTTGTGAACTCAGACCTAGCCCAGGCTGATTTTGAGTATGTTTAAAGTTTAAGCTGAACATAGATGTGACCTCAACAGCCATGTAGTCTGGTCCGCTGCACTCAAGGCAGGACTGTGTAATAACTAGACCATTCCTGACAGGTGTGTCTAATCTGTTTACATTCATTTGTTTACCTATTTACATTAATTTACCTATTTACAATTTGTCTAATCTGTTCATCTATTTACATTCATTCTTATGGGGAAATTGGATTCACTTAACATTGTTTCACTTAAAGTAGCATTTTTCAGGAACATAACTACAACTTTAAGCAAGGAGTTACTGTATGCAGTTGATTGTTCTTTCCTAAGTGGAGTACTTTGCATTTGTCCTTATTGAATTTCATCCTATTTACTTCAGAACATTTCTTCATTTTGTCCAGATCATTTTAAATTTTAATCCTATCCTCCAAAGCACTTGCAACCTCCCTCAGCTTGGTATTGTCTGCACACTCTGTAAGTGTACTCTCTATGCCATTATCTAAATCATTTACGAAGATGTTGAACAAAACTGGACCCAAGACCTGTCCCTGCAGGACCCCATATGCTCTTCCAGCTTTACTTTGAACAACTGATTACTCTGGAAATAGTTTTCCAGCCAGTTATGCATCCACCTTATAGTAGCTCCATCTAGGCTATATTTTCCTAGTTTGTTTATGAGGTCATGCTAGACAGCATCAAAAGCCTTACTGAAGTCAAGATATACCACATCTACTGCTTCCCTCCATCTGCAGGGCTTGTTATCCTGTCAAAGAGAGCTATTAAGTTGGTTTGACATGATTTGTTCTTGACAAATTCATGTTAACTGTTACTTATCACCTTATTATCTTCCAGGTGTTTGCAAACTGATTGCTTGATTATTTGTTCCATTATCTTTCTGGGTACTGAAGTTAAGATGACTAGTCTGTAATTCCCCAGGTTGTCCTTATTCCCATTTTTATAGATTTCATCAGGTCCTGCTAACTTGAAGACACCTAACTTGTCCAAGTAATTTTTAACTTGTTCTTTCCCTATTTCAGCCTCAGATCCTACCTCATTTTCACTAGCGTTTACTATGTTAGACATCCAATTGCTACTAATCTTTTTGGTGAAAACAGAAACAAAAACGTCATTTTGCATTTCTCCTATGTCCACATTCTGTGAAAGCACTCAGAATTCAGTAGAGAGAACAGTGGGTATTACTATAGCTTTTAGCCAGTGTTCCCCAAGCACACTAATCCCGGCACTGTCCAGAAGTGGCTGGAGCACTGGGTCTATTGACACTGGCAAAAATGCCAACAGTCCAACCAACTTGCAGTGCCCCCTGCTGTGGGATTGAAAAATCGAGCTTATAATAGGAAGCTAAGGTAGCATCAGCCTCAGAACAGCTATTGCCACTTGAGTACTTCTAGTATATTGAATTTCAACAAAATCAAGGCAGAGCTTTATTCAGGGCTCCTGTAAGGACATAGGACTGGAAGGGATCTCCTGGGTCATTGAGTCCAATCCCCTGCTATCACAGGCAAGCCTGTCATACAATCCCATTCATAAACTTATCAAGCTTCATCTTAAAACTAGTTAGGTTGTTTGCCTCCGCAACTCCTATTGGCTGTTCCAGAACCTCCTCTGAGGGTTAGAAACCTTCTGATATCCAGCCTATGCATCCATGCAAAGGAATAAGGGTATGTAAGTCTCCTTCTTGCTTCTTTACCCAGGCTGCCTACAATACATGAAGCAGTGCAGTGAAGAGTGCAATCTCCATGTGATTGCAACTTGCTCTCCTACCCATGTGGGTAGGGAGTGGGTGGAGCCCTAGTATTCTAGTCAGACATCACAGTCAGCACATCTGCATCAAGTGTAGGACTGGCACAGATTACTGCACTTGCCTTTGAAGGAAGGGGGTGGGGAACCAGGCACCAGACTGTGACTCTGTAAGACACAGTCTGGGCCCTGGTCTGCTCCTAAGGCAGTTCAGCTACATAGGTGGCCCTTGGTCAGGGCTTGTGGCAAAGCCACAATATAGCCTCAGTTATTTGCTTTTACTCATAGAACTGGTTGGAAATTTTCTGATGGCATGTTTTTCCATTCAAAAATGCTGATTTGCCAAAAATGAAACATTTTGTCAACATGTATTGATTTTGACAAAATTTCATTTGGAAAAAAAACAAAAAAACCAGAATGGAGCATTCCAGTAAGATTGAGACATTGTGTTTTGACCCTCTCAGAATGTAATGCTTCATTTTTTTAATTTTGAAACTACTTTTTGTTTCAGATTTTTTAAAAATTGGGTTTTATAGAAGAAACTCTGAATTGGAATGAAATATGCAGACTTTATCAGAGCAAAACATTTTGATTGACCTGAAACTATTTCTAAGTGTGTGGGGGTGAATTTCATAATTTTGCAGGAAACCGCAACAATTTTTGGTTCTCTTTTATTTTGGAAAGGAAACATTTTGAAATTGGAGTTTCCCACTAAGTGGAAAATCTAATTCTGGGCCATTATTCATTTTATTATTACTGATATATTTCTCTGGCAGTAATAAAGTCATTAATAATATTGTGGGTCAAATTTTGTTCATGAGTTTAGGCCAGGAGTCTGCAACCTCTGGCACGTGGCTCGCCAGGGTAAGCACCCTGGCAGGCTGTGCCAGTTTCTTTACATGCTGTGTTGGCCGGTTCGGCGGACCATGGCTCTCACTGGCCGCGGTTCACCGTTCCAGGCCAATGGGGGTGGCAGGAAGCAGCGTAGGCGAGGGATGTGCTAGCTGCAGATTCCTGCTGCCCCCATTGGCCTGGGATGGCGAATCACAGCGAGTGGGAGCCGCAGTCCACCGAATCTGCCAATGCGGCATGTAAACAAACTGGCCCGGCCCGCCAGAGTGCTTACCCTGGCGAGCCGCGTGCCAGAGGTTGCCGACCCCTGGTTTAGGCCAAATGGATTTTCTCACATGAGAAGTGCCACTGAAGTGAACGTGACTAAAGCCCATAATGTCTGGTACGTAGCCAAATATTTTACTCAGTGACATAGACCAATGCCTGAACATGGGGTCATATAATACCATCAGTTTTTAAGCCAAAGTCCCCATTAATTTCAATGGAAGTTCTAGTTAAAATTTGATAACATGAGATAGCAAATAATATCCTCTCTTTTTATTGTTTCCTCCTGTTCAGATATAAAAGCCTATAAACAGACTAAATACTAATGTACTTACAGGACTTTTACTTAGAAGCAGAAAAAATGTAGTGTTCAGGTTTGAGTATTGGCCATGTTCCACATTAAATAATCTGCTAAAGTCATTATGGGATCTGAGATTGAGTATTATACCAGCCCTTTTAGTGGGTGATGGTTTTTATTAAGGAAAATTGTCTAAAAATAATAAAAATAACAATTTTACTTCAGAATGTCCAGGAATGGTCACAATCTTACTGAGACGCCTATATCATCATCTCTCTCAAAAATTTAAAGGTCATCTTCTACCACGGTTACTTAAAGTGACCACTAACGGGATACGGCAAGGTAGCACTGAACTTGTGTAAGCGTGGCAGTCTGTCCTTAAATGATTCTTCTTTCTCCTCTCCCCACATCCCCTCCATTCTTTCAAGCCAGTACATTCTTTGGATCTGGTTCTCCTCTTTCACTAGTATAACTATCTTTATTTCAGTGGTTCTAATCTGAGTTTCATCAGAGTTAACGAGAGGAGAGTCGGGCCCTTTGCCTGCCTACTAATCCTTCATCTAGTCATTAAGGTCTTCTCTCGGGTGACCAGATGTCCTGATTTTATAGGGACAGTCCTGAATTTTGGGTCTTTTTCTTATATAGGCTCCTATTACCCCCACCCCCTGTCATGCTTTCAACTAGCTGGGCATGTCTCCAGTTGAGTCCAGTATACCCCTGCTTGATATGCAATGCTGATATTATTCTTGGAAATGAGGATCTGCACATGGTTGTTTGTAGTCAACCACTGTAGCTAATAAAAAACACGGGTTGGGTGGGTCACTCAGGGCCAAATCCTGAAATCCTTCTCAGATTTTACTCAGTCACCAGTCAGACTCCCAGGGACATAATTAAAAAAAAACAAACCCATGAAATCAGTTCAAGTTTACCTGAATAAAAAGTGAGGGAGGACTTCAATATTTGATACTTGATCATTAATATTAGGCCATATTGGGCCCACGGGAATGTACCTGTCCTGCATCCAGAACTATTTCTCACTTCCTACCAGTCTGTGGAGAGCTGTCTGCAGGGTTAGAACCCATTGGATTGGATCAAGTACTGGCTAAGCTAAGTGGAAAGAGTGGATGGGCTAAGGGGGGGCTGTGGAGGAATGCACACCATCCTTTCTCTGGTCCTGCAGTACTTATCTGGAAAAGGCAATGCGGCTTGGGAAGGCTGTAGGCAAAGGGAGTCCCTGGTACTGCAGTTTCATTAGGGAAACAGTGCCAGGGAACAAAAGGCTGCTGGGGGTAGGGGGTCTCCATGTGGATGGCCCTGATATGAGAAATGATCTTTTTTTACAACTCGGGTATACACTGTGTTCTCTAACTATTATAACATTGTACATTTATATACACCCTCATCCCATGGGATCACAAAGTGCCTCCCAAACCATACACATAAATAGCCACTGAACTGTAGGAACTTCTGGAATTGGAACATCAGGCAGCTGGTGCACAGCACACTGCACCACTCGGGTGAGTGAGGGAAATTCAACTGCCATTTATGAAGTTTTCCAGCTGTGAAGCTGTATCCTGAGCTGTAGGCTGTTGATCTTTCTTTCGCTTTGCTGTATAGATAATTTCAGTATTTCTGCAGGTGCCTGGTGCAGCTGGGGATGTTGTGTGTGTGTACAGGAAGGCAGTGTGACCTAATGGGCAGAAACTCAGCTCTGCTACTGAACTGCTGGGCAAACATGGCCAAAGAACTTCCCCGCTGTCTGCCTCAGTTTCCCCAACTGTAAAATGGGGATAATGGTACTGATCTCCTTCGTAAAGCGCTTTGAGTGCTAGTGATGGAAAGTGCTATAGATGAGAGTTAGATATTATTATTACTAATGTTTTGTCCCTGCAGATGTGTGGTTGCATTATTCTGGGGGTCTCAATCTGGATGCGTGTAAGCAAAGCTGCTCAGGAGGTAAATGTATTCTGTCCTACAAAAACACACTTTTTTTCAGCCTAAAATGATAAAGCACTGGGTCAGCTAATAAACACACATTCATTTTCTACAGTAATTTCCATGAGCTTACTAGCCTTTCCGGGAGGTGACTGGTGTGTGTGTAGTAACCAAATTATGATCTCTAACATTAAATAAGAGGGATCAGTCAGGTGGTCAGATGTAATGAATGGTACAATTGCAGAGGTATGTGTGCAGTGAGCTTTTCTTTATGGTACTACTACTATATATGTTTACAAAGCTGCTTAGATTTCTATTGTGTGACATGATCCTAATCTTGCTCCCGTTGAAGTCAAAGGGAATTAGGCCGTTGATTTCAATGTGGGAGAAAGATCAGTACTCACGTAACAAACAGTCCCCTCAAAAGTCAGTCCAAATTTTTTTAGAAAAAGAAGTAAGTATACTCAGGAACCTTTTTGAATTTTCCAGTGAATTTTCTGCTTTCGAGCCCTTCCTCAAAAGTGGGATGTCTAATCCCTGAGCAATTTTAGCCTTTACATATAAGCAAATATTTTCCTTATGTTTCCAGTGGAACTGATAAAATATGAGGCCTGATCCTGTAACCCTTTTTATTGCACGAGTAAGGATTTGCAGTACAGGGCCCTAAGGTAGCAAAATCAAGAAGTCCTTATGAAGTCCTTTCCTGCAGAAATCCTACTGGAGACGAGAGGAGAGGAAAACTGCCCAAGGTCTCCTTCACAAAGTTTATCTGGATCAGTCCATTGGATTTTCACCTACCCCCATCCCTCCTTATAAAATAATCAAGAAGTTCACCTACCATGGTCTAAGGTTCTTGAGGAATCTACCAGAGGCCAAGGCCATCTGTGTGGAGGCCCTTTGCTTCTTCAGTGGTTCTGGGCCCCCCTGCAACCTACTGTCAATGGTCCCTGACAGCAAAGTTCCATTGGAGTCACACTCTAACAGCAACTCTTCCCTCTGCCACTGCTCAGCAATCTATCTTAGTGGGAGGCTGGTTCAACAGCACAGAGGAGCTTAGCGGACTAGTATGCACTCAGAGCTTTTAAAATTTACTATATTGATGGGGATGGGGCGGGTGAAACATCCAGCTCCATACTCTTGAGAAACATAACTCTTTTCTTCAGTGCATGAATCTGGGCCAGAGAGAGATAAATGGGTTTGAGACTTTGTGAGTCATTTTTTCCTTAAAATGCTTCTTGACTGATTCCAGAAGTGAAAAAAAATGGCTATCCATGTTGGAAACAATTTCTCTGACTTCCAGGTTGATTTTATAGGGCTGATTAAAATGCCAAGACATCTGATTGCCAGTCTGTTGCCACACCATGAGCCAGGGCACTTTTCCCATCAATCAAGAACAATATGTCTTTGATCAACATTTTCACATTTGCAATTTAAAAGGAAAAAAAAAAGATGTTGGCGTCCTACCTCTAGTGGCTGGCTGTGTTACAGCCAGTCAATCTCAGAGTGAACTCCCACCTTTGCCAGAGTGTGGACATGAAAGAACACACTGTATATTTGTTATAGAGTCCCCTGGTACAATGAAATATGGCCATATTTTATATAAAGTCATTGGTGGTGGAGAAGTGGAGAGCTTTGAGCTTCTTTATTACGTAAGAGGATAGAAGAGAAGTTCCAGTCTCGAATCTTCCAATCTTCTACAGAGGCTGAAGTTGCCACACCTGTTTTATTGACTTTATACAGCACACTTCCCCAAATGGCTTTATATACCTGGGATACCTTAATCACAACTGTGCTCTGCAAGGCCACAAGTCAGGAAAGCATTTCTATTCAGGACAGTATTTAGGTATGTACCTAAGTGCTTTCCTGAATTGGATCCCTAGTTCTAAATAGCTGAATTGCTTCAATTGCTGTCTGCAGAATTAAGAGTTAGAGACCAAATCCTGAAGCCCGTACACATCATTTCCAGTCTTCACTCAGGCAAAGTTCCCATTCAAAGTCAATGTGCATTTTGTCTGACTATTTTACTGAGTAACAATTTCAGGATTTGGCTGTAGATGAATACAGTTCTCTAACAGTAAATAGGAGGTTTACTTCAGCTTGGAAAAGTAAAGCACACTGCATTTCTCATATTATACTAGTCTACATGCAGCTTTGCTGTTTCCATCAGAAGATATATGTGACAATTTCCAGACATTGTTACTAATCTTGGCAACAGTGAGGAAAATATTCTTTGAAGGTTTCTCTCAATTTTGGCCTACAGCCTTCTCATGCCCAATCAGAACTGAATAAATTGATATTTAATTATATTGAATTATAGGAATTGTTTGCTTAAATATCACTCACATCAAAATACAGACACCATCCCTTAGAGTAATACTGTGGAAACAGTTTAAAACATATAGAAGCCTTGAAAAAATGTATCTGACCTTGCCCTCTTGTGTATCCAGTACTATTCTGAATAATGCTCTCACAGGAAGTGCAATGGAGTAAGTGAATGCATTTCTGGGATTGTCATGAAGAACTTTTTTTTCCACAACACTAGATTAATAACAGAACTTTTCCAGGTAATCATTTTTTTCTACATATAGTAAAAACAAATATTTATTGGCTGAAAATAGAACAAATCATATTTAAGACAAAAGACCTTTGTTTATTCATTAAAGGTGAAATTCACTCCTGTACAGAGGGCCAGCACAAAGACAATGGACTGCTAATTGCTTCTTAAACTCTCAAAATAGGGCTGAAATGAGGCCTTAGGGGTGCCCTCTACTCATGAGAGAATGTCACCCTGATTGAGTAATCCATACATAACAGTTCTCTATCCTCAACTACAAAGTCACTCTCTTTCGGGGGCGGGGTGTGTGTGTGTGTGTGTGTGTGTGTGTGTGTGTGTGTGTGTGTGTGTGTGTGTGTGTGTGTGTGTGTGTGTGTGTGTGTGGAAAATGGGGAGGGAGAGGTAGATCAGGTTATCTAACAAATTTCTCTTCTTCTAGAAAGGATTTTCTTACAGCTGAGTTTTTGTTTCTCTCTCTACAGGATCTCAATTTAGATAGTAGCCTGTTTTCAGCTGTTGACCTGATGATAGCAGTGGGCTCCATCATTATGGTCCTTGGTTTCCTGGGGTGCTGTGGTGCAATGAAGGAAAGTCAGTGCATGCTGATTTTGGTAGGGTCACAGAAAGAAAAAATTTGCCTAAAATTTTCAAACTAAAGTTAGGGCTGGTGGAAAAGTTCCTTGCAAAGAGACTGGTTGTAATCTGGGGCAGTTCTGCTTGATCAAATGATTATTTGTATTAACTGTTTGAAACCATTCCACCCAGTGCATGGTGGGATGCTTCTCACTGTCTGACAAAGTCAACTTCCATAGGCAGGGTCTGGAGGGTTTCCAGAAATATTGGGCCATATTGTGGCTGCTTAGTGGCCTCCCATGATAGCAGTCCTTTCACTCTTGGAACTGGTAACTCCATCAAACCCCAGAAGAAGTTATCCCAAAGGATAGTTTACACAGAGCAGGGCTGTTGTGTGGGTATAGCTGCCAAGAGTCATGCATCTGGTGTGACACTCAAATTGTTTCAGCCCTATTGAGATGTCACTGGTTCTGACAGCTGTGGGAATGGGCCTGAAGCTGGTCCTGTCTGCCAGGGCACTGTGGGCACTCTGCCTCCCCTCGCCCTTCTCCCTCTTCTGGATCCCAGAGGGGAAGGAGCAGTTAGTAGCAACCATGTGGGAATAGAAGGTGAGGGGGGCCCAGTACTGGGTCCAGAAATCCCTTAGCCACCTCCCAGCTTTCTCCCCGACCAACTCCCACTCAGCTTCCCCCTGCCAATCTTCTCCCAGATTCCCACCACTGTCACTCCCCCCCCCAGTCACCTCAGATAACTCCCAGGTCACACCTGACTCCCCCTCACCCACAGCTTGTCTTACCCAGCACCAAGCCATCTACCTAGCATCCTTAACCACAGCTGTTAAGTACTATGAAGCTATGAAGCCGGGAGTGGAGAGAAGCACCAGTGCAAGTATACTCACCACAACTTGAAGATTGTGGGATTGGTTTGTCCAAATATGCAAATTAATGCATTACATTATTGGCATAAAATGTCACACATGGAGCTGCACAAAGCGTTTGTACTGGGGAAGGCAGCAATCTGTACCATGCCAATGGATAGAGCACAATATGCAGTTCCCATGTGACCTTTGCAGTCTTCAGATAGATTGTGCCTGCAGGAGACATAACAGCTCCCAATGCTCCTCCCGGAACAGTGAAACACCACATCATCCCTTACACTGGTCCAGGGCATTTGTGTACAGAAAAAGGGCAATTTTTGTCTCAAACTGAGTTAGGATGAATACGTTGATCAGCTCTAACCAGGATGTAAATTTACTCTACCAAAGTTTCCATTCATGTAAATAATAATTTGACATCAATCTGGAAGAAATGATCTTTTGCTGGTCAAAAGTATTAACTTTTTCCTTCTTTGTTTTCTTGCTAGTTTTTTATTGGACTGCTTTTGATCCTGATTCTTCAGGTCGTAGCAGGTATTTTGGGAGCAGTGTATAAGTCTCAGGTACTGTATGGTTCAATCACATTTACTGAATTCTTTGGAATATTTTACATACAGTATGAACTATTATAATATAATATCGCTTGGATTTCCAGATAGAAACAACGCTTAACAAGACTCTCTTAGAGGAGGCAAAGAAGTTGCAAACCGTCACTCAGGATTCTAAAGTATTTCAAGAGAACTTTCAGAAGTTTGAGAAAATGGTAATTGAAGGCAGGTTTTATCTGTCTCATCTGTTGCATCTGATGCAGAGTTAATCCTTGTTTCATCACTATACTGCTACAGAGTTGAGTATCACCCTTCTGAAAAAGCATAAATTGCCCTAAGTGCAGCTGAAAAACTGTACAGGGGGATTCTAGTCTCTTTCTGTGGCTTGGAGTTCTTTCCTGTGATGATTTTCCTGCAGCAATGTTTGTGTAAGAATTGGGGGTAGGAGTTTAGCATAGAGACAACCTGTATCTGTCGATAGTGGGGGAGGGAGCAGAGTGGGGGCAGAGGCTTCAGCAGATGCTACTGAGCATGTAAAGTCCATGTGAGCATGCTCAGTACAAGCCAAGCAGCAAATCTGGAGATACACATGACCCCACTTGCCCTGCCCCACATGTTGTCTCTGGTTTAGAATATTCACTGGATCCACCACTATGCAGTTCCCCATTCCCAGTCTCCCGTTCCGCCATAGGGTCCGAGCCACTGATTAGGGGCTTACATATGAGTCATCATTTAACTTTCTGAAAGTCTCTTTCTAGAGGAAGTTTGGTATCTCTGTCTTTATCCCATTGTCTTGTATTATCTAAGTACCTGCGTGTTGTCAGATCACTAAGCATTTTTGATACATGAGCGTGAAGAAAAGAGAACGTTTGGTACTTATCTCACTTCTTTTTTTAGGAATATCATATCTGTTTGTGTAGAAATTCCAACTTTGTTATATTCGTTTGTTTTCTCTCAGAACTACTGAGCTATATTTTAGAAGGTTTTATGGTTGACTCATTTACTACAACTATTTGAACTTCAAAGTTCCATGTAAAGTTTGTAAATCACTTAAGGACCATATACGTTTATAATGTCTGGATATTATGTATCTAAGAACCATACATTAAATTATCTGGTTCAAAGAACTTAAGTTTGAGCTATATAAACCAAATAACTTTGGTTCAAAGATTACAAACTCTGCCATGTGCCTTCAGATACTGTAAATTTCTTCATCCAAACACCCTTACTCAAGAAAATTTGAAGCACCCAGCAGTTCTTGTAAGTAATAGAAAGCCATGAATAAAAAGCTTTCAAGGTCTTGACATGCTGCCAAGAGAATTTACAAGGTCTGCAGATTCACTTGTTCCTTGAAAGGTCTCCAGCCCCTTCCTGAGGCCCATGTAAGCTCTGCACTCGTTATACCACTATGGAGCTTACAAGATCACAGATATTATCTATTGAGTTTAGAAGATCCAGAGGTATTGTCTCTCTTTTGCAGGGTTTGCATAGTCATTCTGTTGATTTTGTAAGCTTTGTTCTTACTGCTATGGAGAGTACAGGGTCTGCAGCCTATAACCAAATACAGACCATTATAGAGATACCTGAACCAAGCCTCTGAATTTGAGCATATCCAGTCTTTGATTCATAGATTCCAAAGCCAGAAGGGACCATTGTGATTATCAGGTCTCCTGTGTAATACAGGCCATAGAACTTCCCCAAAATAATCCCTAAAGCAATCTTGACTTAAAATTGTCAGTGATGAAGAATCCACCATGACCCTTGGTAAATTGTTCCAATGGTTCACCTTCACTGTCAGAAATATATATATATATTTCCAGTCTTAATTTGTCTAGCTTCAGCTTCCAGCCACTGGATCATGTTACACCTTTTTCTTCTAGACTGAGGAGTCCATTAGTAAATATTTGTTTCCCATATAGCTTCTTACAAAAGTTATTATGATCCTGGGATGCATAAACTAGGAATCTCAAGTAGAAAGGCAGAAATTATTTTACCTCTGTATTTGGAACTGGTGTGACCACTGCTAGAATACTGTGCTCAGTTCTTGTGCCCACAATTCAAGAAGAGTATTGATAAAGTGGAGATAGTTCAGAGAGGAACCACAAGAATGAATAATAGCTTAGAAAACACTCCTTATAGTGACAGACTCAGAGAGCTCAATCTATTTAGTTTAACAAAGAGAAGTTTAAGAGGTGACTTGATTACAGTCTAACAGTATCTTGGATTTGGATCCAGATCTAAAATTTGTCACTCTGAATAAAATGAAAGACTAAATTCCTAGATTCAAACACTGCTCAAAGTCAGGGAAAGTCAGACAAAGAACCAAACTTTGCATCTTGGAGCTGTCTCTACTGAGCATTCTGAAAACCTCATATAATGCTAGGTTTGTTGACTGCTGTGCCAGTGGACCTTATCTTCTCTGGAGAAAACACACCTGATTCACAGCTATGATTCTTGATTCACAGCAGTGGGGACATGAGCGATACAATTTGAACCCTCTGTGCTCAAATGGAGATTCATCCCTAGGCTAGATTGTGATTCTGTCACCACCTTCTATCTTTAAACTCTATCTTAGAATTTTTATTGGAATTTACCTGCGTAAGGATGCAGTAACTAATAAAAGACCTTAGAATTTGGCCAGTGCTGGGCATAAAATATAAATAACATTTTCATTTTCTTCTTCAAAATACTAAAGAAATTCTCAGTATAAAAAGTGCCTCACCTGCTCAAAGGCTTTGGTTACTCTCTATAGGTGAAGCACTTATCTGTAGCGTCTGTGTTAGTTTAGACTGGCAGTGATTGTTCAGTTTCTCATCTAAGTGATGCCTGAAATGTCTCAGTATTTTTCTCTACCTTCAGAGAAACTTCCTTTCCAACACAAACATGATACAGGAGGATGGAATTTAAAGTACTTTGTTTTAGCTAAAATGTTTTTATTTCTTCTAAATACTCAGTGAAAGAAGAAACTTGTAAAGGGGTCCTTTGTGAGCCAAGGAGCCTACTGGTTAGCACTTACTCGGTCATGCGGCAGTGGTAGGAGAGCCCAGGCCCACCCACTACACTGGGCTCTGACCCAGGGCCCTAGGAGCAGGGATGCTGGAACTAGGGGACCATGGGGCAAGGGCAAGGGGATCATGGCCTCCCAATTTTTAACATGGATATAGTTTGGAGGTTGCATTGCCCCCCCCCAAAACTGCAAGCCTTGGGCAGGCATGGAGCGGTGGCAGCAGGGGCTGAGCTTCCTGGTGCGGGGAGCTGATAAGGTGATCATCTCCCCTGCCACCAAGCACAGCCCCTACCGGAGGCACCAGCCTCTTCCCAGAGCGGATGGGGTCAAGGGGGTGCTCCCTTGCCAAGTGGCCCCACCCACTGCTCCTCCTCTTCCCCCTGAGGCCCTGCCCCCTGGCCAGGCCAGAACAGAGCTGGGTCATGATCAGAGCTGCCCAGGGAACCCAAGCTGCTGTGGGGAGCCCCAAACCTTTCAGCTGCCATGGGCAGAGTGCCTGAGGGGGCAGGGACATAGGCTGGGGGCTGCTTTCAGGCACCTTGACCACCACCCACAGCAGGTGGAGGGTCTGGGGCTTCTCACAGTAGCCTGGGCTCCCTGGGCAGCTCTTACCACAGCCTGGCTCCGGCTTCTGGCCTGGCCATGGAGTCGTGCCTCAGAGGGAAAGAGGAGAGCAGGATTGGGCCACACAGGAAGAGGAGGAAAGAGGGGAGGGGCTTGTGGCCTTCCCACTTATACTGAGGTTCTGGCTCTGTTGCCTAGGAGGGTCACCAGCATTGGGCCTCTGGGAGGGACCCTTCCTTGGGTCTCTTCCTAACACAGTTTCTTTCCCTCAGCTTCTGATCCCAGATAAGGGGAAAAGAAAAAGGAAACCAAAAATGACCAGCACCGGCTGGTCTGTGCATACAGCACTGTGCCTCTCCAGCCCCCTTTTTGCAGGAGCCTTCAGGGCAGATGTGCATTCTTCCTCAGCCTCCCCTTTCTGAGCTGGGTTGCTTCCTTTTCAACCCTGTCTCCAGTTGGAGCATGCTCTGCAGGATTGGAAGGGTGGGGCTACCTGCACCCAATCTAGTCCTTTAACCACTTCCGTCTCAGTGTGGGGTTTGTATACCCCATCACAGAGCTACGTATCACACACCATTTTACCAGTGTTAATTGAAATTTGATATCTTATTTAAAATAAATGATGATGGATCCAAGTGATGCTGGAATGACGATATAATGGGTTTATAGGAGAAAGCAAATGTTGTATAAAGACTTTATTAAGGAGGATTCAGAACAAAGAACGATAACGTTATGACAAGCTCTGCTAAACCTAACCCTCCCTTCCTTCCTCAGTCTGAGGTCTTCACTTTACAGGTCTCTAATGAAGCAATAACTCAGAGCTGGCAGACTCCTGTGTCAAGGGAGAGACCACGCCCAGCATTAAAAGCCTTTCTATTTAAGGGAAGTTCTTTATCTGGCTGCACTCCCCATTCGAACCAGCTATGGCAGCAACCTAGATATGCAATCTGTATAATCTTTTCAGCACTCAGAGAATGACAGATACTATTTTGCCATGACAAATGTGACCCAATGAGCACCACCAGTGAGATTAGATGCTTTGAAAGACGGCTGATGGCCATTGGTTCCAAGCTGAAGATATTTTGAAAGAAAGTTGTTACTCCAGCCTTTACTATTTTAAAATCAGCCATCAGTATGTAGTGGCAAATTTAGTCCTGGGATAAGGGAGCCTGTCAGGGACTATGTAAGTCATAAAGAAAAATGAGCATATCTTATGGAACATTCACTATGTGTTGCTTATTTGAAATATTTTCTCCCTTATTAGAAAGTCATGTAATGCTATATTTTATTGTAAAAGAGAGAGAAATAAAACAGGATAAAAAGAGAGGTTCTTTCTGTGGGTTTATGTCCAGGCTCATATCCATGCATGTCTAGCACCAAAAGGTGGAACATTCAAGATGTGTCTGATCTTGAAAGATGCCTCCTGAGAAGTGCAGAATGTTCAACTCCCATTTGCATAAGGGGACAGGCCATTCACTACAGAGCAGCTAGTGCTCAGAACCATTCATTCTTATTATGCCTGGGTGTGCATTGCCTGGTCCATATGAGCACATGACTTTAGGGGATGAGCTTAGAGACTCTTCTTCTGAACACTGCCAGGGATGCTAGGGGAATGGTAGCCAGACATTTAGACAGCTTGTGCTGCCAGCTCCTATTGCTCACCCAACCCACTGCTTATGATATCATAGACAGCCCCCAGGAGGGGTGAGGAGTCTCTCTGGAAAAAGTAGAGGTAGAGCCATAGTGGCTCTGTTTTTTAGTAAATGATTGTTTTATGATGTCCCATTCATGTCTACAAGATGAGTGGTTCCAGCTGCCCTTTAAAACAGAGAAGAGCTAAAACCAGAACTTTGTGATGCCCTGCCTCCACCCCTGCACTTTGATGGTTTGGATGAAATAGAACCTGAACCAAAACATATCCCTAGTCTCTCTGGCCCATGGCTAGGTTCATGGGATACCCATCCATTAAGGTAGTTATTTTTCTAGCTATCACATTTTTATATGCCTGTATTGTTTTTTTCCAGGTTGGCTTTTTTTCACGTTAAATACTTTGGCTATGTCTAACATACAAATATAAAATGCAGGGAAAAAGCATAACGCTGAAAACATCCAACGTTGTTACATGCTATGTCGTGACACATGCAGTCATTAATCCAAAACCATGTTACCAATTCTTTCTTATTGTATATTGGAAATCTGTTCTTCTTTATTTATTGACTACAATTCATCTGCAATTCTGATTATTGATAGAAGACACTGATACATGTACACAAAGGGCCTCTTAGATGTACAATGTCTTGGTAAGGTTTGCAAGCGTGAAACAGATTTATGTGACTTGTTTTCAGTCACCATTCTTCCTTTTCACCACTCCATTTCTCTTCTTTTACAGAATCAGTGCTGTGGTTTGGTGAAGGGATCTGAAGACTGGGGGAGCAATTTTAATTCTCCTTATGGTAATTTTAAGATCTGTGAGTGTGCAGAGAAAGACCAAAATACAGATCTCTGCATCTTTTATTCTAACAGATACATTTATAAAAAGGTAAGTACAATTTTTACATATTGCACTTTCCAAAAAGAGATTTAGAGCGAGGTTCTGTCTGCTTAGCATGGTCATTAAAGAGCCCCTGATACTTTTGAAAAGGAAAAGGGTGTGTCCTGTTTTCTTTAGTTAAATTTTCCTCTCCTCCAGCAGTTGTGAAGTGCAGAATGCTTGTTGGCTGCTGCCTACTCCCTCTGCCATGCCAGCCTTTCTACAGTGCCCTAAGGACCTCTGCAGCCTGTCTGGCTTCCCAGCTTGTGGTCACCAGTGAAGATTCTGAGCGACAGGAGGCCTTAGTGACCACTCCATATTGATATGGGGATTACTCACCTCCTCTCTCACCTCAGGCTCCGGATTCCACACAATAAGATAACTACATTGTCAGACATGTTTGCCCAGGATTTGACCCATAGCTGTTAAAGTACCTAAGAATATTTCAAGATAAAAGGCTTCAATGTAAGAGATTGTTAATCTCTTTTAAAAAGGTTCACGCTCAGTTATAGAATCCGCTGGAAGGAAATGCTGCATGTTTTCTGACAGCACACTTGAGGGGCCATTTCTCCCAGCTGTACCCCTTGGAAAAGCTTTCAGCATTTAATTATAACAGTAAGACAGGGTGCATGATGACAGGCAGCAAAGAGAGATTCAGACAAAAATTGGAGGGTGGGAGAAGGGAACTCAATTCATCTATTTCAAAATTTATCTGTCTCATTACATGGAAATTAGAACTCTGCAAATCCAGAGGGAAATAGTGAAAACATGCATAAAATATCTGCATTTTTAGAAAGTTAGTGGTACAACATGTCTGGTTTTGCCATTATCTACATCCATATCCAGCAGATTTCTATAAATATCAAATTTTGGGGCTAGATTTTTATAAATATTGAAGTTCATTGCCAGATTCTGCCACCCTTATTTATGCTGAGTACTAATTCATTCTTCGAGTCACTGAAGGAAAGCTGCTTGTGAATAAGGGTATATTCAGCAGGTGTGTAGGGTGGCAGAGTCAAGTCCTAACATTCAGAAATATGAAATGGTATGTTCCTCTTTGGCCAAAGTTCAGCCAGGGTCTAAATGGACCCAAAGGAGACAAGCATGAAAATATAGATGAATTATTGTGGGTGCAAGACAAATTCCCTATGCAAACCACCAAATTTTATGGGCAAGAGTGGATCTTGGCAGGATCCTTGTGAAACAAACCCACCATTTTGAGACTTGCTGCAATAGTGAGTCAGAGCTAAATTTAAAGCCTTTTTGAGCAAAAGATAAACATGTTTATCACTGGGGAGAAAACAGGGTGAAAGAAAGTCCATCCTCTTTGGGCAGGGAACAGTGGTGGTGGTGGAGGGACCATGTAGTTTTGTTGGCTCTGGGCCTCACTTGGTCTTCACCATGGTTTGGAAGAGCAGTTAGTCACCGACTTGAGCAAATGTAGTCATGATAAGAACAAGCATATGTACATTTATAAAAAAGTACAGAGAGACTCCAACTGGAATTCCAGATCTGAATTGCTCACTCCATCCCACTTCCAGCCTGAGCCCCTCGAACATCTGAGAAAGTTTGGATTTAAATGTGACTCCATGTCCAATCATCCTGCTCTGAGCCTGTAATAAACCTGACCTGGAACAACAAATGCAAATATCAGTGTAATGGTAAATTGACTCACTTCCAGACCCAAACTTCACAGCTTTGGCCCCTCTCTAATTAAAATGGATTAGACAGAGAAAATAAGAATAAATGATATTTTTACTTCATTTTACATGTGGCAGTATCACAAACCCTAGACACTGAAGCAGTGTCTTTATTCTGAAACTTTACCCTACGTGTATATTTGGATACTAGATTCATATTTGGGAAAACAAAGAGCAGATATTCCTCCCAGAGCACAGGATGGTTGCAGATGGACTCTTTGTCTTTGTAACAAACCAGAGCAAATTAGAACAGCTTCTCTTGCACATGGTGGATTACCTTTTTGGCCAGTGCTATCCCATACAGCCAATGATTTTAGAGGCTGTACTCCTAATGATCTTCTATTACTCATAATTAATCTTTTCTTTTCTTTCAGCCATGTAGCATTGTGATAATTGATTTCTTCAAACACCATATGGTCATACTCATGGGGATTGCATTTGGATTGGCATTTATTGAGGTATAAATCATTAAAATATTTATTGGATGACAAGCAGAGTGTTGCATTTGAAAGTATGCTGGGACTGGGATTAAAATACCTGGATTGCCCTACTATGAGGCAAGAGTGAATTGGCTTTAACCTCATCCCAAATTGTACCATCATTTAGTATTTAGGTATATTGCAGTAAGGCTCAAGACCTCAGGATCAGGACCCTACCGTGGTGGGTACTGTACAAACAGGTTGTACGACCCACTTCCTGCAAAGAATTTACAGCCTAAGGGCTAAATCGTAACTTTACAATTGGCCCTGAGCAAAAGCTGATACTTAGCTGCATAACCCCAGCAGCATACCGGGGAGAGTCACAGTCCTCTCCCTATTCCCCCCCTCTTGCTGGGAGAAGAATAGTTTACTTACTGTGCATCTGGCCAGTTACTGGCAGTTACTGGTTTCTAACCAAGACAGGAGTGAGGCTCTGGAACAGCCTCCCACTAGGGGTATGGAGGCAAACAAGATAGCTTTAAAATGGAGTCTGAATGGGATTATATGATAGGGTTGCCTGCAATAGCAAATAAGTGGACTTGATGAACCAGGAGGTTCCTTCCAGTCCTATGTATGCTGTCTGTCAGTGAAGTGGCAGAATGAGACATTCTCCTGCCACCCCTTCCTTTCCTACCCACTTGCTCACAGTGGGTGGATCTACAGAGTAGCCCCATCACAGTTTTTTGGGTTTTTTTTTTATATTTTTCTTTTCTCACTTTCATGTGTGTTTTTATTTTCTGGTTCTTGTCAGCAGCAGAAACAGAGGGGCCAAAAATACAAAAAGAGATGCTATTCTTGTTCTATTCCTCTATCTATTGGCTCAGCGAGATAGAGGAAATGGTAGAAATTTCACAAGAGAACCCATCCTTATGGGATTTCCAGCTAAGCTGGGAGTTGGTCTGAACTTTGGGATGCTCATCTGAACCAGACTGTCACCCTGAACCCTCTCAATTTCAGATATTACTACTTGCTGGAACCTGAAATTCAACCTTTTTTTAAAAATTGCTTTAATGGGCCCTGTTTTGAAGTCCACTGAAGTCAACAGACCTTCCAATGGGATTTGGATCAGGTCCAAAAAAAGTTATTGACCTTGTCTTTCTAAATACATTGATTTAAGAAAGCTTTGTATTGTCAAGAGTTCAGGCCAGTTACATTAATCTCAATTGTAACTAAATTGTAGTCCTCACATAATAGAGAGATTATGATGTGGAATTATTGTTCTGAGGACACAGTTCCCCCAAAGAGGAAATTTAAACAGGTAAAGAGCAGAATATACAATTGGAATGTTTGGGCTACTTATTTCAATTGTTTCTTCATTTACTGAACAATGACACAATACATTTTCTCTAAAGAAATGAGGGGGGAAAAGTGATGTTATCTAGTTAACCACCTGACTAATGTTAGGTTCTGTCTATGCCTAAGAAACAGGGGACTTAATTGCTTAGTCTCATTCCATTATTTTACATTTTTTGTATTACTTCTTTGTAGTCCCCCCCCCCCCGAAATTAGAGGCTTGAGGATGACAAAGAGCATTTTGCATGTGCTGAATCCATAATTCAGACTGAAAAGGTTTTTCAATTATAGCATTGCTTTGGCAGAGAATTATTCTCCCTGACCTAATAGTGGGCAGGAGCCCCAACCTAAAAAATCCATGTCCAGGAAAGTAATAGTAAGCAGGAAAGACTCAGTATGGCTGAAGTGCTTGATATGACTTGCAACTAACCTCTTACTTAACATTTCACATAAGGCTGTGTACTCACCATGCATAGCACACCTTTGTGTCAGTGTGCAATGCTGCCCGGGATCCTCGTTTCCAGCACTGCCTCCTGACCGTCTGCCTCGCACTGGCTCTTCCATGCCTCAGCCCTCCAGCCAAGTCACAAAAAGTTCAAATATCCTCCAGGGTAACCAAAAGGTTCAAATGAAAATCCAAATATCTGAATAATTCTTCTGTCCTCTTGGGCAACTGAAGTCTTCTGCGGTGTGTAGAAACCCTACCTCAGAGCTACTCAACCACAGGAGCCTACTCTGTGGGTTTGTCTCCATAGGAGAGTCTTCTCTTCTGTATGGTTTCTCCCTGGATCTTGTCCCCTTTCCAGGGCCTGCCCCCAACAGGGATCAGTTCTATCACTGTGCCTTTCCTCAGTCTACATGCCCGAACCCCTTCCCATAGAGAGTGGGAACTCCATACCTCCTCTCTTCTGGGCCTTCTCCACTCAGTTGTGTTTAATTAATCCTCTGCAGGATTAATGGGGGTCAATTACTTTTACTCCATTACATCCAGTTGGTATCACTAATTGCCCCTCCATGGCTAGAACAGGGGCAAGGGTGAGGGTAACTGCTAGGTCAGAAGCCAGCCAACAGTCTGCCACTGTTCTCCATTTGGGCTTTGTTTGTTGCTGCTGTCTCTCTTGATCATGAAAGGACTAAAAAACAAACAAACAAAAATCCAAGGGAAAGATCCATCGCTCCATTGATGTCACCAAATCTATGACATTTTATACCCGCTGAAGTTCTGCCATGACATGTCAAATGATAGCCATTAAAAGGGCATTTGCTTAACCACCCTCCACCCCAAAAAACAACCCACAACCAAACTCAACAAGTGCTTTTCCAAAGCTTCTCCTTGTCTCTTCTTTTTGCTTTCGGCATACTGAAACATTTACTCACTGTGATATTTGTATAAATTAGACCATAATCTCCTTGAATTGGGGATGTTGGACCAAAGACAACACAGGCACAAGTGAATATGCCTATGTGGTTTATACTAGCCACTAATGAATTTGTCTCCTTGTCTGGCTTTAGATCTGTATATTCTCTATGTTCTCCATTGTAAATTTCTTGAAAAAGTTAAACACTGTTGTTTAGTTGTTTCATAAATGACTATTTGGATCTTTCCTCTTTTTACTTAACACTCATATAGCGATAAATTAAGGGCATAAGGGATCATTATGGTCATCTAATTGGTTCTCAACCTATTTACACAACCTTCGTGTTATGTGAGCTGCATCAAATAGTATCTCTATGGCCCTGAGAATATCACATCGGCTGCAGCCCTGTGCTGACTGGGCTGCAAGCGGCCTACTGGCCGCAGGTTGAGAAGCATTGAATAATCTGACCTCCTGCATAATCTCAGCCACAGAATTTCACCCAGTAATTCCCGCAACAAAACTGCGCCTTAGTCAGATTTCATTTCAGTCAGCTAGTTCTTTAATAGATGCAACATTTCTGGCCTGATCAGACTATTGGTAAATTTAAAATATTTGTAATGTGACTATTTAGCACCCAAAATGATAGGGGTGTCTGAGTACATATGTATATAATGTGTGTGTATAGATATAATATAAAAGCTAGTGAAACACACAAAAGGTAAAATAGAAAAGATAAAAGATGTCAAAGAAACTAAAATCTTGGTATACTACAGAGTCTGAGAAGTTATTCCAGAGATTTAGAAAATAAAAATGAATAGCTGTATTGAAAAATCCCATGTCTGAAGAAGGGTCCCCCATCAACACGGGCCATCATCTTTTTTAAACAAAGTTTAAGTCTTCCATCTTCTCTGCAATCTTACCTATGGTACATGCTGATTTCATTAAAATCCCAATACCCTAGAGTCATGCTTCTAGTGAGAGTCATTGGAAAAAATCTACTCCACCACAGATTTAGTCTGCATGTAAATCCAAGACATTTGCAAACAAAATATTCTCACTGTGTATCAATTCTATGCAGGGATTTCCAGGACTGCCAAGTAATACCATAAATGTCTTTGTTTTCCAGATTGTTGGTTTGGGGTTTTCGATGAGCCTGTACTGTCAGATCCAGAGAAAATGAAACAATGGAAGAGTCAGAACTATGTCCTCAGACAAATCAAAACTTGTATAGATAGATACGTATTTGGCTTCCACATTTAAATAAATATATGCATGTCACAAGCAGCTGTTTTGATAAAAGCAGCAGCCCTGATGAATACAGATTCTTCGTGTAAAATGATCTCCTTAAAATTAATGAGATTAATGATGTGAATGTGGATTTTTATTTGCAATAAATGTCTTTACAACTTTGATGAGCTCATTTTGTGTGTAGATTTCTTTGAATGATGCTGAAATTTTTCATTTATCAGACAATGTGTCTTCACAGTGTTGCGCTAATCACAGCAGAGTACTCAGAAAAATCTGCAAGTGACATTGTAATGGTTTGCTGATGCTGAGAATCACACAATTCCAGGAAGTATTGCTTGTGGGGCAGTGTTTCTTTTATAACTACTATCACAGGTCAATTTGACACCAAGTAAGGTATTATGGAGAAAGTTTTGTCATTTTGGGGATTCTCAATTTTTTCTCAAATAGGAAGTATATATCTCCTTAAGGATGTTTAAATTAGCACCTTGGCATGTAACATGGACATTGAGGAGTCTCAGGGCTGCTTTCCTAAATGAGAAGTTGGATTTAGGGACAAGCATTTTCCAAGTCTGCATAAAGGGTGATATCCTGGTGCCTATTGAAATCAATGGCAAAACTTGCATTGACTTCAGGTGGCCAGGATTTCATTTACAGTGTCTAAGCAAGGCAGCTAGTTCTGCAGAAGCAGGTTGGCAAGAGAAAAATGGGAAAAGATACATTCATTCAGACTGAACACATTAGGTGAATATACTTGGCATTAAGTGCCAGTTTTATAAGGTTATTTAGGTACTTAGAGATGCTGATAGGCACCTGGTGGGATTCTAAAAAGCACCTTGAAATTAATGGGAGTGCTAGAGATTGGGCCATAGGCAGTCTGGCCTGCTGGTTAAAGAGAGAGTTTGGCCTATCGGTTAGAGCTGGGTCCAGGGTGAGCAGAGTCCAGGAACAAGCCCAGGGTCAGGGCTGGAGGGACAGAAGCTAAATGCCAGAGCTGAGAGCAATCAGAGTCGTGGGTCATCAGCTCTGGAGAGGCAGGAACTGAAGGGGAACCAGAACTGATGCAGGTTAGGAGCAGGGACTGGAAATCTGCTGCTACAGGGATTAGAATGGTACAATAGATATTGAGCAGCAAGGAAGCTTCAGCTGCTGCTGTGCTTAAAGCCAGCCTGCTGCCCTTCCTACCCGTCAGATGATGCAATCAACCAGGTAATGTACTGCAGACCAGCTACACTTGTTGGATTGCCAGGAGACTGACTCTGCTGCAGCCCTCATCCTAACAGTATCCCCCCGCTAGAGGCCTTGGGGCTTGTTTTCTTTGAGTAGATGTAGTGAAAAGTGAGCAGGAGGTCAAAGTTATGGATGTGTTCTATGGGTTCCCACGAGCATTCATCAGGGCCGTATCCCTTTCAGTCAATTAAGTATTGGCTCCTTCCCTGTAGTCAGCGAGAGTCCAGAATTTGCTGAACCACATATTCTTCCTGACCCTGAATGGTTATTGGCAGAGGCAGGGGAGTGGTGCCGTGTGGGAAGATATTTTTGGTATGTGACTTTAACTTTAACAGGGAGATCTGGAATATGGGATGGACCTTAAGAGATTCTGATAACTGTAGCCTGAAGGTTACTACATTAATCCTTTCTGTAATCTGAAAGGCCCCTATGTACTGGTGGTCCAGCTTTGCAGAAGGGTGAGTAGATCTAAGGTTCTGGGTGGGCAGCCAGACTGTATCCCTTACCGAGAAGCTAGGGGCTGGGCAACGATGCTGATCAGCATATCATTTGTATGTTGCCTTAGCTTCTTCTAACCAGAGTTTAAACTCTTGGTGTATCTGATGGATGCAAGTGATTAGGTCAGCAACAGTGGTCATTGGAGACATGATGGGGAACTTGGGGTGAAAGCAAAGATGGAATCCATAATTAGCAAAAAAAGAGGTGTGTTGGATGGAGATGTATGTGGCATTATTGTAGGCAAATTCTGTGGGAGGTAAGCGACAGCCGATCATCCTGATGGTAATTAAGAAAGCTGCATAGATCCAGCTCCAGAAACTGACTGACTTGTTTTGTCTGACTATTGGTGTTTAGGTGGTAAGTGGTCAAGGAACAGGTGTTGATTCCCAGAGGGCACAGGAAATTACCACCAGAAACGGGACATGAACTGGGATACCTAGTCAGACTCTATGCTTGTTGGTAACCCCTGGAGGCAAATCTACATGATTGGAGATTCTTTACTGAGAAGAATAGACAGGCCTGTAACTAGACCTGATTGGGAGAACAGAAGAGTGTGCTGTCTGCCAGGGGCTAAGATACAGGATGTGGACCTGAATCCATTGATTGTCCTTCATGTGGGAACGAATGATACAGCTAGTTACTCGCTGGACTGTATCAAGGAGGACTATGCCAGACTGGGGAAGACGCTCAAAGAAATCGAGGCTCAGGTGATCTTCAGTGGGATTCTGCCGGTTCCTAGAGCAGGGCGACGAAGGAGTGACAAGATTATGGCGATCAACAGATGGCTCAGGCATTGGTGTTATAAGGAGGGCTTTGGGATGTACGGTCATTGGGAAGCATTTACGGATAGACAACTGTTCGCTCAGGATGGACTTCATCTAAGTAAGGAGGGAAATAGGATTCTAGGATGGAGGCTTGCCGACCTCATCAAGAGAGCTTTAAACTAGGAAGTTGGGGGAGATGGTTGGGAGATGTTCAGGAGATCTCCACACCGGAATATAACCTGGAGAGGGAAGTAAACAAAGTGAGAGGGGATACCCTTGCGGACCAAAGAATTGATCCAAGGAGGAATAGTGGAGTAGGAACCAGATTAACGGGTGATGCTGGTGGTAGAAGGTCTGTGCACGACGGGGGAAAGAATGTCACTGACGCCAAACACCAAAAATTAAAATGTCTGTACACTAATGCGAGGAGCCTAGGTAACAAGATGGAGGAACTGGAGCTACTGGTGCAGGAAGTGAAACCGGATATTATAGGGATAACAGAAACCTGGTGGAATAGTACTCATGACTGGAGTACAGGTATTGAAGGCTATGTGCTGTTTAGAAAAGACAGGAAGAAAGGCAAAGGTGGTGGAGTAGCCTTGTACATCAATGATGAGATTAACTGTAATGAAATAAGAAGCGATGGAATGGATAAAACAGAGTCTGTCTGGGCAAAAATCACACTGGGTAAAAAAGCAACTAGAGCTTCCCCTGAGATAGTGCTTGGGGTGTGCTATAGACCACCGGGATCTGATTTGGATATGGATAGAGACCTCTTTAATGTCTTTAATGAAGTAAACACAAAGGGGAAATGTGTGATTATGGGAGACTTCAACTTCCCGGATATAGACTGGAGGACGAGTGCTTGCAAGAATAATAGGGGGCAGATTTTTCTGGATGTAATAGCGGATGGATTTCTTCATCAAGTAGTTGAAGTACCTACAAGAGGGGATGCCATTTTAGATTTGGTTTTGGTGAGCAGTGAGGACCTCGTAGAAGAAATGGTGGTAGGGGACAGCCTTGGTTCTAGTGATCATGAGCTAATTCAGTTCAAACTAGATGGAAGGATAAACAAATGTAGATCTGGGATTAGGGTTTTTGACTTCTCGAGGGCTAACTTTAAAGAGTTAAGGAAATTAGTTAGGGAAGTGGATTGGACGGAGGAACTTGTGGATTTAAATGCGGAGGAGGCCTGGAATTACTTTAAGTCGCAGCTGCGGAAATTGTCGGAAGCCTGCATCCCAAGAAAGGGGAAAAAAAACATGGGCAGGAGTTGTAGGCCAAGCTGGATGAGCAAGCAACTCAGAGAAGGGATTAGGAAAAAGCAGAAAGCTTACAGGGAGTGGAAGAAAGGCAGGATTAGCAAGGGAAGCTACCTTGGTGAGGTCAGAACATGTAGGGATAAAGTGAGGAAGGCTAAAAGCCGCATTGAACTGGACCTTGCAAAGGGAATCAAAACCAATAGTAAAAGGTTCTACAGCCACATAAATAAGAAGAAAACAAAGAAAGAAGAAAGTGGGGCCGCTATACTCTGAGGATGGAATGGAGGTTAAGGATAACCTAGGCATGGCCCAATATCTAAATAAGTACTTTGCCTCAGTTTTTAATAAGACTAGTGAGGAGTTTAGCGATGATGGAGGGATGATAAACGGGAATGTGGATATGGAGGTGGATATTACCGCAACTGAGGTAGAGGCCAAACTTGAACAGCTTAATGGGACAAAATCGGAGGGCCCGGACAATCTCCATCCGAGGATATTAAAGGAACTGGCACGTGAAATTGCGAGCCCGTTAGCGAGAATTTTTAAGCAATCGATAAACTCGGGGGTTGTGCTGTACGACTGGAGAATTGCTAACTTAGTTCCTATTTTTAAGAAAGGGAATAAAAGTGATCCGGGTAATTATAGGCCTGTTAGCTTGACGTCTGTAGTATGTAAGGTCTTGGAAAAAATTTTAAGAGAGAAAGTAGTTAAGGACATAGAGGTCAATGGTAATTGGGACGAATTGCAACATGGATTTACTAAAGGTAGATCGTGCCAAACCAATTTGATCTCCTTCTTTGAGAAGGTGACGGATTACTTAGAAAAAGGAAATGCGGTAGATCTAATTTACCTCGATTTCAGTAAGGCGTTTGACACGGTTCCACATGGGGAACTGTTAGTTAAATTGGAAAAGATGGGGATGAATATGAAAGTTGTAAGGTGGATAAGGAACTGGTTAAAGGGGAGACTCCAGCAGGTCATATTGAAGGGTGAACTGTCAGGCTGGAAGGAGGTTACTAGTGGAGTCCCTCAAGGATTGGTTTTGGGACCGATCTTATTTAACCTTTTTATTACTGACCTTGGCACAAAGAGCGGGAATGTGCTAATAAAGTTTGCGGATGACACAAAGCTGGGGGGTATTGCTAACACGGAGAAGGACAGGGATACTATTCAGGAAGATCTGGACCACCTTGTAAACTGGAGTAATAGTAATAGGATGAAATACAATAGTGAAAAGTGCAAGGTCATGCACTTAGGGATTAATAATAAGAATTTTAGATATACGTTGGGGACGCATTATTTGGAAGCAACAGAGGAGGAGAAGGACCTTGGGGTATTGGTTGATAGCAGGATGACTATGAGCCGCCAATGTGATACGGCTGTCAAAAAAGCAAACGCGATTTTAGGATGCATCAGGCGAGGTATTTCCAGCAAGGATAAGGAGGTGTTAGTACCATTATATAAGGCGCTGGTGAGACCCCATCTGGAATATTATGTGCAGTTCTGGTGTCCCATGTTCAAGAAGGATGAATTCAAACTGGAACAGGTCCAGAGACGGGCTACTAGGATGATCCGAGGAATGGAAAACCTGCCTTATGAAAGGAGACTCAAAGAGCTTGGCTTGTTTAGCCTGGCCAAAAGAAGGCTGCGGGGGGATATGCTTGCTCTATATAAATATATCAGGGGGGTTAACGTTAGGAAGGGAGAGGAATTATTTAAGTTTAGTACTAATGTAGGCACGAGGACGAATGGGTACAAACTGGATATTAGGAAGTTTAGCCTTGAAATTAGACTAAGGTTTCTAACCATTAGGGGAGTGAAGTTCTGGAACAGCCTTCCGAGGGAAGTAGTGGGGGCAAAAGACTTATCTGGCTTTAAGACTAAGCTTGATAAGTATATGGAGGGGATGTTATGATAGGATAGTTTAATTTGGGCAATTGATCTTGGATTATCACCAGATAAGTCTGCTCAGTGGTCTGCGGGGAGATGTTGGATGGGATGGGAACTGAGTTACTGCAGAGAATTCCTTCTTGGGTGCTGGCTGGTGAGTCTTGCCCACATGCTCAGGGTTTAGCTGATTGCCATATTTGGGGTCGGGAAGGAATTTTCCTCCAGGGCAGATTGGCAAGGGTCCTGGAGGTTTTTTGCCTTCCCCTACAGCGTGGGGCATGGGTCGCTTGCTGGTGGATTCTCTGCAGCTTGAGGTCTTCAAACCAATTTTGAGGATTTCAATAACTCAGTCCTGGGTTAGGGGTTGTTATAAAAGTGGATGGGTAGGGTTCTGTGGCCTGCCTTGTGCAGGAGGTCAGACTAGATGATCATATTGGTTCCTTCTGACCTATGAGTCTATGAGTCTATAAAAGATGTTTTCTTCAAAAGGGCAGGCTTGTCTCTTGGGTGATGGGAAGGCCTCAACATGGTATAAATGCACCATTTTAGTAAGAAGGTCCACTACAACTAGAATCATGGTGTGTCCTTGGGAGGATGGCAGTTCCATGATAAAGTCCATGGCTGGGATGGGGTGGGCAAGGGCTAGAGGGGACTCAGTGGTATCATATGTGTTGGGGAGGTCTTTGTCCAGAAATAGAGATTGCGGGATCTCACATAAGCTGCTATGGAAGCGCACAGGGCTGGCCACCAGAAGTCCCTAGACATCAGGTCCTGGGTCTTGAATCATGCAAAGTAGCCTGCCAGAGGAGGATCATGGCAGATAGTCATAGGATTTGGAGCCTGGTTGTGCCCTCAGGCATGTAGATGATCCCCCTGCAATAGAGGATTCCATCATGGAGTGTGAACACCAGGTTCGAATGAACATTGGTATCTTCTAGGGCCCAATGGATTTTAATCATGAATGGATCATTGGGCAGCAGAGACTAGATGGATGGTTATGGACTGTGGTACCAGCAATAAAATTCAAAGGTTTCTGGTTCATGCACAGGATTTCCATACCAGGCTCACAATACTTGTCCTTTTGGGATAACGTATTCACATTCCCATTCCTTATTCTCGGGTGGCAGTGATCACAAAATTGAAGTGTGTAAAGGAGATCAATGGGCCTTCCACTGGTTCAAATGCTGGGCTGTCTTCAGGAGTTCCAGGTTTTTGTGACTGGTAAGAACTTGGACTGGGAATTTAGCACCTTCCAGGAGATGCTGCCACTCCTCAAAAGTCACTCTAATGGCCAATAACTCTTTGTCTAAAATGTCATAATTCTGTTCTAGTGGGATAAGTTTGCACAAATAGAAGGCAAATGGGTGAAGGTGACCATCGGAGTCAGCCAAATGGGAGAGGATTGCTTCCAGCAAAATGTTTGAAGCATCTTCCCCAACTGCAGATGGTCTGGCTGGGTCTGAGTCGATCAATATGGTGGATGACATGAATGTGATAAAATGCATTCTGTGCTTCTGGAGACTAGACAAACAAGGCTGTCTTCTGTAGGATGGCAGTGTTTGGGGCAACCATACTGGAGAGCCCCTTGATAAATCACCCGTAGAAGATGGCAAAGCCCAGAAAGCATTGTATTGAATGAATGTCTTTTGGCGCTGCCCAATCTGTGATGGCTGCTACTTCACATGGGTCCATAGCCAGTCCCTTAGGGGAGATGACTGTGATGGTACCTCCTATAAGGCTTTATGGAAATATGCTTAGAATATGTTTTATGCTATATATGCCATGTAACATATCTACATAAAGATTATGATCTACTGAATGTATTAATCCTATTTGTATGCATGCATCATTTTTGTATTTGAAGTTATGAATGTTATGAATGTTGGCTGTATACTGGCTTGATTTCTAAATAAACTTATTAGAGCATTTGGTCAGTTCCTGGAGAAAGGAATGTTGAAATCAAGTACCTAATCAAGAAACACTTAAAGGACAATGGATCTTGGAATTCTCCAATCCACATAAGAAGTCTACTTGAGGACATTCAAGGTAGCATGTAAACAATGGATGCTACCTGTAAAAACTGTGAGTCATGCCTGGACATGTGACTTACCCACGTGACTCTTAAACTCCATCTTGGAGCTGGACTTTGCATAGGAGTGAGGAGGGGGGTCTCCACCCACAAGAGAAAATCTATTTAAACCCCTGGGAGACACCTCCATTTTGGCTTCAGCTGGCTAAAGAGACAGCCTCTCCACACACACCCCCCACAGGATACCTGAAAGAAACTGGAACAAAGGACAGTGTGCAAGGGGGTGAGTGATTGCAGGACCCAGGCCACAAGGAGATTAGTCTATAAAAGGGAGCATTCTGGAACTGGTGAGGATCTTATCTGTATTCAGTTTGATTAGACATAGATTTGTGCATTTTATTATTTTGCTTGGTGACTTACTTTGTTCTGTCTGTTACTACTTGGAACCACTTAAATCCTACTTTCTGTATTTAATAAAATCACTTTTTACTTATTAATTAACTCGGAGTATGTAATAATACCTGGGAGACAAACAACTGTGCTTGTCTCTCTATCAGTGTTATTGGGGGCGAACAATTTATGAATTTTCCCTGTATAAGCTTTATACAGGGTAAAATGGATTTATTTGGGTTTAGACCCCATTGGGAGTTGGACACCTGAGTGTTAAAGACAGGAACACTTCTGTTAGCTGCTTTCAGGTAGTTTTGGGGCAAGTAATTCAGACCTGGGTCTTTGTTGGAGCAGATGGGAGTATCTGGCTCAGCAAGACAGGGTGCTGAGGCCTGGAGCTGGCAAGGAAGGCAGGGGCAGAAGTAGTCTTGGCACATCAGGTGGCAGTTCCCAAGAGGGGTTCTGTGAGCCAACCCATCATAATGACATAGCCAAGAAAATCCACTGTGTCCTAGGCTGAACTGGCATTTCTCTGACTTGGCATACAAGTAGTTCATGTGACGTCTTTCCAAGATGCTGCATGGGATCTATAACCTGGTACATGTGTGAGAGGGAGACCCTTCCACACTCAGTTTGGCCACTTCAAATACATCTTTATGTCAGTCAGCCTGTGCAATGCCCCATGGACCTTCCAGCATTTTATTAATGGCATCTTCCAGGACCTGCTGGATCAGTTCATCATTATTTGTTTTTGGAGAATCAGGTACATCATGACCAGACAGCAAATGTGAAAAATCAGGACGGGGGTGGGAGGGTAATAGGAGCCTATATAAGAAAAAGACCCAAAAATTGGGACTGTTCTTATAAGATCAGGACATCTGGTCATCTTATGCTTCATACATGAGTCTTGAGGAAGTGGCAATCGGAGGCGTGTCAGATGCTGGTTTGAGATTGCTGCTTTCCTGACACTGGCATGAGGGAGCCAAGAATTTATAAAGGAGGGAGCAGACTGGTCCAGCACAGGTTCCTTTATCAAGGCTGTGGCCTGATGGCTTCCTTACCCAAAGACCATCCTAGCCTTTGCCGGACATAATGCTGTGAAGTGTCCAGGTCCCCAACAATATAAGCACAGCACTGATGCCTAGCTTCTGTGGTTTTCTGCTTCTGGTAGATGCAAGCTGACCTGCTCATATTGCCTGGGTTCCAGGTCCTTAAGTGTTCTGTAGAGGTGAAGAGTCACAGTCCAGGGTGTTGGCAGGTTTCAGAGTGCTGAGCCATGCTCATGGCACTGCTCAGTCAGGGGGTGTCAATTTGAATGAACAAATCAATTAGGTCATCCAGATTAGATGGAGATTCAGCTTGCACCAACTCCTCTTTAGTGTCTTCATTGAATTCTAGCTGGATAAGGTGACACTGTGCCACCTTGTTCCATTCAGTGTCCACAGACAGAAGGGGGAATTTGGCAGTGTATTTGGCCAGAGTTCGATATCCCTGTCATAGTACGTGAAGTGTGGTCTTGACAGTTCAGGCTCAGTGAGGGTCAGCAAAGATCACAGACATTGCTCAAATAGACTCCTCGAACTGGCCTAGGAGGCGGCTAGCCTGTTCCAAGAGGGGAGATGCCCAAGCCAAGGCTTTTCCAGTCAATAAATTAACAATAAGCCCAACCTGAGCCTGGTCAGTAGGGAACTAGTGGGGACATAACAAGAACAGGAGCTAGCACTGGTTCAGGAAACCTCTGACTGTTTTATTTTGGTCTAGGAAATCAGTGCTCCAGCCCACAACACCATTAGAGATAATTCATTCTTTTATAGTCCTTGCCACATGTTGTATCCTATACAGATAAAATATAGTTTGCTGATGTATGAAAATAACTACAAGCCACATGCAAAATAACATAGGTATCAATCTCAGCAAGAGGACAGTCTTATGGATACATTCTTAAGTCTTTGAAATGATTAGTTGCTGCATGTCAGTAGTTAAAGATAAATCAGACACACTTGACAGATTTTGTATAGTAACTTGGTGGCCAGCTCAAGCTGAGGCCCTGGACATAAGTGAAGTTAGGGCCAAGTACATGTTCACTTTTTCCATACTAGCCTGCTCTTGATCATACTTATCAGCACTTTCGAAGCACTGTCTTCTGCAGTTTGAAAAACAAACTTTCAAGTGCATAGACATTTTGATATTCCCAGGGAACCATTCTTGCAACGAAATAAGAATACACCCTTTAGACTCTTTGGATGAAATTCTTGCCCAATTGAAGTCAATTGTTGACTTAATGGGGCCAGGATTTCACCCTTGGAGACAAGAGTAATGGTAACACTGTGTTCAGGGCTAAGGTGAACATCTTCTACTGATTCATGGGAGCTGGCCAACATTCCTTTCAGGTTATGATGAATATTTACTCATATAATTCATCTGTTGTGATTATATGTTGCTATGATTCTTAATTGGGATGAATCCCCAGATAGCTTTCAATGGATTATCCATCTGTAGACAAAATGTTATTGTGATCATCTTTAAAGGCTTGCCAGTTGCCTTTGACCTAAATACTACTACTTCAGTATTTGTAGCGCTCCTTATAGTATAAATGGGGATGGCTGCAGATATTACTAGGCAGTATCATCTATTTATCTAAGGTGAAACTAGCCAGACATTAAGTGTGACCACTGTAGCATAAGAGAAACAAATAGATCATAGAATCATAGACTATCAGGGTTGGAAGGGACCTCAGGATGTCATCTAGTCCAAACCTCTGCTAAAAACAGGACCAGTCCCCAACTAAATCATCCCAGCCAGGGCTTTGTCAAACCTGACCTTAAAAACCTCTAAGGAAAGAGATTCCACCACCTCCCTAGGTAACCCATTCCAGTGCTTCACCACCTTCCTAGTGAAAAAGTTTATCCTAATATCCAACTTAAACCTCTCCCATTGCAACTTGAGACCATTATTCCTTGTTCTGTCATCTGCTACCACTGAGAACAGTCTAGATCCATCCTCTTTGGAACCTCCTTTCAGGTAGTTGAAAGCAGCTATCAAATTCCCCTTCATTATTCTCTTCTGCAGACTAAATAATCCCAGTTCCCTCAGCCTTTCCTCTTAAATCATGTGTTCCAGCCCCCTAATCATTTTCATTGCTCTCCACTGGATTCTTTCAGTATATGACTGAAGGCACTGACGTCAACAGTAATAGAAAGGTAAGTGAGACAAGGTAAGTGAGACAAGGTCATTTTTTAGAGAGACAAGGTGGGTGAGGTAATATCTTTTATGTTATGTCACCCACAATGTCTCCCTCATATCCTGGGACCAACATGGCTACAACACTACAAAAGACCTGTATATAATACCCCACATGGGGACTCATTAATCCCAGAGTTTGAGGCAAATGTCCCTTTTGCCCAGTATTAATTCAGCCCATTAATATAGATGCACCTCTGACTAAACAGGCTGCTTTGCTTACACTGTCCAAGCTGCAACGTCCCTGGCAGAGCCATGATGTTGTACCAGAGATTTCAGCATCAGCAAAGCAACTCATTTAAATTTCTGCATTAGCAATTAACTCAGTTTTTAAAGCAACCAGAGGCCAATTGCTGAGACCACATCCGCTGCTTAATCTTAATGTCTGGAATATCTGAAAATGGAATTTGACAGTAAACCCTCTATGGAACAATAAATGGATGTGTTCTTTTGAACAGCAATTACCGGTATATTCAAGGTCATGGTGAACTCTTATGTTGCTCAATAGAGTCAAACAGACAGAGGAAAGGTATGAGGCCAAGAACTGAGCCCTTTGGAATAGCAGAAAACATACCTGCAAGTCATATTTTTTCAGTTTATAAGGAAAGGAATGGTAAGAGGAAAGACAACAAATCCCTGCCTTTGCCAAGGGAAGGAAGTCACAATGAATAGCCATGTCTGTTTAATATAAACTGGTCATTTATCATATCAAAGCCAAAAGAAATATCTAATTGCCACAAACAGTCTGACTCATACTCAACATCATATGTCCAAAGCATAATTTGTTTCACTAGTTAAAGGGATTCTTGCAGAATATACTGTTCTCATAAGGGATTAACATTTTTTGGGGGGAAATGCCAAACAAAAAAAAGAAAAGGTTTAAGTTTATGGTAAAATCCGACACAGAAAAGCCTCATCAGGAATGTTATAAACACGCAAAGGATAATTGATATGTCCATGATTGGAAAGCCAATCAACTGGCAAGAAAGAATGTAACAACAACACGACATAAATGCTGACTGTGGAAAAGAAAGGAAAGAAAAATCGGGCAACCAAAAAAGGTCAAGTCCGTTAAAAAAAAAAAAGTCAAGATATGGAGACCACATCCTCAGCCTTGCCAGCGCTCATCTCAGTGTGCAGAAAAGTGGGCTTTAAGCCACTTTCTGTTTCTGCGGTCCCTAGAGATGTTTGGCACCAGTTCAACCCGCAGCCCGAAGGCTGTCCCAGATTCCACTGGCAGCTGGGGATCACAGCAGCACTCCAGTCTTACCCCAACATCACTCTTACACCAGGAGCTGAGAGGAAGGGGGTTATAGAGTCAGCTGTGCCAACTGTACACCATGCCCAGAGATACCAGGGGAATCCCCAGGTAGCTGGAACCACTGGGTTTCCAGCTGGAAGGGGGACTGAGGATCTGGAACCACTATTTAAAAATGGGATTGAATGAGGAAGCAGACTTTATTTTTAAATTAATATGGAGGATTAGCAGTTTCTGAAATGGGATTGAAACCACAAAATTAAAAGTCAGATCCTTGGCTCTGCTTAGGTCCCTTCACGCCACTATACCTATCCTAAATGTGCAGCCAAGGATTTTCTGGCATAGAGGAAAACTCAGCTGATATAAAGCTAGTGTAGGCTGGATTTCAAACATTCCCAAAGGCTTGGGGCTGTTTAAATTTGAGGTTTTGGTTCAACCAGTTCTAGAGAAAGTTCCTAATCCAGTTAGGGATTCAGATTTGAAACCTTCCCCTTCAAAAGTTCAGATTCAGAAATCCACCTTGGATCAATTTCTACCAGGAAGTGACAGTGATATGTGGAACTGGGGAAGTGTTCAATCCAGACTCAGTTCAAGATCTGACTGAAGGTTTGGATCCCTTCTGATTTTATCCAAGGCAGTTCAATTATAAACCAATGGCCTGGGAGGTTTTTCCATCAATACCAGAATCCGGAATTCCAATCCTCTTTCACTGAAGAGCTCTGGGTTTTGTGCAGTGTTTTTTCATTTACCAGCTTTTTGTTCTTTATTGAGATCTCTTTGTGCAGCTGAGAGATGACTATAAGTTTGATTTTGGCAAGCATCCTTTCCTCCTTTTGATTTCTTTGGGACTTGGAGGCACTCAGAGATTTGCAGGATTGAATCTTCCTTCCATTTGCTCTTGGAAATTGTATACGAAGGGGAAAATCATGTCCCCAGATCCTGGTGCAGACCTCTTCCTCTGGCACAGAATGGAGACTCAGCCTCCTCCACAAAAGTAGCCTCTGCTCACTTTCCCAGGAGTGTGAAGGCCTTTTGACTCCTCCAAAATCTATGCAAGGAGGAGCAGGGAGTGAGCAGGGTGGAATAGGAGGGAAGAGGTGACACTTGGGTGGGGGGAAGGGATGTATATTTTCCCAACCACAGCTGCCTGGAGGTCACCTGGAGAAGGTAATAACAACCTGTAAAGCATATTTCACCTCGGTGCTCCAGGTTCTTCACCCATGCTAATAAATGAAACCTTCCCACACCTACATGAGGTAGGGAAGGATTGTTAGATCCTTTTGTCAGATGTGGAAACTGAAGTTAAAAGAGGTAATTAACCTACTAGCCCAAGGTTTTGCAGGAAATCAGCAGCAAAGCCAGGAACAGAACCCAGGAGGCTGAATCCTGGACCCAGTGACTTCAATGGAGCCAGGATTTCAATCGACAGTTCTGCTGCTCAGGACCCTGTTTAATTAATTAAGTAACTTAATAAACTAACTCTTTCTCTCTCTCCTCCCCCATCCACCCCTTTTAATATATTTCCACACTTCCTTTCCAGGAAGTAAATCTCAAACTTAAATCTCATGATTTCATGATGTATAGTAAGGCTAATTATCGAAGTGATTTTCAAAGAATGCCATTAAAGGAGTGCATCTAAATCATCATTGATTGTTAATATATATAATAGTTTAACAGGTTTTCTATTTAATAAGTGTAATAGTTTCCATTATCCATAGGCTTGTTCACTCTGTGGTTGTCTGGGGCCTGGTACCTGAATGGTTTGTCAGCTAAGAGAGATCCTGGCTGAAACTGTAAATATTGACTTTAGTGTTTCACTGTGTTTTCTTGGCAAAGGTTTTCCATGCATCATACTCCTTTACTGTAAGATAGGTGTTTCTAACAGTCCCTGTTTCATTATAATCATGAATTGCAGCATGGGCTAAATTCTGAAACAAAGCCATCAACATTTGACTTATTGGCATGAATTTCTCCATTCCTAAAGCTAAGATAAGTCCAGGAAAAAAAATTCTTCTGTAGACTTAATTCTACAGTTGAATAAACAATGTATTGAATGTATTGAATGAACATCACTTTTTGTCCTATTTGCGAATTCTCTGCAAGCAGTTTGCTGTTTGTTATTTTAAAATATTTGTCAAATAGTTTCTTTAGCTAATTCTTGGTCATAAGATGCTAATTCTTGGTCTGAAGATTGTTTGCTAGTGGTTTGTTATGTGTAGTGAAGATCTGAAATTTGTGCTGTTTTGACTGTTCATCTGCGTCACATTGTTTATTTCTGCTCCCAGACTGGATTAGGTTTCTCATGCACATGCCTTTGTTTACAAGTTCATTTTTCTGTCAGTATTCTGTAGCATCTGCTTAAATTTCACTGTTTCTATAAATGTATCTGCCAGGAGACTCATTCACTAAAATAGTCACAAAAAGTGATTATAAAAGCAGAGCACATATCAGTGAAGCACAACTTACACTCTCCTATCAAATAGGAAATGAATTGCAACCACTTTCCCCGCCACTGAAATGAGGAGCTGTTTAGATACCATGTTGATATGTGTCTTTGATATACCATAGACAGACAGACAAAGAGATTGATGGATTAGATCAGACAACAACACTTCAGAATAGGGAGTGAATATGAATGTCATATCTAATTGCATTTACAAGGGCAAGAAAGTAAGTTATTTGAACTGGAATGTGTCCAGGCAGCAAGACAGAGGGTTTAAGACCCAATCTGATGGGAAGTGTTATGGGCCTTGCATGTTGCACAAGGATTTGAATGTTTGTCCGCTGAAACGAGAGATTGCAAATGGTTTCACATTGACAATTACAGTACAACAGTGTGCACCGTTTAGGAAATGAGAGCTGTACTATGGTGGTTACATTTTAATCGTTTTGAAATATATCCCTCAGTCAAGGGGTATTTCCCATGTTAAAGACAGGAAATTTTCTCTTGGATATAGACCTTTTTAAGTGTGACCCCCATACAGAGTGTTCAGATATATTATTTCTGACACGTTTAGTACAATGGCACAAATTATCACAGTGCATCACCTGCTCCTCATGCTTTACTGCAGTGTTCACCTCTCATTCCACACATGGAACTCCTGCTGATGCTTGCGGGAGGTTAGCCACCACTGTCCTTGTTTGCACTCGGTGCAATGTCTCAGCCAGTGAGACAAATGAGACCTACAAATAGACATACAGAGGCTTACATTTGTTAAATTGCTGCAACATAAGTTGTTAAATGTATATTTGAAATACAACATATCAGAAAAACCTTTACTCATAACTTTAATATAGTGCATATGCTATACAGATATGCAGAGGAGTTACAAAATTGTGGACAAAAGATTTCACAAGCACTTTCTCAGAGTCAAAATTGGCTCTTTTTCAACTGTTCTTGAAAGACCAGTTTTTGGATGGAAGTTGATTTTAATGATTGCTTTAGCTGTAATAACCACAACAATGTTATGGGAAGGAAACGCTTGCCATGGTTTTCATGCTGGCATGGAGAACTTTGTGATCAGGTGGAATGTATTTTATATTTTCCAGGAGGGATGTTTGACTTGTTTTTGGTCATATGGCAGCCATTCATGGGTTTTAAAACAATAGGTGATATAAGCTTTCTAAGATTATAAATCTGCTGTTTTCATTTATTTTTTAGTCAATGATGAATATTGCTGTAACTTACACCGGAAAATAATTGTTCTCAAGAGCCAATGGCCATGTAGGCAGAAACCAAAAGTATTTATAGAGCATTTTAACCAAAATAGAATTTTAAGCACTTTCTCAAGATGTTCAAACTACCACAGTGAAAGTTTGTTAGATCTTTCACTAGCGAAAATGGTTCATGTTCTATACTATGCGAGTATTGATTTCACAAATGTGTTAGTGCATCGAATATTATAGTACATTTTGCTGGATATTGTTAAATAGCTTCTTTGTTCCATTCTGGGCTTCAGTCAAGCCACACACATTTATACTAGATGAGAATCTGACCTCTGATATCCAGAAGGGAATTTTTCTCCTTCTGTCTATTAACTCTTCTTCGTCTTCTTCTAGCCTTTAACTCTTTATATGGGTCATCTCATTGAGTCCTTCTTCTCCATTCTAGTCTGTCTTGAAGCAGTCCCTTGGAAACTCCACAACTAATCAGATCTTTTTGTATGACCTACAAACCATTCACCTCGTTATGACTCTTACAACGCTTCTCTTACCCTTGACTTATAAGTTTACCTCCCTCTTTCCTATATATCCTTCCAATCTTCTTTTCACATGAACAAACCATCTAAGACTGCCTCAACCTTTTTCTGATTGGTACCATCTTCATTTAATGTGTTCTGAACATGGCCCAAACTTGTAACTCCAGTCATCCATCTTAACATTTTCATTTCCACTGTATTCAAGATCTGCTCCTATTGCTTCCTCAGTGCCCTAAATTTGAGCCATACCAAAGCACAGGCCTGATTACAGTCTTATAGATCCTTACAGTTTGATAGGCATTCTCCTATCACAAATCACACCATTCACTTCTTTCCATTTAGTTCACACCTTCCTGTTCTGGTTATAAATTCATCACTGAGTTCACTTAGGTGCTTGAACGTCTGAACTGACCTTCTGTTTATGAAGCACCTGGATTTTTCAATCAGCCAGTCAGTCTATTTGTTCTTGTTATGTGGTATCTCATGCGGAGCGAAGAAAATTCACACAGTCAACACAGCTGCAAACAAGTCAGGAATCTCCTTTATTCTTTTCTACTACCCCCTTATATAGTTAAGTATGGTTACATAAGAACCAATCATGCGGGCTAACATCATACATGCTAGCAATCTAATTGGACAAAAAGAAAAATCACGCGCTTACCATGCCTCTAATCACGCGATTGGCCAACCACAACAACGCAATCCCTGACCACACAAAGAACGATCTACAGCCTATTCCCCTCTCTTCTCCTGAACCAATCGCTCTGTGTGAGACACAGAAAACAAGCGGCTCGGACCAGCCCCCCCAGCCATAGCCACAGGACTCCAGCTGAGGAGGCAACGGGCACTCAAGTGTGGCAGCTGCCGCCCACCTCTGCCTGCAGAGCGCCCCGCGCAGAGACCCACACATACCCGAGACCAGAGCGGGAGCGGCGCCGAGCCCGGCCGCCTGGGCTCCCCGCGCTGCCCGGCTGGGGCCCCAGCAGCGCCCGGCGTCCAAGCGCATGAGAGGGAGCGAGGAGCGGGGGCCGCGGCCCGAGCCGCTCGCCTCCTCTCCCGGACGGCGGCAGCAGAGAGACTGGCCCGGGGGGAAGCAAGGGGGCAGCGAGGAGGCGGCGGCTCCACGCGAAGAGCCTGGACACAACCCCGGTCCAGCGCCGCACCCCATCCACCTAGATCAGTGTAGGGAGGATAAGTCCCCACATTGTTATAAAGGGATCATTGTGTAGAAAAGTTAGAGGAAATCTGAAAAGTTAACTTGTCCTGGCAACAAAACTATTGTGCCAAATTCTGCTTAGTTACACCAAAGTAAATCCAGAGCACGTCTCCTTCCATAAGAGATACTCTAGATTTACAGTGTACTGTTAATAAGAAAACAATTCGTTCCCCAAGGTGCATGGTTTAAAAATTGGCATTCATAGCAAATAAGGGTATTTACCTTAAATAGTTCCATAAAATGGAACAAACAGAGTTTTAAAAAATCATGTGTAATTTACATGGATTTTAGTATCGATTCTTTGCCTTTATTTGGGATGACTGCAGAGATTTACAGTTGTTGCATGTCACTAGGACTGCATTTCTTTGCTTAGAAGCTCTGTGTGAGGTAAAAGCTGTGTTTATGACTTCGTAATTAAAATGAAGGCGTGGATCTGCAAAAGATAAAGGGCTGTGACAGTGAACTCTGTGAACAGGGGACAGGAAGCCGCAACCATGAGAGTTCCTAATGAACTTTTGAGAGCCAGAAGCACCCAGAACTTGATAAATTCCAAGAAGTGAAGAAAGATACAGTACTTATGGCCCTGTCAGGGAGTCAGCTGCATTAGGGGCAACACACTGGACACAGCTGATCCTAATAGGGGCCGCCTGATTGATTGTACTTCCTGTTTCTTGGAGGGGCAGAGCTAGCTACTCTTTGATCCAGCAACAGCCAGCACTTGCTGGCTGCTCAATGCATTCGCTGCACACAACTGCCCCCACTCCCGTCTTGTGCCTACTTCAGCCCCTCCCCATCTCCATCCTTGACACCCCAGGCTCTGACCCCTAGCTCTACTTCCTGATCAAATCTCTGGCTCATCCACTTACTTTGGCATTTGGCTTCTTACCCCTGGTTCTGACCATTAGCTCTGCTCTCAGTGGCGCCCCCAGTTGTCCCATGGGTCTGATCGTTGATTACAGCTCAGCTCTGCTTTAACCTCCAGGCCTGGCTACTGCCATGGCTCTGGCCATTAGGCCTAACTGCCCACATCTTACTTATGTCCTTAACAGGCCCTGATTCAACAGTGTACTTAAACACGTGCCTAGTTTTAGCCACATAAGAAGCCCCATAGACTTCATTAGGATTGCTCATATACATAAAAGTGAAGCATATTCTTAAGAATTTGTAAAATTGGGGCATATGTTAAGCAGCAACTCCTAAGATGCAGCTTTTTTGTGGCAAGTAGTATTATAGTATATGTGGAGCAAAAATGAAGTAGATCCCGTGCATGGAAACAGGATTTTATAATCTCTTACTAATTTGTTATTTTGATTTTTCCATATATTTTTACAGTCGTTAGGGAACAAAGTTAAAATTTGACATTAAAAGCCAGGTGGGGTGATAGTGGGCGATGTAAGATTACAGAAGAGCAAGGAACTAGTTAGATCTCTTAACTCTTCAGTTCAAGACTTTTTAAAAAAACACCTGGTTAAAAGGTGTTGAGTTTTTGTAAAGAACGTCATTTTGAGGGGTGTTAGCTGGACTCCATAGAAATACTTTTAACATTTATGCTTTTTTAACAAAGTTTTGTTTGGAAATGTATCTGCTTTTCTAATAAGTGCTTAAAAGTTTAAATTGGTTGGAATATAAGGTACATAGTGATGGCAGTGGGGTGGGGTGGAGGTGCAGGCATGGTCTGATGGAGCTTGTGACTATGTACATCCCTATAGAAGTAATTGGACACAGTTCTTCAGATGGTTCTGTATCATGGTACTGTACAATGGTATAATTTCTTTTGCATCTGATTTAGACTAGGATGTTACTGGCCATGAATACTATAAATGAGAAATAAATATATTTAAGAACAGCGATCTGTAATGAGTCATCGCTGAGCCTGATGATTACTCTTTGAGCCTGCTTACCTGAGGCCTTGGCCTCAGTCAACCAAGGCTTATCTAATCCACAGGTGAAGGTCTAACCAGGTGACTGTAAGGCCAGGGGTATAGGCTTCCAATGAGAGTAGCCATGCCAGTTTCTGACATGGCCCCGGTAAAGATCTCTGAGGCAAGTCCCTATTAACTTCATGCCATTCTTTGGAACAGGCATTCACTGGCATTCTATCAAGTAAAAACCTCTCTTCAACTCACAGTAAGATATTGGGCCAGATCCTCAGCTAGTTTAAATCCACATAGCTCCTTGATATTGACATAGTTCCACTGAGATCAATGGAGCTATTGTCAGATCACACCAGCTGAGAAGCTGGCTCATTGGCTTTTACCTCTTAGTTACTGATTTGCCAGACAAGTCTGTTAGGAAGGAAACTGTCCGCAATTTAATTTGTTTCCAAAATTTAATGCAGATTTTTTTTCCCACGTAGCTTTGCACATCCTTAATTTTGCTTTCATGAAAGATGGCTGTTTTTCACAAAATGCTTGTAAAGCTGTGATTGTTCATAATTTTAAGGCATAGTCCCAGTTTTTTCAATAACAGGCCCATTTCCTTAAAAAAAAATTACACAAGTCACTTTTCTTTTGTTTAGTTCATCATGTAATGGGGAGAAACTTGAAGTCCAAGTAGTTTTGCACTTTATTAAGAACATTTCACATACTTCTGCTTTAAACATCTTACCTAAATATTTTTGAAAATCCAAGAGAATCATGTCATCTAGGCACTTTGGTTACAGTTTGAAAGAATTTTTCTAATGGGTTAGAAAGGCATGTTCCTTTTTCTTTTCAGAAGTTACATTAATAAGTGGCATGGCTTAAATTTACAAAATTCAAAGTTTATCCCTATTGACTAACAGTTTACAATATTATGTTACATTGTTTTAGAACCTCAGAACGGCAGCTGATCTTACATATCACGTAAACTATGATGCTCCTACATGACAATGCAATTATAAGGATCATCACTTTTCAGTATGTACAGCATTAAACCCACTCTACCTCCATAGTTTTGGGAGCTGAGATTTAGAAATTAGTATATTTCTGTCTGGAATGGTTGAGTTTCTTGCCTATCTTGTTTACTGCATACCTCTGCCATTCTCAGTGTTCCATTTTTATTAAATGACATGCTAAATAGTTGATTGTATGCTGCTGGTCAGAAGAATATTCTGATTATATTTAACACATTAGGCCTGCACAAGCATGTTGTCACAGGGTGGGATGGCCCCGCTAAGTGAACTGAGCAAAGTCTCACCTGTGATTAGCTAGCTGCTTCCTAGGGGGGTGAGGTACAAGCCCAACAAGCAGCTCAGTTGATGGGAGACTTGCAGAAGACATTGGGTTGGAAAAAGGATCTAAAGGTTGAAGGCATTGGCTGAGGATTTGGGCTGTGTAGGCAGCAACAGAGAGACTCTGAGGCAGAGGTTTTAAGAGGAGCCAGAGGACATGGTTGACCTGTTATGATTGATACTGAACTGTGTTAGTATTTGTGATAAATGAAGGGGCGGGGGTAGATACCTTTTATGGACAGCCAGCCAGCCAGCTAGCTAGCTATACAATCCCTGTTCGTAGCTGTTCTCTACTTGCTTTACCTGTAAAGGGTTAAAAAATCTGACTGCATGCATAGGTAAAGGGAAATGAGTGGGAACCTGGCCAAAAGAGCCAATGGGAAGGCTGGAACTTTTAAAAATTGAAACAAGACTCCCATTTGTCTGTCTATGGTTGTTCTCCTGGAGAGGAGACATAGAGCAGCTATGCTGTAAGAAGCTTTGAGCCAGGCATGAAAAATCATCAAATCATACCTAGAAACTACTCATTTAAAACCTCAGATATATAAGTAGACCAGGAAATGTCTAGGAAGATGCAATTAGGTTTATCTCTTATTTCTTTATGCCTTGTGGACCCCTCTGTGTTAACCCCAGCTACTTTTGTTTTGCTTGTAACCTTTTAAGCTGGACCTCAAGAAAGTTATTTTGATGCTTAATCCTTATAAGTGGTTCTTTTTAAAATCTAGCAATAGTCTGAGTTTTTAGATTTATTTTCTTTCTTTTAGTTTTTAATAAAATGTACCTTTTTTAAGAACAAGATTGGATTTTTGTGTCCTAAGAGGTTTGTACACATGTTTTTAATTAGCTGCTCGCAACAGCTGATTTTCTTTGTTTTCTTTCTCAGCTCTTCCCCGGAGGCTGGTGAAGGGGCTTGAGGGTACCCCACAGGAAGGAATTCCCAAGTGCTCTTTCCTGGGTTCTCAAAGGAGGGTTTTTCTGCACTTGGATGGTGGCAGCATCTACCCATCCAAGGTAAGAGAAAAGCTGTAACCTTGGGAGTTTAATACCAGCATGGAATGGCTGGTATTAATTTTTAGAATCCTTGTGGGCCCCACTTCTGCACTCAAAGTGCCAGAGTGAGGAATCAGCCTTGACAGTGTTTGAACAATAAATGCATCCCAGAGAAAAGGGAAAAAAATACTGAGGCTGGTGTGGGAGTTGGCCTGCTGGCTTCCATGAGAGTGGGGAAACTGAGGCAGAGGCAGGGTCTGATGTCAAGATTGGGGTGATCCTGTTACACATCCCCATTCAATGCCACTGTACAAGAGTTCGCTGGGGCTCGACCCTCTCCAGGGCAGTGGGAGCCACACCCCGTTGGTTCTGAGGAATTGGCCCGGCCATGGGGGTCTCTCCTCAGTAGCCCTTGCTGTAGCCGGCTGAACTGCAGTTAGCCCAGCCCAGGCTCAGGGTGGGGCAACACTGCAAAGTCTGGGTTCGGGCCCTCAGTCAGGGCTGAGCAGTAACAATAGTTAAGCCCGGCCCTAGGTCAGGGTGGGGCAACAAATGCTGAGTCAGGGTGCTCAGGCCCTCTGGCAGGGCTGAGCAGTGACAACAGGCTCCGGCCTCCACAGGCCAGGGAAGGGAGTGTCTGCCACCCAGGAGTTGGGTGGCATGGGGGACACAGGCCCTTCCACTCCACTGCATCCCAGGCCGGGGCCCTAGCAGTGGCCAAAGATCTGCTGCTTAGTCAGTGGGGATCCTGGCCACAACACACCAGCATAGGCTCTGGTAGTGCTGCAGCCAGACTCGGGTTGGCTGCCCCAGGGCTACCTCCACACTCCCCCTCGGGCCCTACCTGGGTCCTGGTGTTGGCCTCTGTGGGATCCAAGAGCATGGGTTCTTCGGGGCTGGGGTTGATCAGTAGGCCCGGCAACTCCTCTGGATAACAGGCACAGGGCTGGGCTGGCAACTCCTCTGGATAGCTGGTGCTGGGCAGGTCTGGCAACTCCTCCGGGTAGCAGGCGCGGGGCAGGTCTGGCAACTCCTCCGGGTAGCAGGCGCGGGGCAGGCCCCGCCTTGGGGTGCAGGAGCTTCCCAGTCACGGGCTCCACTGGGGACGTCTGCTCTTTCCGGCGGCTGGGCTGCTACAGGGCTCTGAGGGCTGGCCTTTATAGTTCCGGGTTGCCGCCTGACCCTCTGAGGAGCGGGCTCAGAGCTCCCTAGCTCCGCCCACTCTGGCCGCCGGATGGGATCTTTCTTCTCTGGGGCAGTGGGGAGCCACACTGCCTCACTACAGCCACCAATATGTCCCATTGAGCACACATCACTTTGATCTCAGTTCCTCACTAGCACTAAACTGTGGTCACTGCAAGACACTTCAGTTGATTCTTGGGTCCTGGTTGGAGAACTACTTAATTAGGTCACAGGCATGCCTTGCTTGGCTCACTTTGCCACTAATTTTGATTGGCATCATATGTATGAGCAGAGGAGAGGTACATGGTGAGAGTATAATGAATCTCAGGACTTGCCTATGCTGGAAAGGGTTTGTCTCCAGTGGAACCACAACCTATACCTGCAAAAGAGTTTATACTGGGATAGCTTATACTTGTTCCCTGAGCAAAACAAACTATCCCAGCAAAATGACTTTTTTGGCCAGCCTAACTGCATCTACACTAGGGCTTTTGTCAGCACAGCTGTGTGAACTATGCCAGCAAAAATGTTAAGTGAAGACTAGGACTCAGAAATGCACACAGTACCTCAACAAAGTGTGTGCCTTTTATTTCCTGAGCAAGTCCTACCAAAATACTGCATGCTTTTTGTATGGGCTCAAGACACAGTCATATACCCTAAAAAATCGCCCAAAGGAAGGACTTTAAAAACAGCAGGAGGAGAGGTTGTGTTGGTGTGCAGTGAAAGTGGTGAGAAAAAAAATCAGCCATATGTTTCAGAATTCCAGTACAGTTTGCTCTGAGTTCTTCACTGTTTCCAAAGGTTTGTGTACTTGTGACTGAACTCTGGTCTGGTTTAATATCAGCCAGAAAGAAAACTGAGCTTTAATGTTGATGGTAGTGAAGTCGTTGCTCATGCCAGTACTGACAGTCACTGTCTCATTTACAATCTTTAAAAGTATATTGTTTGCTATAAAAATATTACAAGATCCTATTAGAGTTTGCATAGGCTGCTGCGGAGTAGTAAATCTTTTAGAAATTTGATCTATGGGTTCCATTAACTTAATATAAAATCAAAGAAAATTTTAGATATATAACAGGCATGAGTAGTTTCATACGTTTCAGGCAGTACAGTACAGTTTCACTGATTAAAAATACCTGGGTCTCTTCCAAACTTGTCGTCATATTGGCTATATGGCTGTTACAAGCAGCCTCCCACAAACAGACGGATCTGAGAGTTCAAAGCTCATTTAGATTGAGTGCACTTATAAAGGGAAAAAAAAATGCCATTTGTGTTTGGAATTGCAGCTTTTAACTTTTCCAGCACTATTTTTCATTAATATCACCTGATTCTGATATGTATGCTATATAGCAGACTTTATATAGGAAATCTGGTACCTTTTGGCCTATTATTCCCATAGCATCTGGCAAACAGGTACCATACAGTTTTTGTAGTGTGACACACCAATTGAAAAAGTCTGATCTTTTTAAAACCACGATAAATTTCCCAAATGGGTTTGTGTGAAATGTTTAAAAGCAGAAGATAGAGGTTTTGGGTTACCTTGCCTTTAATTGGAAAGGGAGAATAAATGGAGTCAGGTGGGCTACTTATAATATGTGTCTGTGCCAGCTTTTTGAATCTGTGAACGTCACACTTGGATACAGCTGGAAATTTGAATCAATAAATGGTTATTATAGAGACTTGATCATCCCATAACACACAGAAGAAGGACCATTTGCAAGAACTCTTTGAAAGCAGGATACTTAAATCTACATTGGGGCAGATGTACTGGAGTGGCAACATGCTAGATGTCATATGAAAGGAATGAAGCTTCTTAATTTCACTGTGATATACTAGAGCATACTTTCTCAGGCCTTGAACCCAGGCCTAGGAGTGCCTGGGAAGTCACTGCATCATGGCCTCTACCCACTAAAAGCTGCTGGGCTGAGAAGCTAGTAGGACTACAACCTCAGCTAAGGCACTTACCACAGGACCCTGGATTGGAGGATTGCCCAGCTCCACTGATTGGTCCAACCATGCTATTTAAGGCAGAAGGAGGCACATGAAGTTGGGATTTCCTCCTGTGGCTGTACTAGATCCTGCTCCTGATTGGTACCTGCCCTACGCTTAATCCTTGCATCCCGTTTCTGCCCTTACACCTTCCTTCTAAATATTAGTTCCTTGTTCTGGCTCTGACCCTCAGCTTTGATTCTTGGCTGACTCGGGCTTGATCCCTGGCTCAGGTAACTGGCAGTTGAGTCTGGGAGTGACCCTTGGCTTTGTTCCCCAACCTGGATGCCTGTTCCACCCACTAGACCTGACTACTGGGCAAGACTGCCTACATCTCAGTCCATAACAAAAGTATTTTAAAAAATGTGTTTGTTTTTTCCTTTCCTAACACTGTCAGCCTCAGCATTTCTCCCTTTGGTGGTATGGGGCCTGGAATGAGTCAGTCCTACTGTGGAGGCTTCTGATTCTTCATTCTGGTTTATTTTTACACTATTTGCAAGGTGGCCTCAGGGTAGGCTCAAGTAGTTCTTTTAAGCAAACAACAAACTCACAACACAGAAAAATCCAGTTCCTTTCCCCCCTTAGAGTGTTGTCTTATGCTGGCTTATGGCTGCCAGCCCTTCCTCAGACAGAAGCAATCTTGATTGTTTCCCCCTATAGGAAGGAGAGCAGCCTTCCATGTAGGAGAAGCCTTTTCACCCTGCTGCTGCTCGTTTCTCATTTCTCTCTCTTACCAGAGGAGAGGTTTTAAAAGGCCACTGGCTGTCCTTAATTGGTGTTTCTAATTAACCTGAGGTAACCTCTTTTTAGTCCCTAAAAAAAAGGGCATTCATCATTCTTGGACTGATATGCCTGTCTTTCTCCATTCTTCTATGGCTGTCAGGTCTGATTCTGTGACACTGCCCATTTCCAGCAGTCAGCTGGCCATCAGTCAGAGGTGGGTGTCATGAAAGACAGACCCAAAACAAAGAGGTTGGCGAAGTCTTTCTTCAGATTTCAAATGCAAGAGACAGTTCAGGAGACGAAATATCATAGTAACCTCTCACAATTAATCATACACACAGTCTTAGTCATTAAAAAAAAGAAGCAATCTTTTAGGATCTTCTGAGTAACCCAAGTAAGACAACATATAAACAACTGATGCATATTCTTTGGGAAAAATTCAGCAAGGTCAGTACAAGGTATTATGCATCATGTAAGTCCCATTTAAGCCCTTGAGGTTTATCTTGAGGTTTTATGGGGTGCATAGACCTTTGTGCTCTCCCTTAGATCCTAAGTGAATTTCACCCTTGATGAGATGTATTTACTATTCTTTGATTTAGTCCACATTATTTGTGCCACAGTCTTCTCCTGCCAAATATTTTGCCATTATGATAGTCAAATCAATTCAGATCATTATGAAACTTCAGACTTTTAAAGATATTTAGGCACTGAAATCTGTGTTTTATGTTCCCAAATGTGGGCCTAAGTGACAGTATTACAATGCTGTGATTCATTGAAAGGACAAAAAAGCAAGTTTGGGGATGGAACAATAAGTCCCCATCCATCCTCTAGTCATATTTTTTTAAAGATTGGGGGTTGATCAAAACCAGGAGCTGGAGAAGCAGGGCTGCCTTAAAAAACAACCCCACCCCGCCCCAGAAAAAAACAACAACCCCAAAACAAAATCCCCAAACACCTTCAAAATGTGTGAAAGAGAGCTGCAAATTACCCACTGTAGATTAGGTAGGATCTGATTCTGACACTATTACAGGGAATAGCAATTTAGTCTTCAAGATGTGATATTGACCTCAGTGAACTGTCCTGTGGAATATGGAGCTATTCTACTCAGTGTGAGTAAGGGTTTCAGAAGAAAAAATTAATACATTTAAAAAAAACTCCACAAGATGTGAATTTGATCTTCTGATTATGAGCTGTAAAATAATATTTTGACTATTTTTATTCATACTGAATTGGTGAAAATGCTGCAATAAGGACAATTTTAGACCTCACTTAGAAAATGCCAGTTTCATAACAGCTATACAGGTTTGTTCCATTTGGGGTATTAATACTTTTTACCAGTTTAAATATCAATCCTAGTTATAAACTAGTAGACAAATGTCTAACAGGTGTACAAGTGCACATTAGAATGAATTCACAGAGGAAAAATTCTCCCACCCTCAGAATTGATCTGCAAAGTGAATATGAGACATAGTATATTTGTGCTTCATTAGTAGTTAACTCCTTTGTACTGGGGGGGCTCCTTGATTCCAGTCTGCTCTTTTTCCTCTTTCCTGTTTTATGTAAAAGCAGCAAAGAATCCTGTGGCACCTTATAGACTGACAGACGTTTTGGAGCATGAGCTTCCATGGGTGAATACCCACTTCATCAGATGCATGTTTTATGTTACTGTTTTATGTAGTTATTTTATTCTTTGTTCTTTGTCTCACCAGAATTTTTTTAGCTCCTGGTTTTGTAGATAACTTCCTTGAAGAGCTCTCATAATTTCTTGAGTTTCCTCTTCATACAGTACCATTCTATGCTGATTACTTTAATTAAATTAAACTCTAATCAAGAAGGAAGAATGGTCTTATAATTAACCAAGTTCTCAGGAGATCTAGGTTCAATACCTGCTTCTGCTATACTCTTCCTTTGTGTCCTGGAGCTAGTCTCTGTAGTATGCCTGCAATGTAATTGAAAGGAGCAATTGCAACCCATGTAGTCATGATCTCTAAAAATGCCATAAAGGGGGTGGCAGCATGACCTAGTTGTGTGAGTGCATGACTGACTGGGACAATGAATATGTATTTGGGTGGCTAGTCTGTGCTGCTGCCATAGATTCACTGCTATTTTTTTAAAAGCAGCAAAGAATCCTGTGGCACCTTATAGACTAACAGATGTTTCGGAGCATGAGCTTTCGTGGGTGAATACCCACTTCGTCAGATGCATGTAGTGGAAATTTCCAGGGGCAGGTATATATATGCAGGCAAGCTAGAGATAACGAGGTTAGTTCAATCAGGGAGGATGAGGCCCTGTTCTAGCAGTTGAGGTGTGAAAACCAAGGGAGGAGAAACTGGTTTTGTAGTTGGCAAGCCATTCACAGTCTTTGTTTAATCCTGAGCTGATGGTGTCAAATTTGCAGATGAACTGAAGCTCAGCAGTTTCTCTTTGAATTCTGGTCCTGAAGTTTTTTTGCTGCAGGATGGCCACCTTAAGGTCTGCTATAGTGTGGCCAGGGAGGTTGAAGTGTTCTCCTACAGGTTTTTGTATATTGCCATTCCTAATATCTGATTTGTGTCCATTTATCCTCTTCCATAGCCACTGTCCAGTTTGGCCAATGTACATAGCAGAGGGGCATTGCTGGCATATGATGGCGTATATTACATTGGTGGACGTGCAGGTGAATGAACCAGTGATGGTGTGGCTGATCTGGTTAGGTCCTGTGATGGTGTCGCTGGTGTAGATATGTGGACAGAGTTGGCATCGAGGTTTGTTGCATGGATTGGTTCCTGAGCTAGAGTTACTATGGTGCGATGTGCAGTTACTGGTGAGAATATGTTTCAGGTTGGCAGGTTGCCTGTGGGTGAGGACTGGCCTGCCACCCAAGGCCTGTGAAAGTGTGGGATCGTTGTCCAGGATGAGTTGTAGATCCCTGATGATGCATTGGAGGGGTTTTAGCTGGGGACTGTATGTGATGGCCAGTGGAGTCCTGTTGGTTTCTTTCTTGGGTTTGTCTTGCAGTAGGAGGCTTCTGGATACACGACTGGCTCTGTTGATCTGTTTCCTTATTTCCTCGTGCAGGTATTGTAGTTTTGAGAATGCTTGGTGGAGATTTTGTAGGTGTTGGTCTCTGTCTGAGGGGTTAGAGCAGATGCGATTGTACCTCAGTGCTTGGCTGTAGACAATGGATCGTGTGATGTGCCTGGGATGGAAGTTAGAGGCAAGAAGGTAGGCATAGCGGTCGGTAGGTTTTTGATATAGGGTGGTGTTAATGTGACCATCACTTATTTGTACCGTGGTGTCTAGGAAGTGGACCTCCCGTGTAGATTGGTCCAGGCTGAGGTTGATGGTGGAGTGGAAGCTGTTGAAATCGTGCTGGAATTTTTCCAGAGTCTCCTTCCCATGGGTCCAGATGATGAAGATGTCATCAATGTAGCATAAGTAGAGAAGGGGTGTGAGTGGATGAGAGCCGAGGAAGCGTTGTTCCAGGTAGGCCATAAAAATATTGGCATATTGTGGGGCCATGCGCATGCCCATAGCGGTGCCACTGATCTGGAGATATATATTGTCATCAAATTTGAAATAGTTGTGTGTGAGGTTAAAGGCACAGAACTCAGCAGCCAGTTGTGCTGTGGCATCATCAGGGATACTGTTCCTGACAGCTTGTATTCCATCTGTGTGTGGGATGTTTGTGTAGAGAGCCTCTATGTCCATGGTGGCTAGGATGGTGTTTTCTGGAAGGTCACTAATGCATTGTAGTTTCCTCAGGAAATCAGTGGTGTCACGGAGATAGCTGGGAGTGCTGATGGCATAGGGTCTGAGTAGAGAGTCCACATATCCAGACAGTCCTTCAGTGAGAGTGCCAATGCCCGAGATGATGGGGTGATGATGGGGCGTCCAGTGCTATTTTTTACCACTCTAGCTCAGGTATGCCTATGCAGGCTGCAGTCACACCACCAATGGCAGTGCAGACACTCCCTTCCACTCACTGCTACATGGGGATAATAATACTTCTTTTCTCACACTCTTTGTCTGCTTTGTAAGCTCTTCAGAGCATGGATTCTCTCACTGTAAGTATATACAGTGCCAGGCACAATGAGGACCCAACCTCAATTGGCGATAGTAATATTTACAAATAGTAAATAATAGGAATAATTAAGTAGTGAAAAGAAGAGTAATGAAATTTGTATTTACAAGGTGAATCAGCTCATTTATTAAACAAAGATGTTTTTATAATTGTACAAGGTTGGGGAAATATTTCATTCAATTGCCCCAACTGTCACACTAGGTTGTCATGTTAGTATTATTAATATATAATATTAAAAAACAGGAATATTATCTTCATGTCTTTTTACAGAGATTCTTCATTTATTTCTTTGTGTCCTTATTTTGCCAGGTATTTCTCCAATGCTGTAGTTGTATTTAGCACATATAAACTACTTATGATTGAAGAAGTGAGGTCTCCAACTGGTGCCCAGATCGCAACCAACAGTTCTCTGGAACCACCACAAAAGGGGGCTAGCAGCTCTGTGGTCTACCAGAGGCTTCACCCATGAAGCTCCTGACTGGAGGAGACATCCAGCCCCACCAACTGGCCCAGATGCATTACTTAAGCCGGAAGGAGGCACAAGAAGTTGTCTGAGTGGATTCCTTGTTCACTGCTGTACTGGACCCTGACTCTGGCTTGACCCTTGGCACTGGTCCCTGGTTTCTGACTGACTCCACTCCTGACCGTCACTATGACTCTTGACTCCTGACACTGATTTCAGCACAATCTTGGGCATGGCTCCTGATCCTGACTCTAGCCCTGACCCTGTGATCCTGGCTCTGGCTCTAACTTTGGTTCCTGGCTTCTGACCCTACCTTGGACCATTAGGCCTGACTGCCCACACCCTGGTCTCTAGAGAGGCTGAGTTCCATTTGGATAAACACTGAAACAGTCAGACCTGATCCTTACCTGAATTCTCTACCACTCTGACATCCCCAGCCCCCAATATCCTACACAGATCCTTTCACCAATCACTTCCCTACAGACCTTTCCCTCCCTCTCATCTGAATCCCTGTGGTAGTTTTCCCCCACTACAGTTGCAGGGCACAGCTACAGCAAAAATCACCAGTGGCTGGAGAAAGGACACTAGATGAGGAGGGCTTTGAGTTACTACAGAGAACAGTTTCCCAGCTATCTGCCTGGTGGATCTTGCACACATGCTCAGGGTCTAACTGATCACCATATTTGGGGTCAGGAAGGAATTTTCCCCTGGGTCAGATTGGCAGAGACCCTGGTGGGGGAGTGTCTTCCTCTGCAGCATGGGGTATGGGTCTCTTGCAGGTTTAAACTAGTGTAAATGATGGATTCTCTGTCACTTGAAGTCTTTTAATCATGATTTGAGGACTTTAGTAACTCAGCTGGAGGTTAGGGGTCTATTTCAGGATTGGTTGGTGAGATTCTGTGGCTTGTGATGCCCAAGAGGTCAGACTAGATGATCACAATGGTCCCTTTTGACCTTAAAGACTGAGTCTATGACCTTCTCCACTGTGGCAATAGTATGACTGGAAATCTCCTGCTGTTTGGGCCAGTTTCTGCTGGGGAAAGGTAGAAGGTGGATGAGTGGGAGGGAAATGTCTATCAAAACTTTTTTAAACCGCTGCAAAGCATTTAGGTTTTAGTTTGACTTAGGGATAGACAATAGGTAATTGATGGTTTGTTTACCCACCGGGTTCCCCCTCCCTTAATTATAACAAAGTTTAAAAGCTGTTCTTATGTACCCTATGTTAGTGAAATAATTCTTGTAGCATTCAGCAGTGATGGGATTGGGGAGGAAGAGGAAGAAAATGTTCTAGAACATGAATATTAGGCCATGTTTGCAGTAGGTTAATTGAGAAATTAATTTGCACCCATTCAGTTACCATAAGTGGGAGCCCGTGACTGGGTGCACAAACCCTGCACCCAGCAGGAAGGGGCTAAAGAATGGTTAGGGGCTCAGGCAACTCACCTCATTGCACCTATGAGGCCTCCCAGTCTTGGAGGAAGAGGCTTAAAAGGGAGGGAGCCAGTTTTGGGAGATGGGCAGACTTCTCCTTGTTGGTGTCCAGAAAGGAGTATGGAGGATAAAGCTTCTTGAGTCTTCCTGTGAACACTGCACTATAGTTTTGAGGCCTCTGAGCTGGCCTGCAGCTCACTAGGTATCTCCTGAAAGGAGGGAGGCCAGAAACATGTCTGGACTAATTTTGTATTTTGTCTTTCCTTTGTTACCTTTCCTCTGAGGCGGGCTGGGGAAGAAGGCCTACAGGGGGGGCTACAGTAGAAAAAGGTTCAGGAAAGAAGCTGGAGGGCTGAAATTTTAGACCTTTAGCACCCGCTACAGGGGCCCTGGGTGCAACCCAGGGTTGAGGGAAGGACTGGGTTCCCCTACAGGTCATCAGAGAAAAGCCTGGTGAAGACTGTGGAGATAAGTTGTAAGGACTATTTGAGCTACAGACCTGGTAAGACATTGCCAAATTGTTGTTGGACTGGACACTTGCCATGAAGAGATGGAACTGAATATGATCTGTCTGGATGGAGCTGAGTTGCCAGACAGGGGACACCACCATCAGACCTAAGTGAGTGGCTGGCAAGGTGACAAAAAGAGCAAACTCCAGTGCTGTATCCGGCCACAAGGGGACATGCTGGCTGGGGAGTCACTTTGGGTATGTCTGCACAGCAGCTGGGAGGTGTCATTCCCAGAATGGGTAGACATACATGTGCTAGCTCTGCTTGAGCAGCATGGCCGTGGTGGCACAGGCAGATGCTCAGGGTAGCCACCTAAATACAATCCTGCCTGACCCTCTGGATATATACTTGCTCAGATAGCCTAAACTGATGTGGCCATGCTGCTATTTGGTGCAAGCTCCAGCAGAACTAGCATGTGTTTGTCTACCCATGCTGGGAATTACACCTCCCAGCTGCTGTGTAGGCACATCCTTTGTCACAAAGCCCTACTGCTCAGCTGGCTTCTGACATTTTTATTAATTAGTTTTAACTGACATACTGGTTAAACCACTGGAAGATGCCAGAATCTTAGCTACATCATGACTCTCACTGGGTTAGTGGCACCAGTGTTAGCTCCAATGGGAATTCCCCCCCACACCCACCCACCCGAGTTCCCTGTTATGGACACAGCCTATGGCTTTAGATTACATTTTCTCCTTTTCAAAAGAAACAGTTAACGTGATGGTAAATCTGCCTGCTACATTCTCAAAGTGTAAGGTGGTATCACATCTGTACTACTTTTTTAAATCATCTATTGGATTTGTTTGTTCAAGTTAATGAAAATGGTGTGCTATTGTTATGCAGTGATGCCAAAACATTTCATCAGAGACTTCATCAATATGTTTGGTGCCTTGTCCAGTTTCATGTGGTTTTACTTTTCTCCCCTCTTGTGGAGGAAGGCTACATGGAACTTAGTGATCTTCCAGCAGCTCTCATTGGCCTGCAGCAGCCGAACAGCGGCCAGTGGGAGCTGCGATCGGCCAAACCTGTGGACAGGGCAGGTACACAAACTGTCCTGGCCCGCCAGGGGCTTTCCCTGCACAAGTTTGGGAAGCACTGCCTTAACCAACTGAAAAAGAGATAATAAAGACTGCTGAGGACTACTGGGGTTGGGCTCTTGTCTGTATGGCTAATGGTGAACTCTCATTTTCAAAAGGCCCTGGCTCATGTTGCTGGGTTTTTACTCTCCAACTGAAATCAAAGGGAGCACTTGTATGGGGAAAAGTGCTCCCCACCATGAGGAAGGCAATCACAATTAAGCCTTTTCAGTTTCTCATCTCCAGAGCATTATAATTTGTTTCTGGCAGCACCCAGAATATGCTAAGTAGCTTCCACCATTCAAGAGGTGTGGATGGTTTCTCCTCCAAAGGGGTTCACAATTTAAGGATCAAAACAGACAAGTAACTGCAAGGGAAATAAATAAGGATGTTTTATATAATTCTGCTACAGTCTCTTCAGGCAGTGGGATTGCAAAGAAGGGATTAGATTGGTCAAGAATCTGTCCCACAAAAGATAAATATATTTACCCATTTAAAATTATGGATTGAATTCTGATCTATTAACTTTGTGTCCTGCCTTTGTGACTTGGCTGTGTAAGTGCCGGTTGAGTGAAGGGGTATGTAATGTGTTTGGTGAGAGGGAGGGTTGGCCTTGTGGTTGAGAGGCCTAGGATATAGGATACCTGGGTTTCAAGTCCCTGCTCCACCACAGACATCCTGTGTGACCTTGGGAAAGTCAGCTAACCTCTGTTCCTCAGTTCCCCAACTGGAAAATGGGCTGAGTCTTGAACTGTCTGTCAGTCTGGATTCCAAAGCCAAGAACTCAGCAAAAGTTGGCTCTATCCCACCTTAGTGTTGGAAACAGCAAATGATGATGATGATAAACTTATGTGGTATTTTGAGCTTCAGAGTAGTAAAACATGTCTTTAGTTACTGCCTGAGTCACCTTCCCCCATCATTGACATTAGTGGCAAAACTCACTGCCGTGCAGGATCAAGCCGTTAAGCACTATTTAAGGCCTGAACCTACTCCCATGGCATTAAATGGCAGCAGCTAACCATAGCCACTCACTAATGAGGTTGTGTTTGAGGTATTTTAGGAAAAGCAATTTAGGAACAATTACAAGCTAGAGTGTCAAGTATCAGAGGGGTAGCTGTGTTAGTCTGGATCTATAAAAGCAGCAAAGAGTTTTATGGCACCTTATAGACTAACAGACATATTGGAGCATGAGCTTTTGTGGGTGAATGCATCTGACGAAGTGGGTATTCACCCATGAAAGCTTATGCTTCAATACGTCTGATAGTCTATAAGGTGCCACAAGACTCTTTGCTGCTTTTACCAGCTAGAGTTACCCTATAGATAGCAATATGAAGTGAGTAACAGACTAGAAAGGGTGGAAGCACAAGTGGTGTTTAAGATAATTTTATTAAATAAGAACTGTCAGTATGAATGAAAAATTGAACGGCTTCCAAAGCAGATCTAATTCAAATAATTGACATCACAATCCATAATGGCCTTTTCCCAGCGTACCTTCCATCTCCTAGCTAAGCCTGAGAGATGTACAGTGGAGTCATATATCTTTTCTTGTCCTCTGCCTCAGCCAAGCTTCTACATATGCAAATTAAGTTAGAGTCTAGATTGTTTTCATAGCCAAAGATCTGAACACCTCAACTCTAGAGAGAGAGAGAGTAATGTGACTCTCCTTGGTAGCTGGACACTAAATTGAGCCTTTCTACTCACCTGTTTATTCTCCAATGTCTAGAGCAGGAACCTGCTCACCAAAGTGGTAATAACTATAATAAAGCTCAGTGTATTTAGAAATGGATGAAATTTGTAGAGTTCAGTGTTTTGTGAACCCCTCTAACTGTGTTAGGGAGGAGTTGAAAAACTAGTTCAATATTGCTAATTTTTCCCCCTCTACAACTGACTTGCTTGTTTTTCCCCCCTTCCTTCGCCCCAAGTTTAACATTGAAACCAGAAAAAAGGAGCTTGTTTGTTTCCTTTGGAAATCTGTATTACATATTACTTGGTTTAGAAAAGACCCCTGGCCACCTACTGAAATCGAGACGTATGTGCCCTATCAGACCTATTTTAAAATCAGAAGTCCCCACTGATCTCAATAGAAAGTTCTCTTTAAAAAGCAGTGGTATGATATAGAATTGGCTGAAAAATTTCCAATGAAACAGTTTGCCACTAGAGAATGCTGTTCTGTGGGAATGTGTAAATTCTGTCAAAAATTCTGATAAAAACCAGGCAGGCGGGTGGACTGCTCAGGATCCCTGGGTAGCCTTGCTCCAGGTCCAAATTATATGGAAAAATTCTGTTTCCGTTCTTCTGAAATGGAATTCTTCCAAAACATGTGTTCAGTGGAAAAATGTGCATTTCCAACTCTTTGTTCCAATTTAGAATGGGTGGGGAGGGAAATGGGAAATGCAAAATTTCCCATGGAATGGAAATACAGTTCGTACACAGTTCTTGCAGGATATGACATGCTGTATTTATTTCATTTTCCCTTAGAGTTTTTCTTTCTGCCTCTCTGTTCTTTTTATGCAGCCTCTTGCTTTTGCTTTCGCTTCCTTTTTTTCTCCATTAATTGTTTTCTTCCTCCCTGCTTTGCAATCTTTTTTAAAAAATTGTCTTTTTTAAGTTAAACATGAGCCCAATAACATCTAAGTTTAATTTACAAACCCACATTGTTTGAGTGGATTTGAAATTTGGCTAGACAGGTTTGCCCATACCAAAAACTAAGCTCTCTACTGAGGTTAATGTTAAAACTTCCTTTTTCTCTATGCTATATAGTCTCACTTTTTTATTATCTTAACTTAGTGTTATATGCAAAAACTTTGACTCATGTAAAAACAATGTCCTGGATTGCCTGGCCTTCTTCATCCTCTGTAATGAGAGATGGTTATTTGACACACAAGCTCACAAACTGTGAAATGCCTTGTATATTTGATACTACTACATTACATTACAAGAGTTCTCTTCGTACATGCTTTTCCCCTTCAGCACAGCAAAAGTATTGATTACTGTTATTACTTTCCCTAACAGTCGCACAGATTGTTTTAATATTGCTGCTTGTAACCTACTGTGGACTTACCTGTGTGAAAAACCCTGTTGTTAGTGGAACACAATAAAAAGAACAGGTATCTCAGAAGGAAAGGGAGTAAAAGGAAAAAAAAACAAGATTTTTTTACACTAACATTAAAGTTTTATAACACAGCCATTAAATTATCCTCAGAAGTGTGCTTAAAAAAAGTCTTTGAGACAAATTCTGAAGTATTTATTCTACATTTATTCAGAGCTTACTATGGCACTGAAGCAAAAGGAGTTTGCTTGATTGAGAACTAAGGGTAAAATTGTCAAAAGTGTCTAAGTGATTTAGGAGCCTAAATATCATTTTCAAAGGTGACTTAGGCCCAGATATTCAAAGGTATTTCTGGGCCCAAACCACCTTTAAAACTGAGATTTGGGGTCTTTTTTTTTTCAGAAGTGCCTGTAAAAACTGTGGGCCAGATTCTTTCCCCTGGTCCAAGGCCTGGGGAGTCCTCAACTGGCATAGAGCTGATGTAGCCAACTCCCATGTCATCCCTCCCTCCTCCAAAAAGTGCCCAGTCAGGGTATATCAGGTAATCTAAATTATGGAAGAACCAGCACAGGACTGGCTGCGGTGTCCTGGTGCCACACTGACTGACACACCTTGCTGTTTCTAACTGATCCTGAGTGCAACAAAAGACTCTGATCCTCTGCCTCTGAATCTGTTCTAACTTACACTGGTGAGAGCAGAATGAGACCCTAAGTATAGAGCCTCAGAATTGACTCTTGGCTGCTTTGTGTCTTGAGATCCAAACACTGAGGAACAAAGGGACTTTCCCTGGACAAGGAAAAAAGCCAATACACAGCAAAGGAGTGGGGATGCAATAGACCCTCAGTGGGTATAACTTGGAATATGTAGCTCTATTGACTTCAGGAGAGATGCCCCAGGTTATATCAGCTGAGAATCTGGCTCACTGTATTTATTATTGCTGTGTCAGCAGTTCCATCACTATAATTTTAATCACATTGCATCTAACAAGATTACTGCAGCTGTACCACGGAGATTATTTCCTAAGAGCAGCTTCTCTTCGTGGCCAGAGAGCATCATAACCTTCTGGTACCATTGAACAGTCTCCAGAAGTTGCAAGTCACTGGAAACAGAGGCCTTGCATGCATCACTTGCAGTGCAAACCATCTATGATGTGTAGATGAAAACATGAGAGGCAGCAACAGGCAGAAACTTTGGATGAATGATTCTGAAGGGGGACTTCTGTTAATATAAATAATCCAAATCTGTTCCCAGTGAGGCAGCTACTAGCAGCTATACCTGGGTTCTTCACCAGTATCTGTTTAGAATTTCATAAAAGACAAGAAAGAAGCAGACATCTTCCATGCCTTTTATGATCCTGACTCTTCTCCCCTCAGAAAGCAGTCATACGTCTTGTCTCATGTAGTCATTCTGTTTGTCTGCCTCCCTCATTTGCAGGAGTTTCAATCTGAGCAGTTGAACAGGAATCTGAGAAGTTTCAGAAACATTGTTTGGTAGCTGAGCCTGTGTATTTTGTGGTACCATGACTGAGATATTTGCAGTGGAATCCACCTCTTGCTGCAGACAGAGCCAGCTCCAGGCACCAGCTAATCAAACAGGTGCTTGGGACGGCCAATGAAAAGGGGCGGCATGTCTGGGTCTCGGAGGGAAGGACCCTCCGCTGAATTGATGCCGAAGAATGGAGCAGCGCGGTAGAGCTGCCACAGAAGTGCCACCGATTGGAGCTCTATCTTTTTTTTTTTTTTTTTTTTTTCACTTTACCACTTGGGGCAGCAAAAAAGATGGAACCGGCCCTGGCTGCAGAACTGTGGTCCTGAAACTAGGCTTCCATTGGTTTGTTTTTTTTCTAGCTCTCATGGGTATGAAGAAAATCTTGAGAACATGAACAGATCAGTGTAACTGATTGACAGTGTTATCTTCTTTGGTCTACAACAGCCTGAAACAATATCTCAGGGATGTGAACTGCCCCTCCATCTCACTAGGTTACTGACTCTGAATTCTAATGAAGCCAATTTAAATATCAATGTTTAACTATTTCAATGTTGAACACTTTAACAGAATGGTCCATCTGATGTGCTAATCCCACAGTTTTAAACTATTATCCTGTCTTCTCTAAATGTGAAAAGATCCAACTGTCCCCTACTCAAAAGCAAAAACAGATAGCTTCCCCCAACAACTTCTTTGATGCAGTTGTATGAAGTAATACAAACATACACAGCATATTGAAAACTAAAAGTGAGGATGCAGCATAATAAACTAAACGTAAACCCTACTACACTGATTGTATTGCTGATGTTCCTATTTAATTCATTTAAAACCTCAGTTTTTAAAATTGAACTAATGCTGCTGCTGTATTGCCCATCTGTCATATTCAAGTATAACAGAATCCAGGGAATTTGCCACAGAATCTTGTCACCGAATACACGGAGCCTTGGGGATTAACAGTGGAGGACTATTTTTAATTTGCTGGTGCTATTTCTGACAGTAGACCAAGACTGCAAAACTCCCCTTGACTGATAGTTGGAGCAGTGGGGCCCTGGTTATGAAGCAACTTAAAAGTTCAGCCAAGAAAAAGGTAGAGGTGTAAGATTATGCTCTTGCATGCTGTAAAAACCTGCTTGCTTTAGAGCCATCAACTAAGCATGCCCTGTCTCCTTAGTCTCTCTTGCTATCATTTAGCTGGCACTGCTTGGGCTGTTGGGGAAGCACTGCTCCTTGGCCACATTGACTGACTGCCATATGTGGTAATCAGGGTGGGTGGAGTCCCAGATTATGCCTCTAAGGCCACGTCCAGACTAGGAATTAAAATCGATTTTAGATACGCAACTTCAGCTACGAGAATAACGTAGCTGAAGTCGAATTTCTAAAATCGAGGTACTCACCAGTCTGGACGGCGCCGCATCGATGTCCGCGGCTCTCCGTGTCGATTCCGGAACTCCATTCGGATTGATGGAGTTCCGGAATCGATGTAAGCGCGCTCGGGGATCGATACACCGCATCCAGACTAGACGCGATATATCGATCCCCGAGCAATCGATTTTAACCCGCCGATGCCGCGGGTTAGTCTGGACGAGGGCTAAGGGAAGAATAGGGTTCCATAGCTGTGTGGGCGCCACCCAGCGCACCTCAGAGAGAGGTTTCAGAGTGATAGCCGTGTTAGTCTGTATCAGCAAAAAGAACGAGGAGTACTTGTGGCACCTTAGAGACTAACACATTTATTTGGGCATAAACTTTTATGGGCTAAAACCCACTTCATTGGATGCATGCAGTGAAAAATACAGTAGGAAGATATATATATATATATATACACACACACACAGAACGTGAAAAAAATGGGTGTTGCCATACCAACTCTAACAAGACTAATCAATTAAGGTGGGCTATTATCAGCAGGAGAAAAAACACATTTGTAGTGAAAATCAGGATGACCCATTTCAAACAGTTGACAAGAAGGTGTGAGTAACAGTAGGGGGAAAATTAGCATCGGGAAATAGTTTTTACTTTGTGTAATGACCCATCCACTCCCAATCTTTATTCAAGCCTAATTTAATGGTGTCCTGTTTTCAAAGTAATTCCAGTTCTGCAGTTTCTCATTGGAGTCTGTTTTTGAAGGTTTTTTGTTGGAGAATTGCGACTTTTAGGTCTGTAATTGAGTGACCAGGAATGCTGAAGTGTTCTCGTCTGGTTTTTGAATGTTATAATTCTTGACGTCTTATTTGTGTCCATTTATTTTTATGCGTAAAGACTGTCCAGTTTGGCCAATGTACATGGCAGAAGGGCATTGCTGGCACATGATGGTATATATCACATTGATGCATGTGCCAGTGAACAAGCCTCTGATGGTGTGGCTGATGTAATTAAGTCCTATGATGGTGTCCATTGAATAGACAGAGTGGACAGAGTTGGCAAAGGGCTTTGTTGCAAGGATAGGTTCCTGGGTTAGTGTTTTTGTTGTGTGGTTGCTGGTGAGTATTTGCTTCAGGTTGGGAGGCTGTCTGTAAGTGAGGACTGGCCTATCTCCCAAGATCTCTGAGAGTGAGGGATCGTCCTTCAGGATAGGTTGTAGATCCTTGATGATGAGCTGCAGAGGTTTTAGTTGGGGCCTGAAGGTGACAGCTAGTGGCATTCTCTTACTTTCTTTGGTGGGCCTGTCGTGGAGTAGGTGACTTCTGGGTATTCTTCTGACTTTGTCAATCTGTATCTTCACTTCAGCAGGTGGGTATTGTAGTTTTAAGAACACTTGATAGAGATCTTGTAGGTGTTTGTCTGTGTCTGAGGGATTAGGGCAAATGCAGTTGTATCTTAGAGCTTGGCTGCATGGATTGTGTGATGTGGATGATTTTTCCCCTGCTGTTACTCACACCTTCTTGTCAACTGTTTGAAATGGGTCATCCTGATTATCACTACGAACATGTTTTTTTCCTCCTGCTGATAACAGCCCACCTTAATTGACTAGTCTAGTTAGAATTGGTATGGCAACACCCATTTTTTCATGTTCTCTGTATATATATATATCTTCCTACTGTATTTTCCACTGCATACCTCCGATGAAGTGGGTTTTAGCCCACGAAAGCTTATGTCCAAATAAATTTCTTAGTCTCTAAGGTGCCACAAGTACTTCTCAGAGAGAGGTAGATGCTTTCTTAGATTCACCCACCCCAATGGCTTTAGGGTACAGACAGGCTGTGGAAATCTTATAGCTTTGGCTCTTTTGTTACAGAAATAGTTGCAATAGAAGATTTTAAGTAACTATTGTTATATTTCTTGGGAAATCCTTTCATTTCTGCTATAGTTTGTTTGATTTTGTAGCTCAGCTCAGTTAAACTTTTATTTTTCAAAAAAATCATTTGTGAGCAATTTAAAATAAAAATGGAAAAGTATTTTAAAAGCTATAAACAATCTTTTGGGTTTTGTGGGGGTCTTTTAGTTGGCGACAGTTAAAAGAAAAACTCCTACAGGGCAAGCAGTCAATTTGTTTTGGTTTTATTCTTTGGTTTATTTTATAGTTGCAGATGCTGGGTGGGTGGGGAGCAACTTCATTTTTTCCCTGTTACATCTGTCATTTCACAAGTTTGTTTTTCTTTCAGAAATGGTTGGTGTTGATTTCAGCACTGCTGTCAGTTACTATTCCATGCTGTCCAAACCCTCACGTCAAAACACACTATAGTAAATTACACTTTGAATAAGAGGACTGGACTCTATGCTTAAAATATCCACAGTCTGTATGCACCAATAGATACCAACATTTTCTGAATAGCAGTATCCCTCTTTCTCTTCCTGCCTGATCCATTCTGATAACCATGAGGGAGATTTTCTTTTACTAATGGGCTCCAAGTTCTTCTTTTTTTTCCCCAGCATGAGCCAGCCTGCAAAAATGGCCAATGTCCAGCTGAAACAATGGGCCCACTTCTCTGCCGCATTGAAGTCAAGGGAAGAAATCTAGCCTCACTGATTTAATTGGGGCTAGGATTGCACCTAGTAGAGCTGTGCCAGTTTACACAACTGGAGAATTTCGCTCTACATTTCTCCATCTGCTTGGAGAAGTCACTATTCTATAAAAATGGAGGCTGGAAGCTAGTTCCTTCCCCATAATTTAGAAGGGCAGCTGCCAAGATGTCCTATGTCCAGCTCTAGACTCTAGCTTCTCTTCCTCTGAGTAATTTTGACCACTGCCTCCCTTCTCTGATCCACCCACCCCCAGAGGATTGGGGCTCCAGGACCACACGGGGGGGGAAATAAAGATACTTTGCATTTCCTACAGCCAAGCAACTAGACCGGGGAAGCATGCAGATGGGGACCATGACAGGAAAAAGAAGACCCTGCCCATCCTAAGGATGGAACTCTGGTCATAGGCCCTTAGAACAGATCTAGGGAAAATCCTACTGGCAATGCAAAGATTATCAGTTTCCTCAGACACTGCTACTTTCTCAATGTGTGGGGTCCCTGTTACAAGCGAACATCAACACTATACTTTAATTCAGATAGAGAGTAAAGAATGCCATATGCAATAGGAACCTGTGTGTGCTGAACGGGCAAATTCAGGTCTAGTGTAGCCAGCTGCAGCTCCCACGGACAACTCTAAGCCAAATGTAATGATGATTTAAACAGCGGTGTAAGGTCCATGTGGATGTAAGTGGGTCAGGAAAAGGGTCTAAGAAGGTGGAGTGGAAAAGCAGCATCATTCTGGCATTCAGTGATTATGCAGAAAATTACAAAATGAGGTGGGCAGAAGACTAATTGAATGGGGAAAGAAAGTGGTAAAGAGGCATGAGCTGAGCCTGTGTATCCTGAGCTACAAAGTCATTCTAGCATATGCTCTCTCACAGGCGTATCACACCTGAATATGACATTTGGAAACATGGCATTAGCCTTGCTGGTAGGTGAAGGTGCCAGTACAGTCAGTGATTCAGTTTGTGCCCCATTTGTGACATCTTGGGAGTATGCCCACCTCTTTGCTACAAGATGAATTATCCACATACATTGGCCAAGACTGCAGGTCCAACAAAAGCTACAGATGTAAACGTAGAAAAGTCTCCTTTCAAATAGCAGTTTGGTTTGTATTTGACTAGAGGGAATAAAACCTTGGAGCTTTTATTTTATATTTAAATGGTACTTCATTAAAGTGTATTTAAAAGACTTGATAAAGTATTTTCTCACAGTGCGATTAAAATATGGCCCATTAATGTGGTGCTGATTTATGTGTCCACTTTGATGGTGAGGAAGTTTAATTAACAATAGTTGTATTTCTAGAAAAGAATTTTAACAAGGTGTTCCGCATATGAAAAATACAGAAGTCCCTTTGTTCTAAACAACCTCTACAGGGGTATACAAGGAGTTTTATTGCTCACTGTACTTGTTTTGATAAATCAATAGGTTACTTTGAGCAAGCAACCAGAGCAAGATCATAACGTTACAGAATGTCAGACCTTGACCAACTAAGAGAACAATTTCACCATTATTAAAGGGTTGTCAGATTTTTTCTTACATAGATGTGATATCTTAAACTGACATTTATTTTGGGAGACACTCTTTTACTTGTTGGTGGAAATAGCATCTGGAAGCCCAGATTTCAGCAGATGTGTCTTTTTTCTATCTTTGAAACACTAGAAAGCTTCATCCATCTGTATTGGATGTGGACTTTGCCACAGTGGTCCAGCTTCACTGCTATTCTAGGTTACTCTAATAATCATTCTCTGGGCTCCATGATAACTCAAGGGTCCCTTCCCAGGAGATTTAGTGGAGGATGAATATGATGGGAACATTTTCATTAAAATCTGTTCCCTTTTTGATTAATTTCAATTTTTTTAACTAGTTCTAATTAGTTCTAGCTGGTTACCTGTTCTGTGAGCAGTTACTACTCTAGCTAAAATAAAGGAGACAAACAGTTATCCCAGGCACTCCTAATCCACACAGCTAGTACTGTACTCTGAACAGACATGTTCCAACAACTTATGAAATATTAATATGCTTTACAACCTTCTGGGTAACTGCCAAAGTAACTCATGACAGTACATATTCCCACTCTATGAAATAGGTACTTGTCTTAAAAGACCTGGTAGCATTCCATAATAAATCAGTTGTTAGTGAGTATTAAATCCTATTGATACCAAAGGATCAAAATAAATTTCTAATATAAAGCCACCATATAAAAGCAAGCACAGGAGTCAACAGATACTGACCATGTGACAAGGGTATATAGCCTTTTGGTAATCCTGACCCATGCCATATGACTGATGCCATGGAATAAAGACCAGTCTCTTCCCAGCAAGCCATGTGTCTTCTTTAGTATGCATCCTAATACACTTATCACAATATGGATACAATAAAGCAGCTAGAGAGTTCACATGTTCACAGTCCTTTATCACTTGTCCATAGGCAGTTGTTGCTCTACATGTACTAATGACACAGTGGGGATACATTACAGCCCAGTCCATCTAGGAGCATAGAATTTCTACTCCTGATATACAGCAACTATAGAATTCCCATTTCTAAGTATCTAAACTACCCCCTTGGCAGCTTAACCATGATATTTCCTAATCAGATATTTAGGCTTGACAGAATTAGAATTTTATTTTTTTAATAATTTTTACAGATGACATCGATGTTTATCTTTAAGCATTTTAAAAATGTTTTATTGATTTAAACATTCACATTTCACAAAATTATGAGTTTTATTTAAACTAAGTGTTTTTTTTCAATTTTTATCAATGTAAATGTTCATAGTTGTAGGAAATTATGGATGGTCAGACAATAATTATTTAATAACTGTAGATGCAGAGATTCAAAAGTCAAACCATTAAAATACAAATTGCCAACATCACATGTCAAAATATACAAAGTAAATATCCTTAAATCAAACTTCTCAAGCAGCATTTTTCTTACTTTGAGCAGCTGTATATTTCATTTATCGGTGGAATTTTTTGTTGTTGGTTTGTACATGTGTTGTGAAATTGACAGTTACCAATAAAAGTCTAATTGTTCCAAGGCTACAGCTAATGTATGGAATGAAGGGCTTTCTGTTCCACAATCTGAAGCAAACCACTACATTTAGTTTGTCTTTTTTCTTGTCTTTTTTAAAACAAATCTATTTTTATAATATACTTTTAACAAAGGACAAGACTGCAATTCTGAATACTTCAGCATGCCATTGTATGCCAAAGTTATTTTAGTGTTGCCAGGCCTTGCAATTTTATCATAAATCTCATTATATTGCTGTTTTTCTTAAAACCCAGCTTATGTGATTCTGTGAGAATTTCTGCTTTCACTTTTTGAAATAAGTTTGATTGTGGAGAAAAGCTTGAAAATGCAAACCTTAAAGGTTCAAAAACCAAAAGTCAAATAAAAAAACCCAAAATGTATATAGGAATTTTGCCATTAACTTCAACAGGGTCAGGATTTCCCTCTTGTATTCGGTTTTCAGTTCTGCCACTGACCTGGTGTGTGATATTTGGCAAGTTATTTAATTTCTCTGGCCCTCTTTTTCCCCTTTCCCTTGTTTTATCTGTTTTGACTGTAAAATCTTTTGGGCAAAGACTGCCTCTTGCTATGTATTTGTACAGTGCCCAGCACAACAGAATGCTGAAATTGGTTTGCGTCTCTGGGCACTACCATAATACAAATGAAAACAGAGACTAATGTATTCCTGAATTTACTGGCACAAGATTCTACTGTACCCAGTGTAACCCGTGACAGTGAAGACAGAGCTTAAACATGAGTTAATTCTTTTTATTGTCTCTTTGTTGAAATCAGTAAAAGGGTTGATTCCAAGAAGAGGGCTACCTTTTTTCACAACATGGAACTCAACAGCTATGCAAGTGTAATATATCACAAAAGCATGAAGAGTGCTTTCTTCATATAAGTCACCAAATGTAGTTCATGGCATGCAAAACTAAACACTGAAAGAAAAATGCAGGTAATTAGATGCAATTAGAGCCTGCTGGTTCTGAATCTCCATGTCTCACCGTGAGTGCAATGAACCAGCTATGGAATGAAAAAGAAATTCTTTAGGTGAGTATGGGTAAGAGGCTGGATTTTCCCTTTTAATCTTTAAAGTGAGTCAGAATCAGACAGCAGAATTTGTATACCCATAATGATAATGTTCAGGGACCATCTGAAGGAGCAAGAGGGAAGCTGGGTTTCAATGCCTCCTTTCTGTTTGTTTTTTTTTGGACTTTCTGTTGAAATGTTGAAATGTTTCAGAGTAGCAGCCATGTTAGTCTGTATCAGCAAAAAGAACTCGTCTCTACGGTGCCACAAGGACTCCTCATTTTTTTTGTTGAAATGGCACTGATGTCACATATGATTATGGTTTTTATTATGTGAACAATTATCCAACCTTCCAATGAGATATAATGGACCAGATTCCCTAGCATACTGCAGGCGCTTTGCACAGAGCCAGCTCCTCTATCACCACTTTTCTTGCCAGAGGTGTGTGGACAGAGCATTATTATACTTCAACTATTTTCAGCCAGCAGATGGCCCTGTGTATTGGGAAAAAAACCCCATGAATTCTTCAGTTCTCCTAAGGGTGAAAGTATAATTAAAAATGGGGATCAATTAGTTTTCATTTGTATTGGAAAGAAAAATCACCAGGCAAATGGCAGTTACAAAAGTTAAACTATGCAGGTGAGATCAATTTGGGAGGTAACAAAACCAAATTATTTATTTAGTGTTCTGAGTTAACAGATTAATACTATATTTGTGCTAGGATTATGTAGCACATTATGCACTGCCATGTGCAGAAGCCCCATTTCTTCTGGTTTCACAGAAGAACAGTGTTTTGCAATTTCATGTCTTGTTCTTTTAAAGCTACCATAATCTGAAGCATCCTGAATTACTGGTCCAGTTCCAAATCATGGTCATCCTACAGCAGCTTGACTTCTGCCTTTAGACTAAGCTATATGCTTTATTTTTACAGCTGAGGTCCTCTTTTTATCCACCAAACTGATACAACTTCCCTATCAACTGCATCTATATTGACCCAGCTAAGTCCTGGAGAGGCCATGTGTAACTCTGAGAGAGTAGTTCTAGAGCTTACGTGATTACCCTAGGGCTGGATTTACCCCAGTATGTCCATTTAAACTTTTGCCCATTTGGATGGTCTTTTCTGTTCTGTGAGTCCTCATTCTCTGGTGACACTGGGTACTACCAATTCATAGCTTATATGAAAATATAAATTACTGTCAAATTGCAACTTTTTGCCTATGGATGAAGGCTCCATTTCCATTGTCCATGTCCTGAGAGATCCAACTTCCTCCAGAAGGACTTTTATTATGATTTTTAGAGAAAAGGTGTTGTCTATAGGAAGACTAAAAACACAATAATGAGAAGCACATTGTTAACCATTTTTGCTCAGTTCTTGTTAATTTTCAGCTGAACTTTTTCAGTTTTGGGCTGAAAATGTTAAGGTTTTGGCTGCTGAAAACCAAAAATATTTCACAGGAATTTTTTTTCTAACCAGCTTTATTTCTTAAGCAGATAAATCTATTAAAATAAGAAAGGCTCATGGAACTCTTATCAGTTTTTTATTTCTGTTGAGATTATAGCTATTGTTCTAATTGATACACACATCTTCCATATTAGGGGCTAGATTGTACAATCCATACACACAATGATGAACAGTTGATAGGGCTGCTGGTGTGAGTCAGTGCTCTCTAATCTACCTCCCAATGAACACTATCAAGTTTGAGACACCAAATCTGCTCAACTGGTTTTAAACCTGTTGCAGGGAGCCCCGGGCCCTTTAAATCACTGCTGGAGCCCTGCCGCCCCCACCCCGGGCCTGTGGCAGAGGGGCTCCACCAGCAATTAAAAGGCCCTGGGGCTCTCCACAGCAGCTGGAGCCTGGATGTCTTTAAATCACCGCAGGAGCCCTGCCGCCCCATACCCCAATATAACAGGGTTTCAGCTATAACGTGGGAGGGATTTTTGGCTCCCGATGACCATGTTATAGCAGGGTAGAGGTGTATATTCCAGCTTTTGCTAACAATGGAAATAAATTGCATTAGTAGGCACATTTTATAGAAAGATGAAATTTGCATGAGAGGAAATTAATAAATATTTCAATCTCGGATAAACAGTTGAACTAGCAATGCAGTCTGGACTATTGCACTAAACTATTTGCATGCCTGTAATTATTCTAATTCTCCACTGGATGTCCATAGTGCTTAACACAAACATTGGCTCTGAATTCATTGCTAAAGCAGGAAGAAGCCTATGCTTTTAAAGAATGCGCTTTACTCTGACTGTTAACACTATGAGTTATGTAGTGGCAAGTGCCACTCTAGGTGAAATTCTGGTCCTCTTGCACTTAGTGGGAGTGTTTACCATTGACTTCAATAAGGCCAGAATGTTATGCCTGCCACTCTCCACCCAACCACAGCTGAGGTTGCAAATAAAGATTTGTCTTCACTACAGAGGTAAGTCAACCTATGGTATGCTACTCTAGCTCCGTGAATCTACGTGTCATCACTGCGCTGCGTTGACAGGAGACACTCTCTGGTCAATTTCCCTTATTCTTCTAGGAGAGCTGGAGTACCAGGGTCGACTGGAGAGCTCTCTGCTGTCGACTTAGCATTAGACCCACAAAATCAATCCTTGTTGCATCAGTTGCAGCAGCATCAATCTCCCCATAGTGAAGACAAGCCCTAAGTTTCCATTATAAGCCTAATTTTTTGCCTCTCTCTCTCCAGAATCCACAAACAGAAGAATACCAGCCTCAAAACTAGTCGATTACATCAGAGATGAAGGTATAATTTTTATGCCAAACTGAAATGAATTAGAGAAAGGGCTCTGGAATTATGGCATTCTAAAAACAGAAGTTCCCCAGTGTTCAAAATGTCTTCTAATGCTTTTGTCTCTGTTTGTACAGAAAGGCACAGCTCATACTTCATTTACAGGACTCATCTGGCTGTGATACAGTGCACAGGACCAAAGATGAATTGATTAAACTCATATTTCAAGCCGTTAAAATTGTATGGTAAATAGTAAAGTTAGAATGGCTCATTGGCTCAGACAAGTTTACTTTAGAGAGTCACATGACTGCTAGAAACTTAAACTTTCTTTAAAAAAAAACAAACCCTAAACACATCTCTGACCTTTTTTCCTGGTTAAGACACACTGCAAAATTACTTCCTTGCATCATCCGCTTCTACAACAGATCTCTAACCCTCAGCGAGGAAGTGAGAGTTGCATAGGCACCGATGGAGGAGCCAATGGTAACATATTCCTGAAGCAGAAGTGGTTCCAGAGGGAAATTAACACCCTGTAACACAGTAGAGGTGTTCAAAGTTCCCATTCCCTGCAAATCTATGAGATTTGAAAGATGTAGCTTGTGGTTCCTCTGAAACCCCAAATGTCTCTTTCACGAAGAGAGCATTGCATCAGTAACTCCATTAGGTGAACATGAGCTCTCTATTGCTCTCCTGTTTGTTTTACCACAGATGGGAACTTTATGAAGAGAGTAGAATATATTAACGTAGGTGATCATGTATGAGTTAACAGAAGATGAGAAAGACAAAGTGGGTGAGGCAATATCTTTTATTGGACCAACTACTGTTGGTGAAAGAGACAAGCTTTCAAGACTGTTGTCTTAGACCAAGAGAAGTTAGTCCAACAAAATATATTACCTTACTTGCCTTGCGTCGTTCATATCTTGGGCTCAATGTGGATTCAGCAATGTTGCAATTAACAAATATATTGTTTAAGGGAAGAGAAAAATCTAGTACTTTTGTTGGCAAGGGATTGTGAAAGATAACCAGTTAAATATGGAACATTTAGCAGTTTAAGGGTTTTTTTAAACTAACATGTGTAGGAGATCAGCAGAAAAAAAAATTGTAGAAAGCAAAATGAACAAAAATGGTGTTTCAATGATTGAGCCTCCAAAGCTGAGTTGGTGCCAGTGGCACCTCATGCTTTTTATTCTGCCTAACGATGCCTGTGGTATTTAACTTTAAGAATTTAATGTTTGACACAATGACAAGATATTTTTCAAGAATGCATGAAGCGTTTTTTTTTTTATAAACTTTTTGGCATATTTATTCAAAATGAACTTTACTTAAAGTTGTTGTAATCACATACATACATTGGCTACTAGCCACAGGGTTCTAGCTATTAATCATATGCCAGAATCCATGGCAGATGTAAAAATTAAGTTTTATTTATCAAACTTGCTCATTTGAAATAGCAGACCAAGAAATTTAGTTTGCATCTCAGGGGGTTGATTTTTCTTACATATTGTTGGCAATGGATTCAGGGAATTAGAAAGGTGTAAATCATATTTCTGCTTGTTCCAGACATTGTTGGCACAAAGCTAAAATTATTTTTCCATAAATGCAAAACCCATTGTTTTGATGGCCTCTGTTTTCCCTGCCAAATTATACAACTAATGTTATTTCTTCAGTCTAACACTCTTTTCTATTGTAATACCATCTTTCAAGTCACAATTGAAATGTATTCCTAGTTACAGACATCAGACCAAAGGCATGCCAATGCTGCCAGATAATTCAGATCCATAATCTCCTGTGGAATGGACAGGGGATTGTGGTTAATATGCTCCAGAAAGAAACTGATGAAAGGACATTTACCTGACTTGAGAAAAATAGATTTATGAGGCAGATATTTTTAAAACATTTATTTCTAGTAGGTCATTGGTTCCCTCTGGTGTTTTATCAAATGGGAAATTATGTATCTGCCCTTTTAATTAAGTGAAATAACTTCCCTTGTGTAACACACCCAAGTCCTAATCTTGAAAAGATTTGTTCATATGTTTAACTTTATGCATTGAGAACAGTGGCACTAAAGTCAACTTAGGCAGATGAGAGGTGCCACAGTGGAAGTATTTGCAGGGACCTTGATTTTCATTACTTTGTGTTTTGTTATTCACTAATATATGAAAAACTCCAGCAGTGTGGACTTCCTTGAGTTTTATATTAGAAAAAATTACCCACAAAAGAAGAGAGGTAAACAACATTAACAAAAGTAACATGTCAGGATACAGAAACACGCTCACCATTTGAGGTTTGCAGATTTTTTCTCCTATTTATTTTATTTTTAAGTTGGTTTTGCTTTTTAAAGTAGTATCTCTATATATACACATCATATATGAATATAAGGACACAACTCATTCCAAATTGTCTTCTGTTTGGAGTGTGTATGTGCAAACCTTACAAAGTTTGGGCTTTATCCGATGTGTATTCAGATTCTAAATGATTTAATCATACTTCTTATTGCTCTTTAGAATTATGAGAGTACTGTCGATCTATAGTTCTATATAGACTCTTATATAGTGAGAGTTCCTTTCTTGAACAGCTTATAAACCTTTCAGCTCAAATACAGAGGCTATCAGACACCAGGTCAGATGCAGGAAGATGTGCAGACCCCTTTGGAGAGGAGATTAGCATAAGAGGGCTTCATGAAGGAAGCGAGTTTAAGGAAAGTGCTTGATGAACAGAATAGAAGGCTGTCCCAAACATATAGGACATCAGAATAGATTAAGCTTTAAATTAAAATATTAAATGTTCTATCCTGAGAAACAGAAGTAACATATGGGTTAAGGTTAATATCGTCAGTATCCCTGGGAGTTGCAGCCTCTCTTATTTATTCCAAATATATAACATGGCAGCATAGCATAGCTCACTGTGCACAACTGGGTCCTCCTGTGTAACGAATAGTTGTTAATAGAGATTCACATTAAAAATTGAAATATGGTTTAAGGGAACAATCTGCCTCCCAGCTGCTAAACAGTTCACCAGGAAAATGAGAGGTTAAACCCCAAGATTCTCATTTTGTCATGAGGTATAAATCCAGAGAAGCTCCACAGAAGACAATGGAGTTATCCTTGGCTTACAACAGTCAACCTCAGATCGGGAGCTGATCAGTGCACCCCTGCTGTTATCATGTGTTCAGGAATCCTCAGGAGAAGGGTTGAAATCATGCACGTTATGCACCAGTATCTTTCAAGGCTGGGATATATATCACAAGTCAGCTGTGGTACTCAGCTGCACAGCTGTATCTATTTGTTGGTGAATGCTTACTACAGGCCTTCTGTCTTAAGTTTCTCAACATTCCTCATGGTTCAGTGTCCTTTTGTTTGCCAAAATCCTATTTGTACTTGAAATGGGTAAGCTTTGTTTTCAGAAATGTTAGCATTTCCAGGGGTCCATCTTCTTCCTTTTTCAATTGTAGAAGTGCCAGCAGAAGGTTGAGTGTCTTTTTTTGGTTCATGTTTCAGAACAGCTTAATGCACTCCCCCCTCAAATAATAATAATAATGTAACAGAAGCAAAAGCTTTTGCCTGAAAGGTCTTGAAAAGCAGAAATTCAGAGAAACAAATGAACTCAGAATAGTTCTTATCCATGCCCCTTCTTCGTCACCAACTTAATTCTCTTTCACTATCTGGTCACAAGTTTGTAGTGCAGTAACTGACCTTGCAGCATCTTGTACTATTTTCTGCTGAGGTTTGTTCTAAACTAAATACCATCCATCTGCTTTTGTCTCAGCTCAGATGAATGTGAGGGCAGGTATATAATAACCAGTGCAAGGATGTCCAGGGTAAAGATTCACATACTTCCCCTGAGCAGAGCCAAAAACCACAGCTGCATGTTGTAAGGTTAGCCTAGAGACTAGGGGATGGATGGGTGGGTAGGCAGAAGAGCTGGATCAGCTGTGAGGAATTAAGCACTTCCCACACTAGGAGAGGAGTATAATTCAGAACATTTTTTGTTTGGTTGATAATAAAATGGATATCTGAGATCATCCAAGGCATTCCTAAGACTTAACTTCTAAGGTAGCTTTTTTCTTTCAGAGGCCCTTGATTCTGGTACTTGACCCTTCTGTCAATTGACCAGAGCATGAATGTCAGGATTAGTGCACTTCATAAAGTGTATGAAGAGTCTGTAACTGAGAAGAAATGTCAGTTTGTTCACTGCTGTTCTGGTAAATCTCTATCCCCTACTCCAATCTGATTTTATATCCCAAAGGGAAACATGGGAGGCCTGCCCTCCTTTTATCTTAAAGTATTTATACATAGTCCTTCAACTTTCACTGCACTAGCCCTTTAATGGCCTCTGTGACTGAGGTTCACTCAAATTCCCTGGATTCATGGTAAGGTTTCCCATATGCCCAATGTACCATAGTGCCCTCTTGGCTCCAGAGAATGTTAAAACACCAGTGTAGTGCAAATAGCATTCCCAATCAGGAAGATGGATGTTGCAGATGTTTCCACTACAAAGAGGTGGGAGGATAACTAGAAGGCAAGCACAGATCACAAAGATGTGAGAGATTAAAGGAATAAAAGCTGGTAGCCTGGTAGGCTTAAGAAGACTGCTCTAGGTAGGTGAGGGAGAAAGTCTGAAATAGTGGGACAGGGTTTCATAGCAGAGGTAGGGGGTGGGGTTTTGCAGGAACACAAATCCAAGAGCTACTCTAATGGTAAAGGTGCTGTAGTGCTGAGATGTAGGTGGGTAGTTTTTGTTCCTGTAGAGATGTGAGACAGGCTGGCACTGAAGTTTCTCAATTCACTGTGCTTCCCTGGATGTTAGAGATCAGGAGGAAAAAATCAGAGCAGGAGGTATGCTAAGGGGTACTGAAGAGGGGAGCTTGTCTTCACTCCTTTTCAGCAGTAGCAGGAGTTATTACTTAATTAAAAGAGATAAAAATTTGCTCTAACAGCCCCAATCCTGCATGTACTTAACTTCACTAGGATAAATAGCCCCACTGAACTAGTCACTGTAAAGTTAAGTATGTGTGTAAGCATTTGAAGGGTTGGGCCCTAAGACTTCAAAAGGCAGAGCTGTTTCTTTCTGTCCTGGGACTTCTTGTGTGTGTGGCTGGATGGTGCCTGCACAGATCCCCATTATCTTTAGTGGGTTTTTGTGAGTGCAATAGTCTAGTCCACCTGAACCTTAGCATCTGCATTTCCTGACTCTTATGGATTTACATTTGCAATTTCAATATTAAAAAAACAAAGGTCAAGTTCATTCAACAGTTTCAGATCTATAGATCCTTGAGGCAGCTGCCTCTCAATAAGATTTAAAAACAAAAGTCCTTCTGGTTTCTGCTACTGACAGGAGGGAAAGAAAATTAGGTCTGGCTTTCTTTCTTTTGAGGGGAAGGGGAGCAGAAGAGGTTATATAAGAAAAATCTTTTCAAAATGATTAGATCAAAGACTTCTGTGTGCTGTGCTATAACTATATGAACTGATCCCAGGGGGCCTATATTTGTGTGATTAATAACCAAATTATTTCAAGAAAGATGGTCCAAGTAGGATTTATTGGAAAAAATGTATTCAGTTATAAAAATTATACATACTGTAAACCTATTTTTTTAAATATATATATACGCACACACACATATATATACTGCCACAGCTCTGCTGTATTCCTTTATCTTGTGAATTGTTATGTACTATTTAGACAGTTGCTCTGTACCACTCCTGGGAGAGCTGCAATTCTGTGCTGGGTCAAATTGTATATATACAGAAAAAGAATTTGGTAAACCTCTTTGGGATCCATCTGGATAAAGGGTGCTATATAAACAAAAGATCATCATAGCCTGTGACAAAGTTCCTCCTCTACCTTGGTGGGTCCTGCGCTTATTGGCGGATTTGCTCACCTCAGTGATCTTTCCCTCTGGTGGAACCCACAGTCTGGGTCAACTCCTTCTGTGTCTGATCAAGAGTTGGGAGGTTTGGGGGGAACCCAGGCCCACCTTCTACTCCGGGTTCCAGCCCAGGGCTCTGTGGATCACAGCTGTCTATATTTCCTTCTGTAACAGCTGCATGACAGCTTCAACTCCCTGGACTACTTCCCCATGGCCTCTTCTAAACACCTTCTTTATCCTCACCACAGGACCTTCCTCCTGGTGTCCGATAATGCTTGTACTCCTCAATCCTCCAGCAGCTCACTCTCACTCTCACTCTCACTCTCACTCTCACTCTCACTCTCACTCTCACTCTCACTCTCACTCTCACCTCTTGCTCCCAGCTCCTCACACCCCAAACTCACTGAGTGACTGGGAGACTTTTAACTAGTTCCAGCCAGCCCTTGATTAGCTTCTGGTGGCCCAATCAATGCAGCTATCTCCACTGCCTTCTAGAAAGATCTCAATTGGCCCCAGGTGTCTTGATTAACCTGGAGCAATTGCCATTTGGTTACCATGGTACTAGGGATTTGGTTAGCCTGGGGCTAACATACCTGTTCCTTACTACTTTACTGTAGCCATCTGGCCTTGCCCCATCACAAGCCGTATACAGAGACTGATATGAATAATCACCATTGGCACTATGAACTCAACAAATGATTGAAAGACTGCATAAATGGAAAACTACTTGAAACTGTGACAAAACATACATACTGTATGTAAACACATGGACATCTTCTCCTGCAAACACTTATACATGTGTTTAACTTCACTATCATAAATAGTACCATTGATTTCAGTCCATAAGTGTTTGCAGGACTAGGGCCAATGTGTGCACTGTAGGTATAGTCTAAACTTATCCCTTGGTGTTCAACTTTATTTAATTAAATAAACAAATTTCAACCCAGCTTTCTCCTGAGCTGACTCGGAGAGATGCTCCAACTCCTACTGTATCTTGGCCTAGAGATAATACAACTCACCTGCAAACATAACTCAGCAAAAACAATTCTGCATTTTTTAAAAATTATATTGCAATAAAGTGTAGTGGTCCCAATCAGCGATCAGTTCCCCACTGTGCCAGGTACTCTACCTGCTTACAATGGGGGAAAAAAAGTGATGCCTCCTTCAAGGACCACAGGCTTCTAGAAATGACATTAGTGTGACACAGCAGAAGAGCTCTGTATTCTTAGAGCCTGTTACGCTGATCAAATCTAGGTGTTCTTTGAAGACTGTTGTATGAACTCTGGGAAGGAGTGTCTGTCATAGACAACTTGTACATTGGAAGTCACTAGAAATTATTCTTTAGAATTTTTAGGGTGCACTAGAAGAAGAGATGTTTCAAATTTGCATCATGGAGTGTTTTGCATCTCTTTAAAGACTCTGGGGTAAATAGACTGAAAAGTATGGTTTGGCCTAGTGCTATTGTTACTATTATTCCCCTTTGAAACCGTGCATTCCAAAGTCAACCAGGGCAGCTTGTTCCAGCATTGTTGTTGTGCATATATAAGTTTAATATGTAAACTATTAACGCACCAGAACTATTTAGTAATGGAAAATAACATTCCATACATTATCAAATAAAAATAGATATATTGGGTCTTTATTCAATGCAAAATTTCTCCTGTCTTCTACCCAGGAAAACTATGAAAAATCAATATTTGGCTCTCATACCTTCCCTTATAATTGACCAAAGTATTGTACTTGGCCACAGAACTTTCTTGCTGCACTTACTTAGAATCCTAGATACTGTTGATCGGAAAAGATCTTCTGGGATTAAGTCCATCTCTCTGTCAGTGTAGGATTATTAATCATTAGTCGTTTATCAGTGCTTTTTCCAGTCCAATATCTCAAACTTCAGGCTTCCCTTAGGAGAATGTTCCTAATGTGGGAACCCTGGCAGGTAGTACTGTCAAATTACAGATGTCACCTGCTTAGTGCAAGATTGCCGACAGGTTGCCTCTTTACACAAGTGGCTCTAAGCATGCTCCATTAGTCAGTTGCAGGCCATTTTTCTCATAAGACCAGCCTTCGACATCCTGTAGTCATGGAATCTGTGCTTTTTGGTAACTCGCTGACAAAAAAAATTGTTTTCTACAGTCTAAAATTTTTTATTTTCTGGTCTTCATGATTATGAAGATGGTTCATATTTTCTAGTTAAATGTAAACTAATGCCATGTTGTCTTTGTGAAGCTGCAGATCACCTGAAACAATGGCTCTGATAGCAGACCTGCCTTGTCTATCTGTGTGTTATCTCTGAAACCTATGGAAAACTATTAAATAACTATTCCACTTAGCTTGTTAGCTCAACCATCTAGCTAATGTACTTATCTCACAAGTCCAGACTACCTCTCTGGCTGCTATAACACGCCACTGTTCCCTATCCAGCTTCCAAAACGTCCAGATTGCCCCTTACAATTTCTGCAATAAAGCTATTGTTTAAAATATCTACAGCATATTATAAACTGGCAGTATTGAGACTGCCAGAAACACTGTATGTCCAATTTTGTATAGCATGGAGCTATCCATTTTAATACGTCGCTTTAAAAAAAAAAACCTCCATAGATTTATTTAAATGAAGCTGCTCCAGTGCTTCTAGGTTGCTACGGTGGTATTCTACAGAATGTGGGGCTTTGCTGAAGAATTTAGATTTAGTTGCCCATGGATCCCATAAGGAATTGAGTATAGGAAAGTGTTTTCTAGGAACCCTAGTAAGAGAAACACTACTGGATATATTGTACATTCAGGATTAGCCTTTAGCAGTAGCTGGAGCAAGAGAGCCCTGCAGAGGCTGTACATTTGCCAAATAAAATTCTTTTAAGCAATCATAGAATCATAGAATATCAGGTGTGGAAAGGACCTCAGAAGGTCATTTAGTCCAACCCCCTGCTCAAATCAGGACCACTCCCCAAGCAATGGGCACTGTTGACAAAGTGAGACTGAATTAAAAGACAAGATATACACAGTGTTTTTCTCTAAGTATAAGGATAGCCTTCTAGGGGAAACACTGACCTTTCCTACGGTGAAAAAAGCAGGACTAAGACCAGTTTAGTAATGTAAATGCAAAATAAACTAGCAATTTGATGCTTCCTTATTTTATGAGCCATAGATGGAAATGGTCAAGGATGACAGAGAAATTACTTATTTCCTGAAATAATCTCAAGTGGTTTTTTGCCACTGAAGGCCCTTAGTCTCTGCTACTCCCTGTCAACCCTTCTAAAATCTTTATATCAAAAAGCTGTAAAGAATCTTTTTGTCAGAATAAGTGTTTATTATTATTTGCATTACAATAGTGCCTCAAGGTTCCAACCAAGATCAGGGTGTTATACGAACACGTAGTAAGAGATGGTGCCTGACCCAAGGAACTTTGTCTAAAGAGACTGGGAGGGAAGCAGAGACACACTTGCCAAAGATTTGTGATAGAGCCACAAATAAAACTTTCATCTTATGAAACTGAGCCCTGTGCCTTACTCACTAGTCCTCATGCTACAAACTTATGCCTAATGAGTAAGGCTAATGAATGATCTGTACACTTTATATAAAACTGGGTGAGTGTTGTAATTCTTCTTGTGCATGGGCTCAGGAAAGTCACTCTTGGGAGGATTGTTTGCATTTTTAGGCTTATCTCTATTGTCAAACCGTCAATAAATTAGTAGCAAAAAAGCATCCAAAGAATTGCTAAAAAGCTGACAAAGATGAGAGCACATGGCTAAAGGAGGCTGTTTGTTAGAATTTAACATAGACAGCTGAGAAAGTAATTAAAGGAAGGAGTGTAAATGTTTTAATATGAAGGATGCTGTGATACCACCAGAGAGGAGGAGGAATTACTTAAGTTGTGTGTGGAATAATAAGATGGAAGGGCTGCAAGCTAGAAAAGAGGGAATTTAAATCAGTGTTCAATAAATATTATTGAATATATTAGACAATGGTACAACTTGCCAAAGGAAGCTCATGGAGGTACCATTCCTAGAGGCAGTCAACAATAGAATAGATGCAATCGACACAATCCATCCCACTCCTATTGAAGTCAATGAAAAAATTGCCACTGATCTCAGAAGCAGGGTTGTGCAGATATGCATTTAAGGACAAATCTTGCCCCTGTGCTGCAGATGTGCGGAGTCTCCTGAAAATAGAACCAGCATGGTTCTACTGTGCAAGGGGGGGACAGGATTTGAAGGAGTGGAATTCATAGGGCCTATGCAGTTCTGCATGGCCTGAAACTCAGCTCTATGGCAAATCTCTGTGGGCCAGAGCACAACAAGCAGAAGCTGGGGAAATGTGGTGTCAGAGGATCCTCACTGCCCCACAGCAGAGGGGAATGCATTAGGCCTACTGTGATAATGCCTACTTCTCTTCCTCTGCCCTCGTCACCACATGTTTTCATGGAGATACTCTGGGCATAGCCTGAATACAGGGTAAATTATACATAGGACAATTCTACCTTACTGTAGCGAGAGAGAGAGACGAGATGACCTAGAAAATGCTTTCCAACCCTCTCATTTGAATTATGAGGCTGAACAAGAATATTTTGATAGGAATCCATGTATATTCATATCTCATAATCTGTCTGGAATCCGATTTACACACTTTTAGTAGCTAATAATCAGCTAATCAGGAACTGAACTGTGGTTCTATTATTCTTGTGCCTTCATTCATAAATTAGTCTGGCAGAAAAATAAGAAGGTCATAGCTTAGTGCTGGACACAACTGATGCCAAACTCACAGTGTTAGTCATAAATCATTCTCAACATGAAGAGGCCTATAACTTTAATGTTACCATCTATAGACGAATGTAGAAGTCTGCAAATGCGTACAAGAAGCAGGGGGCATCTATGATAATTGGCTGGCTGGCTGCACGCATTTCTAGGTTTTTATAGTAAGGAGATTGTTCCTTCCAGCCCTGCATTTTCATGCTATAAAATTTAAAACCTTCTAGTCCCCAGGAATCTTCTGCTGGTGTAAGGCTCAGATGTCTGATCAGGTCTTGAAGAATAAGGATTCCAGGACAGCTTTTTTTCATCTGTCCTTTCCCTAAATTACCAACATAAACTAAATCAACACAAGCCAGCTGGAAATCAATTTGAGTGCCCACATGAGGAGTTTCCATTGGTTTAAATAGATTTTTTTTTTAAATTAGTTAGTTAAGCCAGTGAAACCCTGAGATCTAGACAAGGGTTCGGAATATCTTTTAGTTTCTGGTTTGTTTTAATAATGGGTTGGTGCATGTCATGAGAGTTCTGTAATGGTTTGTAGGAATGGTGACCCATTATGGGCTTCATGAACACGAATGGAAAGACCTTATGAGGCTTCAACAATACTCGATCAAGAGAAATTCTAAAATATTGCTGGTGTCTCATGTCTACTTAGAGATGCTGTATGTCAGAGAAAGCTAGAAGACTGGTGGACAATTCATAATTCAAGTGTCAATCACAGAGGGTGGAATTCATTGCTTCAAAGATTAGAGAAAACACAAGCAATGGAACACAATGATTGGTGGGATCTCTGATCCCAGGAACAAAACCTTTATTGCGAAAGGATGAAGTGTATGCATGTTGCTAATCTGAGGGTACATCTACACTACGGGATTATTCCGATTTTACATAAACTGGTTTTGTAAAACAGATTGTATAAAGTCGAGTGCACGCGGCCACACTAAGCGCATTAATTCGGCAGTGTGCATCCATGGTCTGAGGCTAGCGTCAATTTCCGGAGTGTTGCACTGTGGGTAGCTGTTCTGTAGCTATCCCATAGTTCCCGCAGTCTCCCCCACCCCTTGGAATTCTGGGTTGAGATCCCAGTGCCTGATGGGGCAAAAATCATTGTCACGGGTGGTTCTGGGTAAATGTCATCAGTCATTCCTTCCTCCGGGAAACCAATGGCAGACAATCATTTCGCGCCCTTTTTCCATGGATTGCCTTGGCAGACGCTATAGCACGGCAACCATGGAGCACGTTTAGCTTTTTTTTTTACTGTCACCATATGTGTACTGGATGCCGCTAACAGAGGCGTTACTGCAGCGCTAAACAGAAGCATTCATTTACTTTTGCATGAGAGCAGAGACGGTTATCAGTCGTTCTGTACTGTCTGCTACCATTGTAAATTGGCAGTAAGATGATGGTTATCTGTCATTCTGTACTGTCTGCTGCTATCATGGGTGCCCCTGGCTGAGGTCGGCCAGGGGTGCAAAGGCAAAACTGGGAATGACTCCCAGAGTCAGTGCCTCCTTCATGGTTTCTAAAAATAGAGTCAGTCCTGCCTAGAATATGGGGCAAGTGTACTACAGAACCAGTGTATCAGAGAGCACAGCTGCTCCATGTCAGATCCTGCAGAAATGATGAGCTACATGCCATTCACGGGGGGTGCCCCTGCAACAACCCCACCCATTGCTTCCCTCCTCCCCCAACCTTCCTGGGCTACCTTGGCAGTGTCCCCCCCATTTGTGTCATGAAGTTATAAAGAATGCAGGAATAAGAAACATTGACTTGTTAGTGAGATTAAATGAGGGGGAGGCAGCCTCCCGCTGCTATGACAGTCCAGGCAGGACATTAAGCGGTACGGAGGAGAGGAGCCCAGCATCCCGCTGCTATGATAGTCCAGGCAGTACAGAATCTTTTCTTTATACAAGAAAGGGAGGGGACTGATGGAGCTCAGCCCCCAGTTTCTATGATGAGGACAGTTACTAACCGTTCGGTATCATCTACTGGGAATGACCAGGAGTCATTCCTATTTTTACCCAGGCACCCCCAGCCAACCTCACCTGAGGCCAGCCAGGAGTACTCACGGGATGATGGTGATGATGGATAGCAGTCATATTGTACCATCTGCCACCGGGGAGGGGAGAGAAGCGGATACTGCTCTTCAGTGCTGCAGCATAGCGTCTACCACCAGCATTCAGTAGACATAGGGTGACATTGAAAAAAGTCAAGAAATGATTTCTTTCCCTTTTCTTTCACGTGGTGGGGGGAGGGAGTAAATTGACGAACTATACCCTGAACCATGCTGGACAATGTGTTTGAACCTACAGGCATTGGGAGCTCAGCCAAGAATGCAAATACTTTTTGGAGACTGCTGTGGACTGTGGGATAGCTGGAGTCCTCAGTACCCCTTCCCTCCCTCCATGAGTGTCTATTTGATTCTTTGGCTTTCCGTTACGCTTGTCATGCAGCACTGTGTAGCCTGGAGATTTTTTTCAAACGCTTTGGCATTTCGTCTTCTGTAACGGAGCTCTGATAGAACAGATTTGTCTCCCCATACAGCGATCAGATCCAGTATCTCCTGTATGGTCCATGCTAGAGCTCTTTTTGGATTTGGGACTGCATCGCCACCCGTGCTGATCAGAGTTCCATGCTGGGCAAACAGGAAATGTAATTCAAAAGTTCGTGGGGCTTTTCCTGTTTACCTGGCCACTGCATCCAAGTTCAGATTGCTGTTCAGAGTGGTCACAATGGTGCACTGTGGGATACAGCCCAGAGGCCAATACCGTCGATTTGCGGCCACACTAACCCTAATCCGATATGGTAATACCGATTTTAGCGCTACTCCTCTCATTGGGGAGGAGTACAGAAACCAATTTAAAGAGCCCTTTGTATCGATATAAAGGGCTTCGTAGTGTGGACGGGTGCGCAGTTAAATCGGTTTAATGCTGCTAAAATCAGTTTAAACGTGTAGTGTAGACCAGGCCTGAGTGATGGCTTTTGCTGACGTTTGATATTTAAAGTAACTCTGATGAGTGTGCAAGTGACTAAAGGCCTTGCATTCGTGGTATAACTGATCAACTAACACTCAAGGACAAGAAGTGTGTCGAGTGGGCTGGCCATAACACTTAGCTTATATATAGTCAGTATATTTGCATAGTTTGTTCACCAATATCTCATTTGTTTATCAAAACAAACAGTACTGGATTCACTGACAATTCCTAAAATTTAATAAATTTAGGGGTATTTTTAGGGAGTGTTGATTTCTCTAAATCATGAGATGATTAATATAGAGCTTTTGAGCTAAAGGTGAGAGAGACACTATATGTTACAAGTTACTATGAGCTTTCCTGGGAACTAATGCCAGGATTATCCCATCAAGGATTGCTCTTGCTCAGCATATTCAAAGAATGTGTAATGGGATCTCACGTAAGTGAAAAATTATCATGACACTCTAAGAGGGATATAATTGCATTTTATTACTCATTTGGGCAGCATGAAGCAAAACCTCAGATGTTTTGACCTCCTGGTCTTGGTAAAAGATACCCTTTAGTTTAATAAAATGTAATTATATTCTATTCAAGTTATATTACTAGAATGGCGTAGAGAAAGGTAATCCCATTTTGTGAAGGATTTTGATATTTAAAAATTTGTTTTCATTCTGATTTGGAACAAAAACAAACAAAAAATTCTTTGAAATTCTCTGCAAAAGAAAATAGAGCCATGGTCCCACAGCAGTCCACCTACTGGACCCTGGAAGGTCTGGGATTTCCGACTCTGAGGCAGTGAGCCAGGTGGGTCTGCCAATAAGCCAGGTGAAAGAGCTGGCAGGAAATCAAGCAGTGTTCTATTGAACCCCAACCTCACTTTTGGAGGAACTTTATTGAAATCAAAGAGTCTCTGCAGAACTTTTTTTTTAAAATCAAAATCTAAAGTCAGGATTTTCTCGACCAGCTGTAGTCAATACCCGTTGAAGTTTGCTGATCATTACCTTTGCCTGCACTCAGGAGAAGCCCTCATTCTGCAGTCCACCTCTATTTAACAAAGCACAGTGCTTAATGTTAGGTATGTTTTTAAGTACCATTGACTTCACTGGAATTAAACAAATGCTTGAAGTTGAATAGGGATGGATTGAAGTCTGTGCTTGAAGATTTCTTAACCTGGATTCTTGGTGTCTGAAAACCAACCAATCTCTTCTGAGGCTGAATCAAAAGTATACAGGAGAACAAGCTGGGCTGGGCTAATTAGAATTGACCCCTGCTTGAAAGAGGCAAATTTCACATCATTCAATTGGTGCAAACTGACTAGTCATTGGGTGCTCATAGGTATCAGCACTGGTACAAGTACAGTAGAACCTCAGAGTTATGAACGCCAGAGTGTTCACCAAATACTGAACCGGGGCTACTCCAAAGTGCAGATAATGCCCCATACATATACACTTTTGGATAGTGGAGTTGGTGTGGGTGTATGTGGGAGGGACCTAAGGTTCTGCCATGTAGCATCTCCAGCTTTCCTTTTTTGAAACGTATATATTTTGCCAACTGTGGATGAGGTTCTTGGAAAAAAAAAAGAGAGAGACAAACTCTCAGCATGACCATCTCCCACCAACATTAAACATGCTATCCCTTTAATCTGCTTCACCTGCATTGGCTGCATATCAGACAACCTAACCCTTAGCTGGCAGTACACCAGCCACTATTGCACTACCATGTTGGCTCAGTCAAAAGCATTTTTATTAGTAACTAATTTACTGTACAACATAAGCAGAAGAATGAGCTTTCAAAAACAATATAAATCTTCAAAGATTTATAATCTACAAGGGGCCGCAAAATATGCTTTTGTACATAAACTCTGAATACAAAGAGATTGGGCTTGCCTCAAGATCTACGAATAATCCAGGAGGTCCTATAGGGTCAGGTTTTTTTCAGCTCTGGATTTTCTAAGTGAACAATGGCACTTAAAGGCAGTTGACTTTTATCTTATTAAAACAAAAAACATATGTGTTGCTTCTCGCAGGTCTTTTATTCTGGTAGAGTAAGGAAGTGTTATTGGCAGGAATTTGCTATGGGGTCATATCCAGTTTTCAAACATTGCTTTAGAATATTTTGGGCACATGAAAGATAAGTAACTCTTACAGATAAGAGGATAAAACATAACACAGAGATGGCGCGATCTTAAGCAAAGAAAAATTTAGGGCAAATAGAGAGAACTTCCTAAATGTGAACCAACTGCTTTCAGTCTCTGCATGAGCGTATAAAGCAGAGAGGGAACAAAGAGTCTTCTGTGATGGGCCTGGTAAAAACTGCAGTCCTTACTCTCCTAAGTGGGGCTAGTAAAAAAATATTAATCATTTGTCTTTTGAAGTGTCTCCTTTCCAGGATTCTAACCCTTTTTTCCATTTCTCCTCCTCACCCTGATGGGCATATCCACCAGCACAGCTAGTCAGTAGTATGGAGGGGAGTGTATATTGTAGCCCCTCAAGGGGTGTAGCATTGGGCTTACTTCCTCCCATATGCTTTGTTGCTCCAGGAGGCATTGTTGTACCTGCCTGGGTTGCAGTAGCTCCTGTATCTCGCATTGTGAGCCGCTGCACCACCCACACATTCGGCCAATGCCTCAAAAAACAACTGAGTCAATTCTTGTACATTAGAGAGCTAAGCAGCTCTGTTGTTTGGCCATTAGAAAGTAGACTTGACAAAAATGTTGAGAATGCAAAGATCGTTGCTCTGTTCCCAGGGGGATGAACCAGAAGTCTAAGTTTCAAAAGCTGCATAAGCAGTGTAGCTTAATTTCTCAGCAGCTAGACTAGATTCAGCCAGGGCTAGATATCTTCAGTCCCAAAAAAGTAATGTTGGTTTCGGGGTGGGGAGGGAAGGGGAGGAGTGAGAGAGAGAAATAATTCCTACCCCCGTAACTGTGGAATGCCACTATTCTGGACTCTTATCACTTCTAGGAATATATCCTCAAGTAGACAATTATTAATATAATAATTAAAAACATTTGTATTACTGTAGTGTCTAGGAGTCCTAGTCATGGAGCAGGACCACACTGTGCTAGATGCTGTACAAACACAGAATAAAAAGATGGTCCCTGCCCCCAAGGCATTTACGATCTAAATATGGAATTCCAGGAGCCTCAGTAGTTCAGCATTTTCAGATAGGAGCTTTTATTAATGTATTTTCCTAATGACCACCACAGTAGTATATGAATGCTGCAGGAGGAGAATATGGGCTTATCTGAACTTGTCTGTTTTAGGTTACATGTAAAATCAATATACTTTTAGTAAAATAAAACTTCATTTGTATGATCTGCATACCTTCTCTTCCTTTCTCTTCCTGCAGTCCCAGTCTCCAGCTCCACACACAATAATAATAATAATTAATCATTAATAATACAACAGACTCTATACCCTTGTCTCTGCCTAAGGTGAATCTGTTACTTAGATTTTCAGGATTCACAGGGCTCCTCAGTGAAGCAATTTAATTCCCATATCCCAATAATTTATTTAGCTTTTGAAAGTCTTGAGTTGATGTCCCATTTTACTGGAAATTGTTGGAAGGATAAAGAGAGATGTGAAAGTAATAATATGACTAAATATAAATGTATATAGCTAGGAACAAAGAACATAAGCTGGACTTTCAGGATGGAGTACTCTATCCTGGGAAACAGTGACTTTGAAAAAGGTTTGGGGGTTGTGGAGGATAATCAACTGGACTTGAACTCCCAGTGCAATTCTACGGCCAAAAGAGCTTATAAGAACGTAAGAATGGCCATACTGGGTCAGACCAGTGGTCCATCTAGCCCAGTATCCTGTCTTCTGACATTGGCTGGTGCCAGATGCTTCAGACGGAATGAATGATACAGGGCAATTTATTGAGTGATCCATCTATCCCCTGTTGTCTAGTCCCAGCTTCTAGAAGTCAGAGGTTTAGGGAGACCCAGAGCATGGGGTTGTGTACCTAGGCATTTGGCTAATAGCCATTGATAACTTCATGGAGCATAGGTTTATCTATTTTTTTAACCATATTATGCTTTTGGCTTTGATAGCATCCCCGGCAATGAGTTCCACAGGCTGACTGTGCATTGTGTGAAGAAGTACTTTCTTATGTGTGTTTTAAAGCTGCTGCCTATTAATTTTATTGGGTGACCCCTAGTGTTATGTGATGAGGTAAATAAATATCTCCCCATTCATTTTCTCTGCCATTCATGATTTTATAGACCTCTATCATATCCCCCCTTAGTTGTCTCTTTTCTAAACTGAACAGTCCCAGTCTTTGTAATCTCTCCTCATATGGAAGCTGTTTCATACCCCTGATCATTTTTGTTGCCCTTCTTTGTACCTTTTCCAATTCTAATCTTTTTTGAGGTGGAGCAATCAGAACTGAATGGAATACTCAAGGTCTGGGCATACCATGAATGTATATACTAGTATTATATTTTCTGTCTTATTATCTGTCTCTTTCCTAATGGTTCCTAAAATTCTGTTAGCTTTTTGACTGCAGCTGCACATTGGGCTGATGTTTTCAGAGAACTATCCACAATGATTCTGTGACAGAGTAAACCCTTCATACCATTGTAATAATCTTTGTACAAAGTATGCCTTGTAAGATATAATTTGAAAACTCATAATTTGCTGGTCAGTATTGTCCTGCTAAAATATAAGTAACAACATTGTTTGTGAAGCTATAAGATTCCCTTGTATGATGTTATTAACACATGTTCCAAGCCCTACCACTCTGCCCAAGTGGAAGTGGAATGTGCCTTAATTTGCATTTAACCCATAAACAGAGTTGTCAAGCAGGAAGGAAAAATAAAGGAATTTCAAACAGGTGAACAAAACCCTTAGGGAACATCCTTCTACATAGATTCTTTGTCTCCTGGTTCTCAGAAATGTTTTTTGAAGGGGGCACTGAAACTATTAAAAGGAGGGACAAACACCCCAAGAGACCCTTTTTCTCTTTCCCTGCTCATTGCATTCTCTGCACCTGAGAAGATGAGAGGAAACAGCCATTAGATTCTGTAGGAGGGGTTCTGACCTGAACAGTTAATAATCTGCTGGAGCATGTGGTGAGAAAGTTTGCTTTGCAACTAAGGTAGTTTCTTAAGAACATATCTGCAAGTGTTTTATCTTTATTTTTCTTGTAACCATTTCTGACTTTTATGCCACATTATTTATATTCAATTAAAATATCTCTTTGTAGTTAACAAACTTGTTCTACTGTTTTATCTAATCCAATGTGTTTAAATTGAAGTGTCTCAGTAACTATTTAAGGTAATGACATGGCATATTATTCTCCTAATGGAATAACAGACTTAATATATGTGCACTGTACAAGAGAGGGTGGGACAGTACAGGAAATACATTTCTGGGAGAAGATCTAGGACTAGGAGTATGCTGGGGTCACCCTTGGTATAACCAAGGCTGGTGAAAGCCAGGGTATAGTTGGCAGGCTTGAGTTATACAGAGACACTCAGGATGTGGCTGCATGCTGGAAGTCTGCTTTGTAACTCCTAGGTGTTAACTAAGGCCTGGCTTGACAAAGCCCTGGCTGGGATGATTTAGTTGGGGTTGGTCCTGCTTTGAGCAGGGGATTGGACTAGATGACCTCCTGATGTCTCTTCCAACCCTAATCTTCTATGATTCTATGATACTACAGCAAAGCATTGTAAGGCACTCAAGGTTGCAGGGCAGGGGTGACACAGCCCTCCACTAGTCTGGATTGTGTCCCAGTATGTCACATACTCCAAGATCTTTCTTGAGTGGTAACAGTTAACTTAGAGCCCGTCATTTTATATGCATGCAATCCTGGGATGCATAAAGAGGAAAAATTCAATCAGGAGTACAGAGGCCATTTTACCTCTGTATTGGCACTGGTGTGGATGCTGCTGGAATACTGTGTCCAGTTCTGGTATTCACAATTCAAGAAGGATATTGATAAATTGGCAAAGGTTCAGAGAAGAGCCAAGAGAATGATTAAAGGATTAAAAAACATGTCTTATAGTGTTAGACACTTTTAGCTCAACAAAGAGAAAGTTAAGTCTGTAAGTACCTGTATAGAGAACATATATTTGATTATGGTCTTTTCAATCTAGAAGAGAAAGGTATAACATGATTCAGTGACTGCAAGTTGATACTAGAAAAATTCATACTGGGAATAAGACATTCATTTTTAACAGTGAGAGTTGTTAGCCATGGGAACGACTTACCAAGCATTGTAGTGGATTCTCCATCACTGACAACTTTTTAATTCAAGATTGGATGCTTTTCTAAAAGATCTGCTCTAGGAATTATTTTGGGAATGTTCGATGACCTGTGCTGTACAGGTGGTCAGAGTAAATGGTAAACAGTGATCACTTCTGGCCTTGGAATCTATGACTCTATGAAAATATCAGCCATGCCATTCTTAGAATAATCAATTATTTGAAATTCTGGGAAGCCCTATGTGGCTGAGCTATGTAGGGAATTAAGCACCAGAGATCTGAATACATTTTGGTGTTGAGCCACCAGGTGTGAACATTGGTCTGACATTTTTTACTGACTGCTGCCCAGCTGCTCCTCTCAACCACAAACTAGCAATGCTTACAATACATCTGGATTAAGAAAAGGCTGTCATTACAGGCTACTTAGGCCTGTAAAGCCCCATATATCCTATTCTGTTGTGCAGACCCTAAAATGCTGATGCTGTGATTGTTTTGGAATTGATAACCTTGGATGACTGCATTCTGGCACAAACCAACGTGGAGAATACAAGGCTAATAATCTGACACCCAGACTATTCTACCCATTGAAACAACCTCTGCTACTTGGATAACAGTGCTGTGTGTTCAGTTGCTTAAGGAGACCCTTGGGAGACTTGGCATCTGACTACACAGTAGGTCTGCATATACCACAAGTCTTTCTGCAGTCTGTGTGGTCGCTGGTTGTGTTTGTCACACACCATATAGGAAGCTATACCCCACAAGCAAACAATCAAGGAAAATGTTATTTCCAGTCAAAATGGCTGTATGGAATAATGTTTTACTCTGCTGCTTATCCAATCAACTAACAGATCTTCATGGTTTGTGATGTGGATACCACTATACTTCCTCCTTCTATCAACAAACATTAAAAATTTGGTAGGGCATCAAAGCCACAGCCCACCTGCCAAAATTGGGGTCATGGGCATGCTATCCAACCTGAAACAATAGTGTGGTATTGTCAGAAAAAACATTACCAAAGCACGTTAAACATATTTTATGGTGATTGACCTAGTACTCATTGATTTATGTGAATGAATGCCAAGCATACAGGAGAGAGATAGCAAACAGGAAATCATTAATAATAAAAACATTATCTTATTGTAGTCCTCGTCCTCCTAGCCTCCCATACAGTATCTCTAGTCAAGAATGGACATGCCACAGCCATGTTGCTCTTACACACAGTGTGCCAGCAGCTATTTTCCTCAACACTTTCTGGCTCCCCCACCATTGTTATACAGACTAAGTGTTAATCTTTCTTTGGCCTTGTCTTCGGAAGCCTCTTCAAAGGGACAGCGTAAGCCAGTAACCATTCCAGCTTCACTCTGTTAAAAGGAGATGTTTTGCTTTGCCTGTACTAAAGAAGACAGAAGCCATCAGCAGCATTAAATATTCATTCACGGTTAAGCACGTGGTTAACTTAGGTAGAAAATAATGTAACTTGCTCCTACTAGCCATAGCTAGCTTTTTGCTTGGTGACCATTTTCAATGGTGTTCTCTAACTGGAGTAGGTACACTTCAATTACCGACGATCTCCAGTACTGAAGTTGTTCTAAAGGAGCTGTCCTATTTTTAGCTGATTATATAAAGTTATATGGGCAAAGGAAATTGTGCTCCCATTGGAGACATAACTATGCATTTCCAAACAGACTGTATATGGCTGACTACGTAGTGTTCACTTCATGGTCTAATGTTAACACACTGAAATTTAACTCCATAATGGAACTGCTGTCATCGGTAGCCACAGAGCTTGTGCTTATGTCTGTGGGTTGTATCTTCTGCAAATGGAAGAGGTGAAGAATGTAGATGACTTAACAGAAATGAGATGCATCAGGATAATATCTCTCACTGATCTGTCTGGAGATAGGGGGTTTTCCACCAACTATGGATCAAGCAATATTTCTACATACATAGTTTTCCTTGCAGAGACAGAACCGATTTTTGGAGTTTATATGTAGTGTTGATGTAGCTTGGTCAGCCCCAGGATATTAGAGAGTCAGGCTAGGTGAAGTAATATCTTTATTGGGTCAACATGTATTGGAGTTAGAGACAAGCTTTTGAGCTACACAAAAGTCTTCTTCAGGTCTCGGAAAGGTACTCAGGGTATCACAACTAAGTACAAGGTCGAAGAGATAGTGTAGCAGAAGATTGTTGTAATAAGTCGTAAGTCCAGTGTCTTTATTAAGACTATGATTTTTGGTGTCTAGCAAAGTTATGAATTTAAGCTCCCAGGCTCATCTTTGAAAGTGTTGTGCAGGTTTTCTTTGAGGATGAGGACTGATAGGTCAGCTATAAAGTGATTGCTCTGTGAAAAATGCTCACCCACAGGTGAGAGGATGTTTTTGTCTATTATCATTTGAGAGCTTAGTGATTGTCTGCTTTCACTCACATAGTTGTTGTTGGGGCATTTAGTGCTCTGGTTGAGGTACACCACATGTGATAGGCATGTGTGGGACCCATGGATCTTGAATGATGTGGTGGGGGGGTATTGATTATTGGGGCAGCAGAGCTATGTCTGCAGTTTGCATCTGTTGTCCTGGCAGCATCTGGTGTTGCTTCGAGTTGGTGTGTCCTGGTCTGTAGGGAGCTTGCTTCTGATGATGAGCTTGGAGAGACTGGGGGGTTGTTTGAAGTCCAAAAGAAGTAGTTCAGGAAAAAAATTCTTTCAGGATGGGGTTCCCATTGAGTATGTGTTGTAGTTGTTTGATGATACCATATGTCCTACACATGTCTATCACAACATGTGGTGTTTCTCATTCAGTGCACTGGATTTCCCAATAATAATTATGTGAATGAAACCAATCACTATGCTCTCAAATGAACTCACACAGGAAAAAGATAAAAGACAAAAATACATATCACCTGTGGGTGAGCATAGTTTGGCTATAGAGTGATCGCTTTGTGAACAATCGGTCCTCATCCTCAAAGGAAACCTGCACAACACTTTCAAAAGATGAGCTGGGAGCTTAAATTCATAACTTTACTACACTCCTAAAAATTATGGTCTCAATATAAAGACATTACCTCACCTACCTTGTCTTTAGAGCGCGTGATAGTTAATGTCTTTGCTTTGTTCCTTATGGATATGCTACACAAAGCATGGTAAAATGCAATGAACCTGCAGGCTTCCATTCGTTGTGGGTTTTTGTTTTTAAATAACCAGGAAAACAGAGATTGTGCCATAGGTAGAGCTAGTTGAAATTTTTTTACAAAAAATAGCTCTTTGACTGAGCCCCTGAGGATGGAGAAATGAGTGACTTTACTACAAGAGTAACCCAGGAGGGGTCTGCAGTGGGAACCCACGAAAGGCTAGTTTTGCCATGCCCATTAGATTTGACGCCAAGCTTGTGGCACCTGTGGCACGACAAGTTTATTGTTCCACCTGTTCAATGACACACTGAAGGAGGCTTTGTGACAACTGTAAGCCTCAAAAACAGACCCCCTAAGTTCTCATAGAGTTAGCCAAGCAGCCTTTCCACATTGCTAGAAGACGCTGATGCAGAGGGACAAGTTTGACAAATTCAGTTAAATAATAGGAATCATACACCACTAAATTAATCACCTCTTGTGCCCAAATTACTGCTACAAGGTCTTGTCAGCTCGGTCCCCATCAGTGGCATATACTGGAGATCTGTGCCGGAAGATGGTTTCACACTTGTAGGGTGTATTCTACTCTTGTTGCATGTTTCACTAGGCTTTCTTGTTGTTGTTAGTCTTACCGCTTTGCCTCTCCATCCTTCAGTTGAAGTCCAATCTCCATTTCTTCAGTGTTGTAGAGCAGCTCCTCCTTTTCTTCCTCCTGTCTTCTTAAAAAAACTCAACAGAACACAATAAACTTTACTTTATCACAATAAAACAATCTGTCCTAAAATTCCAGTCTTTGACCAGTAGAATAGATGAAGTTCTTCTTGTAAAATTCAGTGATGGGGTTTCACACTTTCTGATTCTCCATGTGAAACTGGTTCAATGAATAACGTTGAAAGCAACAGAATGTTATGATCAAAAATGTACATAATGTAAAGATCAAGAAGTATATTGTCAGGACAGGTTTAAGTCTTATAAAGAAGTTAAGGTTTATGAACTATAAATAAATTGTATGATAGAAACCATCTAGACTATTTATTCAGCTGCCAGTATTCCTCAAGGAGAAAAATAAATGGGTCAACAGGCTTTCATGCTTGAATGCCAGTCACAAAAAAATCACAGATGTGCAACCAAAGAGCTGAGGCACAACTGTGGTCCCATGAATAATAATATTGTACTTCTGTCTAGATTGCAGCCTGAAATATTTTTGAAATGTAACATGACTTTCTAAAAGCCCCAAGATCTTTCCTTGCCTATCTAAAATGAAGGAATTAAAGTCCTAGACACACAATATATTGTTTCCATAATACTGGAGGTGGAAATTGACAGAATAGATCTGAACACTTCCCTACAAATCTGAGGTGATCAAGAAAATCCCAAACTCTGTTCTTGCTTTAATCAAGGGATCCTTCCTAGTTAGGACATAGAATGGGGTATTCAAGGCTTTGCATAAACTTGTGATTAGATAATTAGTTTGAGAAGCTTGTATAATGAATAGTGTAGACAAAAGTGGAATCCAGTCTCTCATAGGCTATGATTTCAGAAAATGGGAACCTTGCAAATGGAGGAGGAGGGATGGAGGAAAACTGAGAGTTCTCAAAACTACTGCCTAAAATTATAAGCTCTTTGGGGCAGAGGCTGTCTTTGTTCTGTGTTGGTCAAGTGCCTAGTATAATGAGATCCTGCATTTCTGGGGCTCCTAGTTGCTACAATAATAAAAATAATTAATAATAAACAAGCAAAGGGCATTAAACAAGAACTGTCCACTAAGAAAACAATGAAATGCCTAAAATAAAATAAAAAATGAATAAGTCATGGTGAAAAGTCTGGTATGTTCTTTAGTAGTTAATAGAGAAAGTGTGTAATGGGCAATTTAAGATGACTTTACCAAGGAGGCAGCAAACAATGGGTTAGAACAAATACCCAGTTGGAAGAAGTGATGTTTAAAGTGATGGTGGGAGGGAAGACATAGGGAGACTGCCAGTCAAGTTTTTTCTCAATGGTGTCAAGGTTCCTCCCCCACTCTGAACTTTAGGGTGCAGATGTGGGGACCTGCATGGACACTTCTAAGCTTAATTACTAGTTTAGATCTGGTAACACTGCCACCATCCAGAAATTTCAGTGTCTGGAACACTTCCTGTCCCCCCAAAACCTTCCCCTCCCTGGGCAGCCTTCAGAGGCTTTTTCACCAAGTTCCCAGTGAACACCGATCCAACCCCTTGGATCTTAACACAAGAAGAATTTAACCATCCTCCCCTCCTTTCCCCCACCAATTCCTGGTGAGTCCAGATCCAATACGCTTGGATTTTAAAACAAGGAAAAATCAATCAGGTTCTTAAAAAGAAAGCTTTTAATTAAAGAAAGAAAGGTAAAAATCATCTCTGTAAAATCAGGATGGAAAATACTTTACAGGGTAATCAGATTTATATAGCCCAGAGGAACCCCCTCTAGCCTTAGGTTCAAAGTTACAGCAAACAGGTAAAATCCTCTCAGCAAAAAGGAACATTTACAAGTTGAGAAAACAAAAATAAGACTAACATGACTTGCCTGGCTGTTACTTACAAGTTTGAAACATGAGAGACTGATTCAGAAAGATTAGGAGAGTCTGGACTGATGTCTGGTCCCTCTTAGTCCCAAGAGCGAACAACCCCCAAAACAAAGAGCACAAACAAAGACTTCCCTCCACCAAGATTTGAAAGTATCTTGTCCCCTTATTGGTCCTCTGGTCAGGTGTCAGCCAGGTTTACTGAGCTTCTTAACCCTTTACAGGTAAAAGAGGCATTAACCCTTAACTGTCTGTTTATGACAGATGGGAATATATTTATATATTTATATTTCTTAAAATAATTAATGTAGCCAATTATTTGCATGAAGAATTTGGGAAAAGGTCTAAAGTCTGGAAAACTGGCTCCCAAAAGGTCAGTAGGCAGCATCAGTCTCCTTGGAACAACGGGTGAAAACTTTCCTGCCCAAAATAAATCTTATGAGCACATAGGCTAAGATCTTGGATGTCTTTAAATAATATACATGGAAGCCGCAATTTAGCTGGTGAGGAAATAATACCCTTAGTCAAAAGAGTTTGGCTTGTTTAGCCTAGCCAAAAGAAGGCTGAAGGGGGATATGCTTGCTCTTTACAAATATATCAGAGGGATTAATATTAGGGAGGGAGAGGAATTATTTAAGCTTAGTACCAGTGTGGACACAAGAACAAATGAGTATAAACTGGACACTAGGGAGTTTAGACTTGAAATTAGACGAAGGTTTCTAACCATTAGAGGATTGAAGTTCTGGAACAGCCTTCCAAGGGAAGTAGTGGGGGCAAAAGACATATCTGGCTTTAAGACTAAGCTTGATAAGTTTATGGAAGGGATAGTATGATGGGATAGCTTAATTTTGGCAATTGATCTTTGATTATCAGCAGATAAGTATGCCCAGTGGTCTGTGATGGGATGTTGGATGGGATGGGATCTGAGTTACTGCAGAGAATTCTTTCCTGAGTGCTGGCTGGTGAGTCTTGTCCACATGCTCAGGGTTTAGCTGATTGCCATATTTGGGATCGGGAAGGAATTTTCCTCCAGGGCAGATTGACAGAGGCCCTGGAGGTTTTTCGCTTTCCTCTGCAGCGTGGGGCATGGGTCACTTGCTGGTGGATTCTCTGCAGCTTGAGGTCTTCAAACCACAATTTGAAGACTTCAATAACTCGGATATAGGTTAGGGGTTTGTTATAGAAGTGGATGGGTAGGGTTCTGTGGCCTGCTTTGTGCATGAGGTCAGACTAGATGATCATATTGGTCCCTTCTGACCCTAAAGTCTATGATTATGCCACCAAAATGAGACAATGGGAGCAGCCACCACTGTTCGAAGATGTTCATGTAATTTAGTAGTGGGTTGAATGTTTAGGGTTTGATCCTATTTCCACAGAGATTTGTGGAAAACTGTATTTATCTCCAGGGTACAGGATCATCAGTAGAGCACTTAAATGTTGCGTCTTGAGAACTTTTTATACTTCCAATTAGTATAGAGGGGTTGGGTTCCTTACTTCATATTTTTATCTGCTGAACCTCAGTTGGATCTCTAATTAAAATGTTCAGTATGATTAGTTTTCTTAGCAGATGTTTCTGCTCAGGCATCAAGACTATTTGAAACTAATATGTTCTCTACACTAGCTATATTTCTCCTCAAAGACAATTCTGATCTAATTAAGGTGGGTATTAAAGGGATTTCCCATCCTGAGTACACTAATTTCCTCAATTGGTGTGTCTATGTCTAATACATCTCTAAATGCAGAGTATCTTCAGTTAGCAAAGCCCCAGAGCTTAAATTCTTGTGGCCTTAAAAATCAGGAATCTAAGATACTTTATACAAGTTTCTAAATCTCATTTGAAACATCTGATTTTTGAAGGGACTTGAGGGCACTCAGCACCTTCTATGAAATGCTCAGCAACTTTCAGGATCAGGCCCTGGAAGCATTGTTGCAAGAATATATGTAAAAATTGGCATTCTTGATTATTTGGTCACTTAAACTGTCACAGAATTGTTTTAATCTGAGAATTCCTGTGCAATATAGCATCTGGAAGCTATCATATTTCATAGCAGTGGTACCTACCAGACTTAGCGAGGGAAGCTCAGGGCACCATTTCTTATTTTTTTATGGTAGCCCTGCTGGAAAGCAGTGGATATTCATGCAGCCAATCTTTTTTTAAAATGTGGCTTTAGAAGCGATTGCTATGATGGACCTGAGCATCCCATAAAAAAGTCAAATTGGATTTAGCAAACTAGATAGAGGCTAAAAGAACCAAGAACTGCAGTAAAATTGGGGATTTAACAAGAGGTACTAAGTGGAATATGAAATATTACCTCCACATGTTGGAGAAAACCACATGTCAAACAAAGGGAATGGTAGGATATCAAAGTGGTAACTTAAAATTTGTTGGGATTGGCAAAGTAACTCAAAATCAGTACAATAAACAGAAATACTATCACTGCTATCGATATTTGTCAGTCCTTTTGATCTAAAAAAAAATTGTTAAAGGATGTTGGTACCTGGCATTAGATAATTCATTTTTACAGAAATTAAACTGCAGTACTGGATTTTTGAAGTTATAACTATTATATGAGAAAGGATGTATGTGGGCACTAAGTAAAAACAAATACATTATTAAATAAAGCAATGAGTTGCTAATGAAATGAAAGTATGTGTGTATTATCTGGCAATATTACTCTGTATAAAAAATCATACATTATTTATGAAATAACATGATTCTTTGCAAAACTAGTAGCTGTTTAGTTTTATTCATGTTTTTCAAGTGCACTTTGTCTTTCACAATGTTTTTTTTCTTCAGATATTGAACTGCCACAACAACAAACACATTATCTGGAGTCATGGGTATAATTATTTACTATTCCATTGTTTTATAGTATATTGAAACAAACATAATTCATTTTTATTGGAGACTTTACAACTGGCGGAACTTAAAGAAAATGCCACCACAATATCTCAGCATTTACCTGAACAGCAAATGACTTCCTGTAATAATTACCATTCGGGTTTAGAGTGAAATCCTACATCTGAGCAAGATGACATTCAGTGGTGCTGGAATAATTTTTGTAGTGGGGGTGCTGAAGGCAGAAACCATGTTTTTGGGTGGTTAATACTTCAAGCCAGGGGGTGTGGCAGCACCCCCTGCACCCCTAGTTCTAGCATCTATGATGACATCTGGCCTACAAGTTGCAATTACTGTGCTCATATATAGCTAAAATCAACAGCTAGTTGGAAGATCGCATTCTGAGAGAGAACCCGTATTCTGGTTTATGAGGAACGGTGGTCAACAATAGCGCATCTTTAAATATAAATAATGAACTCCCAGCAATCAGTTCTGTATAGATTATTCTGTAGCAAATAGCAGCTACAGTAGAAAATGGGGAAGATGCTTCTTCAGTAGTAAAAGTTTCTACTGTCTTCTAGTATTGTGTCAGAATTTTTTTCCGGGGGTGGAAGGGTAGGTGAGGAGGTTAATTTTAGATCTATCTCTGCAGATCAAGACCATCTGTACTATAACAGATTGTTCTTTGAGCGGTGAGAGTTGGAAAGCATCACGAAGCTGATCCTGTTCCAGTGGAAGAGCTTGGCAATTCTGCCATTTACTTCTACTAGAGCAGGACTTGATCCCACGCTACTGGTCATGAATGGCTCAGTTACAAAAGGCCAGATCATGTAGCTCTACTCATGTTGGTGAGCATTCATTTACATGAGTGTAACTACTACCGTTTAGTACTTACTGCTGCAACTGAGGGATCCAGCTCATTGTAACTGAGGAAGTGCTGACAAGAGCATAAAATGCCTTCCTAAGACCCAAGAAAATAGCAGCCAGACCAAAATACTGGATCTGCTTGTTAAATAATGAAGTATGGAAATACACCAAATGGTAATTTGAAAATATGGAGCAGTTGTATCCCAAAATGTGTACAGAACCATTGTCCTGCAACAGAGGCAGAGCAGTTGTGTGTGTTTATCAGAGATCAAGAAATTAGAAGAGAAACCCCCTTTTTGTTAGAGAAAAGAAAGAGGCTATGAAAGCGGTCCAGTGGAATGGTGGGTTAGCTCAGTACCATTTTATCTGAAAACATGGGTTCATGCATTTGGAAGTCTCTTCTCCATCTTCTCTGGGTCACCAAATCCCAGCATATTTTTTATCAGGCCTATCAGTATTCTTCTGAAGATGTCCATCTATATTCAGAGGCATGGACAGAGATGTGACTAGAAGCTTGGACTAGCACCTTCCTGTGCAGTAACAGGTTCTAACACAGTGGTCCCCAACCTTTTCCTCTGGCAGGCGCCAGAAGAAGGACCACTGCGGCAGTTGAGGGCCTGCCAAAATACCACCGAATTTCGGTGGCATTTCGGCAGCGACGCCTCTCGATGACGCCCCTTGCCGTCGACAAATGACGTCATTGAGAGGCGTTGCTGATGAAATTTGGGAGTGACACCTCTCGATGATGTCATCGGTCGATGGCAAGCGGTGTCATCGAGAGGCATTGCCGCCAAAATTCGGGGGTGATGCCTCTAGATGACATCACTTGTTGGCGACAAGGTTGTCATCGAGAGCCGTCCCTGCTGAAATGCCGCTGAACTTCGGCAGCATTTCGGCAGGTGCTCTCCCAGGGGCCAGGATGTGGTCGCATTAAGATGCCCCCACGGGCGCTGCGTTGGGGACCCCTGTTCTAGCAACTGTTTCCAACTCCTTACTTTCACATGCATAAAAATTTGCTACATTTCCCATACTTTGTGGCCAATGATTTTAGGCAACTTTTACATGAAGTAGATGAACTGCCACTTTCAACAAACCCAGTTGTTTTTCTGACTCCCTTCCCCATCTAGATCTGGACAGAAGACAGTGGACAATGTAGTATTCTCTGCTCTGACTTCCTCTGCACTGACATCCCCTATGGATGGGTCAGCAGACTCTCAGCAAAAAAATTATCTGAGCTATGGTCCATCCACTGGAATAAGGGGATCTCTTTTGTCATTCATCAGGAGAAAGCAGAGAAAGTGGGAGAGGACTCATTTAAGAGTCTGAGAGTCATAAGAAGTTTACACTTAATTTCTCATCTTAGAGAGTTTTAAATTGGATGGATGAAAATGTTTGAAAATTAAAACTGACAAGCGCTTAATGAAGACTAACTGCACTGAATATTTTGTGTATTAAAGTATCCAATTTTACCTACAAATATGGGCCAAGATTTTTTTAAAAATCGATTGATTTTCGGTACCCAATCAAGACACATTTTTAAAGAAGACTGATTTCCTGAGGGTGGATGATTAGTGCACGTCAAGGTTAAAGAACTTCCCCCCACCACCGCCACCTCTTCTGTTCTTTCTGCTTTCTATATCAATTAATGGTCTTGTCCTGCTTCAGACCCTATAACTCTGTGACACAGAGGCCCATTGGAAGTTCATTATATTGTCAGCAACTTCTGCCAGTACCTGACAAACTACACCTAACATATTGCTGTCATGGTATTTGTCTGTAAAGAAGGTGGTGTAAGTTATCAAATGAAAGCCTATAGCATACTGGTCATCATAAGCATTGAGCGATGTATGTATGAGCGTTATTCAAAAAGTTGTATATATTTACTAAAATATGTTTACATAGTTTAATCAGGCAGGTTGATGGACAAGTTTTTCCCGGACCAAGGAATGTTTATTTACCTGTCTACCTAGATCTCTGATGTAAATTAGGCAGGAAACAAGTCAACAGTGGGATGAGAAGGCAGCATAATGTAAGCATACTGGAACACTGGATGTTGCAGGGAAGGAGGATCTTATGTGGAGATACACTTCAAAAGGATACATTTAAAAAGTTTGCTGGAGTATAAGAAGAAGGAAAAAGAACCCCTTCATTATCCCACTGAGGGAGCAAAAGGGACAGTACTTTTTGCATCCATGAAAGTTGGATCCTGCCCTGGAGCTGGCAATGACAAGAGGTTGCTTTAGGTGAGAAACTTATCTTAGATACAGGTCTTAGCCTGTTAAAAGTTGTGATTAATGTCTTACATAAGACCATAAGAACACCTTACCCGGTCAGACCAAAGGTCCATCTAGCCCAGTATCTGTCTATCGACAGTGGCCAATGCCAGGTGCCTCAGAGGGAGTGAAGCTAACAGGCAATGATCAAGTGATCTCTCTCCTGCCATCCATCTCCATCCTCTGACAACAAAGGCTAGGGACACCATTCCTAACCCATCCTGGCTAATAGCCATTTATGGACTTAACCACCATGAATTTATCCAGTTCTCTTTTAAATGCTGTTATAGTCCTAGCCTTCACAACCTCCTCAGGTAAGGAGTTCCACAAGTTGACTGTGCGCTGTGTGAAGAAGAACTTCCTTTTATTTGCTTTAATCCTACTGCCTATTAATTTCATTTGGTGACCCCTAGTTCTTGTATTATGGGAATAAGTAAATAACTTTTCCTTATTCACTTTGTCCACATCACTCATGATTTTATATACCTCTATCATATCCTCCCTTAGTCTCCTCTTTTCCAAGCTGAAGAGTCCTAGCCTCTTTAATCCTTCCTTATATGGGACCCTCTCCAAACCCCTAATCATTTTAGTTGCCCTTTTCTGAACCTTTTCTAGTGCCAGTATATCTTTTTTGAGGTGAGGAGACCACATCTGTACACAGTATTCGAGATGTGGGCATACCATGGATTTATATAAGGGCAATAATATATTCTCAGTCTTATTCTCTATCGCCTTTTTAATGATTCCTAACATCCTGTTTGCTTTTTTTACCGCCTCTGCACACTGCATGGACATCTTCAGAGAACTATCCACGATGACTCCAAGATCTTTTTCCTGACTTGTTGTAGCTACATTAGCCCCCATCATTTTGTATATATAGTTGGGATTATTTTTTCCAATGTGCATTACTTTACATTTATCCACATTAAATTTCATTTGCCATTTTATTGCCCAATCACTTAGTTTTGTGAGATCTTTTTGAAGTTCTTCACAGTCTGCTTTAGTCTTAACTATCTTGAACAGTTTAGTATCATCTGCAAACTTTGCCACCTCACTGTTTACCCCATTCTCCAGATCATTTATAAATAAAATGAATAGGATTGGTCCTAGGACTGACCCTTGGGGAACACCACTAGTTACTCCTCTCCATTCTGAGAATTTACCATTAATTTCTACCCTTTGTTCCCTGACTTTTAACCAGTTCTCAATCCATGAGAAGACCTTATCTTTTATCTCATGACAGCTTAATTTAGGTAAGAGCCTTTGGTGAGGGACCTTGTCTTAGAAATATGTTGTACTTTTGTAACTTATTGTTTCCATTATTCCTACTCAATACTCATCTGAATCAGTGAGTCACCATTCAGTGTTAATAAATGTATTCTCCTTTTACTATAATGTCATTCCAGTGCTGTGATATTAAGAAAAGGGTGCCTTCTTAGTTGAGTCAAGTAAGCTAGTCTGTACACTGTCTCTTTGGAGGCAGCAGACTTGGTAATTACTGTGAGTGTCCAGTGACAGGGGTTGGATACTTCAGTATTCCTGAGGGAATTTGGTGCAAAAAGATTTAATTCTGTACACAATATTTTAAAATTCTTCACAATTCTGCATATTTTATTTGTCAAAATAACACAATATAGTCACACCAGTTTAAATTATTTTCAGTATTTTATTTCAAAATACCTGTCAGCAAGTATGTCTGTAACAATACAGACAACAAAAAAGATTCAGGAAATGTTTTTTTGACAAATAAATGCCTTACTAGGCATATTAGCACATCTATATGGCTCCACAGGGAGCAAAATGGATTGAGTCTCGCATGCATGCTCAGCTCTGTCTCCCACCTGATCCAGGTGTGGGGCAAGCAGGCTTACACCAGCCACATCCAAAAGTGGAGGTGCTTTGTGTGGGGTGAGAGGATTCTGTGTGGTGCAATTTGGGCATGGGTGGCTTGGTGGGAGGTCTGGGTGTGGGGAGGATCTGGATGCATAGGCTTGTTGGGGTGTTCTGAGTGTAGAGGGAATGGAATGAGGTGGGGATCAAGGTGAAGATGGTTGGGGTTCAGCAGGGAGGTCTGGGTGCAGGGTCTTGGTAGGGTTGGGGTCCGAGTCTAGCTAGTTGGGGCCAGTGGGGTGGGGGTGCGGGTGCAAGGGGCTTGGCGGGGGTGGTTCAGGTGCAGGGATGGTGGGGTTGGGCTTGGTGGGGTGGGGGTTCAAGTTCAAGGGGCTCAGCAGGGGGTGGTCTGGGTGTGGGGGTAGGGGTCCAGATGCAGTGGGGTAAGACTCAGAGGGAGGATCTGTGTAGGGGTGGTCTGGAAGCATGGGGTTTGGGCAGACAGATGCTCTCCATACAGTGACCTCTCCCCTGCGGCTGGGGAGCAATGGAGGCAGGAAGCAGGGAGGGGGGAGATGTGGAGCTTCCTGCATCTGGTGGAGGTTCCCAGGAGTGGATCTGACCTGGCCCCAGCCCTGGGAGTCACTTGTGCAGAGGAAGATGAAGTCCCAACCCCGCCCTCCCCCCCGCCAGCCCAACTGGGACTATCTGCTCGAGCCCAGCACATAGTAGGAGCCACTGGTCAGGGCATCCCCAGTCACACCCTTCCCTACTCCAGGTGCACCACAATAATGAGTGAGGACAAAGAGAGCCCATCCCTGCCCCTAAGGCAGTGATTTATGTCTTTCCTGGCAGCTCCCAATTTCCAAAACAGACAGGCAGACACACACTCCAACCACTGCCCTGGAAGAGTGTGTTAATCCATTTTTCTGTGGGAAAAAGAGTAAAATCTGCACAGGACATTAATTCTGCTCTTGTGTTGTGGTTCAGAACCCCCAGAAGAACTCCAGGGAGGTACTCTTGGAAAGTTCAGGACCTGGGGTACACCGAGTGTTAACCTGAAAGGCAAAGTAAGGGCTGGCATAGTCCTTAGACATTTGTCTGGGGTGGCTAACAGACAGGTGGCAGGAAGCTCCCACACACTTTGGCACCAACAAATCTCTTTCTTGCTGAGGTAGGGTGGTAACATGGTGACCACAGTTCTGGATGCCCTGTGGAAGTATCACAATCTGGCAGTAGTTTTGCCTGTGTTGGATAATATTGGAGGTCTTTTCTGCTTATTGCATTTATCAGGAAGTTTATGACTGTAGATCTAATTTAAAGGGTATCGGACTTTTCTAATTCCTAAAATGTAATTGGGCCCCAAGGGCCAGATCCTCTGTCTGTACAGGCTGCTTGAAGCCACTCTTCTACTCCTTGATTCTTAGCCTGACTGAGGGCCAAACCAACCCACAGCATTACCTGGAGCAGCCTAAAGGCTACTCTAATTCATGCTCGCTAGAGAGTTCCCCAGAGACCACTCTGCTGGCCATGGATCTCTCCTGCCTCCCTCCATGTCCAGTAGTGAATCCTATGCCTAGGGGCCAGGGGATCAGGTAGTACAGAGTTATGCCACCTGGAGTTTTCTCCTACTGGTATGTCAGGGGAACCCCCAGCTATCGTATTAGGACATCTTTCTGCTTCTTTATGTTACTGGAGTGGTGCAAAGAGAATTGACCCTGACTCTCAAAGGTTTGGTTCATTTCAGCTGCACAAGGACCCTGTGATGTTTTGGGGATCACCCAGACCATAAGGGGTCCTGTCACTGCCTGCCTTATAATTTTGGGTGCCTTACTTCTACACTGCTAAGACTCAGAGCCTTGACACCGGTAGCCATCTTACAAGCATTAAAGTCTCACCCTAGCTTCCACTAGCCTAGTTATTCCCTTCTGATCCCAAGTTTCCCCAAATCCATCTCCCCTGAGTTCTTAGTTACCAGACATTCTCACTTTCCCCCTCTCTTCCATCACCCTCAGAGCAGTGAAACCTGCCACCAGTTACCAGTTCACTTTGCCTCATGTTTCCACACAGTCTGCACACCAGAGACCTGTGTGGGGTAAAATAAACAAAAAAGGTTTATTTAATAGAAAAATCACAGACTCAAAGATGCAATAGCAAGGGAAGCAAACCTTTACAAGTTACACAGAAATTATATGTAAAGACACAATTTCATGATGACATTAGATAAATGCCTCTTTCTAATTACCTATTGCCTTTCAACAATTTGCCAGTATGCCCCAGGTCATACAGAGAATCCAGCATTTCATGGACAGCACCCTGCCTAGATGTTGAGCCTCAGTTTCTGCATAAAAATCCTTAGCTATAAGCCTGCTTTTTGAAGTTTTTCATCTTTTTCTCTTTCCCCTGGCATAATGACTCATGGCTATTCAAAGTGATGGAAGTTTTCCAGGACTGAGGTTTTCTGTTCAGTTTCACTGTCTTTCCATTAACTTTAATGGTCCACCATGAGCCACTTTTTGTGTAAACATATGGGTTGGGAGGAGTCTTGTATAACAGATCACGAGCATAGTATTCTATATAAATAAATAAATAGACTCCTAGCCACAGTCTGTATACATAGCTAATAATGATCATCCAGTCTGGAACATTACAAGTTTCCATAAAACCTTACTTGACATATATTTATAACACCTTAACATTGCATATAGTCAGTTGATCTGGTTGCCTATTTTGGGGGTTCAAACCCCCTCTCCCCGTTCTCTACCTGGAGTGTCTGGACACTGATTGTCCTAGACCCACAAAACTGGATGCTCATCTGGACTTCTGAGCCAAAGTATGATACCAAAGGATAAATGAACATTTAACTTAGAGCTGATGACAAATCAGATATAGCCTTCAAAGGGGAGCTCTTCCTTACTTTATCTACTGCAGGGTCATAGACTTTGTGTAAGGTTTAAAATGCTGGGCTGCTGCTGGTTTTTAGCCAATGCTACTGCTGGCACCTCAAAGACTCATCATTTTATCAGGTTGCCTCTGTTACATGAATGTTTAATTATGTGTGGTATATTTTTAGAAGGCTGAAATGAAAGCACTTTGTGGCATTCCAAATTAATTCATTTGATTTATTTGTTCTCTCTAATAGTACAAAAAGGTTTAGGCTTAATATCTATTTTGAAGGACCTAGTATATGGAGAAATGTTTAGAGATCAATGTTTTTTTGTTTCATTTAGCTTATCCGGCTGTAGTGGACATAACCAATACACAACTCCAGTCATACACAGCTGTGAAGCCAGTATAATTGTATTCTTTACAATGTTCAATAAGATCTGCTTGGGGAATAACAAGTTTCTGGGACAACACTATTCCTACTCTATTTTCAGTATTTATAGTTTCCAGAGTGGATGCATTATTCTTATGTCTATAAGAGTAATGCCTAGAGTAATACACCAGCTGAGATCAGGGTTCTATTCTTCTATGTCATGTATGTAGACCAAGTAAGAGACAGTCCGTGCTCTGATGATCTTACAATCTGAACAGACAAGAGAGAGGATGGGAGAAAAAGAAGCATTATCTCCATTTTATAGGGGGAACTGAGGAACACAGAGAGAAAGTGAATTGTCCAGGTTACACACAAGTAAGTGTCTGGCAACAGCACAAATTTTCTGCCAATCTCCTGAAGCCCAGGGCAGTGCTTTAATAACATGACTATTTTTCTTCTCAACATAATAGTCTAATGTAGAGCTGGAGAAATAGTTCAAAAACAGGGTATAGTTTTGTCAATTCTTGAGATTTTACTGCAACTCTTGCAATTTGGGAGAGGAGAGGGGTGTTTGTTTTGTTTGTTTGAAAGTCCTGTCTTCTAGAATCATGTGATTATGTGGGAATCACAGCTTTCTTTCTTTCTTTCATGGATATAAATAGAATTGGCTGCATTTTTTTTTGACAGAACAGTGTGCAATCAGAAAATGCTGTTTAATCACAATTGAAATGTATTATAGGAATGCGTCAATTATGACAAAAGTTCTACCAGAAAAATGTCAAAATAAATTGCTTTAGCTTTCTCATCTAGATAATGTTGAAATGTTTCATTTGGACTTTTATAGTTAATGTTAATATCTAAAATTTATATTTAGTACTATTTTGATGTTATTGAAACAAACCATATAGATGTTTCCAAATCCAAATGTTTCAGATTTTCTATTCCATGAATAACTGAAAATTTTGACTTTTTTTTCTGATTTGGAGCAAAACCAAAATTTGAAATGTTGAAATTTCCTGTGGAAAGTAAATTCCATTTTCTGACCAGCTCTAGTTGTGGAGAAAAGCTGGAGAACATGAAGTTTATAGGCTCAAGAATTATAAGGCAAATAAAAAGAGACTCACATTTATTATTTCTTAATCTTACTTTTTTTTTAAAAAGCCAATCTTTTGGTTGTCTGGTTCACAGTTTCTTCAACACCAGGGGTTCAAAATGCTGCATTCATTCAAATTTTCTTCATTCAGTACCTTTAGAAAGGTTTATCCATCTTATTAATAGAGATAGGTCCATGTGTATTAGTCCAAAATGAACAGGTACTACTCACTCTCTCATACTTTAAAGATTGGTGGAGATGAATTTCTTCCTGAAGTTGACAGGTTTCAGAGTGGTAGCCATGTTAGTCTGCATCAGCAAAAACAATGGGGAGTCCTTTCGGCACCTTAAAGACTAACCAAAGTATTTGGGCATAAGCTTTTGTGGTTTAAAACCCCTTCATTTGATGCATGGAGTGGAAAATACAGAGGCAGTTATAAGTATACAGCACTTGAAAAGATGGGAGTTGTCTTACCAAGTGTGTGTGGGGGTCAGTGCTAATGAGCCAATTCAATTAAGGTGGAAGTGGGCGATTCTCAAAAGTTGACAAGAAGGGCTGTATACCAAGGGAGGAAAAATCACTTTTATAGAGCTAATGAGGCCAATGAAATCAAGGTGGCCCATTTCAAACAGTTGACAAGAAGGTGTGAGTATCAGCAGGGGTTACTACAAAAACTAATTTCCCCCTGCTGATACTCACACCTTTTTGTCAACTGGCTGAAATGGGCCAATGCCCAAATAAATTTGTTAATCTCTAAGGTGCCACAAGGACGAATCCTTGTTTTTCCTGAAGTTGTGATTTCAAAAACACAATGTAAATGGGAATGGAAGGTGTGGGTGTCAGTACAGTATATATATATATATAAGCTGTAGGAGAATATGTTTTCATTGGTCTATGGCAATTGGACACTCTGATTATGATAAAATCTCCCGAATTTCATCCCATGTTTCTGTTGGGTCTCTGTTCTAGTTGATTTGGGGGTTTGAGTGATACCAGATTTTCCTCTCAATCAAAAAATCAAAGAAATACTTGCAAAATTATTAGGATAGAGATAGATTGCCTTTAAAATTGTCAGTTGTTGCCAAGAGTAACACCACAGCATTAGCTGTGATTAGAGAACAAACGGTAGTATTTTTAGAACAGGACATATCTGAAGTTCTGTAGTTCTTAAAGGCTTCTTCTGCTTTCCCTTTAACTCTTTGATACTAAAAGCCAAATTTTCCAGAGGCAAGCCCATATTTTGTTAGTAGATGTGTTAGTGCTAAAATGATTGCACCAATATTTTAGAATTCAAATTAGTTTTATTATAAGGTGCAAAACCATAAGTTGTTGAGCATGTGTCAGCACAAAGCATTGCTAAAATAAAACTTAGCTTCACTCATCTTAAATCGAACAATTTTGGCTAGTGCTCCTTCAGCTCAGAGCTGCTATAATAGCGACTCCTTGCGGTTTTGAAGAGACAACAGTTGGAAGTTATTTAACAAGGGATTCTGCGTGCTGTCACTTCTTCATTAGGCCTAATCTTGTCAGGTTGTTGGCAAGGTATTTGGCTGGAATTGAACTGAGATTTAAAATTCACATTTATGATATGAATGTCTAATGGCTTCCCTGTTCTTCGGATTTAGTTGAGAAGAACAGGTAGGCCCCACTGAAATCTGGACAGTGTTCATTCCACTCTTCAGGGAGACAACTAGGGCCAGGATCTGACTTCAAGTGGTAGGTTTCAATTGGGATCTGGTTAGGGTTTGGAATTTTACAAAGGCAACTGCCAACTATCAATTAATTGCAAATCTGAGAGCTTACAAACTGTCATTTTGAAAACAGTCCTCCCACTCCCCTGGACAGTACTCTGCAGTATTCACACCTGCCAGAAAATGTCAGAATGTTTGTTCGAAGAACAAAAATGTGGGAAAAATATTTATTCTAAGAACAAATATATGGGCACGTGTGCTGACAAAATAAAAAGTATAGTAGATACATGCTGTACCTTCTCCAGCTCTTTCAGTCTGGAATTAGTCATTCTTTCTGTGAGAAGGCGGCATCAGCTGTTGCCTGAAGGAACGTTGGCGAATGAGCTGCTACTGGGAGCAGTGTTTGGGACAGCAGTTGGTTTAGTTAGACCAATAGGCATGGATGCCTATACAGGAAGATAAAGCCTGAAGTGACCATCAATTGTGAAAGCTGTGGTGTTGTGAAAGCACTGTTTCAAAGGCATCTGGGATTGGGAGAAGAAATTCACAGTATGGAGAAATTGCTGATTTGCCAAACAAATCATCTCTCTGTCATTCCTTCCTTCCATCTCCCCCGCCCCCACGCCCTGAGACTCTATGATAAATATTTTCGTAATCAAAACAGGGTTTCACTAAATGATCATCTCTTCTAATGGATCATGTCCAGAAATTATGCAATACGTATACTGAAAAATGGAAACCTTTGTTGCATTGTGCAATGGTACCACAATTCTTTCAAAGACTGCAAACACCCCAAAAATACCGGAAGTGATAGTCTCTTCTAGCAACGTCGGCTAATTTAGTCTGTCAAAAGTCTGAAGAGAGAGCTCTGTGTAGCTTGAAAGCTTGTCTCTTTCACCAACTAAAGTTGGTCCAATAAAAGATATTACCTCAGCCACCTTGTCTGTCAAATCCAGGCATTTCAAATTACATTAGTCCAAATAAACTGAGCAGCTTTCAGTACCTTCTGTTTAAGTAATATGATATTAAAACAGAACAAGTCATAAAAACTTTACAGAGGAATATATATTCTTATGGTTAAAGTGCTGTACTGGGACTCAGAAGATGTGGAATAAATTGTGGCCCTGACGTAGACTACTTATGTAACCTTGGGTGAGTCATTTACCCTTTCTGTACCTCAGTTTCCGATCTCTAAAATGGGGATTATAATACTTGTCTATTTTATAAACTATTTGGGGGAGACATTGTGTGTCTGCACAGTGCCTAGCATGATGGGGCCCCTAAGTGTTACTGTAATACAAAAAAGCTTGACAAATAAAATCAGCATAATAGAAATACTGGATGGCAAGACTGAAGATGAAGACTGGATGACTGAAGACTGGATGGCAAGACTAAAAAGGGTGTCATCAGGAGGAGGGAGAAAACTTGTTCACCTTAGCCTCCAATGACAGAACAAGAAGCAATGGGCTTAAACTGCAGCAAGGGAGATTTAGGTTGGACATTAGGAAAAAGTTCCTAACTGTCAGGGTAGTTAAACACCGGAATAGATTGCCTAGGGAATTTGTGGAATCTCCATCTCTGGAGATATTTAAGAGTAGGTTAGATAAATGTCTATTAGGGATGGTCTAGACAGTATTTGGTCCTGCCATGAGGGCAGGGGACTGGACTCGATGACCTCTCGAGGTCCCTTCCAGTCCTAGAGTCTATGAGTCTATGAGTCTATAAGAGCCATACTGGATTAAAAAATCCTAGTGGGCACAGTGACTATTGAACTGTCATGTATACTGCTATAATAGTAATATATAGGAGGGTTGGCCCAAAACTGTTCCATCAGAATTGAGTTTTGACAGAAATTTGGAAGGGGGGCTTGCTGAGAATATTTTTTGTGGTATGTTTCTGCTTTTCCTTGAAAATTTTGATTTTTTTAAAAATCAATAAAGAAAATGCCTGAAAACAGAAAAGTATTTGGTTTTGGCCAAAAGATAAAATATGTTAATTCTCAGATGCTGTTGTAGTTTGCTTACTTCATATCCCCATTCTCCTCTATGGGCCAGGCTTCCCAGCTAGACTTCACATCCCAGAATGCACTTCAGCCATAGGACTCCTGTAATGCATTGCCTCTTTTGACCCAAAGAAGAGAACATGGTGCATCAAGGCAATTATAGAATGACCAGGGGGCTTGGCCTCCAGAGGAAAATGGAAGCATGAGGCTCCCAAATTACAACTTCCATGAAGCACTGCAGGACCATTTCCAAATAAAAATATTCCAGTTTTCAATTTTTTGTTAAAAAGTCAATTTCTTCCACTGGAAAGAACTCATTTTCTGACCAGTGCTAATAAATATCCTTGAAAGTATTTCTTAAATATCCATTTGCTTTCTTCCTTCCCCTTCACCCCTGTTTCTATGGAAGCATCCTCTGCCAAAACTGGAGATATTCATAAAGTTTTAGAACCCAATCCTGCAACTCTTACTCTCACAACTGAAGTGGTTCCTGTGTCTACAGATCTCATGAAGTAAGGAGTTAGTGTTTTTGGCACACTATAAAACTTTCAAGAGTTGCCCTGTGTGATCTTTTGATAAAAGCAGCATTAGTAACAATCTCTGAACTTTCTGAACTGCACAAGATATGACAAGCTGGAAAAAAAAGTGACAGTCTTTTGCAGCTGAGCTGTAGCTGCTGAATAGCCAAGTCGTGCATGCTGCATTAAATCTGCTCATCTTCTGAAAAGAATGTTTTTGTGACTGTGTATTCAACAAGGCAGAGAATGGTCTGAAAGATGGTGGGGATGCAGGCACTTATAGGGTGCCATGGTACGGCACACAAGGAATTTAGTTGCAGTACTTACATTATTTTTGTATATTTATTTCTTGCTTTAATGTTACCTTTACCTTATATTTCTATTGTATTCTTTTTGCAATGATATTTTGAATTATTATTAACCATTTTAGCTATCAAAAAGCTCCATATTGGCCCCATATGAACACATTGTTAATACTTAGAAATAAGATCATTCCTGAGAAGTTGAAACATTGAAACTTTACCTTTTTTTTGTTCAATAATCCTTTCACAATTGTAGCAAAAGACATAAATCTGATTTCTTATGGGACAGTGAGCTTGATTCTATATCAACTCAGAAGTGAGAAACCAAATCAAGATAAATATTAGTGACTGAATTCCTCTCTGAAGCTGCAGTTGCATATTCAGACTTCAAAGAACAGGAAGGATCCATATTGGGCAGTAAATGGTTATGGTGATATGAAGCAACATCTGACCAAGAGAGAGGGGGGAACAAACATGAAAGCTTGTAACTTCATATTTGAATATGTCTGACATGAAAGGCTTCTTGAAAAAGTTTTGACAGACTGCACTTGACAGGGCTCAGGAAGAAGCTGCTGCTCAGCACAGCTCATAGGATGATGGAAAACATGAATACCTAGAAAGTATAGTAAATTATTTGGCCTCCTCAACCAGTGAGGTCATCACGGCATGGATCTTCTTAAAATACATATAAAGGGAGAGCCTGGAAAATTATAGAAACCAAATAAAAGATTTTCAGTCAGAAAGAGCAAAATTATTTGTCTAAGTCCTTACATGGACCCCATCACTTGCTTCTGAGGGTTTCTTGACCTACTGGGGTAAATTGACCTAAATTATGCTTCCAGCTGTGTGAATAACGTAGCTGGAGTCGACATAGCCTAGGTCAAATTACGGTGGTGTCTTCACTGTGCTGCACAGATGGGAGACACTCTCCGGTCAACTTCCCTTACTCTTTTTGGGGAGCTGGAGTATGGGGGTCGACTGGAGAGTGCTCTGCTGTCGATTTAGCGGGTCTTCACTAGACCCACTAAATCGATGCCTGCTGCATCAATTGCAGCTGCATCAATCTCCCTGGTGGTCAAGACAAGCCCTGAGTATTTTGTAGAAGTGTATAATTTCTAGCAAAAAAATGTTATATGTTTTTCCAAATGGATCTCAAATATCCACATGTTTCTGCTGAAGAGACAAGGATGGTGGGTGAAATGAAGTAGATTTGCACAGAGTGAGAGAAAGTAATTTTTAAGTTTTCCAGTTTTGTCGCTACTAATTTTCTGGGATTGGTATTTATATTCACTATAAAAAAAATCAATGTACAAATCTTCAGAAACATTGTGCCATTGGCACTGAACAAGACTGGATGTCATTCTAAAAGAGATACTCTAGTTCAAGTAGAAGCTATTGGTTTGATGCAAGAATTGCTGGGTGAAATTCTATGGTCTGTGTTACACAGGAGGTCAGACTAGATCAAAACAGTCCCCTCTGTCCTTAAAATCTATGAAAGCAGGATTTTTGTAACTTGTTTGTAACTTTAGTATTGCATATAGAGCATGTTCTAAATCCGGGATTCTCAATTTCTTCACAATGTGGACCAAACTTTGGGATAATGTCTCATGGATCTCCACTCCTCCCCTCCACAGATACGTGGACTACCTTTCCTCTCTCTGGTAATGGAACAATATCTGAATGGTGAATACAGCAATTTCCTACATGGAAAAAGTAGCAGTAATGCAATTTTATAGGTGGGAACAAACAGCTGAACCAGCATTATGTGACAAGCCAGCTCTCCACAGACCATTGGTAAGTGCTCCATGGACAACAGCTTGAGAATCGTTGTTCTGAATAAACTTGTACATATCCTAACATCTAATTCAACCAAACCTTTTCCAATGGGACAATTTAAAATAATATAGAAGTGTGGACTGAATATAATGTCCAGCATATCAAAAATATAGATTCATTTGCTAGCATTACTAATTTGTTTATATGTGTTCCTGAATCCAAAAAAATAGATATCTTGTAAAATCAAACCAAGGGACAGTCGACCTTGGCTTGTCAGTCTAGGCAGATATTTAAAGATAGAAATGTTAGCTTCATCCTCAATAACAAGAAATTCTATATGACAAGAATTTCAGTTCACATAAGATTCCGGATGCCACAGGCTTGATAAAAGACTTAATTTTTCTCTTTCTCCTAGTTGCTTTCAGCTGTGTGATGAATGAATCTGCCATACTATTTGGCACTTTGTACTGCAAAAGGCCATCCATGAAACATTCTGATGTGGTGTTAGAAGCAACATATGGTTTCTGGACAAAATGAGAGTAGACAACTATCCGAGTTAAATGGTAATGACTCTGATTGTAGCTAATGCAGATGGTAATCTCCCACCAAAATAAAGCCATTAGTTAAATTTGTTAACATAAATTTTGTATTTGAACATGAGATTGATGTTTTTAATTTCACTTATATAACTGGAAAACAGATTGATCTTTTAAAATTATATTTGGCAAGCTGTTAATGAAGATTAATTGCTTTGCCTGATTTAAAAACTGTAGGGCCAGATCCCTGCGGATATCTAAACTGTGCTTGGATGGGATGAAGGGTGAAAAGGTAGCAGCTCTAAACCACCTTCCTGTTCCCATAATCCATAGCCTGACTGTGAGCCAAACTGCCCCAGGCATAATTTAGAGCAGAGCATTGCACTCCAGGTTCTGTCCTTTCCTGCACCTCAGCCATGCTCTCAGACCACCCAGAAACACCCCTGGTACCTGGGGCAGGGCTTGTAAATGAGTGGCATGGAGACAGCTAAGTCTGCTTTACACTACCCCAGGATTCTCCTTTGCACTGGGTGAATCCCAATCTGCCCTGTTAGGGCAGATGTCCTTCCAATTTCCACCATCAGAGTCGGTGGCCATGATCTGGCAGGCATTTTTTACATGTAGGAGGCTTTAATTATTCAAAAATAATACTGCACATGCAGGGCTTGATAATTTTTATACCATTTATTGATTTGATAGACACAAAGAATATGGTGATAAATATGGCATTTAAGTCTTTGTTGTAGCTTTTTATATGCAGTGTTCTTGTAGCCATGTCAGTCTCTAAACAGATGACTTAAACTCCACCACAACTTCAACAGTCACCATTCCTCCATTAAACTCTCTCTGGAACACTCTCACACTAGCATCAACTTCCTGGACACCATGATCAGCTTCAACAATGGAACCTTACAGGTAACGACATACAAGAAAACTACAGATCACCACATCTACCTTCATAGATCCAGTAGCCACCTCAAACACACCAAGAAGTCTATTATCTACAGCCAGGCACTCAGATTCCACGGAATATACTCTGAGGAGAAACTCCAGGATGCACATCTTAATACACTCCAAACCCCCTTCCACCAAACAAGGACACCCTTCAAAGAAGTAGATCACATCCTGGAACTCGCCACCCAAAGACCACGAGAGAACCTGCTTCAGTACAGAAATAACCCCCCTAGGGACCTCATATCCCTAGTTGTCACCTACCACCCCACACTAGAACCCAAACAAGGTATCATCAAACAACGACAACCCATACTTGATGGGGCCTCATTCTGAATCTTTCCCACTTCTCACCTTCAAGCAACCCCTCAACCTCTCCAAGCTCATCACAACACAAGCAAGCTCCCCACAGATCAGGGCACACCCAATTCAAAGTGGCACCAAACCCTGCTAGAACAACAGATGCAAAATCTGCAGACATATCTCTACTGCTACGACCATAGGCAGTGTGTAACTCTTGCACTTGGGGAGACTGAGGGTGCAAGTGCCAGAGGCTCCCTAGAAGCAGAGGGCGCCACTGGTGCCTGGACTGTGGCCTTGTCCCCAGCTCTGCCACACTCAGCTCCTCCCCACAAGATCCTGCATGTGCTCCATCCCCACTCTGACCCAAAGCCCTGCCCCTGCTTGGCCTCCTCCTCAAAGGCCTCCCACATACACCAACCCGAGCCCCTGCTCCCACTCATCTCTTCCCACCCTTGCTCCACCTCTTCACCTAAGGTTCTCCCACTACTACTAGCTCCTCTCCACCCCTTCCCATGAGGCCCCATATGCCCATCACTCATGTCTCTCCACCCCCTCCCCTGCACTCCCCAACTGCCGCTCATGCCTCTATGTCCTCTCTCTGAGTTCACCCCTGCCCACCACTGGTGCCTCTCTTCCCCCCCCTACCCATCACTCTCTCTCCTCTCTTCCCGCTATCACCATCGATAACCCTTAAGGGGGGGCCTCTGGGAAGGGGGTGAAGAGGAGCAAGCAGAAGTCCATTCCCCTGCACTCAAGGCAGTATTACAAAATAACTAGACCATTCCTGACAGGTGATTAGCTAACCTGTGCTTAAATAAGTGGCATGTTCTTAAAAACCTCCAGTTGCACAACCTCCATACCTAATTTGTTCCAGTGCTTAACCGCCCTGATAGGAAGATTTTACTGATGTTAACCTAAAACCTCCCTTGCTGCAATTTAAGCCCATTGCTTCTTGTCTTATCCTCAGAGGTCAAGAAGAACAATGTTTCACTCTTCTCCTTGTAACAACCTCTTAAGTACTTGAAAACTATTATCATATCTCCTTTCAGTCTTCTCTTATCCAGACTAAACAAAACCATTTTTTTCAATCTTTCCTCATAAGTCATGTTTTCTAGACCTTTAATAGCTTTTGTTTCTCTCCTCTGGACTCTGTTCAATTTGTCCACATTTTTCCTGAAATGTGGTGCCCAGAATTGGACGCAATACTCCAGTTGAGGCCTTATCAGTGTGGAGTACAGCTGAAGAATTACTTCTTGTGTCTTGCTTACAACACTCCTAGCAATACATCCTAGAATGGTGTTTGCTTTTTTTTTTTTTTTTTTTTGGCAACAGTGTTAAACTGTTGACTCATATTTAGCTTGTGATCCACTAAACCCCACAGATCCCTTTCTGCAGTACTCCTTCCTAGGCAATTATTTCCCACTTTGTATGTGTGTAATTCCTAAGTGGAGTACTTTGAATTTGTCTACATTGAATTTCATCCTATTTATTTCAGACCATTTCTCCAGTTTGTCCAGATTTTGAATCTTAATCCTATCCTCCAAAGCACTCGCAACCCCTCCAAGCTTGGTATTGTGCAAAATTGTATATGTGTATTCTCTATGCCATTATTGAAATCATTGATGAAGATATTGAACAGAATTGGACCCAGGACGGATCTCTGTGGGACCCTGTGTGATATGCCCTTCCAGCTTGACTGTGAATCACTGATAACTACTCTCAAGGGATGGACCCTTAGAGTATGATAAACAATATGTTTTATCTTGTATATAACCGTGACACTTTTAGTGTATGTCTATACTGGAATTAAAAACCTGTGGCTGGCCCATGCCAGCTGACTTGGGCTTGCTGGGCTTGAGTTTATGTGGTTGTTTAATTGCAGTACAGACATTTAGGTGCAAGCTGGAAGGTGGGAGAGTCTGAGAGCTTGGGCTGCAGCCCAAACCCAAACATCGACACCACAGTTAAACAGCCCAATGAGCCCAAGTCAGCTGGCAAAGGCCAGCCACTGGTGTCTAATTGCCGTGTAGAAATACTTTTAGCACTTTTCCAAGACCTGAAGAATTCTGTGTAGTTTGAAAGCTTGTCTCTCTCACCAACAGAAGTTGGTCCCATAAACAATATTATCTATAGCTTTTTTATAAACATTTAAAATTATATATGTATTTTTAAACACAGCCTAGTTAAGCATAGATAAAACTTAAATGGAGTATTTCAAGAAGTGGAGATGAAATACTTGAAACTGACAACAGAGATTAGATAAGTGTCTCCAGGGTAAACCCCACATTTCACTTGTTTACAACTAGCATAGTTTCCAAGTTAAAACTGGGCACAAATGATGGCATCAGCCTGCATTTTTTTGTCTGAAAAATGTGGGAGAGGGGAAAGTATTGCCAGGTATTAAGTGTGTGCATCACTCATTTTCATGTAACCCAATAATTAAAAACAATCTCATAATGTATGCATATAAAGAGAAAGAGTAAAGACTGTGCTTTTGAGTTTGAATATGTGGCTCGATTAATTCCTTACCATACACTAGCATCACTCTGTTGCCTTCAGTGGTAAGTAAGAGGAGAATCAAGTAATTAGACTTAATGTTATATTAAAGTAAAGTAAATTATTTGGAGTGAATCACATTTTATGATGAACTATGTGAAACTTCAGACAAGTTCAACCTCTGAAAATGTGAGTTTCTGAACTGCTGTTTTAAAGCTTACCATATTTACAGCCAGAAAAAAGCAATCATGCTTTTATTTCTGTAGAACAGTGACATCTAGTGATCACTCAGGCTAGTAATGAGTATTCCCTAAGGATTTCCTTAAGCTTTACTACCTAGCTCTGAAATCAGAATTTACTTGTGTTTCAACTGTTCATGCTAATGATTTCTGACAGTGATTGATTTCTGACACCTACTGATATAGATGGAAAAGTAGATATGATACAGAGTTAAAATACCTGTGATTGGGGGGAGCTGTGTGAATTGGGGAGAGACATTTAAAATGTGTTTAAATAAGATGTAGAAACAAACCCTGCCAACATGCCACCAAGGGTATATCTACACAGCAGCTGGGAGCACTAGTCTGGGCAGACAGACATGCACTAGCTCTGCTTGGGCTAGCGTGCTAAAAATAGCAGCATGGCACAGACACCAGCAAGGTCTAAGCATCTGAGTTTGGACCCAGGGAGTTGGGCAGAGTTGTGGCTATTCCATGCTGCTACTCACACTGCCACATAGCTATTTTTAACATACTACCTCATCCACAGCTAGACAGTACCTGTCTAGTCAGTTTTGGAGGTATTCTCTCAATTGTACTGTAGGCATATCTCAAGTGGCTGAGGGCAGTCCTGGCCAGGAATTTACAGATGCCAAGGGAATGCATAGATTCAATACATTTCTGATACAGTTTCTGCTGCTGTGCTTCTGTGGAGTCCCTGTCAGAGTTTATAGTAGAGCTGGTCAAGAATTTTTCAACAAAACATTTTTTTTGTTGAAAAATATTAATTCATCAAAATGGAAATCATTTGCAGGAACATATCCAAACTTTTATTGGAAGAGATGTCAGGTCCAGGATGGAATTTCTGGTTAGAGAGAGACCCACCCCAGAATAACGAATAGTCCAGTGATTAGAGCACTCACCTGGGATGTGAGAGTAGCAGAGCAGGGACTTGACATTGAATCTCCAACACCTCAGCTGAGTGGCCAAAGCACTGGCCTATTGGATCACTGACATTTTGATGAGAAATCTCATCCTGGACCTAAGAAACCTTTCCCAATTAAATTCTTTTGTTGTAACTGATATGTTCCCATGTGAAGTTTTGACAAATTGGCATTTCCCAGTGAAATAAAATCCTAACCAGCTCTTGTGATACTAGAATGTCATGCCATGCCGTAGATGAAAAAATGAGAACTGATGTGGTGCTCAAAAGAAACAACTCTTTAGCACATGATGTCCATGTAAATGATGGGCATGGGGTTCAGAAAAGCTTCTGAGGAATCAAAGACCAGATTTCAACCTGGAAATCTTCTGTATCTCAACAAAGTTCACTTGCAACATACTACAGATGGGCACCTGGTTAGCAGTTACTTTTTTTTAAATGGAGAGTTGTGTGTAACCTCATTAGCCCAGCCTTTTCAACCTCATCAGCCCAGGATTTAACAATGTATTTGTTATACAAACTATATATATTTTATTAATGCGTTTACAGATACAGGTCCAAAATTCTGTTATTGGATAAAGTGATATAAGTTTGGAGTCAATGGCTGTGAATTTTATTTACAGCAGTGTAACAGACCAGAATGCTTTTGCATGTAAACTACCACAAAAGAAAGAGGGGTTAGAAGACAGAAAAACAGCATTTTCTTCTGTCAGATTCAGACAACCTTCAGCTCCTTCACTAATAGCAATGTGAGCTAACGGACTGTAGGGTAAAATTCAAGATAGAAACATTAAAGGTGGGCACCAGCACCACTTAAGTCCTAAAAACAGGACTTTGGCAGAACTTAAGTGGTACACAGTGCCCCTTGTGCTAGCCACCTGAGTAGGAGAATGTAACTGTCAGGTAGGTTTTCCCTTGAGGTTTTCCCCAGGGCCAGGGGCTCACTGAAGAACTATCACTGAGAAGCGATCAACTTTGTTTGTCTCTCAGCTGCTGGTCCACCTCATGGAACCATGTTTTTTCTAGACCTGGGCCTGCAGTGGGGCAAGCATGACCGGGGGAGAGGACTGGAGTGTGTCAGTAAAGCACATGGTACAGAACATAAAGATTCTACGTGAGCGGGTGCTACTCTGTGCAAGGGTTCGACCATCACCACCTGGCAGAAGGACTTGCAAGAGGGACTCCACCCAGCCTGAAATAGTGACAAACCTCAGACTCACAGGAGTGAGTTCAGCCTAGAGGAAGCATGACTCAGGACTTTTGTTGTTTTCAAATCTGTATCTTTCAAGTGCTTTAAGAGTAAATTGTCTGTAGTTAAGAAATTCCTTTGCTAAGCCTGTGTTCCTTGCTTTCCTGCCACATTGTCTCTGAAGAGGTTAAATTAGAGGCCCAGAGAGACCACAGGCTAGGTGGAGCTCTGAGGTAGGGTGACCAGATGTCCCAATTTTATAGGGACAATCCCGATATTCAGGGCTTTTTCTTATATAGGCGCCTATTACGCCCCACCCCCTGTCATGATTTTTCACACTTGCTGTCTGGTCACCCTACTCTGAGGAAGTGTGTGTAAGTGACTGGGGATGGGTTGTGGGGTCTCAGACAGTGCGGGGTTGGGAGCAGCAACCCATGTTCCAAGGAAGGGAGTCAGGAAAGAAGTCAGTGCCCAGGACTTTGTCCACAGGCATCAGACCTAGAAATAGTGACTGGACAACAGAACCAGCTGGACTCCGGTGCCTCTACACTGGGACATTGGGCCAGGTTGTAACAAACAGTTTTTTAAATGTAACTTCCTAAGTTTCATAAAAAGTAGACTCACATTGGACTCTCCTTGGTGCTCATTGGAAGGGGTGGAATCTTTTGATCTACAGAACAGACTTCTACCAGTCAAGTTAACAGGGTAACTGGTAGCAGTAGCAGGCTATTTATCCTCTCTATGGATTAGCCACTAGAGTGGAATTAAATGCATACTTTGTCAATGGATTTAACAGCTGTTTTCTAATAGCAGAGGAATGCTGGGAGTTGGGAATCCTGGTTCTTTTCCAGATTATGTAGGGGAGTGTACTGTAATGGTTACAGATTCTTCTGTCCCTCTATCTCCCAGAACCTATTTTTGTCCCCCTCTGCTTCTGTCTGCCCACCACGAATCCTTGATTTTTTCTGCTTGCATTGCCTCTCAGTCTGCACCCCCTATCCTGCCCCACCTGTCCCATGTTGAACCTGTCCTTCTCTCTCTATGTAGCATCACTCTGCTTTTGAGGGAGTCAGGGTGCTACCTTTTCCTCCTACTCACTGCCTGTGGGCCAGCAGGGAACTATTTAGAGCATATAGGAATTCTGGTGCCACAATGATCCCTAGCAGCTGGGAGGAGAAATTGCAGGTAAAGTCCTGCCCAGCCCCCACAGCTGCAGGATGGAACGTACTCCATTGTTTTGAGGGAATCGTGCATGTTCATTCCACTCAGCAAGTGGGGTCTATGTGGTAATGGAGCATGCTCAGTGTAGATGGGCTCTTCAGAGAAGTAATCTACCATTCTCTTCAAAAGCCTTTCTTCTGAACATAAGCAAATGGAAGTTTTTAGAGGCTTATAATTTGGCCATGGTTGGGTGGATTTTCACAGCAATAGCAAAAGGCACATCCTGACATTAAGCTGACTCTTCAGTCTAATTTCAAGCTCAACAGTTAAGTTCAATAAAGTTAAGAACATCTGAAAATTTGGTCTCATAATGAAGAATGTTAGGAAACCTTAACTGCAGAAGGATGTTGTGGTTATAGTGCATCACAAATTGAATATGAGCCAACAATGTGATGCAGCTGTGAAAAAGGCAACTATTATTTTGGAGTGCATTAGCAGGAGTGTTATTTGTAAGACACCAGAGGTAATTATTTTGCTCCATTTGAGGCCTCAGCTGGGATATTCTGTCCAGTTATGGGTGCCACCTTTTAGGAAAGATGTGAATAGATGGAAAGAGTCCAGAGGAGAGCAACAAAAATGACAAAAGGTTTAGAAAACCTGACCTATGAAGAAAGATTTTTTTTTAAAACTGGGTATGTTTAGTTTTAAGAAAAAAAGATCAGGGGGGGACCTGATAATCTTCAAATATTGTTGACTGTTACAAAGAGGATGATAATCAATTGACCTACCTACTGTACACATGAAGAACAAGAAGTAATGGGCTTAATCTGCAGCAAGGGAGATTGATAGATATTAGGAAAAACTTCTTAACTGTATTGATAGTTAAGTACTGGAATAGGTTACCAAGGGAGGTGTGGAATCTCCATCATTAGAGATATTTAAAAGGAAGTTAGACAAACATTTGTCAAGGATGATCTAGGTATTCTTGGTCCTGCCTCCACATGGGGGGGCTAACCTCTCAAGGTCCCTTCTAGCCCCACGTTTCTACCATTCTTTGAGCATGTTGTCAGTGGGCATGCTTAAGACTTTCTAATGCCCGGCAAGGTTCTATTGTGCCAATTGACTATTCCCTAGGGAAATTCCATTTCAATTGTGGATCACAACAGAGCTTCGTGGTTACAGCAAAACAGGATGGTTCTAATCAAGTTTGTGGTTTTGTTGTGAACATTTCATATAGTTCTAATTTTTCATAGTAATAGTTGAAACAGATTAATTTAGTTAATTTTTGCTTCAAATGTAAATCACCTTTAGATCAAAGAATGTGGTTTAATGAAAGTGTACATTGTACATTTTCTCTTTGAGTTGATTCAGTTATCCTCTTTGCCTTTTTTAAAATGCGTTCATCAGTTAAAATATTATAAAGCTGAAAGTTGTTGCTCTCCAGTCCATATTTACAAAGCATAAAAAAATAAACTGAAGGGACCAAAAGTAACCACATAGGTCAGGCCAAGCATTTAAAAAAGTTTTTTGCTACATTAAATTGTGGTATTGCGAGTGTGTATGTGTCTCAAACAGTTATACATTAGTAGCCCTTTAGTTTTATATGAGAATCATAATCAATCCTTTATTTTCATCAGTATAGGGAAAAGGCGTTAAAGTGACCTTTTTTTAACCATTTAGTTAGAAAAATCTTCTAGTCTGTGTTTGTACAGTGCCAATGTGGTCTTCTTCCTGGGTGATCCGTAGGCACTACTGTAATAAACATGATTAGTTAATTAATACTGGCAAGAATCATCACAGTCTCTGGGCTCAGTCCTGTTTCCAATTAAGTCAATGACAAAATTCCTCAATGGTCCTGATTAAATTCACTATAGTTAATAGAATATGTGGCTTCTTTAAAGATCTGGGGCCAGATTGTGAAGCCCTTCCTCTCATTGGTGAACAGTTACTCATACTAGTAATTCCATTATATTTAGGTTCTTATACCACCTGTGAGGGGTGGACTAGGGCCACAGGCTCCCTGTTGGAGGCCTCAAGGTCCTACCACACGCTGTCCCAGAAAGAAACAGAAGAGAAGTCCTCCAAGCTGCCCAGAGTGGCTGTGGGGGAAGCAGCTAGTTGGAGAGAGGCTGCAAGGAGCAGCCAATCAAGGCTCAGCAGCCTCATATAAAAGGAGCTGCAGAGCTAGAGACAGTTGCTGCCTAGAGCTGGAGGAGCGAGAACTGTGTTCCTAGCTGGATGAAGGAGCAGAAAGACCATGAACAGATCAGTTGCTAGCAGGGACCATGGGAGCAAGAGGGAGCTTCTGACTGGCAGCTGGAATTGAGCCCAAGACGGTTGCTGGAAGGGATTGGGGGAACAAGAGGGAGTTCCTGCCTGGCTCCTGGGACTGAAGATAGAAGAACATCTGGGACCAGAAAGGTGTGAAGAGTCTCCAGGGAGGAAACACTGGAGGGTTGAGGGGCTATTTGAAGGTTAGCCAAGAAGGGCTGCAGGCCTGATTAAGGACTGAGCCCAGGAAGGGCAGTGTCTCCAGGGAGGAAGCTCTGGGGGTATGGCCCCATACCAGACCAGGACTATTTAAAGTCTGATCTTGGAGAAGGCTACAGAGACACCACTGGAGGGGTACTGGAATAAACCTTGGTGGACTGTATACCCCAGAAGGGGTCTGTATGTTTCACACATAGACTGTGTGGGTGACATGGCTCAAGGGCTGAGTTGCTGAAAATCACCTATAAAACCACCAACAGTGGTCACTACAAACTAAAAAAGTGCAGGCACACACACACATGGCCAGGTGGCGCTTGTAAGAGGTGGGTGCCACCCCATTACACCAACCTTGTCACCATGAGATCTGAGTATCTTCCAAAATCATATTAAGCGACCTGTCTAGCAGCTGTTAGATGTAATTCATTCTCTCTCTCATTCTTTCCTCAGGGGAAAACTGTCTGAACATTTTTTTAATCGGTATTATGTATAGTGTACTGAATGTTTATATTAGGTTTAAAGAGATAATGTGGGTGAGGTAACATATTTTATTGGAACAACTTCTGTTGGTGAGAGAAACAAGCTTTCAAGCCATACAGAGCTCTTCTTCTGGTCTCAGAAAGGTACTCCGAGCATCACAGCTAAATGCAAAATTGTTCAGTATAGGTTGTAAGCACACATTCTAAGGCAGAGGTCTTCCAGGGGTTCATCAACTCATCTAGATCAGTGTTTCTCAGCTTAGGATTCACAGTCCCCAGGATGGTTGTGGGATAGGTTTAGTGGGGTTGCAAGTGCAGGGCCAATATTAGGGGGTAGCAAGCAGGAGAATTACCCAGGGAATCCTGTGGCCTGGGGGCCTGCAAAGATAAATTACAACCTTCAGCTGTGGGAGATAGGGTTCAGGCTTCAGAGGTACGGTAGTCTGGAAAGAGTTGAGAACCACTGTTCTAAGGGACCATTTAAGATGGAATGGCCCATTAATAGTTCTGCAGTCATAGGACAAAAAGTGGGGGAGGTTAGTGGGTTACAGCCAGGGCTGGCTCTAGCCATTTTGCCGCCCCAAGCATGGCAGCATGCCGTGGGGGGGCACTCTGCTGCTCGCCAGTCCCATGGCTCCGGTGGACCTCCCGCAGGCATGCCTGCGGAAGCTCCATTGGAGCCGCGGGACCAGCGGACCCTCCGCAGGCATGCCTATGGGAGGTCCACCAGAGCCACCTGCCACCCTCCCAGCAACTGGCAGAGCGCCCCCCGCGGCATGCCGTCCCAAGCATGTGCTTGGCGCACTGGGGCCTGGAGCCGGCCCTGGTTACAGCTTGTTGTAATAAACCATAAATATAGTGTCTTTGTTCAGTTCATGATTTTTAGTGTCTAGCAGTTACTAATTTAAAGTCCCAGGCTCATCTATTGAAAATGTTGTGCAGGTTTCCTTTGAGGAAGAGGACTGATAAGTCAGCTACGGAGTGATCATTTGGTGATGCTTCAAGTACCTTTCCCATACCTAAAGAAGAGCTCTGTGTGGCTTCAAAGTTTGTCTCTCTGACCAATGGAAGTTGGTCTAATAAAAGATATTGCCTCACTCACCTTGTCTCTCTTATATCCTGGGACCAACACGGCTACAGTTCCACTGCATAGATTTAGGTTTGACAGATTTCAATTTTTTAAAATAATTTTGACCGATAATATCAATGTTTATTTTAATCACTTTTTTATTTTAGCTATTCAAATTTTCACAGTTGTGGGATATTATGGAAGGGGTCAGAGAATGGGAGGGGGCAGAACAGACAATAATTATTTAGCAAGAGTAGATGCTGAGTTTCAAAAAAAATAGTTTTATAACTGATCAAACACAAATTGTCAACATCACATGGCAAAATATATAAAGTAAATACTGTTAAATCAAACTCCAATACACTCTCAACCAGCATTTTTCTTACCTTGCCTATCTGCAAATTTCAATGATGAATAATGGAAATATTTTTCTTCAGTTTGTGTGTGTACATTGAAATCTACAGTTACTGATAAAACTCTAACCCTTTTAAGCCTATTTATATTAGAGAAGACAAAGTTGAAGAAATGTATCTTGAACATGCAGTAAAAGGTCAGAAGGTCTCTGGTGGCTCTTAGTCAATGTGGAATTTCATTCCAGTTTTGGACTGGCCATGGGAAAGCTCTGGCTGCTGCAAAGATGAACTTCAATAGAACTACTCGTGTAAGTAACTGTTCATCAGTATAAGCGGATAATTCAAAATTTAACCTTTTGAAAATATTTTTCCTCTGCATTTAGATATTATGGACTAAATTTTCAAAAGTGACTAGTGATTTCAGTCCCCCAGCATTTGGGTGCCAAAACTGAGATGCCTGATGAGCACATTCACCCTGAAAATCAACTCCCTTTAAGGTGGCTCATTTTGGGCAATCAAGATCACCAGTTACTCTTTTTAAAATTTAGGCCTACTGCTAGGAATATGAAGAAAGAATTTGGTGCCATATTTATTAATACAACCCTATGCAAGTAAATAGTTCAGTAATCATCATCATCACTCCCATAACCGCACTGGTTGTTGGGGCACCATCACTGATGAGCAACTAACCAATTGTCTCCACCCCTGACAATTGTGTGTCAGTACTTGAGTCTCTGCGAAGTCCATTTCTGTCCACTCTTTTATGTTGTCAGTCCATCCTTTCTTCTGCCTATCTCTTCTTCTCTTCCCTTGTATTGTCCCTTGGAGGATGATCTTGGATAGGCCAGATGATCTTGTTACATGGCCATACCACTTCAGCTTGTGTTTCTTCACTGTCATCAGGAGGTCTTCATATGACCCAGTGCATTGGGTGATGATGTTGCAGACCTCTTCATTAGTGATGTGGTCGAAGTAGGAGATGCCCAGGATTTTACGGAAGTATCTCATCTCTACTACCTGTATTTTCCATTCAAGTTCTGCTGTAAGGGTCCATGTCTCGCATGCATACAGAAAAATGGAGATGACCAATGTGTGTAGCAGTTTTAGTCTGGATTTCAGGGAGATGTTCTTATTCCTCCAAATTGGCTTTTTGCAGTTTGCGCAGTTCTTGCCTGAATTTCTGCCTTGGATCCTTCATTAGTGATGATTGCTCCCAAATACTTGAACTGTTTCCCTGTCTCCAGCCCTTGTCTACTGACAGTGATATATGAGTTGATCCCATCATGTTTGTTTGTCATTAGCTTGGTTTTCTCTGCACTGTTCAGTAATACATTTTTAAATTACTCATAAAAGGGGATTGTATGCTTGTTCCATAATGTGCAAGTCTTGTAACACTTGTAAGTGTTAAAGAGTTTCTCAGATTAAATGGCCTGATTCTGCTCACAAACACTCAGTGAAAGTCTCAGAAATATGGAAAGTTGTATGCATAGTTGGTGAAATCACCTCCTGTATACCTCACCTAGTAATCAGTCTCTATTATGGAGCATCAGGGAATGGTAGTATGTGTGGTGATGTGGGGGACGTACTCCAGCATCTGGGTGAAGTTGCATAATTTCTGCTGAACACATAGTATCTGAGCACTCACAAACATTAGTGAATTTATCCTTGTACTACCCCTGAGAGACAGGGAAGTGTTATCATCTAAAGTTGGGCAAATTTTTTGAACAAAACTTTTTTTCAATAAAAGCTGCAGTTTCAACAACACTGAAACGTTACACAAATTTGTGTTGATTTTGTGGAGTTCTTTCTGTCAAAAAGACAAAACAAAACACCCAACGCCCTTTAAAAAAATCAAATGTTTAATTTTGGGTGAGATATCATTCTGACCTTTTCAAAACAAACAATGCTGATTTTTTTTTATTCAAAATGACTTTTCATTTTAATTTTTTTTAATGTTAAAATGCTCAATAAATGTCTTGTTTCTGGTCAAAGTAAGTTTTGTGTTTGACCCAAAATGATTATGTAACTTTTTTAATTTGCCAAAAATATTTTTATGCAGCCCCAAACAATATTTAGCCAAAAAAATCATTATTTGCCCAGATCTATTATCCCCCATTTAATGATGGGGAAACTGAGGACATGTGGAGAAAGTCATGTGTCCTGGGCTCTGTAGCAGAACCAGAAGTTGAACCCAGCTCTCCTGAGCACCACTCCAAGGCTTTTGGCCACAAGACTATCCTTCCTCCTTGATTGGGTAGCATGCAGGTGATCACTTAATCTGTGAATACTCACTTTGTCAGATGCAAGTGTTCACCACATCAGCAAGTATTCACCATGTCATCTTATGCTCCAATATGTCTGTTAGTCTATAAGGTGCCACAGGACTCTTTGTTGCTTTTTACAGATCCAGACTAACACAGCTACCCCTCTGATACTTGACACTTAATCTGTGTAACCTTGGCTTCTTTGATGCCCTTTGCAACTTGTCTCTATCCCATCCCCAGCTTCTGTATTGTTCTGTGTGTGGAGACCCCTTCCACTACGTACAGTGGGTGTGAAGGCACACCTGGCCACTCTGTGCATGGCCCTGCTCACTTCTATGCTATGGCCACTGCCCTCCTTGGCAGGGCGAATTTTGGGTACCAGCCCTCTCTGCATTAAACTGTTGATTCACCTGATCTGGATCTGGATGTCACTCACTCTTTGTGATGGCAGGGAGCATTTCCTCTCCCCTTCCCTCTGCCTCCAAAAAGGGGTATCCTTTGAGTAGGTACAGAAGTAGATTTAGTATCAAAACACCTTTTTCTATGTTATACTCTTAAAACTGATCTGCGGCAATTTTTCCCCTTGACGTATAAATATTTTTTTTGATTATGAGCCAATTTATTGGCACTTGATAGAATGAACAGTTATTTCAGACATGTCAACAGGGTGTTGTCTAGATATGGAAATATGTGTTTGTCCACATGTACACAGAGCTAAACATGAAATGAAAAGCAACAGTACATGGACTTGTAACGCTCTTAGAGTAGTTGGGTTTCAGAAATCAATGAATGGCTTTCATTGCCCATATATGCATTTTTTGTCATCTGCGACAGGTGTAAAACTTTGTGTTAATAGTTAATCCAAGTATAATGTAATGACAAACTTATGAATTTCACTGAGATTACATTTTATCCATGAAAGATCATGCTTTTTCATAACTATTACAGATCATAGCTTTCCAGTCTGTATTAAGGATCTTTACTACTATGCAAAGCAGGGATGGCATACATCTGAGGTGAAACTCTGCATCCATTCAAGGCAAAACTCCCATTTGATTTCAATAGAACAGGATCTCACCTCAGGCTATGATCTGAGTCCAGCTCACTTGATGTACATATATGGCCTCCATGTGGCCTTCAGTTTCTGCAGAATATAAGATTTAATCTTTCAAGAATAAGGAGTAAGACTCTATCCCTAACACTTTTGAAGGAAACCATCCAAATATGAATGGAATGTAATGGTTGCAATAATTGTCTTCCTGAGTCTGCAGCCAGCCTGAAATAGTTACCCAAAAATGTGTGAACTCCCACATCCCACTCTAATTTCACTGAGGCCTATTGATAACACTTGACTCTGAGCACTATTTAACTGCTAATTGTTTTAGTGGCTGGAATGGAGTGAGAGATTAGGAACTGGGAGTTGCAGCAAGGAAGGAAATACAGAAGAACAGAGGAGTCACACAAAGACAAGGAAGAGAGAGAACAAGAGAGAGGAAGATGGGAATGGGAGAAAAACAAGGGACAGGAATAGCAGTGTCCAAAAAAGGACTATATTTACCCTCTGAGTTTGTTATTATATTGTAGGATAAGTATAAAATTAAAGAAATATGTATATTATAAAGAAGGCCCCAATCAGCAAGTAAGAGGACTGTCAGAATAATTAGTATTACCTGTAATATGGGAAGGATATATGGTTTCAAAAGTAACTAATAAAATAAAGAGTTGCAGTAACAAGACACAAAACAAACCTGACACAAAGAAACAAGCCCATATCTTCCCACTGTTCTGCTAGTAAGCAAAGAGTGGAGGGGAGAAGATAAGGAAGAAAAGGCTTTTGGAAGAAAGAAGGCTGTAAATCCTACATGGATTAATATTGGAAATAAAGGTGAATTGTTTCCAATTGTTTTTTAGCTGAGTCAGTAATTGGCAATGACATTGTTTGTTTGTTAAAGGATATAAATAGTAAACTCTTAAAGGATTCATTGCTAATACCTTCCTGACCATGTTGGAGCTGACTGATATTGGTCTAAGAACTCCTAGATTTAGCCTGTTTGTAAATATCTTGATCAAATAGTTGCAACTGTTATGTTGTTATTTGGATGTAATAAATTGCTATTATTTAGGCTTTTTAGGCATATTTAGAGCATTTGTATAAATACCATTTGGCCTTTGGATATAATAAAGAAATTTAATATTAAATTAATGTTTGGTGGTTTCCAATGTCAATATTAATAATTAATAATTCAAATATATATAAAGACCAAATTCTACCCTGGATCTTTGTACAATCCTCCCATTGACATCACTGCTGTGGACTGAGGGGAATATGGAATCCTAAAGTTGTAAATTAGCCCATGGACCATAATTAAAATGGAATTTGGCTCTCTCCACGGGGTGAGTTACTCCTTATGTAGAAGTATAAAATACTGACACTTCTTGGATGAGCTATTCTGTTTATTCCAATGAAGTAGAATTGTTCCATAAAGTTGTAATCACATTTGTATGAGTCTGATGTGCTTACAGGCTTTGGATGCTCACTGTAAAATAGCAAAAAGAGGGAGATGGACCCAGGGTGTATACAAGATACTAATACATGTGCTGTTGTTTGTTTCCATATAGAATGTGCCTGAAGAGGATGTTGAGAGTAATACCTTATTCTCTATCTGGAAAGACATTATCTGTGGCGTCTTTCTTCTAACTTTGTTCTTTATTTTCAAATAATTTTAGGTGGGAGTTTATTGGATGGGATGTCTGTGTGGATATCCTTGAGACCAGCTTGCATAATGCCATGGAAACTCGTGAGTCCCCAGCTCCAGCCTCCACACCAAAATCCAGTGGAATCTGCCCTTGAATGCATGCATAGAAAGATTTCCTGTAGGTAAGGCGAACAGGAGCTGCTAACAGGGAGTTTTGCAAGGGAGTTTGGAAGGGGAGTACGAAGGGGAGGGGTACCTTGTCAGTCTCATCTGTGACCCATTGGTCCCCTGAACCCATAACCTGAGCCACATCGAAAACCTTTCTGTTTACAGCAGAGAGGAGTGGATAGGGAGCTGTAGACAGGAATTTGAGAGCATTTGACAGAGGGAGGCTTACAATGGTGAGGAGGACCCGCAAAACCTGTGCCAGCACTGCTTCTGTCTCCTCCACCTGCGCCTGTAGCCAGACAGAGCACCAAAGCATGGATGCTTTTACCCAGATTCTGGTGTGGGCTTGCAAAGACTGTAATTTGCAATTTCCACTTACTGATATCCAGGCTGGGGGTGGCATCCAATGTGAAAGGTGCCTACTGGTGGAATCTCTCAGGCAGCAGGTGGGAGAGCTACAGGAGGAGGTGGCCAGGCTGAGGAACATCTATGTCCATGAGCAATTCCTGGACAGTATCCATGTGGAGACAGCTGATGGTGCTGTCCCAGTTGACAGGACTACTGACACTCCAGTGAAGGAGGAGATGCCTCAGGGTGTATCTGACACACCAGTGGAGGAGGAGGCTCAGGGTGGACCCAGCCAGCTGGTTACTTCTAGCAGCAGGCAGTGCTCCACCGCTGCTGCGAACCCTCCTGTTGTGGTAAAAGATAACCGTTATGCTCTTCTTGATACAGGAGAGAAGAAATCACCCCCAACAGTTAAGGGGGTGAAGCCTCGTACCCCTAAGGCTGGGAGGTCTGCTGCCACCACTGATAAGAAACGTAGGGTAGTGGTGGTTGGAGACTCTCTGCTGAGGGGGACGGAGTCACCCATCTGTTGCCCTGACCGTTCATCCCGGGAGGTATGCTGCCTGCCAGGAGCCCGTATCCGAGATGTTACAGAGGCTTTGTCGAGGATTATCCGGCCTTCTGACTACTAGCCCATGCTACTCATCCATGTGGGCACAAATGATACTGCGAGGTGTGACGCTGAGCAGATCAAGAGTGACTACAGGGCTCTGGGAGTACGGGTTAAGGAGTTTGGAGCGCAGGTGGTATTCTCTTCGATTCTTCCTGTTGAAGGTAGGGGTCCGGGCAGAAACAGATGCATCGTGGAGGTGAATGCCTGGCTGCGAAGATGGTGTCGCCAGGAGGGCTTTGGCTTCCTCGACCACGGGATGCCGTTTGAGGAAGGACTGCTAGGAACAGATGGCGTTCACCTTTCGAAGCGGGGAAAGGCCTTATTTGCACACAGACTGGCTAACCTAGTAAGGAGGGCTTTAAACTAGGTTCGACGGGGACAGGTGAGCAAAGCCCACAGGTAAGTGGGGAACAAGACCTGGGAGATGGGTTGGAAACAGGAGGGAGCACGGGCTATAATGGCAGAGAGGAAGGAGGGTCAGGGCAAAGCTGGGAGGCAAGATCAAACCAGTATCTTAGATGCCTTTATACAAACGCAAGAAGTATGGGTAATAAGCAGGAAGAACTGGAAGTGCTAATAAATAAATACAACTATGACATTATTGGCATTACTGAAACTTGGTGGGATAATACACACGACTGGAATGTTGGTGTGGATGGCTATAGTTTGCTCAGGAAGGATAGACAGGGGAAAAAGGGAGGAGGTGTTGCCTTATATATTAAAAATGTACACACTTGGACTGAGGTGGAGATGGACATAGGAGACGGAAGGGTGGAGAGTCTCTGGGTTAGGCTAAAAGGGGTAAAAAACACAGGTGATGTCGTGCTGGGAGTCTACTACAGGCCACCTAATCAGGCGGAAGAGGTGGATGAGGCTTTTTTCAAACAACTAACAAAATCATCCAAAGCCCAAGATTTGGTGGTGATGGGGGACTTCAACTATCCAGATATATGTTGGGAAAATAACACCGCGGGGCACAGACTATCCAATAAGTTCCTGGACTGCATTGCAGACAACTTTTTATTTCAGAAAGTTGAAAAAGCTACTGGGGGGAAGCTGTTCTAGACTTGATTTTAACCAATAGGGAGGAACTTGTTGAGAATTTAAAAGTAGAAGGAAGCTTGGGTGAAAGTGATCATGAAATCATAGAATTTGCAATTCTAAGGAAAGGTAGAAGGGAGTACAGCAGAATAGAGACAATGGATTTCAGGAAGGTGGATTTTGGTAAGCTCAGAGAGCTGATAGGCAAGGTCCCATGGGAATTAAGACTGAGGGGAAAAACAACTGAGGAAAGTTGGCAGTTTTTCAAAGGGACGCTATTAAGGGCCCAAAAGCAAGCTATTCCGATGGTTAGGAAAGATAGAAAATGTGGCAAAAGACCACCTTGGCTTACCCTTGAGATCTTGCGTGACCTACAAAATAAAAAGGCGTCATATAAAAAATGGAAACTAGGTCAGATCACGAAGGATGAATATAGGCAAATAACACAGGAATGCAGAGGCAAGATTAGAAAAGCAAAGGCACAAAATGAACTCAAACTAGCTATGGGAATAAAGGGAAACAAGAAGACTTTTTATCAATACATTAGAAGCAAGAGGAAGACTAAGGACAGGGTAGGCTCACTGCTCAGTGAGGAGGGGGTAACAGTAACGGGAGACTTGGAAATGGCAGAGATGCTTAATGACTTCTTTGTTTCGGTCTTCACTGAGAAGTCTGAAGGAATGTCTAGTATAGTGAATGCTTACGGGAAGAGGGTAGGTTTAGAAGAGAAAATAAGGAAAGAGCAAGTAAAAAATCACTTAGAAAAGTTAGATGCCTGCAAGTCACCAGGGCCTGATGAAATGCATCCTAGAATACTCAAGGAGTTAATAGAGGAGGTATCTGAGCCTCTAGCTATTATCTTTGGGAAATCATGGGAGACGGGGGAGATTCCAGAAGACTGGAAGGGGGCAAATATAGTGCCCATCTATAAAAAGGGAAATAAAAACAACCCAGGAAACTACAGACCAGTTAGTTTAACTTCTGTGCCAGGGAAGATAATGGAGCAGGTAATCAAAGAAATCATCTGCAAACACTTGGAAGGTGGTAAGGTGATAGGGAATAGCCAGCATGGATTTGTAAAGAACAAATTGTGTCAAACTAATCTGATAGCGTTCTTTGATAGGATAACGAGCCTTGTGGATAAGGGAGAAGCGGTGGATGTGATATACCTAGACTTTAGTAAGGCATTTGATACAGTTTCGCATGATATTCTTATAGATAAGCTAGGAAAGTACAATTTAGATGGGGCTACTATAAGGTGGGTGCATAACTGGCTGGAGAACCGTACTCAGAGAGTAGTTGTTAATGGCTCCCAATCCTGCTGGAAAGGTATAACAAGTGGGGTTCCGCAGGGGTCTGTTTTGGGACCGGTTCTGTTCAATATCTTCATCAACGATTTAGATGTTGGCATAGAAAGTACGCTTATTAAGTTTGCGGACGATACCAAACTGGGAGGGATTGCAACTGCTTTGGAGGACAGGGTCAAAATTCAAAATGATCTGGACAAATTGGAGAAATGGTCTGAGGTAAACAGGATGAAGTTCAATAAAGATAAATGCAAAGTGCTCCACTTAGGAAGGAACAATCAGTTTCATACATACAGAATGGGAAGAGACTGTCTAGGAAGGAGTATGGCAGAAAGAGATCTAGGGGTCATAGTGGACCACAAGCTTAATATGAGTGAACAGTGTGATACTGTTGCAAAAAAAGCAAACATGATTCTGGGATGCATTAAGAGGTGTGTTGTAAACAAGACACGAGAAGTCATTCTTCTGCTTTACTCTGCGCTGGTTAGGCCTCAACTGGAGTATTGTGTCCAGTTCTGGGCACCGCATTTCAAGAAAGATGTGGAGAAATTGGAGAGGGTCCAGAGAAGAGCAACAAGAATGATTAAAGGTCTTGAGAACATGACCTATGAAGGAAGGCTGAAGGAATTGGGTTTGTTTAGTTTGGAAAAGAGAAGACTGAGAGGGGACATGATAGCAGTTTTCAGGTATGTAAAAGGGTGTCATCAGGAGGAGGGAGAAAACTTGTTCACCTTAGCCTCCAATGATAGAACAAGAAGCAATGGGCTTAAACTGCAGCAAGGGAGATTTAGGTTGGACATTAGGCAAAAGTTCCTAACTGTCAGGGTAGTTAAACACTGGAATAGATTGCCTAGGGAAGTTGTGGAATCTCCATCGCTGGAGATATTTAAGAGTAGGTTAGATAAATGTCTATCAGGGATGGTCTAGACAGTATTTGGTCCTGCCATGAGGGCAGGGGACTGGACTCAATGACCTCTCGAGGTCCCTTCCAGTCCTAGAGTCTATGAGTCTATGAGTCTATGTCACATAGGATGTTATGCCTGATCTAAACTTCCTCTCTTTTTGTAAATTGATGTGAGGATTTAGATGATTATTAATTTGATCATTGTCTTTAACATAATTTCACCTTCATGCACCCTTCCCAATTATAAAAGATGGGGATCAATATGAAAATTGAAAGGTGGATAAGGAACTGGTTAAAGGGAAGACTACAACGGGTCGTACTGAAAGGTGATCTGTCAGGCTGGAAGGAGGTTACTAGTGGAATTCCTCAGGGATCAGTTTGGGGGCCAATCTTATTTATTTTTATTACTGACCTTGGCACAAAAAGCAGGAACGTGCTAATAAAGTTTGTGGATGACACAAAGCTGGGAGATATTGCTAACACAGAGAAGGACTGGGATATCCTACAGGAAGATCTGGATGACCTTGTAAACTGGAGTAACAGTAATAGGATGAAATTTAATAGTGAAAAGTGCAAGGTCATGCATTTAGTGATTAATACCAAGAATTTTAGTTATAAATTGGGGACACATCAGTTGGAGGTAACAGAGGAGGAGAAGGACCCCGTAGTATTGGTAGATCACAGGATGACTATGAGCCGACAATGTGATATGGCAGTTAAAAAAGCTAATGCAGTTTTAGGATGCATCAGGCGAGGTATTTCCAGCAAAGATAAGGAGTGTTTGTACCGTTATACAAGGCGCTGGTGAGACCTCATCTGGAATACTGTGTGCAGTTCTAGTCTCCCATGTTTAAGAAGGATGAATTCAAACTGGAAGAGGTTCAGAGAAGGGCTACTAGGATGATCCGAGGAATGGAAAACCTGTCTTATGAAAGGAGACTCAAAGAGCTTGGCTTGTTTTGCCTAACCAAAAGAAGGTTGAGGGGGGATATGATTGCTCTTTATAAATATATCAGAGGGATTAATATTAGGGAGGAAGAGGAATTATTTAAGCTTAGTACCAATGTGGACACAAGAACAAATGGATATAAACTGGACACTCGGAAGTTTAGACTTGAAATTAGACGAAGGTTTCTAACCATTAGAGGAGTGAAGTTCTGGAACACCCTTCCAAGGGGAGTAATGGGGGCAAAAGACATATCAGGCTTAAAGACTAAGCTTGATAAATTTATAGAGGGGATGGTATGATGGGATAGCCTAATTTTGGCAATTAATTTGGCAATTGATCTTTGATTATCAGCAGGTAAGTATGCCCAGTGGTCTATGATGGGATGTTAGATGGGATGGGATCTGAGTTACTACAGAGAATTCTTTCCTGGGTGCTGGCTGGTGAGTCTTGCTCACATGCTCAGGGTTTAACTGATCGCTATATTTGGGGTCGAGAAGGAATTTTCCTCCAGGGCAGATTGGCAGAGGCCCTGGAGGTTTTTTGCCTTCCTCTGCAGCATGGGGCATGGGTCACTTGCTGGAGGATTCTCTGCAGCTTGAGGTCTTCAAACCACAATTTGAGGACTTCAATAACTCAGATATAGGTTAGGGGTTTGTTATAGAAGTGGATGGGTGAGATTGTGTGGCCTGCATTGTGCAGGAGGTCAGACTAGATGATCATAATGGTCCCTTTTGACCTTAAAGTCTATGAGTCTATGAGTCTATAATCTACTGTCAGAACTGCAATCTAGAGCCTTTTCCCCTTTGGTATAAAGTTTATAGTTAGTGAATGTTAAAGTTGTAACTTTAGCCAGTGAAGAAGTCTATTCTGGGAGCAAGGGAGAATACAGGCCCAACAATTGTTTATCTAGGGCAATTATTTGAAGATAAATGTGAAGGTCTCTACATTCTATAATGTTTCATATGATTAATCCAATACTAGTCAAATGAAGAAAGAATAATAAAAGAAAGAATAATATTGTTGCTCCCTGAGCCTCTGAGTAGTGTCAGGATGAATTTTTGATACACAGGTTTGTTTCCTCCTCATATGCTAGAAGCTTCTGCTGCCTGATTTTGGCAATCTAGGAGTTCCTGTCCTTGTTTGCCTTTCATGCAAACCAGTATACTGCAATTTTTGAATGGGAACTTAATGTCTCTGGAACTGTGATTGTCTGTCTCAAATGTATGTTAACTAAATTATTCAAAAGACAAATAGAACATCTCTTTAGAGTGATTTCTTTCAGTCAAATTAAGCAAGTTCTCATTATACAGTAAAAAAATTAATGAATGTTAAACCAGTCTCAGAGAGATGGTCTTTTTAAAATGTCATTTGCTCTTATGTGTTGGATAAAAAAGGGAAAACGTCTGCTTTAGAATATATTATATCCACTATTAGTAAGATCCTGGCCATATTTATTCATATTTATATTTATTTATAATATTGTGCTAGACATTCTGGAATATATTTTTAAGTGGTTTGTGGGAGGCTGACACACAAATTAGACATCAGCCTGAGTCACAAAGTTTGTATCTGTAATCTGATCTGAATCAAAACTTCTCTAAATGCTAGCTCTGGATTAGTGGAGGCATTGCTTGGATTCGGTTTGGCTCATTGTGGACAGAAGCCCACACCATGAATTTTGGATCCAAAAGTAAAATTCCCCCTACTATGGGAGATTAGGATCCAGAGTTATGAATGTATTGTGCCTATTTATTTTGAATCTTAACTTTAGATGCTTTATTTAGAGAAATGCTGCATGGTAGCCATAAGTTAAAATGTAATCTTTAACAGCACATTTAATATTTTTTTCTTATGAAAATCCTATAAAATGACCTACCACATTAAATTATCCTGATATAATATAAATGGATGAACAAATATGAATAATTTGAAATATTTGTTCTTAGCTCTACTATTCACTTAAGGTCTTTTAAGAACATTTAGAATCTTCTTATATTTTTCCTAGCTATATTATAACTGCAACAAGCTAATCTGACTTTATAAATCTTACTGCCTCCAGTGGAACATTGCAGAGGAGGAGTTTTTTACTGGCTGCTAGTGTGAACAGCTTAAAGTAGAGAAGAGATTGATCTCAAAGAAAATGCAACAAAGAATAGACTTAAACTAAAATTAGTGGTTCTCAATTTTTTTTTGCACAGACCACTTGAAAATTGCTGAGGGTCTCGGCAGACCACTTAATTATCTTTCCAACTGTTGTTTGTACTGTAAAGCACTTTGGATAAAACCACTATATAAAACAAAACTTCATAATAATTAACTTCTTCTGTTCTACAAATAAAAGCACACAACTCATATTTTAATATCAGTAGTCTTACCTCTCTAATGTGATGGATGTGCCCTCTCTACACTGCCGCAGCAGCCCCTGAGCTGGTGCTGGGAAGGATGGGGGTCTCTTCCCTCTCTCCTCTGCTGCGGCAGCCCCCAAGCTGGGGCTGTGAAGGATGGGGGGGTCTCTCCCTCTCTCCCCCGCTGTAGCAGCCCTCAAGCTGAGGCTGGGAAGGAGGGACGTCTCTCCCCGGCAGCTGCAGTCCTAGACCTAGGGAAAGTTGCAACTTTCTCTGGCCACTGCAGCCCTGCATGTCCCAAATTCTTCTCAACCCACTGTCCACTCCCACCTACCCCTTATTCCCCCCAAGGCCACCACCTCATCTTACATGTGCATCTTCTCCAGGGTCCAGGCACCTAATTAGTAGAGCTATACCTGTGTGGTTCCACTAATTAGGTGAGTAGCCCTTCATTCTCTCATGTGCGGACGCCCAGGTGCGCACCTTAGAGGGAAATGGTAGATGGACTGAAGAAAATCTAAGCCACTACCTGTGAATCTGACCCATGCCCATCTTGGCTGGTGTGGTGAAAGATAAAAATACTTGGCCTTCTATTAACACGGATTTGTCAGTGCTTCCTTTCAACAGGGCTGTTTATTAGCCACCTTAAAATGCACAGTTCTGATCTAGTATTCAAGAACTACTCTCAATACTTCCAATTGTGCCTCAGGTTCCAAGGCTCCATTTTTCCTCCCTTCTCTTCTACACTTATGACAAGCTCCTGGGAAGATTGTAAGATGCCATAGATTTAAGTTAAGCAAATGATATTCAGTTATATGCCTTCACATCAAATGCTAAGCTATCCCAGTGCATAAATGAAACCAGCTCCTGAAAGAAGAGCAATTGAATAAAGTTAAACCCATTTATTTTGTTCTCTATCCCCTCATCCTTTGTAGTTACCTGGCTTTTTCCCTGCACCATTCTGAGCTCAGTCGTCATCTTGGCAACACCTCTGAGGGATGGACAGTTCTTTGTCTTATGCCTGTGACAGAGTGCTCTGAGTCAGGTACCATGTAATCCGTTTCATTCTCCTTTCCTATCTTTGTCAGATTGGAGTGATTTACTCCCAAACAGTGTATAGCCAAGTTCATTAGAAAAAATAAAGAAAATCACATCAAATGTTATAGCATAAAATCACATCTTGTGTACATTTGGGTAACAGCCTAGTAATATCAACACATACGTATAGACATGGGTGGGAAAGTCAGAGAATAAAAGAATGTTACATTCTGTCTCTCTCCCATTCTATTGGAGTCTTTGCATGTCTCTTAACATTGCAGTATTTCAGAGGCTCTTGGGCACAGCAGAGGTCACTGAGTAAGTGTTGTTTCTACCAACTCCTTTATTAAGGGGTTCTGTTAAATATACATTGGAGAATCTTAGAAGTAACTTAGAAATGTTGTGACTCTTTACTGCCTTACTCAGTTGTATGAGGTATTTTCAGTTATTATTCAGCCCTCAGCTATGGAGTCATACTACTGCAATAGCTGTTCTGTTCTGAGAGAGGCAATATATTTGCCTAGGTGCAATCTGTGGGACACAAATTAATTCCTATCCCTTTCCCTAGAATGGTTGCTTTTCTATGCCATATTTATTTAAAAATTAACCAAAACCAATCCCAACCCAGAGATATAGTTATTTCTTCAATTCTCATTTGACTGTCCTAGCAACTCAAATGATCCTTTGCCTCCATGTGTACATTCACCTACTTACTTTCCTCTATATAAGCTCTCTCTCATTATTCCCATACACTGTTTCTATAACCTACTGAATCTAGTCCAAGAAACCATGTAAATATTCCTTGTCCTAGCCAGAAGTGTGATGCTCTCATCTCTGGTTAATATTCTTTTCCATTCATCATCTTGGCCTGGACTGTCTTTCTAGGTCAAGGATCCTTGTTGTCAATAGAAGCCTTGTATATATACAAAATGATTCCTAGCTAAGAAAGACAATCTTGCTGGGATGGCAAGTTATAAAAGTAAGATATTTTCCACATTAGGAGCATACTACCTTTATTCTAATCAATATCAAATATACTTCTCAGCAGAATGTAACCAATCAGACACACCAGACTACCTTGAGGTGATGCTAGTGGGTAGGAGAAATCATTGTGAAGAATTAACCAATACCATAATCTCTACCTCTGTAGAGAGCATTTGTCAAAATAGTACTGTGACACGCTGTACCTCGGGGGAACACCCAGCACCCCCATGTTCATCCTTGTAAAATGATTGTGTGGTATCCAATGCAAAGTTTGTCATGTTGGGTGTCTTCGGAAGGCTCCTGATGCACTGATCATTGTTGTTATAGTAATCATTGTTATAGTAATGTTATAGGTTGTAATTTCATGTATATAGTTATGAGGCTGAGAATGTGTCCTGACGGCTTAAAGCAAGCCCAGGCAAAAACTCTCCAAGTGCAGAGGGGCAGTTCACACCTCATCAGTGCATGTATGGGACAAACCCAGCCTAGCCTCACAGGAACAAAAGACACTGGCCTAGGCTACAACAAAAGATCTGTTGGACTCTTGAGTGAGTCACTTCCCTTCCTTTGGTCAGTTTGAAACTGTAATGAGGTAATGCTCACCTGACTCTGAAAGGCGGCGGGGGTGGGGGGCAAAGACAAAAGGGAAGAAAGAACATGATAAAAGGGAGCAACGTTTGCCAGGCTCTTCCTTTCTCTTCCATCTCCATCTAAAGATATCCCCACCAAGTGACTGAAGTGCTGATCAAAGGGGAGAGCCTGGCTGAAGGGCAACTGGCCAGTCTGTGGTAAGAAGCATCAAAGTTTGTAAAGGCATTGAAAGTGTTAAGATTAGCTTAGAATGCATTTTGCTTTTATTTAATTTGACCAAATCCACCTTGTTATGCTTTGACTTATTCTCACTTAAAATCTACCTTTGCAGTTAATAAAATTGTTTGTTTATTCTACCTGAAGGAGTGCATTTGGCTTGAAGTGTGTCAGAGACTCCTCTTGAGATAACAAGCCTGGTACATATCAATTTCTTTGTTAAATAGATGAACTCATATAAGCTTGCAGCGTCAGTGGGCATAACCGGACACTGCAAGATGGAGGTTCCTAGGGTTGTGTCTGGGACTGAAGATATTGGCTAGTGTCATTCAGTTGCAAATAGCTGGGAGCAGCTTACATGCCAGAGGCTGTGCGTGAACAGCCCAGGAGTGGGGGTTCTCACAGGGTAAGGCTGACTCCCAGAGTCAAGGATTGGAGTGACCTAGCAAATCACTGGTCCAGATAGCACCAGAGGGGAACATTACAAGTACTCAGTGAAAGAGTTGTCCTGGAATCCTCAATGAACCTGGATTCCCAAAAAGTAGAAGCAGAATAACATGCATACTGTCATCTTCAGTTGGGCAAGAGGCTATATACTGTAAGAGACTCTCACACACTTTTCCAGAGCTGATTAGAGTCTGTAGTTTTGTTTCCAAATATAGCATCTGACACTAACGAACTCAAGCTGATGCTTGATATAGTAGCTCATCTTCTGGCCAGCATAGACCAACAAGAGTCCATCCCTCGAGTCATTCAGCTTCCTACTGAACCTCAGATCAACTTTGATATCCTGGTATTAGGATGGGCCCATTTCATAAGTGGTTTGACAATTATTGTGGAGATTTTCTTTCTTTTCCTGACCCATACAATCTGCAACAGATGCAATCCTTATGAACAATGAAACGGGGCAATGCTATGGCCAATACTACAGGGAGATACAGAGAAACGCTTCTTGACCGTTGCCCAGTGGCTGTGAAACTGCCTTCCATTCAAGCTAATAATGACCACAATCCTAGTTGTCCATAGAATTTTTTAGAAATACAAAATATATAAAAATGGGGAACAAAATAAGTAAACAAAATGCATCTCTGGCCTTCTTTATTAGTTAAAGGGAAGCAAAAAAGGAGGTGCAAAATCATTTAGTCTTTCTTTGCCAAACACCTTTAACATTTCAGACTTTTTCTACCATCTAAGATGATATAAAGAAAATGAGGGAACTGCCTGATACATGTGTGAACAGCCGTGTTGGGGTTGCCAAGGAAGCTAAATTAGGATTGGTACATCCACAAAAACAATGGCATCCACAGGAATTCTTCAGTTCTTCTCACTGTTATGTGAGGAAAATCTTTACAAAAAATGTTGATGCTCAGTGTAAAGCAACCAAGGAAAAGTAACACTGGAATCCCCTTTCACCCATCCCACTTTTCTCAGAGTTGTCCACTGTGGAAAACCCTGCAATGTATGGCTTTAATTACAGAATGGATCACATAAACATACTTTCCCCTATATCAAACGATGGTCAGTGGACAGACTATTTGCACGGGTGAAGCATCTGCCATTTCTTGTGGGGTTTAGCCTGCTTTAGGAGTCTCAGTTTCTAAATGCCTTTTTTTAAAATCATTTAAACTGAACCTTTAAAAGGGACCTTGCTGTGGGGCTCTTTTATCTTGGGTGTCCTATTATCCTATGAAAATTAAACTTTTTTTCATGTAATAAAATTCTATGGCTTCTTCTGGGAAGGTTTGACATCAAGATTGGCAGGTTGGGATGGCCACGAGAAGAGATTTATCTTAACAGGCTCTGTTGACAATGTGAACATGTTTGAACTAGTACACAGAGCTGACTGGATCCCAGACAAACGTTATTTTATTTCCTGTCAGTCATGACCTCTGTCACACACTTTCAACTGTTTTTTTTTTTTGCGGGGTTTTACATAATTTGGAAGGGGGCATTCAATGTAACTATTCATAAAAATACACATAGTTCGAAGATCCTGCGGACATGCTAAGTCATGTGAAGCAGCAAATATGTCTATCTGAGGTGAGCGCTTTCCTAGTACTGGGTAGATTTGAACATCTCTGCAGATTTAGAAGCAAACGCTACAGCTCAGCTGCGGGCCGCGGGGATCCTCAATGCTGTTAGATTTTGAACTGAAGAAAAAAATCCCCCCACTTTCTCCTCTCGCTCTTTCCTGAAACTGTGCTAAATGGGCGGGATTTTAAGGGCTCTCCCCTTCTTCCTTCAGCTCTTCACTTTTGTACCCTCCCCTTATGGACAATTGCTTCTCTCACTCCCATTCAGGGAGAGGAAACCTCCCCGGAGCCCATCCATTCCCCCCTTCACTGCCTGCCTGTACTCCCCTTCATTCCCCCTCCCCCCTTTTTTTGCTCCCCATCCTCCTCCAGCCCCCCGGGTTTTGCTCCTCTGCTCCCCGCCCCGGTGTTGCTCCTCCCCTTGCGTTCGCGCCCCTCGCGCTGTTTCTAAGCCCCCGCCACTGTCGCGCCTCGGGAGCAGACTCCAGGGGCAGGTGAGGGCAGCGGCGTGCGCATGCTCCGCTCGGCTCCCAGGCATGCTCAAAACCCGATGGGGCGGAGACTCTGACACGGCCGCCGGCTCTCGGCTGCTCCAGTTCCTGGCCAGCACCATGCGGCGGACAGCCGCCTGCCTCCCCGTCGTGTGCCTGCTGCTCCATCTCCAGGCGGCAGGTAAGCGGCCAGGCTGGGCGGTGTTACCCGGGCAGGCACGGCAAACGCTGCCGAGCTACCCAGGGGACGGGGCTCTGAGCGAGGGGAGACCTGCGTGTTCCAAACGAGCACCCGCTAAGGGAGCTTATAAAGCCCCTGTTGTTGCCGGACAGTGTCAAAGGTCAAGGCTAAATGCGCCCACCCCCTGTATTGGCTCGACCGTGTAAGATCCTTGCTGCGGGTAACAGCGATGCTTGCGTTAGCCTAAACAGGGGGTTTCTCCTCTGCGTCCCCTCCTCTCCCGCATGCATTAACATGGATGCAGCTTTGCACACGCTAAAGCACGTGTGTGTGTGTGTGGGAGCAATGGTTAATCTAACGCCTGCAATCATTAGCTACGGCTTCTTCCCTTTTGGGGGCTCGGGGGGGGGGGTGGCTTCAAGTGGTAGCTCCACCGATGCATTTGAGCGGGATGCAAAGGACCGAACTAATGGCTCTGATCAGGTAGCTTGAGAGATTCCGCTGCCTCTTTGGCCGTTTTTCTAGTCCATGAAGTGCCCTCCGCCAATCGAGCAGCTCAGGTTTGGGGGGGGGGGGGGGTTTCAGCACCGTGTGTGCCTTTCAGCACCATGGACAGCAACCACCGGAATAAACACAACTGCGAAGCTGGAGCGTTGTTGAGAGGCCAAATGTCACTTAGGTGGATTCGGTTGCAGTAGTAGTAGGTATCCTCAACGGTGTTGCTAATAATTAAAAATAAAAGCATAGTTAAATGGCACCGCGTGCAAGCCCTCAGCTGTTGCCACTACGAGTACTTTAACGCGTACAGATACTACCTATTATTCTCGGTCACTATTGCTCTGGGATTTGGAGCACTAGCCACATAGGTTTCTAAATATTTTGGAATGATGGAAGTTTTAAAAAAAAACAAAAACATGTAGCCTCTTTTAAATTTGACCCCTGAATTCAAACGTGGAAACAGGATTTTAGACAGCAAAATTTCAGCTGCGGCAGCAGTCATTTGTGCAGTAGTCCTGTAGCTACTTTAGAAAATCCTCTCCCTGCTTAGCTAGCAAAATGTGGGCATCATTCATAAATGTGGCTAACGAAAAACTATATCACACAGAGCTTTTCAGTTCAAGCATCAGTTTCACTTTGATAATCAGTAAAAGAAGGATATGGCTTAATTGATGTAAAAAGTGCCCTTTCTCCTGAGTCCTTTCCCCCACTTCCAATTATGTTAACCTAAATTCTCACTCTTTTAGAAAGAAAGTAAAGTGGTGCTGAAGGTATAATTAAATATAGTTTGTAATTAATATAACTGAAGTGTTTCTGTGTTTGCAAAATACTGCTGTATCTCTACTTCTGACATAGAAAATGGCTGTTGCACCCTGCTTATAACTTAACATAAGTCCATTATGACCTCCCTTTGTATGTATAGCGAAAGGTATAACAAAATACAATAGCTGAAAGTTGAAGCTAGACAAATTCTGTCTGCAAATAAGGCATACATTTTTAATAGTGAGAGTAATTAACCATTGGGACAATTTACCAAGGGTTGTAGTGGTTTTGCCATCATTGGCAATTTTTAAATCAATTGGATGTTTTTTCTAAAAGATCTGTTCTAGGGATTATTTTGGGGGAAGTTCTATGGCCTGTGTCAGACAGAAGGTCAGACTAGATGATCACAATGGTCCCTTCTGGCCTGGCAATCTATGAATGACTCTATGAATATGTGAGTACATATACAGTCTTTTGCTGCCACAAGCCATCTTTTTGGAGAGCATTTCAGTATTCCATTAACTTGAACTGTTTTATTATGGGATGAAAGGTTTTAGAAGCATATCAGGGTTAAGTAATACTACTAGAAATGTAAAAAGGATAATAAATAATTCATAGTTGTCACGTTATGATAATAGTTGTATGCATTATTTAATACACTAGATAAATGGGCATGGCATCATCTTGTTTAATCTAATCACAAGAAATTGTTACCTTCAGTTATTAGTACTTTACCCTTATGGTAAATCAGACTATCTTTGACAAGATTTCAACCATGTCTTATTCCTTTGTATTTATGATTGCTTAGGAGAGTAACGTATTGCTATTTTACGCAATGTATGTGACAGAGATTACAGACTAAAGGATAAGGAGCATTTTGAAATCCATTTTAGGAAAATCCTTAAGCTGCTTTTAGGTTGTCCTTTTACAAAAACATATATTAAAATGATCATCTGTATAAAAATAGGGTACAGCCTTTATTTGGCATAACATGCCTTCTAAATCTTCATTTATCCACTATTAATTCTAAATTGCACAGACTGCCTTGCTTAGTCTTTTCATCATACTAATGGAAAATGGTTTAACAAACATGTACAATTGCCTTGGTAAGTTTAACTTGTTTTATTAAGTTAATTGGAAAGCTTGTATATGAAAGTTAGCCTTTAATCTGAAAATCTCCAATAATCACAAAAATGGAGAAAACAAAACCGACCCCATATTTTACTATCTTGTTTTCCATGCAATTCTGGTGAATAATCACTTTAGAAAAATTAACATTAAAATCTTAAAAAAGACATATTCAGTCTTATAATGTGCACAGCTCTCATCAAAGATGAGAGCTGTGCCTGCTCCAGCCAGGGCTGCATGGAGTTTTCTGTTAGTATTCTTGTGTCATTCAAGACACTACACTCTTGAGCTTCCTGACTTTTACTATCATAGTAAACTTAACCTTAAGAAATTAAGAGCTCTCTCACTTTCACTTGAAGTGAAAGATGAATTAGTCATTTGGCTCATTCTGGAGCTTTCTGTGGAGCACAGTCTACAGTTGTGAATTATGAATGGTGATTTTGTGATAAGGGTTCATCTGGTAATATAAAATGTATTTCACTTACCATTACTGATTGGTCATAAGTTATATGTTCTCATTTTGGTTTGCTCTGTGGTGGAAACTACTTGGCTTTTCATATATGACTTTGTTCCAAAGTTCAAAATACATGAAGCTGACTTCTGTGTAGGAGGATGCTAAGATATCCATTGGCAGATACACTAACAATATCTTCCTTAATATCGGTTGATGTTAATAGGTTTTAGAAAAAAATACAGTTTTGTATTTGAGATATTACTACAACAAGGTGGTATTGATTCTGTAATGTATTTAATGCAATTCTTTGTAACTGAAAGGTATTACACTGCATATTGGAGAAATGGGTTTGCCATGGAAAGGCTGTTCCATTACCATTGTGCTCCAGTATCAGGATATGTTTTTGCAAAGAAGCTGAAATTTTTTTCACCATAAAAGAATTTCAAATTTCTACATTTTTTTTATAAAGATCAATTGAATTCAGTTTAGATGCTGTTGTCAATAAAACATTATAGCTGTGTAGAAAGCAAATTAAATCTAGTTATGCTTTCATATACACCTCTGCAATTCCTGCTGAAGTCAATGTAGAACTAGGCTCTTTATTGCCCCAGTGCTGCATTGGGCAATGTGCAAGAGCAGAAATCTGCTTGCACAGAGCCGTCAGAGCTGGAATAAGGCCTACATTTGTACTAACTGATTACAAATCACTATGAACCTTTAGCTGCTATTATGCTTTGAAGAAAACTGCAAGATAAAGTAATGGCATACGTTATTTGCTAGTAGGTATGATATATTGCACGTTTTTGCAACAAAAATTTAGGGTACATCTACACTATGGGATAATTCCAATTTTACATAAACCGGTTTTATAAAACAGATTGTGTAAAGTCGAGTGCACGCGGCCACACTAAGCATATTATTTCAGCGGTGTGCGTCCATGGTCCGAGGCTAGTGTCAATTTCCGGAGCGTTGCACTGTGGGTAGCTATTCCATAGCTATCCCATAGTTCCCGCAGTCTCCCCCACCCCTTAGAATTCTGGGTTGAGAGCCCAGTGGCTGATGGGGCAAAAATCATTGTCGCAGATGGTTCTGGGTGTTCAGCAATCAAGCATGGGCTGATGGTGATCACGGATAGCAGTCATATTGTACCGTCTGCCACTGGGGAGGGGAGAAGAGTGGATACTGCTCTTCATTGCTGCAGCATAGCGTCTACCACCAGCATTCAGTAGACATAGGGTGACATTGAAAAAAGTCAAGAAATGATTTCTTTCCCTTTTCTTTCACGTGGTGGGGGGAGGGAGTAAATTGACGAGCTATACCCTGAACCACACTGGACAATGTGTTTGAACCTACAGGCATTGGGAGCTCAGCCAAGAATGCAAATACTTTTTGGAGACTGCTGTGGACTGTGGGATAGCTGGAGTCCTCAGTACCCCCTCCCTCTCTCCATGAGCGTCCATTTGAGTCTCTGGCTTCCCGTTACGCTTGTCATGCAGCACTGTGTAGCCTGTAGATTTTTTTTTCAAACGCTTTGGCATTTCGTCTTCTGTAACGGAGCTCTGATAGAACAGATTTGTTTCCCCATACAGCGATCAGATCCAGTATCTCCTGTACGGTCCATGCTGGAGCTCTTTTTGGATTTGGGACTGCATTGCCACCCATGCTGTTCAGAGCTCCACGCTGGGCAAACAGGAAATTAAAATTAAAATTTCCTGGGGCTTTTCCTGTTTACCTGGCCACTGCATCTGAGTTGAGATTGCTGTCCAGAGCAGTCACAGTGGTGCACTGTGGGATACCGCCCGGAGAACAATACCGTCGATTTGCGGCCACACTGACCCTAATCCAATATGGTAATACCGATTTTAGCGCTACTCCTCTCATCGGGGAGGAGTACAGAAACTGATTTAAAGAGCCCTTTATATCGATATAAAGGGCCTCGTAGTGTGGACGGGTACAGCGTTAAATCGGTTTAACGCTGCTAAAATCGGTTTAAACGCGTAGTGTAGACCAGGCCTTAGTATCTCTCAAGACTTCCAGAAACCATTGTTATTTTGGTGAAAGAATGGTCGGTGGCAGTGAGAACACATAGTGATGCACCAAAATAAGCTTATAATTAGAACTAGTGAACAGTGGTTCTGGACCAATTTTTATAGTGGTGGTGCTGAATGCCAATGAATCAAACTGTAAACCCTAAATATGATGGAAACCACTTCAAGCCAGGGGGTGAGATAGCACCCCCAGCAGCCCTAGTTCCAGCATCTATGCTAGTGAACTGTTGCTGTTACCTCGGTTACTGAACTAATTAACTATTTAGCGTCATTGTCTTTGCATGAATTCCATGAACAGGCTTAAAATATAAAAACAAAGAATAAAATATACAGTCACTGTAAATGGCCCAAGCAAAACCATCTAGACTGGAATAAAACCTACCCAAATAATAACCTCCATATTAACCATCCATGTCTTTTATCAAAATCTTGAGCGAGAAAGTGATTTTTGCAGAAAGTCCTAAAGGTTAACAAATTCTGGTGCTGGAGGCCCAAGGGGTCAAAAAATTGTACTCCAGAGTTGGTAGGATTGTCATCATTAAGACCTGGTTTCTTGAGCAAAGGCCTTACAGCATCTTTCTTCAGGGCCACTGTTATTATTCCCTCCCGTGATGGAACACATTGATAATCTCAAACATGGGACCAATACTTCAACAACCAGGAAAGACAAAGGTCCGACTCTCAGTCTTTTGCCAAAAGAGATCCCAGTGCCTCCAAAAGCTCATCTGAAACTCTAGTAGAGAAGACTGGCATGTATCCTCTTGAGATCCTGCTCAGTCCTGATTCAAACAGTTGTAACTGCAAAGTAACATGAACATTTCTCACAGTAGAATTTTGCAGGTGTGGAGAAACTTAAAGAAAGTGTGCTAGATTGTGTGCAATGCATATGAAAATAGACTTGGAGTGAGCATCTACTCCTCCCTACTAGTTTGTAATGGAAAGTGTCTTTCAAAATGGAAGTTTGTGTGCAGCATATCCAGTCAAAAATATTGAGGGGTATTCTCCTTTGGAATACCACGTGTCATATTGAGAACACATAATGTTTAATGTTAAATTTGGAAAACCAGTTCCTGCCAACTGTAACCAACTGTCCATACTTCAGTACTAACCCATGTCTCCTGCAAAGGAATGTGTGTATCACGTTGAGCTGGTGGGGCTGCAAATACACCAGAGACAACATGATGCACCTTCCATCGGTGCAAATCACTGTAGTTCCAGTGAGAGTTCTAACCAATAGATTTTTTTTGAGATTCACATTAGAACTCTCAAATTAAAATCTCTGATAAATTAGAATGTTCTTTTCAAGATGAAATGAGTAAATGTTATAACTCACTCTCTCAAGACTGGGAACATGATTTGAGGAAGGAAATTGGAATGTAAAAATGGTAATTATAGGCTTACTCTAGATATAAGATCAGAGCCAACCAATTTAAGAATTCACTGAAAACCAGATTGTGAGCAGATTTGTGTGGGTGTGCTGGGATAGAAGGACATGCAAGAAGCCCTCCCCCATTCCCTCCACATCATGCTTTCTCTTGCTAGGCTTTAAAAGCTCTTTCTACAGTAACTGTCCCATGCTTAGGGGAAAATAGAGACTCTGCACTCAGGGAGCACGATATTAAAACCAGGAATGGGGAAGAGGTGGTGACATGGAGTAGGTCTGGTGCATAGAAGTGGTGAGCAATCTGTGCCAGCCTAATGGTTGGGGAAAGGGGCTTAGCCCTGTTGTGCACAGAGAAGCCCCCAGAAATATTGTGCCTCAGACATGCCCAGTCTCCCATTGTTGCTTCTGGGCAGGGTTGCCCACATTGACTTCCTGTCAGGGTCGTGGCATAAATGCCACAACCTAGCGCTGAGTATACTTGTCACTCACAAAGCTGATGATTGCTGGAAGTATTGTGGCATCAAAGATAATCATGCTTAAATGCTGTGGCAATGGGTCAAGGTCCATCTTTGAAAGGAAGTTTATACCAATGTAGCTGTCCTGTCAGGTTTCCAATACAGCTCTGAATCAAATACTTGGTGAGGCCAGCCAGTTGTGTATCCTAAGAACTTATTTCTCAGAGCCACATTAGCTGCACCAGTACTCCATAGGCTCAGATTCTGCTTTCCATTACAGCAAATACTGATTTCACTGGTGTTACTATGGATTTATCTCTTTGCAACAGAGAACAGAATTTGACTCAGTCTTCACTTGGAAAACTACAGTAATGCCAAATAACAAATTGATGTGGCACCTTCTGAAAAACAGGCAAATATGAGACAATATCAATATGTCAATACTATGTGTCTGAATATGTCAGAATACTAAGTGCCTTAGGGACCAGTGCTTCATCTCTTAACTCACAGGAGTAGACCTACTGAAATCAATGGGCCATAGTAACAGGTTCCATTTTCAATATATCAGGCAACACACCCATAATGTAGAAGATGATGAGATGCAAAGCATCACTTTCAAAATACTACTGGTGCACTTAATCATGTTGGGTGCATTCTGACTACTTTGTGTTCTGCTTTGTTGTGCATTTGTTTGATGTTTAATTACAACCCCTATATCTTGGAAAATGTTATGTATAGTGAAATATTTTTCAGATGAAGTTGTTTTTTGCCAGTCCTGGAGTTTCTTACACACTGCCTCATCCACAGACTAGTAAAGCAGCATCTAGATCTTTTTTCTCTTAAATTCAGTCTAATTAAATTAAGAAAATATCTTTTGCAAAGCATGTTCTATTCATTTGATTAACCAGAAATCTGTACATTTGTGTCATTGTTTTAAAAATCTATCTGGATTTATTGGTAATAATTCTTGATTTTAGCTGCTAGAGATAAACAGTGTGTGTACAGCTAGAGCTACGTAACCTACATTAATGAGATTTAGTCTGACTTGACTGGCATGCTGTTTTGCTGCCATTTAAGGCATACTGTTAAGTAGACATTACAAATGCGAGGCATTTTGTCTCCAGACAGCTTTTGTTTTCATCTGGTCTTTTGTGATTATATAAAGCATTTTTTCTACCAGAAATGTTGAGTACTCTTGATATGTTAAAATGTTTTTGTGTAGAACGAATGAAAAACGTGGAGAGATAAATCTGGTATTTGTATTTAGAACTCACATTCCTTGTAATTGTTGTTTTTCTTAAGCTTTAAAATATCAGTGATTTGCTTGGTTTTCTGAGAGGAAAGAGTAATCCAGAGCCAAAATGCTTCTTGAGTAATTGATTAATATATGGAGCTATGCCTTGTGAGGCATGGCCGCACATGGAGAAAGAAGGCCAGGATAAGAGACGAATGGAAGTCATGTTGTGATTGGCGCAATCTATAGGAGGGCTGAAGGATTGATGGATCAAGGTGACCAAGGTGATATGTGGCTACTACCTAGGTCTGAAAATGCAAATTGTTTTGATTGTTGAAGTATCAGTGGTAGTGCAAGTTTCCTCAATAAGCCTCAACCTTGACCCAAAAGGACCCCATTTCTGGGTGAGAATGTAGTGCAATCTCCTTCACCTATTAAGCTCTTGGCCTTTTTCTAGCAATTACCAGCAAAGCTGTCAGTGACAAATGTAGCATTAGATATTTGTAATTTGGACTCCTGGGAACTGGACCAAGACTAATAAACTCATATCACAATATAAATATTTTAAAAGAGACTTGAAGGTAATATTCCCCCCACTATAGGCCAGACTCTCCACCTTATGGAGGTACACAGGGGTGCAAGGTATGAGGACTGGTCAGAATTGCATTCCCCATTCTCAGTGGAATGCAGGAATTGTTTTGTCCAAAGGGAGCAGGGAGGAAGCAGGCTATGGCCTCAGCCCATTTATGCTTGTCGTAACAGAACAATGATCATATGGGAGCAGACCAAAGTCCATCTAGTTCTGTAACCCAGTGGTTCCCAAACTTTTTACTAAAGTGAACCACCAACTGCATTTAGTCTGTTGGGTTTTTTTTGCGACCGACTCTTACATCTATGCACCCTCACCACAACCCTAATCTGAGCCTTGTGTGGAGGGGAGGCTCCCTGGAGTACAGGGTGTTTGGCGAGCGAGCCCACCCCACAATCGCCATGCAGGGGCAGCTCTTGTCCTTCAGGATTGGGCCTGGCTCTTAGCTCTGGACATTGCCACTTGGCATATCTGATTGCAATGCCAGTCAAGTTTGGACAGGCCACTCCTCCATCATGATGAAGGGTCAGGACAAATTTGAGTGAGTGGCATTGCGACCCATGCATCAAATCACAACATTCTGAATGGGAAGCGAGGACCAGCCCTGCAGGAAAGGAGCCACCTGTGTGGGATTACTGCAGGGTGGGCTCGCTCTCCGGAGCCTCAACTGTGCACTAGATTAAAAGAAGTGTATTTTGTCTAACACCTCGCAACCCATCTAAAATCTTCCTACAATGCACTCCTGGGTTGAGATACATCATTTGGGAAATACTGCAATAACCTGGTACTGACAGTGACAAGTACCCGCTGCTTCAGAGAAAGGTGCAAGAAGCCTTGTAGTAGGCAGTTAAAGAATAATTTGCCCTTGGAGGGTGAAGGTAGGACCAGTGCAGTGGGAAGAATAGGCCTATATGCACTAAAAGGTAGTAATAGCAGGCGTGCTCTCTGGGTGTGCTGGAGGAGTTCAGCTTGGCATTCTACCTCCTGGATGCTTTGCAGTGCTCCTCAAGGGACAGTGCAGCTCCATGCTCCCCTTTACTTTGGGCTGCACTTAAGTAGCATGATCAAATCTGTCATACTGTCTTCTCTTAAGTATTGCTAAAAGCAGAGAGAGATCACTAAGAGATCATTTTTAATTTCTCTGGATTTTGTAATTATTAATAATAATATTTATAATGCCATAGCACCTAGGAGCGTTAGTCATGGACATGAACCCCATTGTGCTAGGTGTCATACAAACATTGAACAAAAAAGATTATTTGTGCCCCAAAGAGCTCATGATCTAAGTAACAAGGCAATTTTCATATTTCCCAAACAAATTTTTCATGGAATTTCACTATACCTAACTTCTGACTACATCACACGAAGTATGGGCTCAATACTGCAATCTGGTATGAGTAAGAACTGCTCAGTGGGAAGAAAAGGGTGCTGAATCGGTCCCTAACCATATCTGATGTCACTGTAGACTTACACTAACAATAATCAAAGAAGCAGAAAGAAGCATTGTTAGGGAGTCTGATTGGCAGAGAAGATGGGAGGGCTGAAAGGAAAGGAGAACAGTTTGTTTGGTCTTGGTCATGCTCTTCCAGGAAGGATTCTCATGCTAGAAGATACAGGCTGCTTCTGAAAAATATACCTCTCCTTGTGTAGCATTAGCACAGGAGAAAAACTTTGCCCTGGCTGAGCACACCTGAATCTGAAGAAATTACTTTTTCAGCATTCTGAACAGAAGCAATAGAGAAGTGACCAATGAACATAAGAATATAAGAGCTGCCATATTAGGTCAGATCATGGTCCATCTTGCCCAGTATCCTGTCTCTGACGGTGACACATACCAGAGCTTCAGGGAGAGTGTACAGAACAGGGTTTTTAAATGAGTGATTCATCCCTGATTTCCACTCCTTATATTTCTGGAAGTCAGAGGTTTAGGGTTACCCCAAGCACGTGGTTGCATCCCTGACCATTTTGGCTGATAGTGCTTCCTCTTGTTTGTATTAAACCAGCAGCCTGTTAATATCATCGGGTGGCCCCCTGGTTTTTGTATTGGGGGAAAGGGTAAATAACACTTCTCTATTAACTTTTTACACACTGTTCATGATTTTATAAACCTCTATCATTTCCCCATTTAGTCATCTCTTTTCTAAGCTGACCAGCCCTAATCTTTTTTGCCTTTTTCTTTCTCCACATTGCTGTTCTGATGAAGTGGGTATTCACCCACGAAAGCTTATGCTCCAAAATGTCTGTTAGTCTATAAGGTGCCACAGGACTCTTTGCTGCTTGTTTCTACAACTATTTTCTGCTCCTTCAGAGCTATAATGAGACACAATAAGCCATAATGATGTTACCAAAATGTGTACTTTCTGTGGGACATTGAGGTCAGTGGAAGTTAAGGGCCACATTCTGCCATTTGTATTCAAGTTGAGTAGTACCTTACTCCATAAATAAGCCCATTAACGGGCCCTGAAATGACAACTTCAGAAATCACTAGTCTGGGGTACAAATCAGCCAGGATTCCTAAAGAAAATGGGATGATTTCATCTTTGGAGAGAAGGCAATGGGGAAAAATTGACTTGGGCCAGATATTCCAGTCCACTGTTCTAGCTTTTGTCATGGCTGGTTAGCCAAAGGTCAGGGAACTGCAGTTGGCTCCCTGTGGATGTAATTCAGATGTAGTGAAAAATCAGGGCCTTTATTCAAGCCCTTCAGAAAATGGGCTTTTTTATTCCTGTGGAAAATTTTGATGTTTCATCAAAAAATCCAAAAACCAAAATATTACCTCTGAAAACTGAACTTTTTGATTCACAAATGCTACCATGGTGCATCATGGGAGTTGTAGTTTGGAAGGTTCATTGTCCTCTGTAGCCTGGGATCCCTGGTTGGACCACATCTCTCATGATGCTCTGCAGTCTCCCCATATGGCACTGGGAAATAGTTGCATCCTGGGAGTCCCTGGCCATTGTGCATGATGGGAGAGGTAGTCCTGCTGGGAAGCCTGACCTGTAGAGGAGAGTGTGAACATGAAGACACTGAACTATAACTCCCATGAGACACCGCAACTGATATCCAAATCTAAATATTTCTGCTTTGGGGCACATGGTTTCTGATAAAAAATTGAAATTTTCTGTAGAAAGCAGATACTTTTATGAAACATTTCGTTTAGTTAAAATCCCTGTTTTCTGTCATAACAGTTTAAATGGAAAAATTTTGACCAGCTCTATCTTTTTCTCCTCTCTCTCTCTCAAGCCAATTGCTGTTGGGGGAATTCTGTGCCATTGCACAATGTAGAATTTTGCAGAAATTAATGTTGGGTATGCAGAATTTCCTTCCCCTCACCCACCAGAAATGGGCTGCAGAGATATTGGCCACCACAAGGGGCTGCTGGACCTGGCAGAGCCCAGCTCATAAACAGAAGACAAGGCTGGTTGGGGGGGGAGGAGGAAGAGGAGGGTACTGGATGGGGAGGGAATCAGCAGCTGCAGTTCCCAGCATGCCCTGAAGGAAGCAAGCAAGCAAGCAAGCAAGCAAGCAGTGGTGTGCAGGAAACTCCATGCAAGCCTGGGACCCAACATCAGGCTGTTTCTCCCTCAGAATCCCTGGGCTCTAGAAGGTTAGTGTCTCTGAGTGTCTGGGCCAGGATGGGGCCCACAGCTGGGCTCTGGGGGGTAGGGAGTGTGAGTGTGTCAGCTGAGGGAGACTCCACAGCTGGCTTTGTGAGGGAGGAGGTGTCTGGTCCTCCGGCTGGGCTTTGAGGGGAAAGGGGGCAGAGAAGCAGGAACTAGGCTGTCATAGGGCAGTAGTTCCCAAACTTTAACAGCCTGTGAACCCCTTTCATTAGCACATCAAGTCTCGCGAACCCCCTCTTAAAAATGAATATTTCCAGGGATTTTCTCCCGTACCTGAGTATAAATTATAAAAGCAGTGATCTTGGAAATATAAAATTTGTTTTTATGACATGCTTATTACACACTATTTATTATTAATTATTTATCATTACAATATTTTTATTACATTAAGAAAACGACAACACTCTTCCAAGATCTCACTTTTCCAAGATCTCACTCAAAAGAGTTCCTCCTACACAAGCATTCAGGTCTTGAGCAGTCCAGACAAACAGCACACGTTACAAAAAAGCTTAAACTTATTCTTCATAATAATTTTAAAAACAATACTAGCTGCCTATTTAATTTTAAAAATAGCAGAAAATATTCACCTCCCTTTCCGTTTCTTAAAAGGAGTCTTGAAGTCTAAATCTCCTCAGTGTAATTGATATGCTTGCTTTCATCTGCTTAGCTCTTGGAAATCCAGGGGCTCTGGGCTGCTGGCCCTGTGCTGCCCAGGATCCCTAGGGACAGCTCTGTCCGCCATTAGGGAATTTTTTCCCGAGAACCCCCTGTAACATTTCACAAACCCCCAGGGTTCACAAACCCCCGTTTGGGAACCACTGTCATAGGGCTTTCTTTAATTCTCTACTCCTAGGGGAATTTTTGTGTATGTCTGTATTGTTACAAAATATAGTTGCTGACAGGTATTTTGAAACAAATTACCAAAATAATTGAAACTGGCATCATTAAATAGTGCTATTTTGACAACTGAAATTTGCAGAATTTTGCAGAATTTTAAAATATTGTGTGCAAAATTTTCAATTTATTTGGTGCAGAATTCCCCCAGGAGTAAGCCAGTATGGGGCCTGATGTAGTCTCACTGAACAGAAAATTGGTTAGAAAATCTCATGACTTTGGACACTGTCCACAGTATCCATCCTTTCACTCAGCATTCTGATTTTGGCATTAGACTCCATGCAGAATCCAACACTGCAGCCACTGCCCCTTGATCAAGTGGTTGAGTTTAAGCCAGTAGATAAGTGGGAGGACATTTCCAGTGTGAGAGGCTGGAATCCAGTGATAGTGGATAGGGCTCTAGTCCAAAGCCCATTGACGTCAATGAGAGGACTCCTATTGAGTTCATTGGACTTTAAATCAGGATCCAGGTGAGTGTCTAGTGCTGCAGAATGAGAGGCAGATGGTGTGGGGAAATGCTAAGGTTTGAGAGTACTGAGTTAGAGATTGGGAAGAGATGTGAAGATCAGAGACACACTATTTCTTAAGTTATAAGGTTCAGTTAATCTGTTTTCTGAAAATCACACACATTACTGGGAATAAAATTAAGTAATGAAAGTTAAATTGCAACACATGTAATTTACCTGGAAAAATGCTTTAAATGTACTTTGAATATATAGAATATATATAAATCACCAGTCAAATTTCTCTGTTTTTTTTCCTTGTGAGATTAATTTCTTCCTATCCTCATTTCTCCCACTTCTGGCTTGTTAGTCAAAAAGTGGAAGACTCTGAAATAAACTAAGACACCCACAGCCATGGAAAACCTGAGACTTCAAAAAGTGTACCTCAGTTAAAAGGTGTGATTTTTAACATGTCTGTGTGTATATTTTACATAATGTTGGGGTATGATATAAGGGTTTTATCAGTATGAATTTTGGATGACTGCATTGTTCACAAGTGGTATGATATATACATATGAAAGCCATATATGTTCCAGAAAAAACAACTTTGGAATGTTTGAAAGAGCTACTTTACCGTGATTCTAACTTCTCTTGGCTCAGAAAGAGAAACAATTAAAGCTAATTTTAAAATACTTCTGAAAATGACTGGAAATAGCTTTTCTAGACTCACAGATGTAAAACCTTTCAGAATCCATTATCTTGGGTCCTTTCAGGGCTAGAAGTGAGTGTGAGGTCCCATTGGGAATCTCCCTTTTCTAGTGGTAATAAGCTCTGTTTTCCAGGCCTGGGGGATATAAGATAACAGACTTTAATGTTTGACATTTTAAGTCTTAAAGCTGTTGTTGATTCTGAACTGAATCTTGCCTTTCTTGAAAGCTGGGCAAGGTAAAATTTTTGGGGATAGAAGGATAAAACATTTTCCAGATAGGTTGTTTTAAATAAAATGGCCACTGTGTGAAGCTGCTCAGGGATTTGGAATGGTAAAATACAGCCTGGGGAGAAGGATTAGTAAACAGGGCTGCTGACAGTCAAAAGTACATGGCCCATTCATTTATCACATGGCTTTACAATTTATCATATGGTATTTCCGCTACATATGTAGTGATTGTGTGTCAATATGTGTATGTATATGTTATATGGACAGATCCATGTGCCAGCTCTGATTCCTGTGCTGTGTGAACCTGTCTATTCAGGATTAGTCTCTCATGATTAGGATTTGGGTGGTCTGATGTAATGGTCAGAGCAGGAGTCAGGGGCTAGAGGTCAGGCTGGGTCAGGATGCCAGAACCTGGAAAAAGCCAAAGGGCAGACTGAGAGTCAGGTGCCAGGCCAAATCAAGAGGTCAGAGTCAGGGAGCAAGTGCAGAGGATGCATCCTAAACCAGGGTAAACCCAGTTGCACAGACAACTTCCTGTTCTGCTTGGTTTAAAGAGAGGCAGAGGATCAATCCAGACTCCTGGAGTTTGGCCTATCAGATAACAGGACTGGAGTCTTCTGCCACAGTTGAGCTTGAGTTCTGGTAACTGTTAACAGGGACTGAGTAGTGGATTATCACATACTGTATCCTAAGCACCTTCTGGACTGAGGTTCAGGACCCATGCTATGGACATAGACTGAGCTTGTACACATATGAAAGCCATGAGATGCCAGTGAGTTTAGTCACTGTAGCACGGTGCTGGTGCAAAAGCACCTAATTACCCCTGCTCAGCCAGCTCCAATCAGGGAAATAGACGGGCTGGTGAAACAGACCTGATGCTTTGCCTGGGGATTGGCTCCAGCTGTGGGCCTGACAAGCCAGCAGTTATAAGGGCTGGGAGCCAGATGCAAAGCCAGCCAGGGAAAGGTCAGACTTCTAGCTGTGGGTTGACTGCAGGAAAAGAGGAACATGCTACAGGAACTACCCCTGTAAGCCTTGTATATAACTCAACCCTGGTGGTGGGAGAACTATGTATGTGTAAATAAAGCCACGGGTGCTGCATAACTGAAAGCCTCTCTGCTCTTTATTGGGACAGCCAGTGGGCTCTGGAAGACGGGCGTAACAGAGAACCTGTCACAGTCACTCTTGCTTTGAATTGGATTATTTAAAAAGAATTCAAAGGTGATAGGAACTCTTTTGTTGTGCATTTTTGCATTGTTCTCCTGTCTTTCCTTCTACTTACTAGAGGGGAAAATTCAGTGTTGTGGTGGGAAAACACAAATTTCATGTGAATTACACAGCAGAACTGACTTGCCTGATTTTCCTGTGCCCCATTCAAGCCATGAAATGCTAGTTTATATGGGGAGTAAGTCATTACTCAATAATGCTGTTTACATTGTGGCTGGCCCATGTGCAGGTGTGCAAGGAAATGGAAGTTGTAAGGCATTTCCATTCCCTGCCCACATCTGTGTAGCTCCCTGTTTGTGTGCCCAAGATGCTAGGCACTACAAATGGGGAAGTGAGGTGTAGGGCCATGGTCTTGCACCCTGCACTGAAAAGCAGAGGAGAGGGCATGCTGCAGTCTCCTAACAAGCATATCAGTGTGCGTATACTGATTCTGTGCCAGAGAGCTGTGACATTGCCTCCTGGAACACATACCATAGTCAGTGGCTGATCAACACAACTGAACATTTTCGATTTGCTTGTGAGAAAGACTAAACTTTTCTGGTGTTGCTGGCCAGCCCACCAGTTCTCTTGGCTGAGCAGGAGATATGGGTGGCTTTTTGCTGGTAGGGGTAGCAGTCTGGGTACCGCCAGTAGAATCAAACCCAAAATAGCTTAATGGGACTCATGGAAGTTTAACAGAACCCAACATTCATCTGTCCGGTGGTGCACCCTGAATCTTATTTTTCTTTCCTGTCCTCCAAATCCATCTGCCCACTGATACAAGGGCTAATGCACCATACAATCTCAGCTTCTCTACTGAATGACAGGCTCTCAGGGAGAAAGCCAAGCATTCAAGGTGCTCGGTTCCGTGGTGGGTTGGGGAATGATTTTTTGTGTGTCTGTCTACTCAAAAGAATAATTTACATTTTATGTAGCATGTTTTGTACCTAAGGGCCCAAAGTGCTTTATAATTCTGTATTCCTAATTCAGGCACATTTCCCATTGGTTTCAGTCCATATATACTCCTGGGGGAATTCTGCACCACTGCACAATGCAGAGTTTTGCAGAAATTAATGTTGGGCGCACATAATTTCCTTTTTCCCCCAGAGAAATGAGCTGCAGAGATGTTGGTCACCCCTACAGGCCACTGGACCCCGCAGAGCTCAGCTCACAAATAGAAGACAAAGCCAAGAGTGGGAGGGAACTGGATGGTTCCCAGCAGCTTCACTTTCCCACACACCCTGAAGTAAGGAGGCAGTGGTGTGCAGGAAACTCCATGCAAGCCCAGGACCCAGCATCAGGCTGTTTCTCCCCCTGGATCCCTGAGCTCTGGGAGGGTAGGGTCTGTGAATGTCTGGGCTGGGGGGGGGGCTGCAGCTGGAGGGTAGGGATAGGAGGTGTAAGTTTCTGAGCTGGGGCTGGGGCATGGCTGTGCTGTGGGGAGTAGGTGGTGTGAGTGTCTGGACCAGGGGAGGGAGCCCACAGTTGACCTCTGGGGAGGAAAGAGTGTGAGTGTCTGGCCCCCTGGCTGGGCTCTCGCGGGGAGGGAGCACAGAAGCAGGAACTGGGTTTTCATAGGGATTTCTTTAACTTTCTATTCCTACGGGAATATTTATGTGTGTCTGTATTGTTACAGACATACTTGCTGACATGTATTTTGAAATAAATTATCAAAATAATTAAAACTGGCATGATTATGTAGGGTTATTTTGATAAAATTTGCAGAATTTTGCAAAATTTAAAAACGTGTGCAGAATTTTTATTTTTTTGGTGCAGAATTTTTAATATTTTGGTGAAGAATACCCCCTGGAGTACATATAATATTTCTGAATATACATGAATCACTTAACCCACCATTGAAGTTCACCCAGTTCTGGGTAGCAGTAACAGTAGACGATAGATAGGATACTGTTCTTGATTTGCAGTCTAGGTTCAATGAAATTTCATGAAGAAATTAGGTCAACAGAATGTAATTACCTAAAGTGGAATCTCTGAAGGGCATTGGGATTGACATCTTAACCCTTCTGAAAAGTGTCTGAAAAGTGACCTCCATCTTCTCACAAATACGATACAGGCAGGCAGAGCAGTGATGGTATGATTTCACATGATTCAAAACAAAGCACCTGCCAGCTTTGACATTTCATATATCATTCATTGGTCTGAAGTATATCTCTTTTTTTCTCTATCCTTACCATTGTTATATGTTGCTTTGAGAATCCCAGTTTGTTGTTTTTAAATTGTCCACCAGCATCTGTGTTTATTACACACAAGAAAAAAGTTACCATGAGGCGAGATGACTGAGCTGTGCTGATTAAGAACAAAAGTATTATCTTTACATATAGGTGACATATAAGGAAAAACCTGTGTGATCATTTTCAAAGTGGGGAGGGGACAGTGGGAGTTTGTCTTCGATGCAGCCACAACTAATATATTGTGAAGAGGAGATTAGAATTATAAATGTAAGCAAGATAGGCTGATAGAAATACAACACATCATAATTTCTTATTTGTAGAGGCCCCAATAAGGGATCAGTTCTCCATTGTTCTAGGTATGCATTCTAGTGTAGTAATGTGGTTACACCTGTGCAACCTACTTTCTTCCAGCAGAGGAAGGATGATCCAGTAGTTAAGGCATTATCTTGGGATTTTGGATAAGAGTTCAGTTCTCTGCCACAAACTTCCTGTGTGACCCTGGGCAAAAAGTCACTTAGTCTCTCCTATCCTTAACTCTTTATCTGGAAAAGTGGATAATATACTTCTCCACCTCCTTGGCGAATTGTCAGAGTAAATAAATTAAAGACTGTAGTGTGCTCAAATAGTGTGGTAATGGGGGCCATATAAGTACCTAATAGACAGAATTTGCTCCAGTGTGTGCTTCCTCTGTGTAGTCTTCAAAATGTAAGCATGGCCATTTGCCAGCATGTAAAAGAAAATTTGTCATGAGCACCATGTCAAGAATGGAATCTGTGTCAATGCAATAGTGTTGATCACCTACAATTGTTGAAATGTGCCCAACAAGCTTTAAAAGCATCATTCCGTATTCCATAAATAATTCCTCCTAGTATCTATGCAACTCAGTTCAGCAGATGTGTCTGTAAATCTGAATGGCCGAATGAGACTGTATTTTCATTTAAGTCACTGATGTTCTCTCTTCTTTCAACAGGGTGCTTTTCAGGAGACAGTGATCACTTCTTGGCAATTCATCAGCGAAAGAGTGGGAAACCTGTATTTATTTATCACCATGTCCAAAGTGTTGAGAAAAGTTTGGATTCAGACAGCCAGAAGATTTATAAACACAATTTCCATTCCTCTTCCCATGCAAAAATAAGCAATCTGCACCCTGCGATAATTGTTAAATCAACATTCCCTAGACGTGCTTATGACCCATCCCTCAATCTATTAGCTATGACTGCTCAAGAGCCAGAAGTGGAAAATCTCCCGATTCCAGCAACCAATGTGATTGTTGTGGTAAGTGGCTTTCTCTAGGTCTTGATATTCCTTCATGTGCATTTTTATCTGAGTTACTGTAATACAGCAGGCACTCACCGCCACAGCGTTGTCTGCTGGTCAGTCTGGGAATTAGCTCATTCCAGCCTCAGAGTGCCTCCTTCTGGCCAGTGTTTCTCCCTGGTTACCAGCCTCTTGTCTCCACCACCTCTGGCCCCATGTCCCTCCCAGACCCCAATGCCCCTTACCTTGGGGTACTGCCCCACAGCAGTGCCCCACACACTCTGGGTCTCCCCTCCTCAGGGGAACCCCCAACCCCCACCTATACCCACCTTGCCTCAGTGGCTACTGCTAGTCTTCATCTAGCCCCTTTACTCAGGGGCAAATTGCAGTCTGCAGTGACCAATCATCATTGGCTCAGGGTTTAGATCTGCTGTCTTTCCCTGCAGCGCCAGTACCTCCTTAGGCCTTCCTGACAGGCCTCAGCCTGGAAGGTAGCAAGGCCTGAACTCCCCAGCTCAGCGTGCCCTTTCCCCAGCACTGCTCTGTCAAAGGTACCCTCTCTCTCCCGGGCAGCCAGGTCCTGCTACTCACAGCCCTCTTATCAGGGCCAGCTCTAGCCAGCTACTCAGCTGGCCTCCCTCAGCTGCTCTCATCCTTTTATCCCAGGGGTGGGTTAACCACCTCTTTACAGGTATCCAAAGTTCATATTTCTACTGCATGAGCTATGCCACTTGCAGTCCTCACTTTGGCCTCCTCATTCAAGTAAAACTCCCTGTGACACAATAGTAGCAGCAGCACCCTGATCAATGACCTTGCTGCAGCATTAACTGAGCACTTTCTGTTGGAGCATTGTAAGCACCGGAGTGGTAATTACTGAGCTAATGATGTATTTGGGAAGATGTAAGTGTCGGTAGTTACAACAGGAAGCCAGGAGGAGCTCTGACCGTTAGCTGTACTGAAGAGGGAGGCTGTGTGGAATGCTCCCACTCTGAGATGCCTGTGTTACGTTCTGTGGGTAAAAGAGTGGAATAACAAAAAATACACCTGGGAAAAGGAGAACATCCTTGGCATAGTAATAACTGTGAGACGATAGAAACAGGCTAGGCAGCACAACTTACCGGGTAGCTGAGAGAACACTCTGTGACACTCCCATTCAGTAAGCCCTGCCATGTTGTGTGTGACTGGCAGATAACCAGACAGGCAGAATTTGTCCCTAGGTAGTTAGGGAATGTGTCTGCTTCAGGTGTCTTGAATACTTTTCTCTGTGCTTCTCTCTTTGAAGTTGCACTGCCATGCAAAGTGGTAGAACTCCCGTTGTTGGATGGGTTTTAAAATTAACGTGAAAAAAGCACTAAAAATGTACTCTAGGGAATAATCCTTCATAGTCAGGGAGATAGATTGATGGTCTAACAGGTCTTTTCCATCACTTCTATGATGTGTTGCATAATTCCATAATTATGGTAAAGCAGCTATTTTAGAACTCTCATGTCTCCTATGTGGCAGTCAGGAACGCCTGAGTAGCCTTTAACTGGGGTAGTCCTCTGTCCTGTAGGTGAAGCAGCATGCACTGCTTAATTGGAGACCCAAGCATGCAACCTTTGACAGGCAGCAGCTTTACCAGGAGAGCTAAAAAGAAACTCCTTACCCTGGCAAGGTAATAGGAGCTGTGGAAAACTTTTCTCAGTGGCAAATTAGCAATCTTTTTCTCTGGATTACCGACCTATCTGATGGGGATTTCCATGGGAGCTAGGCTGGGGAGAAAGAAGCCTTAGGCCTGGTCTGCACTAGCCTGTTATTTTGGAATTAGCCAAGTTAATTCGAAGAAAAAAAATGATTCTGTCCACACGACCAAACCATTTTTTTTCAATTTAAAGGGCTCTTTAATCCAATTTCTGTACTCCATCTCAGCAAGTGGAGTAGCGCTTAAATCGAGATCACAATCCCAGGTTAAAGGTATTGTGGATGCAATTCGACATTATTGGCCTCTGGGAGCTATCCCAGAATGCTCCCTTGTGACCGCTCTGGACAACACTTTCAACTCCGATGCACTAGCCAGGTGGGCAGGAAAAGCCCCAGAAACTTTTGGATTTTATTTCCTGTTTCGTCACCATCAGCACTGGTGACCATCAGCACAGTCCACCATCACAGGCGACCATGCAGAGTCCACCATCACAGGAGATCATGCAGTCCCGGATTCGGAGACAAGCTCCAGCATGGTCTGAATGAGAGGTACTGGTTCTCATCAGATGTTGGGAGGTAAGTCTGTTATGGCAGAACTACATTCCAAGAAAAGGAACACAAATACATACACTAAAGTCTCCAGGGCCATGATGGAAAGAGGCTGCTCCAAGAACACAGAGCAGTGTCGTACAAAAATCAAACTCAGGCAAGCGTACCAAAAAGCCAGGGAGGCGAATGGGCACTCTGGGTCACAGCCCCATACATTCCACTTCTACCGTGAGCTGCATGCAATTATGGGGGGTGAGACCACCACTACCACACCACTGTCTGTGGACACCTGCAAGGGAGGAGTTGCACAGAGCGAGGAGGAAGAGTCATTGGAGGACAAAGAGGAGGAGGAGGAGGACAGTGCACAGGCGGCAAGTGGGGAATCCGTTTTCTCCTCTAGCCAGGAACTATTCTTAACGCTAGAGCCAATAGCCTCCTCCAACTTCCAAGGTGGGCTCCCGGACCATGACCCTGGAGAAGGTACTTCTGGTGAGTGAGAGCCTGATTGGGAGCCACACAGTGGGGGGTAGGAGGGATGTGTTGTGTGAAGCGATCATCGGAGAGAGTCCACAGGCTCTCCTTTTATATGGCAAACCCACCAGGCATTGCTTGCTATGGGAAAGAGGGCCCAGCCAGGGCCAGTACAAAGAATTTTCGCACCCTGGGCGAAACTTCCACCTTACGCCCCCCCTCGCTAACCTCGCTCCCTCGGCAGCTAACCGAGCCCCCTACCTGGGGAGCCTGCCCCCCTTCCCCCTGCAGCAGCTACTCCCCTCTGCAGCTAACCCCACCCAGGGAGACCCTCCCGCCACGGCAGCTAACCTCGCCCAGGGAGACTCCCCCCCTCAAACCACCCCCCCGCCACAGCTAACAGTGCCCGGGGAGCCCACCCTAGCTCACCTCGGCTCTGCCTCCTCCACTGAGCATGCTGGTGTCGCTCTAATTCTCCTCCCCTCCCAGGCTTGCGGCACCAATTGGAGGAGACTTAGAGCGGGGCCTGTGTGCTCAGCGGAGGAGGCACAATGGAGGTGATCTGGGGCGGGGAGCGATTCCCCTGTGCGCCTCCCCCCCCCCGTTTCTGCGGGCAGCCCTCCCCGTGCTCCAGGTCACCTCCACTCCACCTCCTCGCCTGAGCAGGCTTTTAGATGCTCCCAACCACTAGACGCCCTAGGCAGCTGCCTAATTTGCTGGGCCCAGGGCTGGTGCAACCATTTAGGCAGTTTGAAAGCATTGAAATGAATGTAGAAGAAGCAGAACTCTGCATGCCCCTGGGCTGCCTGCAAGCTGAATTCTGTTGCCCAGCCGTGTGTGATGGCTTACTCATACCAAAGTGTCCCCTTTGTTCTCTGAAATGTATCTTTTAAAATACTATCCTCCCTTTTTCTCCTCCCGCAGGTGCAAATGTTTCTGTCCCAGAGGCTGGTCCAGATTAGAAGGAGGAAAAAATGAACTCGGGACGACATGTTCGCTGAGCTCATTCAGTTTTCCCGCACTGATAGGGCCCAGCTGAATGTGTGGAAGCAATTGCGGAGTCCTGTAAAGCATTACAAGAACACGAAGAGACGAGGGAGGTACGTGATGAGAGCAGGCAGAATGTTATGGTCAAGCTCATGGGGGAGCAAACTGACATGCTCCGCTGTATGATGGATCTAATGCAGGAAAGGCAGCAAGACCACAGACTGCTGCTGCAGCCCCTGTATTACTGCCCTCCCTCCTCCCCAAGTTCCATAGCCTCCTCACCCAGACACCCAAGAACGCGAGGAGGGAGGCTACGGGGACCCACACGCTCAACCCCAGAGGATCACCCAAGCAGCAGAAAGCTGGCATATGCAAACTCCCTCCCCTGGTCTACCTTCAGATTGTTCTCAATGTGTTGTGCAACAAATAATAAAGAACAGTTTTTAAACAATTTTGACTTTATTTCCTTTATATATATGGGCACAGGTAACTTCAAGAGAAACAAACACAACTGTCACACCATACCCTGGTTAGTCATGAAACTGGCTTTCAAAGCTTCTCTGATGCACAGCGTGCCCTGCTGCGCTCTTCTAATTGCCCTGTTGTCTGGCTGTGCGAAAATGGCTGCCAGGCGAGTTGCCTCAACCTCCCACCGCGCCATAAATGTCTCCCCCTTACTCTCACATGCATTGTGGAGCTCACAACAAGCAGCAATTACAATTGGAATATTGGTTGTGCTGAAATCTAACCGAGTCAGTAAACTGCACCAGCGCTCTGTCAAACGTCCAAAAGCACATTCTACCACCATTCTGCACTTGCTTAGCCTATAGTTGAGCTGCTCCTTACACAGGCACTCTGGACAGTAGTATGGCTTCATGAGCCATGGCATTAAGTGGTAGGATGGGTCCCTGAGGATAACTATTGGCATTTCAACATCCCCAACAGTAATTTTCTGGTCTGGGAAGTAAATCCCTTCCTGCAGCTGTTCAAAGAGTTCCTGAAGATGCAAGTGTCATGCACTTGTCCCAGCCATCCCACGCTGATGTTGGTGAAACGTCCCTAGTGATCCACCAGTGCTTGCAGCACCATGAAAAAGTACCCCTTGTGATTTATGTACTGGCTACCCCCGTGTGCCAGGGCCAAGATAGGGATATGTATTCCGTCTATCACCCCGCCGCAGTTAGGAAACCCCAGCGCATTAAAGCCCTCCACAATGGTCTGCACATTTCCCAAAGTCACTACCCTTGATAGCAGCTGGTCAATGATTTTGTTGGCTACTTGCAGCACTGCAGCCCCCACAGTAGATTTGTCCACTCCAAACTGATTCCTGACTGATCGGTAGCTGTCGGGCATTGCAAGATTCCACAGTGCTATGGCCACTTGCTTCTCAACTTTGAGGGCTGCTCTCATTCTGGTGTCTTTGCACTTCAGGGCAGGGGACAGCAAGTCACAAAGTTCCATGAAAGTGGCCCTGTGAAAGTTTCGCAGCCACTGGGAATAATCCCAGACCCGCAACACTATGCGGTCCCATCAATCTGTGCTTATTTCCCAGGCCCAGAATCAGCGTTCCATGGCATGAACCTGGCCCAACGCCACTATGATCTTCCAGTTGCCACATGCCGTGCTTCTAGGAACATCTGTGTCCATGTCCTCATCAGTATAATAATTGCACTGTCATCGCTTCCTCGCCCGATTTTGCAGGTACTGCACATACTGCTGGATAATGTGCGAGGTATTTAAAATGGTCAAAACTGCAGCGGAGATATGAGCGGGCTCCATGATTGCTGCGCTATGGTGCCTGCACGAGTAATCTTGAAAAAAGGGCATGAAACGTAGGAGGCCTGTTTGGTTCAAGATGGCCGATAAAAGGCAGTAAATGGTTTGTCTTCTGTCGCTTTCATGGAGTCGAGAAGCTCGCTAGAGCTGCAAGAGTGGAAGAGCAGAGTTTGTGGCGGAAGCTGTGAAGCTCAGTTCACGATGGCCGAAAAATGGGGGGAATTGTTGCCATCTGGAGCTTCCGTGGGAGCCCAGGACAGACAACATGGAAAAAGCTGCGAAAGCTGTGTGGCTCAGTTCACGATGGGCGAAAAATGCTGGGGAATTGTTGCCTTCTATAGCTTCCGCGGGAGCCCAGGACAGACAGCATGGAAAAATTAGCTAGCGATGCAAGAGTGTGAAAACAGAGTTTGCGGCGGAAGCTGTGCTGCTCAGTTCACGGTAGCCGAAAAAAGGCAGGAAATGGTTAGATAAAAGAGTAGATAGAAAGACAAGAGGACATGCAAGGTGGATTCATAGTACCAGGAGACAGGCGATGCACCATACTGCACCGTCTGCTGGCAGTATAGCATCTGCTGTAGCTTTCACAGAGGGAGGAGCGAGTGATGGCGCACACCCAGAAATACCTGTGAGAATGTTTTTGCCCCATCATGCACTGGGAGCTTAACCCACAATTCCAGTGGGCGGTGAGGACTGTGGGAACTAAGGGATAGCTTCCCACAGTGCACCGCTCCGACATTCGATGCTAACCTCAGTACAGTGGACACACTCTGCCAAATTCATGAGCTTTAATGGGGACACACAACACCGAATGTATAAAATCGCTTCCGAAAATTCGAATAGAAAAAGTTCAAATTAATATCATACTGTAGATGTACCCTTTGATAGCAAAGTGCCATGAAACAACTCAGTGACTGTCACAGGATGGAATAGTCCCTAAGCTGCTGCTCCCTGCCATACAGCCAGTGGAACCATGTAGTCACTTATCCACCAGGTTCACCTCAGTCCTCCCCTCCTGCTCCATATTAGGTGTGGAAATACTCTTTCTGGAGCTGTTCTCCGTGGCATACACAGGGGCTGCACACCTTGCAGGAGCTACCAGCAGGCAGCAGGAGTTACCACCATTCTGCCCCCCACCCCTCATACAGTAGAACCGAATGAGACCTAGGACATAGATCCACCTCTCTGACCAAGAAGGAAGCAACTAGATTTTCTCTTTATTGTCTAATTTACAAAATTCAGCAATTCACAGTGGGTCTCCTGGTCCTTAGTGTGAATTAATAAAATTCAGCTATAATTGTATAACTAATGGTAACAACCAGTATATGACTAATTCTGTAAATTGTTTTGCAATACTCTTTTATGAAAGATTCTAGATTAAAAAACACAAGCATTTTTGTACAGTGTGTTGGCATCTTAGCACAGAGAATGTTTCAAAATGAAAATTCCTGGCTAGGCCTTGGCTATTGGACTCCTGCTAGACATTCCAGGTGCATATGGGTTGTTTTGCTGATGAATGTACCAAGTATTTGTGCATATTTGGTTGAGGTAAATGGAATGCAGGTAGCTGCTGGAATCACAGAAGATGAAGAAGAGAACCAGAAGGGGCTAATCTGGATTTATGAAGAGTTTTAGATTTTAACTATCAATTGCTATTAATATATTTCCAGAGAATTAGAATTTAAGGGCCGGATTCTGTGCTGATTTGCATCCTATGCAACTCCAGTTTGGTGCTAGGTGTGTAACATACGCAGTGGACAAGAATCAGCCTGGTGTTATGCCAGTTGCATATAGAAGTGGGCTTGAGCAGCTCCAAGTGCTGACAACTTCACTTCACTGGAGGAATGTCAGCTGTTAGCGCAGTTCCAATAGGGAATGGTGCTGGTCAGGTAGGAAGAGTAGCCAGGCCTGCTGATGGATACATTGTTTCAGTGTGTCCTCAGCCAGTAGGTTTCCCATTAAAAAGTCTAGCTGTGAATTAAGGCTTCTCTCCCTTCCCTCGCCCCCAAACTAGCAGATGCCAGGCAGCACTGCTTGTCATCCTCTGAAGGTGAATCCCCCACATGAATACAGCTGCCCATACAGGTGTAAGCAAATTAAGCCCCGTATATATGGTATGTATAGTACCATTCATCTTAAAAGGTAATAGAACCTTGTGGGGAGCTTGTATGAATTCTGGGAGATGCACAAGTCTCACATCAGGATGGAGAGACCACACAGAATGATCGGAGGGAACCCTATGCTTTCAAATGGATGGCCTCCTAGTTGCTTCAAAACCTGAATAACGCAGGTTTTCAGTTGGCAGTTCTTATATAACTGTTCTATTAAATTTACATTAAGAGACCTTAGTCCAGAGCCTTGCTGCCGCATTTGTGCTATGAAGAATCTACCACTGTTCAGAGACCTTCTGTTCTGACCGAGAACCAGTTGTGCTCTAGGCACAACAGTGTGATTTGAGCAGCCTTTACTAAGACAGCCTTCACTAAGCTTTCTGTGGGAGTGTCTGAGACTGTTATTTTAATATTGTCTTTTAGCATGAAGTAGTCAGAACAGTATATCTCTTTCTGTAGAAGTGCTGAGAGATTCAACATCCAAATAAGCTTAATCATACTGTAAGAATTTTTTTGACGGATGCCTTCCACCATTGGGCAGCGCTTCCATTGCAAAGTGCCTGTTGGAATTCAAGCAGACATCTGCTATTTGTGGGGTTTTTCACATCTGAGTTTTCTCCTGTGATTTTAATGCTAAATGAATTTCGGCGTTAATGACATTTGAAAAGGATTTGGTTTGTTTTAAATGCATTTATGGCATTCCCTTTCTGTCTATAACCAGCATTTGCTATTTGTTGTGTCTTTCGGGTTTTGATCATTTAGGGCAAACAGAAACATTTGGTATATTGCACTTGCGGACCTTTTTTGTTCCAGCCTTTAGCTATGTCGTTGGTTCCTCAACTTGAAAGGGCAATTGCTAGTGTTAATGCTTCCTGTAATCCAGTTACTTGCCTAATGCATGTTGTGATTTAGTAGGAAAGCTTGGAAAGGGGGGTTATTTTTTAACTAAATCCGTATGGTCACAGCTTATTGCAGAGGAGAAGGAACAAAATTCAGTCAAATTTCAGCAGTTTAAATTCCATTTTCTGCATAGTAGGGGCAGAGAAGAAGACTGACTGTACCAGGAATGTAGAATTATTAGAAGGTGAAATTCTATGTTAGAAAAAGACCCGCTAACAAACAACGTTTCACCCACATACAGCTGATTCCTTGAAGCATGTTGTGAAGCCAAGAATTCTGTGTGCAAAAGAGTTGTTTTGGGACTCCTTCAATAAAGGAGTTGCATTCATGAGTTATCTTTGTAATGAACCTGGGGAAATTGCTGTGCATGTTTATCTGGGGAAGGAAGAGGAGGCATCTATTTTCCAGGGGCAAATGTTATATAACTTGAGGCTTTCTATCACAGGAAAATGCTTGCCTTATCTTATGCTTCTAGTGTTTTTGTTTGTTTTTAAGGAACAATAGGGGCAAAACAAATGCTTTTACAGGGGCTTTGGCTGTTGTATAACTATGCCTCACAGACTCAGTCTATTAGGCTGTTATGTTCCTTTAAGCAATACCAGAAAACACATGAGAACAGCTGATTGATGGTTTTATGTCAGGGATTACTTGTAGAGCTATATTTTAAGTGCCCTATTCACTAGGGTTTAATTTGTAACTGGAAAAGCTATTTATTTATCAAACAAAATGCATATTTTGTGTGAGAGTTTGTTCATTTCACTGTTGCATCTCCAAACTAAGATACAGTTATTCAGAGTTTTGCATGTGTAAAATATATGCTCAAGGTGAGTGCCACCAGGTTCAATGCAGTACACAGAAGACAGAAATAGTACATGGATAAACACTTATTTATTATTAAAGATTCGGCTGTCTGGCACACTTCTGTGTAATTTAAACCCTGTTTTGGAGGAACTTGGAGGAAAAAGTGAAGGACTAATAGCATTGATTAGTCAGGTTAGCGGGGGGCCTACAGGTGTCTTTTCAGAGCTGTGCCAAAGCTTGTTAACTCTAACATTCTCTTTCTGTCTATAACCGGCATTTGCTGCTTGTTTTGTCTTTTGGGTTTTGATCATTTAGGGCAAACAGAAACATTTGGTGTATTGCACTCGCTGACCTTTTTTGTTCCAGTCTTTAGCTATGTTGTTGGTTCCTCAGCTTGAAAGGGAATTGCTTTTTCAGTCCTAAGTCTCTCCCAGATTGACTAACAAATGCATTGTGGTGTTTGATTGGTTTTGTGATGCAGATAAATATCCACTAGAGATTGAGCTGAGACTATCAGATGTATTTTCACTTGTTTCCTACAAAGATTTTTGCCTTCAGATTTCGGGAGGTGAAAAGCTAATGCATGTGGTCATTGCATTCACTCTTTTCTTTCCTTCATCATCTCTTGCACACCTTATTCACAAATGCCAAAATCTATCTGACCCTTAATTTGTACCATGCTCATCACTGTAAAGTCATGTATCTTACAAAATAATAGATTCAATGAACATGAATCTCCTCTTAACTGCGTTCATTTTACATCAATGTAACTAACCTCCACTGACTTTATTGGAGTTATTCCCAATTAACACCAGTGTTAGATAAAAATCAGCCTTCATATCAGTGATTACCTGTAGACTTTAGTTTCCCTTTCTCTTTGTCTTTGCGGGTGTAACGCCAACAGACCCTGGTTGTTGGGATTGAACCAGGGCCTTTGGAACTTAGTGTATGAGCAAAAAGCCAACTGCCTATTAGCTAAGGCTGTAGAGCAGACTCATTTAATTCTCTCTAAGTAGTCTCAGTGCCACTAGCTGGGACAGAATATCACACCCAGAAGGTGTGTGGGTTACATACTTCCCCTAGCTGAGGAAGCACGTCCTGAGCTTGAGAGACTTCCCACTTGAAATGCCAACAGACTCTGGTTGTCGGCAGGCAGGATTGAACCAGGGACCTCTGGAGCTTAGGGCATGAGCCTCCACTGCATGAGTTAAAAGCCACCTGACTGTTAGCTAAAGCTGTAGAGCAGACTCATTTAATTCTCTATAAGGGGGTCTTGGTGCCACTAGATGGGACATGACAGCACATCCAGAAGGTGTGTGGGTTACACAGGCGCAGGTAAGATTGCTGGGAATTTCCTTATCTCCTGTTCTCATGCTTCTCTCCCCACTTCCAAGAAAAAGACAGAGCAATGTGTTTGTGTGTGTGTGTGTGACTTGCATTTTGTAGACTGACAGGCGATGGCTCAAAGTTCCAATTATATGTCCAAGAATTCCTTTTGTGTGACTGGACTTAAGTCAGTACAGGAGCCTGGAGCACTGTTTGCTTTGTCCTCATCTCTCTGGCTCTAAATTCCGTTGCAGGTATGCTTAATCCTCACTGAGGAAAAAGTCTGCTAACTCTCTGTGGAGTGTGCTGGATACTGGAATAAAACTGAAGGCCGTTTGGGTTTGCCAGCTGCTTATAGTCTGAAATAGTTCTACAGCAATATGGCAACCCCTATGACTGGTGAGAGAGGATCTCTGCCCCAAGCCATAGTTTTTGGTGCTGGGCTGAAAGAATTAAATTCCTTGTGCTGTAGCTTTTCCATACCATCAAGTGTGTTTTGTTATCAGCAGTTGAGTCTCCTACCTCTTAGGGCATTTGAGAACCAGGAAGAGCTGTGGTCTGGCTAAACTTTTTAGGTGGGTATGGAAATCTGGACATTCTCTCTCCACAGTGCACAGCTCCCGTAGGTGGTAGGTTTGAGATGGAATCCTTCCATGAAGCTGTGGAGCTGCATTGTCACCATTACTCTAGCCTCCTCTCACAATTACTGTCACTGCCTCTCCTCTAGTCACCCCAATACTCATGTTGCCTCTGTCTCAATTCATACACAATACAGTTGTTGAACTCTACTTTCCTTGCTTGTTGATCTGCCCATACCTCATAAGCACATGCATCCTCTGAATGCTTCTGTTGCTTCCCCATTTCCCACTGCATCAAGCTCAAGCTTCTTGTCCTCACCATCAAGGCCCTTTATAGCTCTGCTGCTCCCTTCCTATATGCTCTTGTGTCTTATGGCATTTCCCCACCACATCCACTCTGCTAATGTTGCCTGCTTTTCTAATTCTTCTTCCCTTCTTCCAAGTCATGCCTTCTACATGGAATGCTCCCTCTGAACTAGTCTATAAGGCTACTACACTCCTTCAAATACCTCATTGAGTCCCACTTTTGCTGGTATACCCGCAGGAAATCAGCCAGCCAAATGGGTTAGTCCGGGGGAAGCCCAGCAACAATATTTGTCAATGATTTGGACTTGTAATTGTCCCCACTCAGTGGAGATGCTGGAGTGCTGTGGTAACAAGCCTTTGTTCTGATTTACTATGTGTAGAGCTGGCTAAAAACATTTTGTAAAAGCTTTTTATATTTTTTAAAGGACTTTTCCCCCCACCCCCTCCGAAACATTTTTTGTGGAAAAAAATTCATTTAGAGTGAACTTTTCCCATTAAAAAACTCAGATAATTTCTCTGAAATTAAAAAAAAGCCTTGTTTTATTTTGAGATGTTACCAGAAAACACTTACCATTTCCCCCCAAGCAGCTCCAAGTTTGTGGTATTGTGGCAGCTATACTGTTATCCAAGGGCTAGAATTGCAAGTGTTTCTGCATCTAGGCCCTACCCCCTTGATGAGTCCCAGTAAAGTACTCCAATAATGGCTTCTGGCTGTCCTAGACTCTTCCTTCTCCTGTTTGCAGGCTGTTCCCTAGTATTCTCCTGCTACCGTTGGGTCCCTGGCCTCGAGCCTGCTACTGCTTATGAGAAGCAGCATCTGGCTGTCTCTCCCCATCCTAATTTCCTTTGCTACTTCCTTTTGCTGCTCTCTAGGCGTTGTAGAGTTCTCTCCTGGCAAGACATTGAACTGGTTAACACAGAGCTGGCCAATCCCTTTCCCTTCAGCTGGTTCAAGGATGAGGGAAGGTATCAAATAATGAGCCAGCATGTTTATTACAGAATGTGTGAAAATATGGAGATGGTTACTGACACCCTCCTTCCCCTCTTCCTGCTCCATGTTTGTCCCATTCCTGTGTCACATCTCATCCTAAATTAAGACTGTAAGCTCTTTAAGGCATTAATAGTGTCTTTGTGTGTGTACAGCACCTAGCACAGCTGGGCATTTTGAGTGCAACTGCAATATGCACAGTATTGCCAACCTGAAGAGATCAAAAATCATGAATCAGACCCTCAGAAGTTGAGGTCCCCCCACATCATAATTTTGTAAAAATCAAATTGTTTTTAGTTTCTTTTTACTTTAACTCACCTCTAATCCCCATGCCAATGTGTGTGGGTGCTAATTCCAGGTTTAAAGGTCAATTTTAATGCACCACCTTCCCCAGACTGCTCAAGTGGAGACTCCATTTACTGTCCCCTCACCCCTAGGATAGGGAAAATGCCATCCATTTCCTATTACTGTCTTGAGTCAGCAGCAACATTTCTCTGCTTCCTGCTGCTCTAGGTCTTTCTGCTTGGAACCCAGCAGCACCAATTCCTTTACTCCCTGCCTCCAGCTCCTCCAAGGCCCCCTCTTTGCTATAGGCCCATATGTGAAGGCAGGACAGGTTTGGGTCCTTAGCCCTGAGGCTCTCACACAGAGCTTTGCCCAGCCTTGAAAATCACAGGATCAGAGAAAATTTTTGCACCATTGTGAGAACTCCTCCGGTGGCAGGTAGCAAAATCCTTTGGCTCGCAATCAAATAATGAGAGTGGGCAACGCTACCTCACTCCTCCCCCCAGGCTGGAGAGTTCCCAATATCCTACACCCCTGTTCAGCAAAGTGCACCAAGTCCACTGGCTCTAAGAATCCTGTAAAGAAGGGGCAGAACTTTCCTCAGAAGAGTGAAAACCTATTAATATGTAGAATGAAAAAGAAGGTGAAATGCAATGGTGCCCAGGAGAACTAGTCATCCATAAACTGGCAGCTTGGCCAACTGTGGGGCAAGAAGCTAAGCTTTAGCCTGCAAAGCATGACAGAAAGTCCGATGTCACTTAACATCTGAGTCCTGATATCGCAAGCTTAAGAAAAGTGGCACCATGGAGAGTGAAGGAGTAATAAAATATTGCATCTCAACAATGGCTTCTTGAAAGAGGCCTTTTGAGGGCTCAAATTGGTGAATGCTGAAAGAAATTAGATGGGTACATTTGAGAAAAACGGATTTTTCATTTTTTAGATCATGTTCTTGTCCTTTGTTTGTTTAATGTGTCAGACAAGTATTGCACTGATCCATAGTGAAGTTCTGAGATGGCTTCATTATTACAGTGCTGAATTGCTAATGAACAGTATATGTTAGTCATACAGTAAGAAAGAGGACAATTTTATCAGTCACAACCATTCATGTGATTGTAACCACTTTCCTGGTGCATCTGCTTACATCTTTCTGCCTTGGGCCTGAATACTTTCTCTCTCATCAAACGTTCAAAACATTTTGCCCTCAAACCCTAAGTCCACACTCTAATAAAAGATTAGTGTTCCCCATTACTTATCCTTTTCTTGAGTAATTGTAGTAGGCATAACATATCTGCAGCATGCTTTACAAGTAGCCCTTAATAGCCTCCAGCTCCTTTCCAGCCCTGTCTTTCTGGGTTTTATTTGCACAAAGAAGTTTGGAGAGTCTGCATTTGTTGTCCTCATTTGCTTTCTGCTTTCTTCTGTATGCTTCAGCAGGGATAATTGCATGCTGAAGCATTGTCATGGCATTATGTTTCCTGTCAGTCTTTGTGGAAGATGTCAGAAAAGATTCCGAGGTAGTAATGTGAACTAAAACCTCCGCCGGGCACATTTATTTTAATTTTGTCATCTTTCTTGGAAAATGTTAATGGGAGGCTAGTGGTGGGATAGTCCAGAATACAAAATTCTTCAACTGATTAGCTTAGTGCTGGGAGTCTGAAAAGGGTCACCCATAATAATCTGAGTATAGTTTCTGTTTGTTCTGTGTAAAACTTAATTTGACACAAAAGTGGTAATCTCTTTCTTTCTAAATGCTCAGCTCGACATCCTGTGTGAAATTACCAAGTTCTTCTTCACTTTTCCTTCATTTCTTACTAAGGGAAACTCCCATTGAAGTTACTTGGAGATTTTAATGAATATGAATTAAATGGAAGCTGAGTAAGCACTTCAAGATTGGTCCGTGGTTGTCGTTTGAATTTTGCCTTTTATTTTTTTTCTTAAAGGTAAACTGTAAAAAAACCACAAACAAATGTTTAGATTGTAATTACTAGCTCTATGTGTATAAATAGTGGGGGCAGGGTGGTCTCAGTCCATAAAGGGAGTGGGCATCATGGACCCACACTGCACTGGGGCTCCCCGTGTGCAACTTTGTAGGGGCCACACAAGGCCAAGGGAGGGGACAGAGGATCTGCTGTTTAGCACTTCAGGGTCTTCTTCCTTAGCACTCATTGCCAGGGCGTATAAGTGGTATAGAGAGCCATTTTAGCCATTGGGCATCAGTAGTCTTTGGGAAGGTAGAGGGGAGTAGATTGCCTTTCATCCTGCACCTGTGCATCTACCTAGTGCCTACCCTAGCTATTTGGGTTGAGGATAAAGATTTGGTTGTAAGAGTAAATACAAGAGGTAGGTCGTCTTGTCCCCTCCCTTGGCCTTGTCCGTTCTCTTACAATGCTGTACCTAAGGAGCCCGGGTCTAGCGTGGTCTATGCTTCCGGCCTCCCAAATCCCTTGTGGATTGAAACCACACTGCTTTGCTGTAAAAGAGAATCTTGCATGGCAGTGGAGGCAGATTTTTACCCTTGGTGAATAAATCAAGTGCATATTCCAAATGGTTTTATATCTGCCACGATCTGAGTTCAGTGTTTCTCCTGCAAGAACAGATGACCCCACCACCCCCTAAAACAGAGTAAGGGAGGCAGCATTCTGCTGTATGAGGTTCCATATTGCTATATCCACACTACAGGTGCTGAACAATCCTAACTCACAAGTGAATGAGATCCCCAAAGGCACTCAGTATAATGAGCCCTCCCCCCAAAAAAAATACCATCAGTCTTGAATAAAAATATATGGCACACTGGTCTACTTGAGGAATGAAGAGTGAGGAAGCACAGATAGAGATTTTTATTCACATCTGTTAGAGCTCTTAGAAAATTGTCTTTGTGAAAACCCAAATTCCCTTACAACACCACTTAAAAGGCAGAGAAAGGGCATTCAGATGACAAGACAACACGTGTTTTCCTATCAGCAAACATTTTCTTGGATCTGGCAGTTGAGCCCTTGCACTATTCCCTTGATTTCTTCACTTTAGATAGTTTTCTCTAGGGCCCTCAACAGATGACCGTATGATTGATATATACACACACAGACAAATTAGTCATCTTTTAAAGGTTAATAATGTAACAGTTTTAGCATGGCTTTTTAAAAAAGAAAATACCCATGTACTCACTTTATTATGAAGCTGTCAACCTACAATATTTTATTTTAAAATAGGATGCTATTTTGAATTGTAGAAGCCAAAGATTAGGAGGTAGAAGAGGATCTTGAGGATGAACCTTTGACTCCTTAAAGATCAAATATTTGTGCAGTTTGGCATAATGGAGAGTGACCAAACTGTATGTGATCAAAGTGTGTTTAAATGACAATATTGGATTCTGAAATTGAGCACAGTTGAGAGGGACAGCTTGAATGAGTTTTAAAGCTATCACGTTGAAACCTTTTTTGAAAGCCCTGCAAGAGTGTAATGGTTAAAGGAATGGTGAGTTCCCAAGGGAGGTATGTATTGAGGTACTGCACCTTTTGTCTTTATTTTGTTCCTATAAGTGCTTAAGCACTGTTATTTTACCCTTCTACTACCCTTCCTTTGAAGGTCATTCATGACTGACAGTCTGTAAAGGAGCTAATTCTCATTTGGCTGTGCTCCATAATAAGCTGGCGGAAAATACTTTGGGAGGCTGGGACCAAGTTGATAAAATTCTTCTAGTCCTGTATGTGGTAAAAGCATCATGGAAAATATTGTGGCTACACATAAAGCATTTATAATAATATAAAAGCATTAGAAAGTGTAGGGGCTGGCTGTTATTATATATTGTAGCTGTGTTTGTTTAAATGCAAATTGAAACAGACTTTACATTTTCAGCCTTTATCAGCTGTTGAAGAAGAATATTGGAATACCTGCTTTATGCAGCTTTAGCTGAACATGCGCATTTTCTTTGGTAATGGTCATGTACATCACTGCAGGATAGATCATGGACAATACAAAGATTTTAACATTTTAAATGTGCTAAACTCTTTTGTTTGATTTAGACAATGTCATTTACTGGATTTCTTTTCACTGATTGCCCATTATCCTGTTTCTGTTAGTATGCATTGGTGGCTGAAAATAAGGGGTTATCCCTTTGTTGGGGCTAATTACATTAATAATGTTCTTCATTTTAAAACCCGCTTTCACAGAAATAATGAACATTTTTATTATGGTCAGCAGTACTGTGGTATTCATACAGTTATGCATTGTTTGGCCAATATGCTAATAATGTGCCTTATTTTATGCTGTATCTCACATAGTGGCTAAATGAGAACATAGTTCAGAATGCTAATAATTACCTATACACACATGGTAATGATGCTTCAAATTTAAGTATTACACAATTTATGTTTATCTGATGCTCTTAGTTGACAGGCCATCAAAAATATGGGTATTTAGGGCCAGCAGCAGAATGGCCTAAACTACTGCCTCATTTTTTAGAGACCTTTCATTCGCAAATTAAGCCTGGAAACAGTATAGAATGGAAAGTTTTTGTCTCAAGGTGAAGGTGATGTGCAAACAGAACACAAAGCATACAGTGTTCTCTCGTACCCTCTCACAGGCTGACTCAGGAATGGTGCTGTAAGTAGATGTGAATCTACCTGCTTAGTCTCAGTGATGGTCAGTACAGGTGTGGGAAAGAGAAGCAATCATATTAAATGGCAAATTAATAAGTTATTTAACATTTTTTCTTTTTTTGCCACCTTTCCTGTGTCCATCTTGGCTACTTAGGTTGTAAGCTATTTGGCCAAGAGCTGTCTCTTACTATATCTTTGTACCATACCTATCACAATAGGGCTGCAATTTTGGTTGGGGTTGCTAGCAATTGCTGTAATATAAATAGTTAGCAAACGGATGAGCAACATTAGGAACACCTCTTGCCTCTACTATCCCTACCTCTGTTTAGGACAAAGAAACATTCACTTGAAAATATAATACACCACCAACTTTACTTATCTGGTTTTGTTCTTTATTTTTTTTTTAGATTTATCTTACTAAAAAGCACAGATTGTAATATTACGATACATGACATATTATGCTAATTTTAAGTAATCATTGACTGTTTAGCTTTCAAATATACTTGCTGAGAAACTTTCTGAAAATGGATATAACCTTTTATGAAATAACTGCAACATGAGTCTTTCAAAAATGAATGAATTAGAAAACATATGAATGCATAAAGTGGAATAACAAATGTACCCTACATAAAAGTAGGATGTCCGTAAATCATTTATGACATCCCTGCTCATCAGTTCTTGGCTCTTTGATTCTTAATTGAAAGCCAGGGTGAATATTAGAAAAAGTAAGTCTGGTAGTCTGATATCGGGCAACTTTCATTTAAGCACTAATTAATTTTAGATGGTTGCGGGTGCAATATACTAAAAATATACTAAAAATACATGCAAAGCATTGCTAGTTTAGTTGTGGACTTTCATTTTTATTATTGTCTTCATCTGGTCAATGAAAATTATTCACATTTTGCTTATAACAGATATTGTGGTATGATATCGGTTGTAGTGAGCAAAATGCTGTGTAACAAAAAAGTTTCCAAATACTTCATGTAGGGTAGTAATTGTTCTTTTTATTGTTATTATGATCAGTTTTTCTTTTTAAAATAGAGCTGTGGAAGGGTGAAGATAACCACCTGTATTTATGCAGGAGATCAGGCCCAATCATCAAAATGGTTTCCTGGCCTTAGAATCTGTGAAGTAGAAATGGATGAATGGTGTGTGTGCGCGCACGCGTGTATGTACACACACGAAAGGAAGAAAAGCAAATCTTGTTTTAGCTTTTAAACAAACTCACTACTTAACTGTTTACTTTCTTTGACTCTCACTCCATTGGGAGGAATAACCAAAACAGTGAATTTTATGCAAATATTGTAGAATATTCACAAAGCAAACAATGATGAATTTGTAATCACAAATATTTTCCATGGGAAGTCGGATTCTAGACATTTCACTCTACCAATCAGGGATTAGAAACATTATCAGTAAGTTCCTACCAAATTTGCAGCCCTGAAAAAATGTGTCCTGGACTGTGAAATCTGGACTCTCTCCCTCACCTCCTGGGGAAATCTGGTCTTTTATATGCTTTTACCCTATACTATATATATTCCATGGGGGATTCCAGTGTTTCTCAAATTGGGGGTCCTGACCCAAAAGACAGTTGCAGTGGGAGTCACAAGGTTATTTGTGGGTGGGGTCATGGTATTGCCACCTTATTTCTGTGCTGCCTTCAGAGCTGGGCAACCAAAGAGCGGCAGCTGTTGGCCGGGCACACAGCTCTGAAGGCAGCCCCTCGCCTGCCGCAGCACAGAAATAAGGGTGGCGATACCATACCATGCCACCCTTACTTCTGCGCTGTTGCCATCAGACCTGGGTGGCCAGAGAGTGGCGGCTGCTGACTGAGGGCCCAGCTCTGCAGGCAGCAGAGCAGAAGTAAAGGTGGCAATTCCATACCATGCTATCCTTACTTCTGCGCTGCTGCTGGCAGTGGCATTGTCTTCAGAGCTAGGCTCTCGGCCAGCAGCCTCTGCTCTCCAGCACCCGCTGCTCTCCAACTGCCCAGCCCTGAAGGCAGCGCAGAAATAAGGGTGGCAATACTATGGCACCTCCCCAATAACCTTGTGATCCCCACCCCAATTCCTGTTTTGGGTCAGGACCCTTACAATTACAACACTGTGAAACTGCAGATTGAAATAGCTGAAATAATGAAGTTTATTTTTTAAATGGTTTTTAAAATCCTATGACCATGAAATTGACCAGAATGGACCATGAATTTATAGGGCCCTAATTGTCATATCAGTGGAAACAACTCAGATTTGGAATATTCAAAGCAGTAGCCAAACTAAGTAGTTTATTGAGGTGTTTCCGTAAAATATTCAGACAATTTTTGAACAAACAAATTAATTGGTGGATATTGTTATCTGTTTGCAGATCACTTTTAAGAAGTTAAAAGGCTAAATTTGCCAAATATATTATTCCATGTGAATGGTATACCCCGCTATAGTTAGGGCTTATTCCAGTAAGTCCTTTTATATGTGTAGACTGCAATGAAATTTTTTTTGTTAAATGTAAAATAATGAGAGAGAGGAATCCACAGTACCTCTGGTACTCTGAGTACGCAGCTCTTTGACCTTTGGAAAAACTAAATGTTGGAAAAATATGTATCTGCTACTAAACTTAAAAAGAATATCTAACCCAAGGATCGGCAGCCTTTCGGAAGTGGTGTGCCGAGTCTTCATTTATTCACTCTGATTTAAGGTTTCATGTGCCAGTAATACATTTTAATGTTTTTAGAAGGGCTCTTTCTATAAGTCTATAATATATAACTAAACTATTGTTGTATGTAAAGTAAATAAAGCTTTTAAAATGTTTGAGAAGCTTCATTTAAAATTAAATTAAAATGCAGAGCCCCCGCCCCCAGACCTGTGGCCAGGACCCGGGCAGTGTGAGTGCCACTGAAAATCAGCTCGTGTGCTGCAGGTTGCCTACCCCTGATCTAACCTGTCCTGGCCTCAGTAATTTAGTCTGCATCACCAACTCTAATTATCTTTGGCCAGATATGATTGTCCGAGTTTGGCAAAGACATATTTTTCTCTTTGTCTTTATTTACTTTGTCATTTTTTTATTCTTTCATTGCTCTTCTGTTGTAGGGGACTCCATCTTTGACTTCTCATTGTCAGTTTGGCCATATTATTACAACTGCAGTTTCTTCAGTTTTGAAGATGCCCTTAACTCATGGGTGGGCAAACTACGGCCTGTGGGCTGTGTCTGGCCCATCAGACCATTTTAATCTAGCCCTCGAGCTCCCACCAGGGAGTGGAGTCAGAGCCTTGCCCCGTTCTGGCGTTCCAGCTGGAGAGTGGGGTCAGGGGCTTACCCCGCTCCACACGGCTCCCAGAAGCAGTGGCATGTCCCCCATCCAGCTCCTACACATGGGGGTAGCCAGGGGGCTCTGCACACTGTCCATGCCCCAACTGCTGGCTCTTCAGCTCCCATTGGCTGGAAACGGCGGCCAATGGGAGCTGCACAGGTGTCGCCTGCAGGCGTAGAAGCCAGAGGGGGGACATAATACTGCTTCTGGAAGCTGTGGGGACAGTGCCTGCGGATGGGGCAGCACGCAGAGCTGCCTGACCGTACCTGCACATAGGAGCTGGAAGGGGGACATGTTGCTGCTTCTGGGAGCTGCTTGAGGTAAGCGCTGCCCAGAGCCTGCACCCCTGACCTCCTCCCAGCCCTGATCCCCCTCCTGCCCTCCAAACTCCTCTGTCCCAGCCTGTAGCACCCTCCTGCACCCCAAACTCCTCATCCCTAGTCCCCAGCCAGAGCCCTTCCCCCCCATGCACCCCAGTCTCCTGCCCCAGCCTGGAGTCCCCTCCCGCCCCCTGAACTCCTCATTTCTGGCCCTGCACCCCACTCCCAACTTTGTGAGGATTCATGGCCTGCCATGCAATTTCCATACCAAAATGTGGCCCTCAGGCCAAAAAGTTTGCCCATCTCTGCCTTAACTGAAGGGAGGTTTTAGGGTGTGTCTACACAGGGAGGTAATGTGCTCTGTAGGAGTGTGATTTCTAAAGTATACCAACATGTTGTGCATTAATTGGTCTGAGGAGACCCTGCTGGTGTGCACTATATATTCCCTAGTGCTCTCAAACATAGTACAGTTTGAAAAAGCACTACATTAAAGTGCACTGGCAGAGTATACATCTGACCATATGTTAGTGCACTTTAAAAATCACACCCACATAGAGCACATAACATCACCATGTAGAGAAGCCATTGGCTGGTTCTTCTGGCCAGCAGCTTGTTCTCTTGACTTTTCTTCTTTGCATATATAATCAACATCCAGGACCTCTTAAGACTTTCACCAGGAATAAAATTTACTTCCCTTCTGCTCTGCCCTTGGCTCCTTCTTTCCTCTCCATCTTTATTATCTCTAGGAGATCTCATTGCTAAATTCTTCCTAAAATCATTTTTTTTGGCAGACTACATGCAACTCTACATTTCCTTTGATGTTCTCTCATTTCTCTGTTTACCACCTCTCTACATGGTTTGATTGTCAGTTTCTGAGGGGACCATCATGTCCGCCTAATGATTGGGCTCTGCACTGCAAGTGGGAGTCAGAACTAGAGGGTAGGGCTGGCTAGAAAACAAGAACTGCATTTTGTGAAAAGTTTCAAGGCTTCAAAACCTGGTTTTGTTTTTGTTTCACGTCAGAGTGAAACCAAGACCTTTTGAAAATTGTCATGAAAAAATGAGACAGCTACTCACACCAGAATAATCAATAGTCTTGTGGTTAGGGCACTCACTGGGAATGTGGGAGATCTTGGTTCAGGTCTCTGCTCTGAATCCCTGCTTGTGCATGTGCTCTGTCTCTAATTTGTATCATAAATGCTGGACCTGAGAAACTTGGCCAGCCTAAGGTGAAGGGCCAGCTACACTCCATGGCAGTGTGCTTCCCCAACACATAGAACTTTATTGGTTAAAATAATACTTTATCTCTCTGCAGTGTGGAAGTCCTCCCCGACCCAGAAGGAATTCTTGTCTTGTACATAGGATTAGCCAACATATAAAATGTATTGTATTGTGCTATATCTAATGGGGACGGGAAGGGAGAAAGTTACCTACTCAGTAGCTAATACCAGAGTCACTACATAAGCTGACAGGCAGTGAGTGAAACTGAAGCATGATGTATCTAGCCCACTCTCATGTTCTCTGTTTGGATAGCTCACTTATTCATCTAAGGAAAATCTTTTTTAAATCCTCCATGTATAATGGGTAGTCATTTTAGTCAAGCATTAATGTCAACCAGACAATAGTTTCAGCCAGACTTGCACTAAATTGCTTCTGCATTGTTCATTCTTTCTTGAATTATACTTTCTACTGGGACTTATGCTATTATACTACTGATGTGAAGTCATGTGAAATTTGAGAATTAAAGTCCTATTTGACATGTCTTGCCCACTGTGAAAACTGCATTTCTCTATATTTAAGCAGGGGTGTAATACATTCAGAGGCACCTTGACATAACTTTGAAATGCCATTGATTTCTATTCTTTTTTCCCATTGCCACTCACTCGAAGCATTTACCCTAACTCATGCCACCCTCTCCTCTTCCCCCTCTGCCCCCTCCCACATCTCTGGTAGCTTTGCTAGAATTCCTCCAGAACTCTCACCCCCAAATCCCTAGTGGTGGATATGTTCCTTTCCCCATTCTTTCCCCCATGAGCGTAGTGACTCTGAATGTTAACTTACCTCCCCACTCCCACCCACGCTCCAAGCCTTTGGTGTCCCTGCCCCTTTCCTCACCTGCCTATTGGTTTCTCTGTCCACTTAGTTTGGTGGTTCCAGCATTGCCAACTCTGAGTTCCAACACTTAGTTAGACCCAAAATATAAGATATTGAAATTTTGAAAAATATTTGTCTTTTTTCCCTCTAACAGGGGAAGTTCCCACCCCCTATTGATGTGGGATGTCATTTCAGGTTGAATGGCCTCCCCTATCTGGCTGCTTGGAGTGGGATTCTACTCACTTCTTCCTAACGGCCACATGGTCCCTTTCCCCATCTCTCCTCTAACTACTCAGCTACTCTTCTCACCGTATACTGACCACACTCTTCTCTGTCTCCTCAGAATCCTCCCCATCCCAATCAATTACCCTGGTCTGCCTAGTATCCTTGCTCCCCCTTCCATTCTCCTTAGTCTCCTGCTCCTCTGCTTGCAATATTTCTACCCTCCCAATGTTTCATGTGTCTCAACCTTCTCCTTTCCTGTCCTCCAAATTTCCTTGGTCCTACATGGTCCCTCCCTGATCCCCTTCAAAGGTTCCTTCTCTGCCAGCCACAGTCCCCTGACTCTCACATGTACTCCACCTCTTATCTCATTCTCTTCCTTTCAATATCTCCTCTCTGAGCTACACAGAGTGTATGGAGACAGTCATCCTCACTGAAGGCAAGCTGAGTCCAATCCCTCTGAGAACAATAGGACAAGGTAGTCATTTTCTTCTGATTGCATGAGCGGCTTAAACCTACCCCACATCACAAGACTCACAATAATGTGGTAAGAGATGGCAACTCTGTTACTGGTAAGAAACTGTTGTCCGCTACTTCTTCCCTGGGCAAGTGGCTGCCCTCCTTCATCCCTGCTGCCTCTCTCTCATTCTGGCACCCCTTCCTCCCCCGGTCCCTCTCCACAAGGCCAGTAAGAGATATGGAAGAGTGCAGGCTCTTCTCTTGTGGCAATAATGGCTGACTGCTGCAGGCTTCCCTGGATTTATGGACTTCAAGCAATGCAGGCACTGTTGGTTTAGGATAGACACCCATGATTTAAAAAAAATCTGACACAAAAATATGGGCAATGGCTTCTGAAAATATTTTAAAATCAAAAGCAAAATGTACCATAATTTTCAGGATACAAGCTGACATATTTCAATAATGAGTTAAATGAACATATTTTTGCTTAGAAAAACATAGTTTGAGTTACTGCTTGATTACTAAGTAAAAGAAACTAAAGGAATGCAAAGAAAAAACTCCTCTCTGCTGAAACAGGTACTGGCATAGGATTAATTTATCAGTTGCTTGTATCTGAGGTCAATTTTGTAATGCTAAAAATTCCCTCTGTAATGTCTTTCTTAAATTTGAGCTGCTGTGTAGGTTAGAATTTTACACTGGAATTAATTTCAAGAAAGAAACTTTTTAAAAATATATAGGGGGGGAAACGTTTTTAATAATGCCAGTTTCATCCACCAGATGTCCCTGTACTCACAAACAGTATGGTAGTTTTTATGCAATCGCCTCATTGCTTTTTAAAAGGAAATTTACACACCAGCTGTATACTTACAGTACCTGTATTAATCACTACATTCCCAGACCAAACCTTTTGTTAAATATAAGTAAGGCTGTGAATAGATAGGTGAAGGAACAAAATCGACACTGTGTAGAATCAAGCACATGGGTTTATTATGCACAGCGCTGGCGGAGTGTCACTTTGTTTGTTAGGCTCAGAGACACTGCCAAACAATTGATTATATGGATTTTTCATGGGCGGAGGGAAGTGATGAGGTGGGTGGTCCTGAGCCCCTGGATAGGTTGAGCAGCAAGACAAGATAAGCACAGTAGCCAGTAGTCAAAAGATTACATAATGTCTCCGCCCATGGTTTCAAGTTAACAAGTAACATATCATTAGTACACAGGAAACACTGCTCTAATGGAATACGCACCTTGACCCTGTAGGTGTGGAATACCACCTAGGTGAGGACCGGTAGTGCCAGTCCTATCATTACCAATCCTGGCTGTGGAACAGGGATTTCTTCAGGGCATGACACACAGTCAGGTGGTTCTACCCCATCTTTGATAACTCAGTTAATTGTTACCAATCATGGACATTCTAATTTGGGCCACTGCTTAACAAAGGTTTGCCATGCCTTGGGGTTATCTCCGTCTGTGCTTTAAGTGGTGGGCCCCACCCTGAGTTGGCAGGCCCAACCTCCACAGGTACCATGTCAGTATAATTGGCACAGGATCTTTTATGAGTTAACTTGGTTTCTTTCCCACAAAGTCCCACACAAATTCCAGTATCTAGGTCTGTGTGTTTCCTCCCAAGCCATCATGGCAGTATGCCATGTAATTGTGTTCAAATGAGGGATAGCCCAAGATTTTGTAGTCTCCTTCACTAGTAGTATGCAGTTGTCTCCCTTTAAAGGTAATTCGGACACTGGTTGCATTATGTATAGACACTGTCCCTCTGAGAGGGCCACAACATTGTCTAAGCATGTCACCCTGCTTGAAGGGGTAGCTCATGCATTTGCATGATTCCTTCCAGATGCCTCCATAAAATTCCATAATCTCTGGCACTTGCCACCAGCGAATAACAGGGCAGTCAGCTGTTATCAAAATTGTGATGTTAGTAGTCTCCCTGTTATTATGAGCATCAGTGTATGATTTTATTTGGATCTTCTTGTGTTCTACTACGTGCTCATGTCCTAACCATAGTACTACCTTTACCTCTGTCCAGACCTGTTCATTGGCTACTGAACATATTCTGCAAAAGCTGTGTGTTTCTATAGTGTGGCAGTTAAAGCGAAGCAGATCAGGAGGAGGGAGGTTAGTGCCCCAGTCCCAATCGTCCTTTTCATATGGCACGCTACTTGGGTCCTTCCTCATGCACCACAGGAGCCACAGCAAGAACCTCCTCATGGTCACTCTGGTTGTCCTGATCACCCTTCAATAGGAGTTTCAAATAATATTGTTTTAATGTAAGTTGTAGTTATACGAATACATTTGGAACTGTGAATTCCCTAAATCAACCTGAATTTTGACCTTGTATCAAATATGTCTCTATCTATTCATTAATCATCTCCTTAAATCAAACTTATTCTAGTATTTTATCCCAGTGGCTCTCAACCTTTCCAGACTACTGTACCCCTTTCAGGAGTTTGATTTGCCTTGTGTACCCCCAAGTTTCACCTCACTTTAAAACTACTTGCTTACAAAATCAGACATAAAAATACAAAAGTGTCAGAGCACACTATTACTGAAAAATTGCTGACTTTCTCATTTTTACCATATAATTATAAAATAAATCAATTGGAATATAAATATTGTCCTTACATTTCAGTGTATAGTATATAGAGCAGTATAAACAAGTCATTATGTGTATGAAATTTTAGTTTGTACTGACTTTGCTAGTGCTTTTTATGTAGCCTGTTGTAAAAGTAGGCAAATATCTAGATGAGTTGTACCCCCTGGAAGATCTGTGAGTACCCCCAGGAGTATACATACCCTTGATTGAGAACCACTGCTTTATCCAATAGAAACAACACAATTCAACTAGTGCAACTATAGTAAAATACATAGAGATAGAGAGAGCCAGAGCTACTAGAATTATCACTATTACTGAGTTATGTAGTTCTTCATCCTTCCTTGATCAACACAAGCCAGAATTACCGTAAACTCTGATTCAAAGCCCACTGAAATCAGTGGAAAGAGTTCCATTGACTAGGAGGGCATTAGATCAAGCCCATACTCTTGGTACAAAACCACAACCTACATCCTCATTCCCATTTATCACGACCATTTCAGCTGCCTATTAATAGCAAGTGCCACCAATATCTCACCTGTTTCTCTCCATACACACTCCTGAAGCAACATTCCACTACAATTTATAGTGCCATATTGATCTCATTCACCCTCTAAAATATATACCAGTTGGAATCCCCCATATGGATCTATAATTGCAAGCACTTGTTCATGTGAGTAGTCCCAAGAGACTCAGTGGAACTATTCATATATATAAATGTTGTGAGACTAAGGGTAAGTCTACACAACAGTTGAGAGGGTGTTTCCCAGGGCAGGTAGGTAGACAGGTGCTAGCTCATCTTGTAATAAAAATAGGCTATTGTGGCATGGGCAGTGGCTCGGGCTGGCCACCCAAGTACAGTCACATCCGACCCCTGGGTACATATGCTGAGCTGCCATCAGTGCTGCTGTGGCCACAGTGCTATTTTTAATGCACTAGCTCAAGCAGAGCTAGTGCATATCTGTCTACCCAGGCTGGGGAAGTTCTTTCTCAGCATAGATGTAGACATATCTTGTACGTCTACATTTGCAACTGTACACAGTTACATTTGTTGTGCCATAACCCCCCTATTGTCCACATCTGAAGCCCTGTAGCATGTGTATGAAGGGGAGCACATTGCACAAAAACTAGCACACATGAAGAGGGGGGAGGAATAGTTCAGTGGTTTGAGCACTGGCCTGCTAAACTCAGAGTTGTGAGCTCAGTCCTTGAGAGGGCCGCTCAGGGATCTGGGGCAAAATCAGTACTTGGTCCTGCTAGTGAAGGCAGGGGGCTGGACTAGATGACCTTTCAGGGTCCCTTCCAGCTCTATGAGATAGGCATATGTTATTATAAGAGTTGTGTATGTACATGCCTCTGCTCTGGCATGGCCCTGTATCAGTGCTAGTGTGGTATGGATGGCAGCAAGGGGCATGTACCAGGCCACAAGTATCCATAGTCCTCCAGGGCCATTCCCACAATTCATTGATACGTTTACTGCTTAACTTTTACCCAAAGGTATAAAGGTGCCTGATCCCTCATTGCCAGTGGCAATAGCAACCTGCACTGAGTGCTTCAGGTCACTTTTCTGCCCTGAACTATACTGATGAGTACAGGCAATCCTGGATCATGTTCCAAAAGCTGCCACCTGGTCTCTGGAGCACACCTGGGTGCTGATCGGGGTGTGGTCAGGCTGCACCATCCTCTACAACTTTACTGGGATCGGAAGGAACATACCTGTACCAGAGGGTGGCAAGGAGCTGCAGCCTAATCCTACCACTCCAGCCCCAATCAGGGCAAATGGGTTGGGGCTGGGCAACTAGCTAGAACTTGCCTGGAAACTGACCACACCTGCCAGTCTCATTAACAGAGCTTGTGAGGAAGTGAGTCAGGAGTGGAGAGTAGGCTCAAAAGGAGCCTGCCACCCTGTTGCTACTGTGGCCTGTGCTGAGCCACCCCTGTAAATAGTTGGAGCTTGGTGGTGGGGACTGGACACAGGAATAAGAAACATAAGTGTTGCACCAGCTTGAAATGGTCCTGACTCACTGGGGAATGGGGCCAGGAGGTGGAATCCAGCAGGGTATGGTGAGCACCCCATTACACAAGGTATTTCACGAAGGCTGGGGGAGGCTGTGTTCACTGGACTCTAACCCAGTGCTGGGAGCACATAAAGCACCTCAACCTCCTGTATCAAAGGCTGAAGGACTCTGGCAATTGCTCCAGGAGGGGACTTAGCACAAGTCCATGATACAGTGAGCTGGACCAGGTGCTCTCAAGGGCTGTGAGTACAGAGCCTGAAGTGACTCTCAATCCCTTCCTCAACCCTGCTAGCCTCCTCATATGATGAACTGCTGATGGGAAGGGGCAGGGAAAGGAGGCAGCAGGGATCCCAGAGGAAGAGGAGCCTTTGATTCTGCACCTATGCCAGGTGGACCCAATTGAGGAAGCCCCCTTTGAGGAGCCTATGGAAGACCCTGAGATGCTACAGGAACCAGAACATGAGGGTGGTAAGTTACAAAACATCCCCATGCTCCTCAGAAATATCCCCTCTTGCTCCAGTAACACATGCCTGAAGCTGCCCCCACCCCTGGTTCCACCTTGACCGGGTGCCTAAGCAATATACCGCTCTAAATCGATTATTGTATTGAAATCATGTGAACCGCTGTAAAGTGTTCAGTGGAAGCTGTAACAGAATATTAATGAGCAGTTACTGTGACCTTTGGTGTTTGCATTTCTCAGCCAGAGCTCTGTGAGCAACAGTCCCTGGGCCGCATGGACAGAGGGGAAAGGGAGGGGACAGGTTCTAAAAGGGTAGACGAGGAGGGGGGAAAACAGTTTTATGACACTTGTGCAAAGACCCAACACCACCCGTCTCTGTTTTTCCTTCCTTTATGAATGGTAGTTACTGGGGTGGTGGTCATTGTGGCTTGTGTGCAGTCAGATCAGAAATTGATCATGAAGGCATGATAAATTACTGCAGGATCTGATTGTTGGCAGACCAGGTGCCAGCTTATTCCTAGGCCTCACTGAACACTGATGAATACATAGACTCATAGACTTTAGGGTCAGAAGGGACCAATGTGATCATCTAGTCTGACCTCCTGCACAAAGCAGGCCACAGAACCCTACCCATCCACTTCTATATACATAGTCGAATCCAGTCTGGCTCACCAGTATGTTAGTATTGTTAGAGTAGCTATTAGATTTATAAAAATGTGTTTAGTGTTTAAACTTTATGAAATGTTTGTAAGTTGCCACATACATTAATCTCACTTATAACATCAGTATCCCATGTTATAAGGTAATATTTAAGTGTTTGCTCTGTAACTATAAACAAGCAGCCAGGAGAGAAAATACTAGTTTGCTGCAGGAGGCATTCTCTGGTGCCTGGTGAAAGAAGGCCCATAAACACCAGACAAACCATTGTGGAACACAAGAGGACAAAAGACTTTCATGATTGCTCCCTCCACCTATGAAGAGGAGACGTGCATGTGAACTCATCCCATCAGCTTGAACTCTGGGAGGAAGGGAATAAAAATTCCTAAGAAGAAGAAAATGTATCTCTATACTGCTTGGACTTTGGGAAGTCAAGATTTCTTAGCATAAGCAATGGATCTCCAGCTGCTTTGTCTGGATTAGCGCTATAGGACATGCATGTTGTAGCAGCTTCTATCACCTTTTGGAAAGTAAGAATGTAACACATTTGTGGGTGTGTATGTTAACTGGCTTTAATCTTGTAAATAATTCTGATTTCCTTTTCCTAGCTAATAAATCTTTAGATCCTTTATTATAAGATTGGCTACAAACATCTTTGTGAGATCTCAGGTGCAACTGACCTCAGGTAAGTGACTGGTTCTTTGGGAAAGGGAGTAACATGAATCTTGCTGTGATCTTTGGAGTAAAGATCCATCTATCATAAAAGTAGGCTTACCTGGATGGCAAAATGAGTTGGAGTATCCAAGTGCACTGCCAGTGAATCCCTGTTAACAGTGTTATAGTGGTTGAGGAGTTAATACTTGATGATTGGTTGGTGAAATCTAAGTATAGAACTCACAACACATTTGAGGTTTGTGCCCTGCTTCTTAGCAGTCTGCCCTGAGGTTGGGTTTTGTGCTTTGAAGCCATTGCAGGACAGCTTAACAACTGCCTAGGTCTAGGATAGGAAAGAGCATTTGTCTACCCAAGGAACATCATAGCAGTCTATTCTCCCTTGATCATTTCAAATGTTTATTACTGTTCTCAGTCCCTGGTGTTCAGTCTTTCTCCACAGTGAGACTCTCTGCAGAAGCCAGGAGAAGAGTGGGCAAGTGAAGCATCAGCTCCAGTGGTTGTATAAACATAATACTGTTAGCAATGGAAGGGTGACAGGCTTGCGGTGTTAATTCAGAATTTCAAGGAAGAAAATAAACTCGCAGTGTGACTTTTTCCCTGTCCTTTCCCATGCTCTTCTTGGACATGGGCTAGACTTTCTGAGGCAAGAGAGGCTAGTGGGTGGATGGACATTCTTTGTGGTTCTCTGTTCCTCTTCCATGGGAACTGGCTGCTAGCTTAGAATTGCCTCCCTGTGCTGGATGCCTCATTCAGCAAATGTTTGCCTTGCCATTAAACTTGAAGAACCAGCTTGAGTTTCTGCTATGTCAATGTGCTTTGTAGCTCACCAAGAACCTTCAACTCAGCAGTGTGTAGACCATTAGCAGAAATAGGACTGGAAAGACACCTCTCTTTTGCATTCTGGTACCTTGCTCTCAGCTATGTTCTCCAAACGATGGCCAGCCTTTAAAGAAGAAATAGGTAACTAGAAATGTAATTCCTGAAAGGAACTGAACCCCACCCCAAACAGCCCCTTGATGCACTGTAAAAATGTGGAACATTTTAAGAACACTGGTGCAAGTGTCTTACCATTTTTACCTCATGGGCTGCAAAACTAGCTGAAGGAAAGAGGCTATAACACCAGCATTCCTGGGATGCTAAAATGTATCAGTATTGTGGCCTTTGACAGTTCAATTGTTTTATCTGGGGAGATTTTAGGTTCTTTCTGAGAATAAATGAAATATACAGGGACTATAATAGCACAGCTACACCCCGATAGCTATGTCAACATAATGCTTTGACTTGCCAGAACCTTCCAATGCCAGTAGGGAACCCATTCCACCAGGAGGGCAGGAGAAGCACCTCAGAGGCAGATGATGGACCTGCTTGTCAGCACAGACAAGAGTAAAGAGCAGTTCAAGCTACTTAGGGAAAGGGAGGATCGTGATCTTAGACAAGAGACAACTGTGAACTGGTTCATGAAACAGGACTATGCCCAGAGGGAATGGGACCATGCAGTTATTAATACAATGGCTGGCTGAACACTTTTGGGGCCCACCCACTACTTCTCTCTGGGAACCAGCAGCACCTCTTGTTTGTCATTCAACTGCTGCTCCTCCTCCAGCTGATACCCAAGCTGCTGTTGAGGCAGTGAATTACACACACACACACCAGGGAGAAGTGTGTTGGATGCCCAGCACAACCTCCCTTCATTGGCATTCCAACTCCTCACAGGGGAAACCCCCATCCCCGCCCAGAGTATGCAGAAGGGGAACAATGAGCCGGATCCAGCCCCTGTAGCCCAGCCTGTATTTGACTACAAACCTCTCATGTCCTCATTTGGTCCTCCCCCAATATTCTTCAGCCAATCCCCCCTTGTCAGGGCAAGGGGAAGGAGAAGGGCAGGGAAATATGGCCACAGACAATACTGTTTGCCCACTTCTCAGGGAATTTGACTGGTTTTTTTGTTCATTTGTTCCTGTTACAACAAACAACAGCTAAAACAGTTTGTATGTCTGGATGTAAAAGCTACTGTTCATGGCACTTGTGTGTGCATCTTGCTTTCCAAGTCAGATCAGCAGGATGTTTCCCACATGCTTGGGATGGGTCAGCAGTATGCACAGTACAGCTATGATTTCTGTAAATGTGGTGCCAAAGAAATGCAATGAGTTTTGTCCCTCCCTCCCACCCATGAATTTCCTACTGTTGAGGGGCAAAATAACAGGGTTCATGATAATGATTGAAGCTCTGAAATAATTATTGCTGTCCAAAGCACCAGCATGAGAAACGAAGGAGAAATGTTGTTAATATTTAAGTGACAATACAGGCAAAAGAAATAAAACTAACTTACCAAAGAAGATATCTGACACCGAACAGTGCTTTCTTGACCCTCACCCCCACCAAACAGTCAGCACTTGCAACCATAGGAGTACTCATGTACAGTATCCAACAAGTTTTTGTGGACAACAGTGTCAGAAAACACTGTGAAGAAGGAATGTTTGACATCTGTACCAAAGCCTTAAAGAGCTGTTTTTAAATTATCTTTAACTATGCTTAAGTGCTCCCTCAAAAGAATCCTGAAACAGGGCTGTCAGCTTGCAACAAAAGCATTGCTTAATGATGGCATGAAAGTGCATATACACTCTGCACAGCACAAACCCAAAAAGGTTCACTTTGAGGACCCTTTCAGTTAGTACATTGTCAACTGCAGGTGATTAAAACTCACCATGGCATGTCACAACACAAGTCTTTGACAATGCTCCATTGAGCTTTTCCAGAAGCACAATAGTGTCACAATAGTGTTCCTTTGCACAGTACCAAGTTATCTTCTGGCTCCACACTGATCTGCAATATTGCATCATGAATTTCCTTTGCCTACCAGGAGCAGTATGCACATGGGTGGGATCTGGCTGCCTGTACAAGCTTTGAAAACAAGATGTGTCCTGTGCCTACTCACTCTCTAAGTATTCCTCTTTATCCTCGCATATGTTTTGCAAGGCAAGCATGCCACGATAATGCAAACTCTGTTGGCTATGCTGGCATCCTGACAGGTCCATAGGCATCACCAATGAGCTTTTAGATGCCCAAAGGTACACTCCATCACCATTCTGCAGCTACCCAGTCGATAGTTGGAATTCCCTTTTCCTGGGGAATGCAATGTCAGGGTTACAGCTTTGAGCCATGTGAGGAGTGGGTAGGTGAGGTCCCCTAAAATAACTGTGAGGATCAAACCATGTCATTTCTGGAGAATAAATACTTCCCCCTTCCCCCTCCTCCCCCCCCCCCTCCCCGCAGTACAGTTCTGATCTCCTGAGTGCCCTGGACCTTTCCTGTATGTCCAATGTTGGAGTTCATGAACTGACCACTCTGGTCCACTAAGCCTTGGAGAATGAGCAAATAGTAACCTCTCTGTTTCATGTATTCACTGACCCCTTTCAGTGGGCAAAGTGTTGGGATGTGTGTTCTGTTGATGGCCCCTGAATGGTTCAGCAAGCCTATCCTCTGAAATCCCACTATAATTTCAAGGACTTGGATTATGGCAACCACTCATGAATAGATTGCAGTACTAATAGCATGGCAAACCTGTACAACCACTACCCCGACTGTTGACTTCCCAACCTGGAACTGGTTTGCATCTGACTGGTAGCTGTCAGGTTTAGCCGCTTCCAAAGGATAATAACCATCTGCTTCTATACTGGTTGAGGTTTTGGAAAACAATTGGTCTGGCACTGAAGAGGTGCTGCAAGCTGCTTCCACAACTCCATGAAGGTCTGCTGCTTCATTTGGAAGTTCTGCAGGCACTGGTCATCATCCCAGGTTTCCAATGTGGTCCCACCACACCGTGCAGGTTCTGTGGGACCAGAAGCCATGGTCCACCAATGGGCATAATATTCCCATTTCAGCACTCAACATGGGATCCCAGTGGATTTTCATTCACCCTTTCAGTCACCAGTCTTTAGTATGTCACATTTTTTTGACCCCATTCTGTCCAGTATGCAATGCACTGGTCCCATGAGCAGGAGCACAATCCCATCATCATGGACTTGCTCCATGTTTTCAAGGCATAGTGATAGAAAGGTGAGATGACTGGGAGCTGTCATCACCATATGTGTGAAGGTGTCCTACAGTACCAGCAACACATAACAAAGTGATTCCAAAAGCATCTCCTGAGATGCAAAGGACTCTGGGATACCATTCCTGTAACAGTAGCACTACTCTTGCATACCGAAAAGGGGCAGCGTGGACATAGATATATCTGTGTGCATGGCGTGTACCTATGCCCAGCACAGTATATGTGGACACTCAGTGTGACTATGGGATACACATGCTGACAGTATGTGGACACGTACTCAGGCAAGCTACAAACATATACGTAGTCTACATGTAAGTGTGCACAGGAACAGGGCCTACATTTGAATCCTGACAGCCTAATATTAAAATTGTGGACAGAGAGGAGAGATATAGGGTCAAGATTTGGGGTTGTAGAACCCTAATTATGAATCAACTGACTTTGAAATGTATGTGTGATGTTGCAGTCTGTATGATTTTATGAAAGCATGCTGATGAGTGTGAATATAGTGTAACTAAAATATGCTTCATGCGAAAGGTCTCTTGTAAAGTATCATTACAAAGCTTATAATCTACTGAGTGTGGTCATCCATATTTGTGTCTAAAACTAGAAATATAAAATAGAACTCTGAGGCCTATTGTAATTATGCAAAGTGTGGGCCATTAATGGTGGTTTGGAATCTTGATGGCTCCCATCAACCAGGACAATTGACTGTGGATGGCTCTGTTTGCAGGCAGGCCTTCCTATGAGTCAAGCTGGGAGGAATGAAGAGTTGGAATCTTTCAGTGACGTGATCATGTCACCTGAACTGAAATCCATCTTTAACCTGGTGTTTTTCCATTTAGAAGGAGGGGGGAACCCAGAGAGGGACAAAGGATTCCTGCCTTATGCAAAAGATATATAAATGGGTGGAACAGAACAAAAGAGGCAGCCATCATGAGAAATCCCCTAGCTACCACCTGAACTGGAACAAGGGCTGTACCGGAGGAAGGATTGTGCCCAGACTAGGAAGGCATCTAGTCTTTGAAAGAAACTTATTGAAACATCTCTCAGGGTGAGATTTTATCTGTATTCAGTTTTATTACTGTATTAGACTTAGGCCTGGTCTACACTATGCATTTAAACCGATTTTAGCAGCATTAAACCGATTTAATGCTGCACCCGTCCACACAATGAGGTCCTTTATATCGATATAAAGGGCTCTTTAAACTGGTTTCTGTACTCCTCCCCGACGAGAGGAGTAGCCCTGAAATCAGTATTACCATATCGGATTAGGCTTAGTGTGGCCACAAATCGACGGTATTGGCCTCCGGGCAGTATCCCACAGTGCACCATTGTGACCGCTCTGGGCAGCAGTCTGAACTCAGATGCAGTGACCAGGTAGACAGAAAAAGCCCCGCGAACTTTTGAATTACATTTCCTGTTTGCCCAGCGTGAAGCTCTGATCAACACAGTCCCAAATCCAAAAAGAGCTCCAGCATGGACCGTGCGGGAGATACTGGATCTGACTGCTGTATGGGGAGACAAATCTGTTCTATCAGAGCTCCGTTACAGAAGACGAAATGCCAAAGCGTTTGAAAAAAATCTCCAGGCTATGATATAGAGTCCACAGCACAGTGCTGTGTGACAAGCGTAACGGGAAGCCAAAGAATCAAATGGACGCTCATGGAGGGAGGGAGGGGGTACTGAGGACTCCAGCTATCCCACAGTCCCCAGCAGTCTCCAAAAAGTATTTGAATTCTTGGCTGAGCTCCCAATGCCTGTAGGGTCAAACACGTCTGGGGTGCTTCAGGGTATAGCTCGTTAATTTACCCCCCTCCCCCCTGTGAAAGAAAAGGGAAAAAATCATTTCTTGACTTTTTTCAATGTCACCGTATGTCTATTGCATGCTGCTGGTAGACACGGTGCAGCGGTAGTGAACTCAGCATCCTCTCCCTTCCCTTCCCCGATGGCAGACGGTACTGTACAAAAGGACTGATAGCCGTCCTTGTCATCATTCCGTGAGTGCTCCTGGTTGGCCTCAGGTGAGGTCGGCCGGGGGCGCCTGGGTAAAAATAGGAATGACTCCTAGTCATTCACAGTAGATGGTACAGAATGGCTGGTAACCGTCTTCGTCATAGCAACTGGGGGCTGAGCTCCATTAGCCCCCTCCCTTTCATGTCTAAAGAAAAGATTCTGTACTGCCTGGACTAGCATAGCAGCGGGATGCTGGGCTCCTCTCCCCTGCACCGTTTAATGTCCTGCCTGGACTATCATAGCAGCTGGAGGCTTCCTCCCCCTCATTTTATCTCACTAACAAGTCAGTGTTTCTTATTCCTGCATTCTTTATTACTTCATCACACAAATGGGGGGACACTGCAACGGTAGCCCAGGAGGACTGGGGGAGCAGGGAAGCAACGGGTGGGGTTGTTGCAGGGGCACCTCCCGTGAATGGCATGTAGCTCATCATTTCTGCGGGATCTGACATAAAACAGCTGTGCTCTCTGGTTCTCTGGTACACTGGTTCTGTAGTACACTTGCACCATATTCTAGGCAGGACTGACTCTATTTTTAGAGACCATAAAGGAGGGATTGACTCGGGGAGTCATTCCCTTTTTTGTCTTTGCGCCCCTGGCCGACCTCAGCCAGGGGCACCCATGACAGCAGCAGATGGTACAGAATGACTGATAACCGTCATCTCATCGCCGATTTACAATGGCATGGCAGACGGTACAGAACAACTGATATCCATCTCTGCTGTCTTGCAAAAGCAAATGAATGCTGCTGTGTAGCGCTGCAGTACCGCATCTGTTAGCAACATCCAGTAGACATATGGTGACAGCAAAAAAAAGCTGAACGGGCTCCATGGTTGCTGTGCTATGGCGTCTCCCAGGGCAATCTAGGGAAAAAGGGCTCGAAATGATTGTCTGCCGTTGCTTTCATGGAGGAAGGAATGAGTGACGACATTTACCCAGAATCACCCGCGACGCTGTTTTTGCACCATCATGCATTGGGGGTCTCAATCCAGAATTCCAATGAGTGAGGGAGACTGTGGGAACTATGGGATAGCTACAGAATAGCTACCCACAGTGCAACGCTCCAGAAATCGATGCTACCTCGGACCATGGACGCACACCACCGAATTAATGTGTTAGTGTGGCCGCATTCGCTCGACTTTATACTATCTGTTTTACAAAACCAGTTTATGTAAAATCGGAATAATCCCATAGTGTAGACATACCCTTAGATTTGCATATTTTATTTTACTTGGCAATTCACTTTGTTCTGTCTGTTACTACTTTGGAACCACTTAAATCCTATTTTTTTTGTTTAATAAAATCACTTTTTACTTATTAATTAACCCAGAGTATGTATTAATACCTGGGGGAAGGGGAAAAGAAACCGCTGTGCATATCTCTCTATCAGTGTTATAGAGGAAGAACAATTTATGAGTTTACCCTGTGTAAGCTTTATACAGGGTAAAACAGATTTATTTGGGGTTTGGACCCCATTGGGAGTTGAGCATTTGACTGTTAAAGACAGGAACACTTCTGTAAGTTTCTTTCAGTTTAGTCTGCAGCTTTGGGGCATGTGGTTCAGACCCTGGGTGTGTGTTGGAGCAGACTGGCGTGTCTGGCTCAACAAGACAGGGTGCTGGAATCTCAAACTGGCAGGGAAAGCAGCGGCAGAAGTAGTCTTGGCACATCAGTTGGCAGTTCCCAAGGGGGTTTCTGTGATCCAACCGGTCACAGTATGGAGGGGTGGCTAAATATAAATTTCTAGGCTTTCAAACATTCGGATGTTTTAGTTACAATCTTTAATGTTTTTTGTTTATTGAACTGACGTCTCTTTACGACTGTAGACAAATTGTATTTGTACAACCTAACACGTTTATTGTTAATGAAGATTTGTACTGAGGTATTTCTGTAGGTTTTTAAATTTGTAGAAAACATTTTTATATGGCATGAGAAAACTTCCTCATGAGGCAAATACAATAAACACAAGGTCCAATCTCGCAAGTAGCTAACACCTACTAGTAGTGCTTTTGACAAACTTCTGTTGAAAAATCAGACTTTATGATGATGATAATGTGATAATTATCATTGTTTAACATTTATATTGTTAGTGTGTGTCTATGAACCTGATCCTGCAAATGTATGTGAGTAAATTTACTCATCTGAATACATTTTCAGGGTAGGTCCCAAAGATATACATGAATTGATCCTTCAGAAGGTGTTTTTCTGAATAAGATTACAGGATGGTGCTGTATAAGTATTACAGGCTTGATCCAATAAGGTGAAATTAGTGGGGGTTGAGGATGTTGAGTATATTGTGAGACTGAGCCCTTGGCAATATTTTTTTTTTTTAATTTTGAACAAATTGTTCTCTTCCAACAAATAAACATGTCTCCTAATTTGCAGAAATTAAAGCACTCTGGAAAACCAGACATATCTATCTTCCTTGGAATATTTGAGCATGCTTAGAGTTTAGCTGTCGTAGCTTTAGATCTGAACTAAAAAAAGGCAGTGATTGCTATTGAAAATCCTTATCTGTCCACTGAGTATGTGTGTTTGTGTGGGGGTGAAATAGTTGCTAAATGTTATGTTGCATGTAAACTTTGATTTTTAACATTTTAGTTGTAAAGTTTTCTTCCTCTCCAGGAGACAGCTGGGCAAGAGAGACAGCACTGGGTCATAAAGTGATGAAAGGAAATGTTAACTGCAAAGGCACAATAGAAGAAGCTGTGAATAATTTTTCAAGGTTTAACTAGTGCATTAGGTGGTGGCCTCCGAGTTCTAGTTCATATAATAATACAAAAGTCATGTAATATTTAAACAAGGTTTTTTGGCACTAAATTTTTTTAAAATGTTAAGGTGGTTTGAATTCATGATATGTGTCAGTATTGATACAAAGGAGCTTTTAAGGAAAGGTAGGGTTTAATGGAGATAAAAGCTTTCACATTGGTTTGTTTTAGCGTAATAGTATGAACTAAATTTAATTTCAATCCAGTGAACTAATTATATATTTTAATCCTGTTATCTGATTTGCGGCTTCCTGGTTTATCTCTAGCTCTGTAATCTCATAAAGTGCCATGTTTCTTAAACTGCATGCATGCGTCAGGGAAAGCCATTGGCAGGAAAAGAAAGACTGCAAAAATTCATTCACATCTTTCGTAATTTGAAAGTAGTAGTACGCACCAGCTACATATACATCCTGTAATGAAGTGTGATTATGTAAGTACTTGTAATTTTGAATAAGCTTTTTTGTTTAAATATAAAAAGGCATACTAAGAGCCAAGGAGTTGCTTAGCATTATGTTCAGTTGTATAGAACTAATTCTGCAGTGGGCATGTTTGGACTGGAATGCGGTGTATATAGCATTTTGCACTGAATGCCAAGTAGGCAAATATCTCAAAAGGATGCATGGTTAACTGTTCTGTTCTGCAGGTACCTGCAAATACCCATTGTAGCTTGTACTGTTCATGGAGGCCCATTAGATTTAGAGAGCAACTAATTACTCCAATCAAAAAATGTGGTCAGTTATGCTGAACTGAAATGTTAAAGTAACTGTTCTCATCTTACACAGTGTACACCATGTAAACACAAATCACCCTCATTAGATTCAGCAATGGCCTTCTTGACACTTGCTTATATAAATAATCTTTTACAGCAGTTAAAAAGTCCAGTGCAGTGACTTACTGATCAGAATTACTTCCAGTGACATTGAGGTTGACGCCTGTTTGTTTTTTAATCAAGCAAAGGTTTATGATGATAGCTAACAGTGGGTTCACAGTAAAGGAAAAGAGGAACTAGTTTAAATAATTTATATGCACATTTATTCAATTATCGTCAGGAAAAATGGATGAATAATTTAATGTCTGAATGTTGGGCTATGCATAGGTTGTATAAGGGGAGGAAATATTCACAAATAATATTTTCAAAGAAAAGGCCAACATTTCTTGGATAAATTTTTCACAATGAATAATTTGACCATCTTCACTAATTAATGCAATATGTGCATGCCTATCAATGCTCATGTTAAACAAATGGGAATTAGAGCCTGTGGTATATGAAAAACATTGCCACAAGTCATAGGTCCAATGCTAGGGCATAACATAGTGCAGTTACAAAATCTAGCCATTATCTAGTTTATCTCCATAGGAATCCATTCAGGCACTGCGGGATCATCTGCATGCCTCTGATTGAAAGATTGGGGCCAAAGGGTCGAATCATGCAAACTCACTCTCAGTGAGTTGTCCTTATGTAAATAGTTCCACAGAAGCGCCCCCCAAAAAAAAGAAAAAAAATTTTTTTTAGCATGATTATAGAAAGAAAAACTGAAGTCAAAGGTGAATCCAACATGCATCTTGTTTCAGGACTGGGGCCTTAACGTGTATTAAAAATGAAAGTTGCAAGCTAGCAAGGCTACAAGTGAATCAGTAATGTAAGATGAAGCCTATCAATAGTTTTTAAATCAGTGTTTCTTGTTTTACTATGACTGTGGTAGCCCACTTCCAATTCTCATCCATGAACACGCTACCTTTAAACTTTCAGATTTTTGTAAACGGGATTAAGGAAGTTATATATTTCTGGACAATAGATAAGACTGTATTTGAAGCACATCATAGGTCGACCTACCTTTCTGCTGGCTAAATGTGGTGTTAACTTCCACAGTCCCCAGATCACTACAGCTGGATAGAACTCGATATTAATAACACCCCTTCATTTGACATCTAGCACTATCTTTCTTGCTGTAAGGGTTAACAGCTCTGAAGAGATCCTTTTCTGAGGGCAGACCTAATATCTATTGCTTCATGCACACAGAAATGTTAATTTGTTTACATTTGGTATAGCTTCATCAATGACAACCTAGATTAAATCTATTAAATAGCATGGTGGTATTTCAGACCATTTAAGCATTCATTTTACGAATCAGTGGTTGGAAGAAGTTGCTTACAAAATGGGAAAGACTGAGGTTATAATTTGGCACATTAGTAGCCTTTTTTGGTAACTTAACATTTGGACAGCAGTCTAGGAGAAAGAGAGGTACTATATGTTTGCAATAAGCAGAGAACCAGAAGAATCTTTCTTCTATCAATATAGTTGAAATGAACTAATGATTATTTTCCTGGTTCTCCCATTATTTTTCTGTTTTGTCTTTTTACATTCTGTGAGTTGTCATGCCATATAGAAAACTCTAAAGAAACCAAATAAAGTGTCTGTGCTTAATCCTGCAACCCTTTCTTAGGTTAAACTCCCATATTTTTTGATTGCTCAACAAGTGGCCCTCTAAGCTACATCCTCCCTACTTCTGCATGTAGTGGAGAAAGGCAAAATGTGGCAGAAGCACCCCCTGAAAACTGTAAAGAGGGGAGCTGTGACTCAGTTGCACTTTGCCAATCCCCGGCATCAAGGGGCCCCATCTAATTCAGCTCTGTGTAGCTGGAAAGAGTTGGGGAAAGAGTTGTGTTTGGAAGGAGGCAGACCAGAAGAGCAGCTGCTCTCCAGAGCCTGCACCAAATGAATTTTTAAGTACAAATCTCTTCGGAAGTTACAGCTTACAATAAATTACAATCTGTGCAAGTGTGCCTAGAGGGATCACCCTGCTGATGAACATCTGAGCTATGTTGACAGGAAAGGTAGGCTGAATAGACTAGAATGGAGAAACAGAGATGGGATGAGTGCTTTGAGAATCCAATCCCTTCAAATATCACACTCCCATACCCTTACAGGCTGGCCCAAACTCTAGATCCTGAAGAGACAATATCAATGTCACTAACTTGTGGAATAGTGGAGCATACAGCCCACAGGAGGCAGGACTTGTAACCCTATAGCCTGTTCCCTGCAAGCTGTTCTGCATGGTGTGCTGAACCCCATTGGCTTCAGCGAAGTTCCTTGTAGGTGCAGACATAAGAAACAGCTTGCTGTATTAGGGCCAAGGTTTGTAAAGGGCTTTGAAGATGTAACATGCTGTCTAAATGCTAACCAGCATTGTGTTGTTAATAATAATGATTTTAAAGAGGCAAGTGCATTTTAATTCTCTAAAATTTATTAAACATTAAAAGACAGAACAAAATTCTGTTCACATATGTCAGCATAAATGGAAATAAGATGCACAGTGGATGACGTTTGCATTTGTATGGTTACTGTTTTGTAGAAGAGGATTTATTAATTATTAGTTGTGACACTAACATCTGATACCGGCATATATAACATTTATAAAGCATAATCTCTCCGAGGGAAGGACCTGCCGCCGAATTGCCGCCACCGCTTCATTCATTCTTCGGCGGCAATATGGCGGTGGGTCCTTCTCTACGGCAGGAACTCAGGAACCCGCCGCCGAACTGCTGCTGAAGAGCCTGGAGCTGGCTCTTGCCTTGGGTGCAAAAATTTGTTGTTACGACTGCTTTCTGGGTTCATACACCACACCCACCATCATGGTGTCTGAGAACTTGACTGCAGATACAGGGCACGTTCCATCTTCCATTTAAGTTAAAGGGAGTTTTGGCATTGACTTTCACCTGAGCAAGAGTAAGATCAGACGGCATTTCTCCTCCAAATCGTAAGTTCTAACAGTCCCATTCACTTGAGTGTTAGATGAATCAGTGGTACATAAGTGAATCCAGAAGCTTAAAGTGGTCTGTTACAGACTGGGTCTGAAAAGTTTTAACAGTTAAAATAAAAATCACAAATAGGACAGATTGCCTATTAATGTAGTTGGGATGTGTTGACACAATCCTTTCCTCTTACCCCCAAGACAATAAGCATCTCATCTAGGGCCCACTGATGTCAGTGATCAAAACTCCCAGTTACTTCCCTGACATTCGATCAAGCATAACAGTGCTGCTGCACTCTGCCCTACCTGCAGATGATGAATGAGTCTTTTTAGTGCCCTATAACAAGGAACATTATGGTAGTCTAACCTCAAGGAATCTTTCATGATAAGAGATGCTTTAAGAAGGAGCAAATCTATATTCCCTCCTCCTCCCTGACAAATATAAGGAAAACATTTTAAGGAAACTGTTAGTAAAAATCGTGGTAACAAGCCAGTTACTATAAATATGATTTTTTTAGTCAAAGATTTTATTTGTAATGGAAGTATTGAATTTGGCTACTGCAGGTGAGTGAAAAGCAGGGCATGAAATTACAGCCTGCCATCTGTCTTTAGCTAGCTTATTCTTCAGTACTGTCAGTCAAAATCAAAATTCATCATTCATGTGGGATGCTCTATTTTGAAGCTTTTGGAATGACAGACAGAATATTCAACTGTACAAGACAAGTCTGACTTGGGAGGGTAAAAGCTTTGCTGTCATAGTCTGCAGGAGGCAAGTGAATTGCTTTGTCAATCTTTCCAGTCTCACTTACAGACACGTGCCAATATTTCATCTGCAGCATATGTTCTTGGTAGAAAGAAAGGGAAAAGAGATGACCATCAAGAAAGAGATCAGCAGTAGGGCCACAATTACATTATTGTGTGTCTTTGAATATTTTTAGAAGATTGATGGTTAATTTTGAAGATAATGACTCTGAATATTTGAACTTAGAGAAGCAGTGCAAGAGAGTGGTAGTGTTTATAAACTCCACCTGGTACCTCTCAAAGGATATTGATTATAGATTTGGTTGGAGAGCTGATCAAAAACATTGGGGTTTCTTTCGTCACATAAAGTTTCACATGAAAATTTTTAATTTAAATTTTTTTGTTCACATTTTTAAAACTTTTTTGCAGGAATTTTTTTTTAATATGTTTCATTTCAGTTTTCAGAAACCAAAAGATTTTCAAAATCTCTGATTTTTTTTTACTTTTATTTTTCTATTTTCCCCCTTTTTCTTTTATTGTCACTTAATCCAGTAGAATGATTGACATCTAATATTGTTTCACTTTTCTTTTTTCCTTTTTGCTGTTAAACTTTTCAAAAGTTGGAAAAGTTTTGAAAAGTTAGTGTGTGTGTGTGTGGGGAAGGGGAAACCAAAGCCAACTGAACAAAAACAAAAGATGGGAAGCCAAACCAAAAAAAAACCCCACCCCCCAAGCCACAGACATCATTCCATTCAATTCAAAGGCAAAGACGGTGTGCAAAAAGAAGGAAGAATTAAAACCAAAAATTTTGATTTCAGAAATGTTTTTTGGTTTTCAAAAACCAAAGCAAAAACTTCAATTTAGAAATAAAAGCAAATTTCTTATGCTGTTTCAAAATTTCCCATCAACTATTTTTAAAAATCAAAAATGAAATTTTCCTGCAAAAAGACTTAATTTTTCTAACATGCCATTGTTTGATAGGAAAAGTTTTCAGCTGAAAAAATCCAGCTCTACTGAGCTGACTACCTTTCTGCTTTTCTGGGTTTATAATTATGGTCTGGCACAACTTAGAAACTGGCTGGTGGACAATGATCCCAGAAGCATTTGTAAAGTGCTGTGGTTACAAACTCCACAAAGTACAGCCTAGAGTTCAGGAACTCAACCAGCTAATCAAGCTGGGTACAAGGAATATGCAAACTTCATTGACCAAACCACTTGGATTCAAGATGGTTACAATCTCCAGCAGAACTGACTGCTTCTCTTCCTATAAACTTTTCATCTAGATCTTGAAGGAGATGATCCATTTTTACAAACTCTGCTGGTAACATATTTCATATAAATACTGCTATACATTGATTTATGTTTAACTGAATGGCGTATTTTCACAACACGCATAATTACAGAAAAATATAATCTCTCTATTGGAAAAACTGTAACAACCTTTCTGGAAAAACTAAGAAAGTTTTCTGACAAAACACTTTAAAATACAATTCAGGTTGCAGAGACCTCTTAAATTAAAACAGGTTTGAGAAGCAAAATCCTGTAGTTCCTAGAGATCTCTCTTTTTCCCTAGAAATATTATCCTTCTCTTCTAACTGTTCTGCTATGTGATCAACTCCACCTCCAATGGGGGCAATGCATAGGAGAGGAAGTCAGTGTAACATTGCCCTGTCTTGCATATATAACCCCAATGTGCAGTTTCTACATATGAAGGAGAGCATATGGCCCTATCAGAGCAATGTGCTGGCTGGCAAATCCATGCACATGGGAATCATTTTGCGAAAAGCTTCAAAATGCAATTTCAAATGAATGATACACATGAGTTTATCTCTTGAGTAAAAATCTTTAATGGAAATATGTGTTTGATTCTAGTGAAAAATGTCTGCTACTTAGGCTTTTTAGATTAACAGGTACGGTTATTTTATTTTTGAAGGAGCTTTTATTTTTGGTCTCTTGATCCTCTTGCAGCTTTACTACTGCTATGTTAAAAATTTTAAGCTGGATTCAATTAAAAATGTTTGCGTCTTCCACAGAGAAAAATTCCCTGAAAAATTGAAATCAATTTATCTTGCCCCCCCCATGGCCTTGATGTGGTAACTGGATAATTTTTATTGGATCAAAGCTCTACCTTTTTATTGATGGGTTCCACAGCCTCCCGTGTGTTCAAAATGCATATTTTTTAATTGCATTGTCTTTAAATTCTATTTTTTTCACTTTGCATTAGAACATGTTTGCATCATTACTAGATTGGTCCTGCTTTGAGCAGGGGGTTGGACTAGCTGACCTCCTGAGGTCCCTTCCAACCCTGATATTCTGTGATTCTATGATTCTAGATAATCATACTTAAAATGTGTCAATCAATTGAAAAAAAAAGTACATTTTTAATGGTGGAATTACATATGTAAAATTCCCAATGTTTGTGTTCACTTTAATTTCAGTCTCTGGTTCTCTTTCTCTCATAATATGCTACTGCTGTGTGTACCATCTGTGATCCCAGCAAATAAAGATAATAAAAGCCCTGGCTGGAATAATTTAGTTGGTGTTGGTCCTGCTTTGAGCAGGGGGTTGGACTAGATGACTTCCTGAGGTCTCTTCCAGCCCTAATCGTCTATGATTCTATGGGTGTTTATTTCAGTTGTTTGAGGTTATAATAGCAGTTGTGAACACTGAAATTGAACAGAAAGATAATTACACTCAGAAATTTATTCAGCATTAAACTAATTCTGTATTTTGCATGTGCTTTTTTTTTTTATATTTTCCCCCAGTATAGAATTTATTGCATAGTTAACTATGGAAATTTGTGTATTTCTATATTCTAAGGAATTTCAACTCATTGTCACCAGTCAACTGCGTGTGTCACCATTCAAATCTCAGTCTAGCATCTGAGAGTTTTTGTGATGATTGTGTTCATAATCACAAGTGCTAGATGGTTTGTGATTTGTTTTTAATGAAGATCGTGATTTAGGTAAATACAGCAAAATCTGCAAGACAGCCCTAAATGTGCAGAATCAATGAATGCTTCTGTGCTGTGGTTTTTGAGTGACATGTAAAACTAAGCAGTGTTCTTTGTTTATGACATTAAGAACTATGATGTTTTCTTCCCTGGATGCACAAATGTAAATCCTATTAGCATTAGAGTAAGTTACACATAAGCACTGAGGAGATAGAATAGTTCCCCAAGGCCCTTATGCTCTCTTCCATGCATTAAATCATGTGGAGAGGAACAGAATAATCTGATAATATGATGGCTTTGAAGTAGGGCTGTTGAACCACAATATCCCCGCCACACATTGCCCAGAGCTGGCAAGAACATAGATAGTAAGGACAGAACGTAAAAAAGGAGTGCATAGGTCTTTTGCTGGACCTCCTGGGATGAATTTCATCCTTTGTGCAGCGAATATTCTGCACTTGCAGACAGAGCTGGTAGAGATAATACATATAATTCCCGGCAGCCCAGAAATCTCTTAAATTTATATAACTATAAGGAAGAAGCTCTGTAGGACTTGACAGAAAGATTTTTTGCCATTCTTGCATTTATGGATCTCAAAGCACTATATAAACATACATAAAGTAGGGCTCTCAACAGACCACCAAGGGAAGGCAAACTCATTAACAAACTTTTCATCTCTGGAGCAGGGTGAAACAGAATTTCCATCCCATGGGAAAGTCTGATGCAATAAAATTTGGTTTCATCCTGAATCATGACGAAAAGTTTAAATCTCGGAATTTTTCATAAAATGTTCAGAAAATATTTTGTTTCAACCTTATCAAAACATTTTGTTTCAGTGAGGTCAGAATGTGTTTAATTTTTACTTGTTTAACTTTTATATTACATGGAAATTTAGAATATAAAAGTTGAAGCATTTTGACTATTATATCATAATAGTCAAAATGATCACATAGAAACAAAGTTTTGACCTTATAGGAATTAAACATTTTGATAATTTCCTACAAAAAAATTGGCAGTCAATACATTCCTTTGAAATGTTTCTATTTCATTGAATTAGCATTTTCTAACAGAAAAATGTTCTGGTCAAAAAATTTCTGATGGATCTATTTATCTTCTTCAGGTCACTATTGCTGGTATCCTTAGTGATCAAAGATAAAACAAAATCAAGTGATGTATGGCCAGTTTTGGTGCTGAATAGGTTTGCCAGCTGTGGATCTAATATTTTAGAAATAGTGTCCAGCAGTAAACTTGACCCTGAACATTTTGTAATCAATATTTAGCTTTTAAAAGTATATGTTTCTGATATAAATTAAAAAAATATAGCTGGATAAACAAAGCCAAATGCTTTTTGTGGGAAATTCTAGAAGAATCATTTTTAAAATAATCTCAAGATAATATTTGATTTTGGGATTTCTCCCTTTTTTTCCCATGGAAAAGAAAAAGATAGATTTTATTTTACCATGAAAATTATTGTTTAGGGGAACAAAAAGTTATTTTATTTTGAAAAAATCTTTTTGATGCTAATATTTTGATCACGGATACTTAAAATGCACTTAGGATATGTCAGGCAATACCTCTGAACCAAATTTACTACCCATTCAGTAATTTAGTTTTATTAATATATAATCTGTAATATTGTGTCTTCATCTGTTTAAAGGTCACTTGTTTTCCTGGTAGTGATCATTTGTTCTTGTACTGCAATTGCTGCTTGTAAATATTTGTGCACATCAAGCTGGTTGTTACCTTCCTTACCTGCAATAAAATCTTAGATAAACAGCTACAGGCAACGTTTGATTGTTTGGCAGGATATGAAATGATGAATCAAAGATACGACTTTTTAAAAAGCTATTTTGAAGAGAGTTGAGCCATCGACCTAGTCTTTCATAATACATTAGGAGGATATTGCTCAGGAGAGTCAAGATGACCCAAATTAGCAGCAAATGAGTGGTGGCTGTAATGTAAAGAGACGGGCAGCAAGAGGTCACACTGAAAATCCATTACTATAAATCTGGCAAAAATGTAGTTTTCCCATTACATGTGTCAGACTACTCTCCAGGAGCCATGTAAGCAAATCTAATTCTTATGAGGCTTAAGCTGAATTCACTGAAGTCAATGGCAAAGCTGGTATTGACTTTAATCATGCAGGATTAGGGCTAAAGTCTCTTTGCTATAAACTGTATCTGTAACCCACATGCTTTATACTGCAGCATTTTATGTATTTATTTATTTATTTGGTCCAAGGAAAGGGAGAGAAGCAGTGGGGAGGAGACATAAAAGAACCCAGAAAGATCATAAATAGGGTGTGGCAGTGACTAGACATGCTTAGTAGATGTTTCTGAAGCTATATAGGAAGTTTTAATTGTGTGCAAGCTACTTGGCAGGTCACATCTGATCACTCTCTGAGATCTGAACTGGGAATGTGGGGGGAGGGATCAGGGAAAGGTTATCAGTATAGAAGCTAAAGCTGGACTCAGCTTTTGATCCATATAGGACCAAGACATGTCTTCTGTGGGGGCTGGGTCCCAATACCTGTACCACTTTGGATGTAGGTGAATGCCATTCCAACTTCACTTACTAGGAAAGACCTCCTTTAGGCTTCATGTGTGTTGCACGACAGCATGTTTTATGGCCCTAGAAAGAGAGCTGGGAGAAGAGCATTTGTCACCGGTAAAGGCTACGGAGCCTAGGGAACATACATTTAACTGTTAATTAACTGCTTTAACTGGGATGCTGTCTCCATTAAAGAGAGAACAGGGGCAGAGCTGAGTGAGGTGATGGTCTGTATATTCTTACCTGAGTTAACTGGGTTTATAAACAGAACGTAATGCCCTATAGATGAGCCTTATACAGATCTAAGGAGTGGCCGTTTTATACGCTGATCCCAATACCTGTTCCACTTTGGATATAGGCTAGAGATTTCTGTTTCACTGGCAATTGAGGACTAGTCAACTATTAGCCCGAGGGCTGGGATGGTGGAGATCCCCAGATTTGCTGACAGGTTTCTGATATGTTTGAAAGGACTAAGGTGCTGTCTTTCTACTCAAGCTCTGAAGAGTCCAGGTGACAGATATCACATATTTATAGTCACTCTATAAAGACTGAGAAATCATCTCTGAAAGAACATCAGAGGGGAATGTGTTTGTGTGTGCTAAAGTGTAGAAGAGCAGATTTTATGTTGAAACATTGCATTACATTTAAATATGTAACAGTGATACAAGGCAGAGGTCTGTATAAGGAACACCAGCAGATTTACTGTCTAACAACTTTTGTTTAAAAGTTTTTCCTAGTACTGCAAATTTACAATGTTTTATATATGCATTGAATGGCTGTTTTACTAAGAAACTATGGTATGCTCTCTTCGAAGCTGACTGGGAACTATTAACACCTACCTATTGAGATTTTTAATATAAGATCACATTAGCCTCCTCCCTAATTCATCTGCCAGAAAGGCTTTTATCTTTAAATCCTTTTTTGCCTAACATATGTCTCGACTGTTCTGTTCAAGTTCTTGTATGTTATCCAAGACCATGGACGGTATCTGAGTACCTTTCACTCATGGACTAAGCAATGTGACTAGCATCAGTCACGGGAAATTCTTTCCTTCTTTCTCGTCCTTTCATTAGACAGGAGTACGTTGTAATGTTTACATGAATGTAGACAGTCAAGAAGTCATGCATGGGGCATCAAATATGCTTGTTAGAAACAGTCTTTTTTGTCAAACTCTCCCCCTCAATTTCCCAAGGAGCTACAAAAATGATGCTGCGAAATGGCTTAATTTCTCCTATACAGCTGAAATGTTAGGGAGTTATTACATGTAGGAGAAGGGAACGAGGGATTGGGCACATAACATTTGTTGAATAGAATCCTGTATGCTTTAACAGAACAAAATCTATTAACGGCAATTAAAAAAGCTAGAAGTAAGACCAAATCTTTGTATTTCTTGTAATAGGAGTACTGTCCATATATTTTTGTTACAGTGTTTCCTGAAAAGGAAAAAAAAAACCACACTACTCACAAGAATCCCCACATTCTCAAGTTTAGAAATCTACATTTGGGTATAAAATTCTTCATTTCACAGTACTTTTTGATAGCTGCTCTCTATCCTGCTGCCTTTAACATGGTATTTTAGACAGAGAGAGGAAAGCACCTTGCTTCTTTGCTCTCATTAATAGTTAATTGTTATTGCATTGTTTCTTACACTGGAGACATATACTGGGCAAACCATTCTTCTTTCCCTACAAGTACTCTGATATTATTATCCAGAATAATAATGCTGTAAATAAATGTGGTCCTTAGAGGAATAAAACCTACTGAGTTTTCTTCCTCTCACAAAACACTTAAGTTAGCCAACAAGTTGTAATGGAGTACATCTGGAAAGAGAAATCAATGGTAATGCTTCATAAGAGAGTTCTCATGTTCTTTAAAAGGCTAGTATTGGCTGTGTCAATGACATTCAGTCTGTGTTGTGGATGATATAGCTACCCATGCTAATGCTTTCTGCATTAGTGAATTAATTCTCTTTTCACTTATTGCAGGACTGAGTCTCTGGGGAGAAACTGAATTCACGATGAGTTTTATATCAGTGTGTCCCACTGAGACTGGGATGTCTCTCTTACCTGCCCCGATAAGAAGTGGATAGTAATAAGAGGAGTGCAGGTGTTGGTGGAGATGAAAGTGAAATTTATATTTACCGCACATCTCAGAAGACAGAGATAGGCCTGGTTCGAGATAAATTCAAGGAGCCTTGCATATAGAAAAATTTCAGTAACTAAAGTATTGCAGAATTTATATATGGATAATGGGAATTTCCACAGTTACATTGGGTAGGATGAAAAAAAGGAAGATGTCTGGAAGGGGCATGAGCTCTCATAATTCGGTGCATAATCCACACTGCAACTAAGGGAGTTAGGGAGAAACTCCTTTAGTAGTCAAGTTGTGACACATTCAGACCCCTCAGTGTTTGCTACACCTTCCTTTGGAGCATCTAGTACCGACCATTATTCCCACTAGACCAGGATAGCCGATTAGATGGAATACTGGTCTGATCCATTATGATCCATTATCCTTAGGTTAGAGGCATGGTTAGGGGTTTGGAAAGGGTGCCATATGAGGAAAGATTAAAGAGGCTAGGACTCTTCAGCTCGGAAAAGAGGAGACTAAGGGGGGATATGATAGAGGTATATAAAATCATGAGTGATGTGGAGAAAATGGATAAAGAAAAGTTATTTACTTATTCCCATAATACAAGAACTAGGGGTCACCAAATGAAATTAATGGTCAGCAGGTTTAAAACAAATAAAAGGAAGTATTTCTTCACACAGCGCACAGTCAATTTGTGGAACTCCTTACCTGAGGAGGTTGTGAAGGCTAGGACTATAACAGTGTTTAAAAGAGAACTGAATAAATTCATGGTGGTTAAGTCCATAAATGGCTATTAGCCAGGGTGGGTAAAGAATGGTGTCCCTAGCCTCTGTTTGTCAGAGGATGGAGATGGATGGCAGGAGAGAGATCACTTGATCGTTGCCTGTTAGGTTCACTCCCTCTGGGGTACCTGGCATTGGCCACTGTCGGTAGACAGATACTGGGCTGGATGGACCTTTGGTCTTACCTGGTACGGCCGTTCTTATGTTCTTATGTTCATCAGTAGAGGAGAATGGGGGAATGGAAGACATTTGAGAGGAAAGAACAGGTGGTATGAAGGAAGTACATGATGATCTTGGTTGTATCATGCTGAGTTTGAGATGACTGACATAAAAGATATGTCAATGAGAAATGCTGTTATGATTGTGATTGTGGTTGTAGTATCTTCCAGATCTTAGAGAAGCAGTCTGGATGACCATTCCTTGAACAGATGATTGTCATTCTAAGGGTAAATGCTAAATCTGATTTCCATTGAGAGCTTGATGAAGGATATACATCTTTTCAGGATCTCAGGAACTTTTGAATAAGGCAAGAGCTGTGAGAACAGACTTTTTAAGCCAATCAGTTTGAATACTGAATCCTTTCTTACATTCACAGGACTATTCATATTTTAACTTATTTCCCAGTACACTAGAGAAACATGAAAAACATGACTCGCTGATTTTCAGTGACAGGATAGCATTTAAATCATTTTAGAGGAAGATATTATAATGTAACATAACAGTAGTTATCTATCTTTAGCTATTCACATCTGCCATCCAGAAATACAACTAATCCACTGAGTTTAAAACTGTTAAGATGTTTGTTGGTTTGTTTTTCTCTTAAGAACTAGGGTGACATTTTCTGTACAAATAAATGCACTGCTCTATTTTACCATTTCTAATAAAGAACAGACACTTCACCAATTTCAAGAGAACTAAGGTGAGGTTCTGTGTACTGGTGTATTTGTCACAGCACTTCACCAATGTCACTGCTGTACTTTTAAAGATGAGTCTCTGCCTCTTCAATAATGTGCACTGCCCTTTGGAAAAGTAATCACTTAAATCAGATCCTCTTCTAAGTTGACATGACTTGCAGCAATGGAACTGTCACAGTGCATTTCAATTAGGTTTGATTTCCCAACCTAAAAAGGTCTTAAAAGCTAATTGGCTCAGAGTGCTTTTGTCCTCCTAATGTAAGCAAAGACATAATTATGCAGGAGGCTGGGGAGAGGAAGTACACAGGACAAAGACCTTTCTGCTGTCATTAAAATGTTAGTCACATCTGGAGGAGTAGGGATCATAGCAGTTAGCGAGAGGCAAAGGGGAGTGGTTAGATTGCAAACTCTCCCTGTGTAAGGGCAGGATACAGTGTCCCATCAGGCCAGATTAGATATTAATTGATTCTACACAGTCTTAGCCAAAAGGCCAAGAAGAAGATATTCTGTGATATTTTATATCTGAAGATCTTTATTAAGTCCAGGATCACAAACAAAATGGGTTTATTGTAAACCTCAGTTTGGTTTCTCGTGGTAACAATGCATCTAACAGTACCATTATTCTCCTCGATAATAAACCATTTAAAAGACTACATAGGAAGTACAAAGAAGTAAATTAATTCTTGGGCATGGAAGGTTCCTTTCAAAAATGATATTTTAATAAAATAAAGTAAACAATGGCTTTTTTAACAAATGCCTCCATTTATGTCAGTGGAAGGTAACTACTTAGATGAATCTCTGCTAACTTTTCTGTATATTTATATTCAGGGCTATGGAGAGACATTCCTTTCATGCATTGCCACTCCCCTTTGCCTCTCGCTAACTGCTATGATCCCTACTCCTCCAGATGTGACTAACGTTTTAAAGACAGCAGAAAGGTCTTTGTCCTGTGTACTTCCTCTCCCCAGCCTCCTGCATAATTATGTCTTTTTATGGAAAGTGCTAAATAGAATGTGTACTGTATGGCATACTGTGCTAATGTCTCTAGCTATTTCAATACTGCTTCAACAAAAGAAAACACTTAATCAGCTACCACATTTGTTTATTGTTCCTGAAGATATTTTCTGATTGGAAAAAAAATCACTGAAAATAGCTGTGGAGTAGATCTTCTGGTTTACAAATATGCCAGATGCTCACCGACTGCATGATATGTTGTATGTTCCTAAAATGGAGCCATATTCAATCACACACAATGCGTGAAATTCAATGCGTGAAATTCAAGAATGGTGTAATGTCATTGACTTCAGTGATGTTACACCAGGGATGAGTCTCGGCCAGATGACGTATTTGAAAGGTACAGCTGTATTCACATTGCTGCTGCTAGTGTTTGCCTTTTCATGGCCTCTTTATTGAGCATATTTGATTCCTTTCTGCCCGGAGAAAGCCTCTAATTGAAAAGGCACTATCCTGTTTTTGCTCCCATTCTCTCAAGAGATTCAGCCTGGATGATAGATATCCCATTTACAATGGAGGCACATGTGAAGTTTTAGGGCGAAGCCTGTGATCTAGCAACTATTCACAGAGTTTCTCATTTATATAGATACTAGTGCTTTTGTTCCTGTCTGGAAAGACTGTTTTCAATTAGATTGTTCATTAGGGAATTAAAAAGGGGAATCTAAAAATACCCTCCTTGCCATTCCCTCCCAGAAGTTTGTTTATATACCTATTGTGTATCAAACCATCGCATAAATTCCACTGCTATTGGTTTAAATACAGATGCATGACATAAAATTGCTCACCAAAAGGGCCTCACTCGTTCAATTACTCCATAGTTCATGAATTAACTGACTTTGACAGGTTCATGCAACAGTAACTAAATCCTAACATTACAACAGTCAATAAGCCAAAGTTTCCCCCTCAGGAGTGACCTATAGAGATGACAAGTTGCAGTGGGGCCTGCATGGCAAAGGAGCAGCCATATGTAGAGCTATTAAGTGGATAGCAAAGGGGAAAGACTCAGTGGGAAGGAAACGACTCCTTACAAGTCACATTTTTGGTGCTATCTTCAAAAAGCAGGGGCAAAGCAATGTTAGTTTTTCAAATCCCATACTGCTTCCCATGCTTTCAAATCCCATACAGATCGTCATTACTAGGGCCCTACCAAATTCACAGCCATGAAAAACATGTCACAGACCATGAAATCTGGTGCTCCCACCTCCTCCCTTTGAAGTCTGGTCTTTTGTGTGCTTTTATTCTGTACTATACAGATTTCACAAGGGAGACCAATGTTTCTCAAATCGGGGTCCTGACCTAAAAGGGAGTTGCAGGGGTCACAAAGTTATTGGGGGGGGGGCATGGTATTGCCAGTTGCCATCCAAATCCTCAAAGATATATTTAGGCACATATTGATGCTAATGGGAGTTAGGTGCTTAGGCCCCTTTGCAGATCTGGGCCTGTGAATCTAGTTCAAAAACCACTGAAGTCAAAGGCAAGGCTCCAATTGACTTTGGTAGGCTTTGGATCAGGCTCTTAAATTGGTGTTTACTGTACCAAGTTTGCCTTGTCTCTTTCATTTATCACTCTCAGAAGTGAACTCCTGTATCTCCTGCACTTGCTATCCACCGCTGACCTTCAGAATTCTCTGCTATGTTGTACATTTGACCTTAGCAAATTCAAGTAAAAGATTCTTATTTTGTGTCTTGAGAGGCAGAAAGATTGGAATGGAAATCAATTCTTGGAGGTTATGTGCTTGAATTTGTCATACCCATCAAATCTTTCCTTTGTTTTTATATCTCCACTTCTCCCCCTTTGCTTCTACTTCTTGCTAAGCCCATATTAATGAATTTGATTATGAAGATGTCTGAAACAAAAATAAAAGAAACCTCCTTCAGTCATTTGACCACCATTCTCTTAAAGCTAGTCAGTGGATACAGGAGTGAAAGAGAGAAGCAGAACAATGTTGTCTCTTCTCTAGCTATTGAGATGTTCAGTGTTCCTGCCAATTTTCTCTAAAGATGGCAAAGAGAAGATAGAGGCCAGCTCAAAGCTGGTGTAAATCTGCATAGCTTCTGTTTCAGTTCAGTGGATCTCTATTGATGTATGGCAGCTAAGGATCTGACACAAAGCTATTAGTGTTAAATATTCATATCAGAAGAAACAATTCCAAAAGGAACTAATTTACCCTTTCTTTCTCCTTCAAACTCAATATAGCCAAAGCTCTGTGTACCATGTGGCAAACTTCACTTAACTTACACAGCAAGAGCACAGAATTTTGCAGAACTCCAGCAGAATACATTGAAGATTCTGCAGCAGCTTCTGATACTTTTTTAAAAAGCTTTTTCCTTGAATTAATATAAAAATGAATGATAACTACAGTAACTTCTGTGTTGTTTGGTATTCAGTTTCTTTTTATAAAAAGTCATTGTTCTCTGGATTTATGCAGTGGAAAATTCATGACTTTTATAGAAGTTGGGATGTGGAGATTTTGCAGTCAACTAGGGGACATATGAGGATTCTGGTACATAATAAAGTGAGTGTGGAAGCTTGGGATTATGGGATAAACACATTAGCAAGACATTAAAATGATCAGTAGTGGTTAAAAATATTGACAAGGAAACGTGCATAATTCATAGTGAATAGCCCATTGAGATAAATATACTAGTTCACACCTCAGAGCTATAGTTTCAGACTGTCTGCAGACTTGGGCAGACAATACAACACTATTTGTAGTCAGTTTATGCTTAAAAAGATTTCTTATCAATTATAAAAGTCTAGAAATGTACTTTTCTTTAAAACAAAACAAAATACTGTGTCACTGCAAAGGGAGATATTAGTGAATCTAGTTAGAAAATATCCAGAGAGCCAGAACCCAGCAATAAAGGATAGCTAATGCCTCTGAGAAACAAAGAATATTTGCAGGAAGTATTTTAATGCAGGAACATCTGAAGAAACCTTCATAACTCTTACCACTTTTACTGTTTAAGAGCCTATCTGCCAAGTTTCCCAGTATTCCTCTGCCTAGTAATGAATATGAGCTAGCCAGTTAAAGGTAAAAGATAAGAGCAGCGTACACACAAAAAAGAATGTTTCTTGCTGTGATATTAGCAGAACAGTTAAGTCTGAAGCCCAAATAATAGTGCAGAGCTCAAAATAATTCATGTTCACATTTTAATCACAGGCATCTCATGCTTCTCAGGTTTAACCTTTTGGAAATATGCTAGTTAGTAAAGTTTCTCCGATCTGAGCTGGAAACTCATGGCAAAAGAGTCTGTTTTGAAACGCAAACCTTTCATTTTTAGGGCAAGTTCAGTTGATATTAATTCAAAATATCATTGCTACAGGATAGAGTATTTAAATAAATGATTGTTACTCTAGTTTAGTAAAGGAAACATGTTTCTCTACCAGGGGATTCCAGAAGAGTTCTATTGAAAAGAGCGAGTAATGGATTTGAAAAGTAAAACAAACAGAGAAATTTTGTTCCATAAAATGTATCAGACTTTGTATTACTCTCTTTCTTCTGAGTTCTTTAAATATCAGTTGGACAAATGACAACAAATTGGGCAGATAATTAGCTGGTGTAAAAAACTGAGGATCAGGTCCAATGTTTGTGAAGAAATAATCTTTTTTGGATGGATTTTTTAAATAATGTAATGACTTTAAGAACAGATTGACAGCCAAGTTTGAATCTGGGATGTCTAGCTCCAAACTACAGACCTGGCCCACTTATGCTAAAAGAGTAACATGGTTAGGTGCCGTGTGTTATCCTTCACACTTCAGAAAAGAAGGCAGCCACAAAATTACGAGCTCCATCCTATAGAAATCACACAGTCTTTTTTCCGACAGGACACTATTCACTAGAAACACATTTACAGAAACACACATCATATGTGAAGAAGAGCTCTGTGTAAGCTCAAAATCTTGTCTCTCTCTCACCAACAGAAGTTGGCGCAAAGGTATTACCTCACTCACTGTGTCTAGTATCCTGGGATCAACATAGCTACAACAACACTGTGTGCTGTAAACACTGGCATTTTTTAGTTCCTGACCTAAATTGAAGTGCCATTTTGCTGTTAGAGTTATCATTTTTCACTGCAGTGGCAGCTGCATCTCAGTGATAGATAGCAATAGTCTATATAATATAATTAATACTGCATATATTCTGTAAATCAGTTTGTATTGTGCTTTGCTATCCTTCTTAAGGAATGGAGCTTCTCATTAATTGTGTGAATCAAAAACTTTGCTGTTGTCAGAAGACATAGGAAGAGCTAAAACTACATGCCACAAATCACTTTCATCCTAGGCTTTGGTGTTTTACAAAACAGAGGCTTCTGTGGAAATCGTATATTATTTTTTCATATCAGTAAACCAAATCTTTAACGCCTCCCTTTTTTAATAAATTCTCTGTCTTTTTTTCTCATCCTGCATCAATCATATTTACTTAAATAATGGAAGAACTCTACAATTGCTCAACTGCTAAAAATTTTTTTTTTAAATTGTAAACCCTCTCCAGTTCGTATTTTGTGCCTCAATCAAGAGTCTAAAGTAATTAATTGCTAGAATAAATTAATATCAGCTGTGGACACTGGCTATGGATCTTTTTCAAACTTAATTAGTAGCTCAGACATTCATTAGAAACAGGGATTTTTTTTTCCAACAGTAAATAGCTGCTTTGATAGATGTTCTAGCACCCATATACCAAAACCAAAAATGAACCTTTTAAATATATGTTGGGAAATCCAGCTAGGTAGAGATCGGTAGAAACAATTTATTTTATTTGGATACATTTGGATAAACATCTCTTGTGATTTGTGATTCTCCTACATGTGCATGTTCTGTATCATACTGCAGGTGAACATATATCAAGTTACATTGTGTTCCCTGAGTTACAGCCTCATGCAATAAAATATCTTGTTTTTTCTCTCAAGTCAAACAAGGGCAAAATTCTCCTATTAGACTTTGATGTATAAGTACATATCTCTGAAAAGTGAGGAGATCTGTTCTGGGATGATATATTTGTTTTAGTACAGTGAAACACTATTTCTGGTGGTTGAAAATCCTTCAACTGCAGTCCATTTCAGAACCACAAGCGTTTTGCACCTTAGGTGAAATGATTCTCCCTCCATGCCCTTCTCTGCTCCGAGTTGGCTGACCACATCTGTTTGAAGGAAATTTATGTTTCAGTGCAAAAATACAACCAAGATCATCATGTACTTCCTTAATGGATTTTGTTCCATTACAAGAACCTGTGCCCCATATATTCTAATTTCTGTATGTGTTAATCGTTTAAAGAGGCACTACCTGTATGATACAGACCAGCACTCAGAAATCTACAATAGCAAACACTTATCATGGATTTAAATTTAATTCAAATCTAAAGAAAAATATGTCATCTTCTTGGAAGCAATCAGACACTAGAAATGGACAGGCTTTTCCCAAACACATTATGAATACTAATCTATGAACAGGATGAAACTAAACAGAAAATACTCACAGGAAGTGTCACAGCGGGCTACAGCATGAAATGGCATATAGGATGACTACTGTTAAAATGGGGAGAATGGCTCACACCTATTTGTGGATAGTATTCTGACAGTTAGTGGTGGTATAGTCACTGATGTACCATAGCTGAAAATCAGGCATGCTGCAGTGAAATGCATGCCATGTGACACAGCCATGCAGTCCTGGCTGCTTTCTTTCTGATTCCTTGGTGAGAGTAAATATGTTTGAATGGAGGAATTAGGACAGGAGTTACTAATCACTGCCATGTTTATCACATACAGTATTCTTAGAATCTGTTTTCCAGAACTGTGGCATAATCTTTCAGATTATCTGTTGGGTCCTTGGTCTTTCAGTGAAAATATAAAGATACTTTAGGAAATGCAGGCTAGAAAGATGTTTGTAGTTTTAGGACTGAAATGAGTAGGAGAGCTCATTTGTGTTTGGATGCTAAAATGAAAACCTTTGATTAAACACTCACTGACCAGATGTTTCCGAAGTGTGACTCTGTGAATTCTTCATATCCTTGCACAGTGATATTAGCAGATAGAAGAACTCATTTGTGGTTAAAATGAATTTGTTGATAGCTGTTCTGTCTACACCAAGACAGTTGAACAGTAGGAGTTTTGTCACAGAGATTTGTGCTAACTATATGCCCTCCTGTAGAGGATTGTATAGTATGCAACCACAATCGAGAAATTCTTCTCCCCCTTTTTCATTTGTGTTGAAGAAGCAAAACTAATTTTGTCTGATTTTCCTGCCATTATCAAGCCTGTTGATATTCTGAATAATTGGGATTCAATTTTAGAGACTTTGTATTACATTTTGCAAGGGAAATTTAATTTTCAGTATGTTTTTATTGCATTTAAGTAACCTTGGCGCCTTCCTCCAGTGATCAAAATATCACTAATAAATTCCTGTTAACTAAATATGGTGTATTCTAATGGAAAAAGCTTTCCTCTTAGGTTTTAGTATTAGTGAATGGAAGTCATTGAATGGTTGGTTGGTTGTTTTTTTTTAAATCATGTATTTTTTCTCTATGTGAAATGAATCGCAACATTTTTAGTACTAAGGCTTTGATCCTACGTGTAGTTAATGCATGTGCTTAGCTTTACTACTCAGATTGATAAAGTTAAGCACATGCATTAAATCATTGCAGTACTGGGGACTTAATTATCTTTACCATTCAAAAATGTTCTGCAGTTAATGAAATAGATGAGCAGCTCGTTTGCAAGAAGCAAAACAGAGTAGAGCCTATTAGACCTGTTTTTAATTAAATGTTGCATAAAGATACTGAGCTTTGAATCGTCTCAATTTTTTTCCATTCTTATACTGTGCTCATCACTACATATCCCAGAATATGCATTCAAGATGACCTGCAAATGATCTTAAATAAATGGGATTGTGCTTTTTTAAAAAATCTACTTGTTTTACCGTAAAAAATACTAAGAATGTCAAGTCCAGTCTGCCTTGATTTAGCTGGAGGACCTGCTAGTTCTCTCAGAGCATGTTCACTATGGGGTTGTCTACAAGAACTTTTAGTTTGCAGCAAGCTGGGATAGAAATCTACGCTACACTCACCTGCCACTCATTGTGTCCATGTGGATATATGCTAATAATTCCTTAGTGCATCTTGATCTACCCCTTTGAAATGGAACTATATTACAACACACCAAGCAAGAGTTTCACACTCCTGAGCAACATAAATTTTACCAACATAAGTGGCAGTGTAGACATAGCCCGAGTTAGTGCACATCGGTAAGGTCCACATGAACTGTTAGTGCATGGCAGGTTAATGGTGGTCCTTCACATCCCAGCTTGCCATGAACAAAATGTTTGTATAGAAAAGCCCCATGACTTTCATGCCTTAAATGAAAGAGTGGAAGGTTGAATCTCTCTCAAAGCTTCCTTTGTCTAAAATGGTAATCATGGAAGTTAAACAAGTGTTAACAAAACCCAAAAGTGTGACTAAAATTCCTTTCCCCTCTCATTTGTTTAGTTCCCATTCACTGCACTCTTGTGGATGTCATCACTTCACTAGTTATCCAGTCATCGTAGAGTCTTCCAAGACACACAAACCCTGAGGGTATGTGTATACTATGGAGACTTCACAGGCATAGCTGTGCCAACATACCCCATAGTGTAGGTGCAGCCTACACCAACAGAAGGATTTTTTCCATCTGTGCTACACTCAGGGTTATGTATGACATAACTATGCTGGTCAGAGGCGTGTTTTTTCACATCTCTGACCAATGTAGCTATATTGATATAACTTTCAAGTGTAGACTCAGGCCATGTCTACACTACCACTTATGTTGGCAAAATTTATGTTGCTCAGGTGTGTGAAACTCGACCCCAAACAACATAAGTTTCGCTGGCATAAGTGATAGTATGCGCTATGTCGGCAGGAGGGCCGATGGGGTGTGGAGAGGGGAGGGGAAGGGGCAGCTGCCCCAGGGCCTGGTGACTTAAAAAGGCCTGGGGCTCCGGCCACTGCTGTGGCAGTGGCCAGAGCCCCAGGTCCTTTAAATCACCACCGGAGCCCCAGGTGGCACAGGCTGGGCAGCATGGAAGGGCTGGCTGGGGGAGACTGACCCCCAGCCTCACCCCTTCCGCCCAAGGCCCTACACCTTTCAGGGCCCCCGTACTGGTAACTCTTTTATATTACTTCCACCCCTGGAGCTACCCAACATAGCTACCATTGCTCATGGAGGTGGTTTTATTATGTTGGCAGAGAGTGGCTACATGAGCGATCTCAGAGCAACGCAGCTGCATCAGTACAGCTGTGCTGCTGTAAGTTCACTAGTGTAGACATGGCCTCAGTCTAAGTTTCTACTGTAAAAAACAGGCAGACCCCACCACTCTTTCAGAGAAACAAACCAACAAAATAAACCATTTTTAGGCCTTCTAGATTCATCATAAAGAAATAATGAACAAGAACAAACTCTGTTTTTTCCCCTTTGCTTGTCACCTTTAGGACTTTGTCTGAACTCTGTAGCAAAATATTCTTGGTCTTTGCATTCATGAACCAGAATGGCCTCTTATGGCAAGTTTTCAGCCTTCCCATTGACTTCTATTGCAGATGCAGATAGTCAACCTTTATTTATGCATACAAATAAAGATTTAGGCACTTTAGGCAATCTTAACTTGAAAATGTTTGCCTCATTCTCCTGGCTCTATGTCCTACCTTTGATCGTGTTGCTTTGAAAGTAGTATCTTGAAACAGACATTATTAAATTAAAAGAAATGCCCATTGACATACTCAGGGGAAACAAAACAGGTTAAGAGAGAGTCCCCTCCCCAGAGGTTTCCTAGTTGTGAGTTTGCCAACCTAAAGTGGCTCTCCACCTAATCCTAATAGCGTGTGGTTTAATTTAATCAGTTGCATGACTAAAGTGGGTGCTTGTCTGGATAGCACATCATCATTTTATGGTTGAATAGTTCTATTTTTAACTCAGATTGATTTGTACATATGGAATGGTTTGGATGCATTTTATGTACAGAAGGATTACAACAGATGGTGAGGGGCCACAGATTAGCAAACTACAGCTACCAAAATTCCTTTGTGAAAGAAATGTTAGAATCTCACATCTCCACAGGAAATAATAGATCTTTCATGGTACTGTACGTTTTTATTATGTTTAGATATAAACATGAAGGATAAAGGAAAATGTATCAAATTATACATTGTAAATTATTTCTGTGCTGGCCAATTGTTGTGATACTTTAATATAAACCATACAAAGAAAAATGTGCATGAAATACATTCTACTATACCGCATCTAACACCAGAGCACATATTGTAAATTGCATAAATATTGAGTTTTCATGTAATATCTTAATTTTATTTAATGGCAAGTATTTTTAGATTTCATGCTAACTGAAATACAACAAATATTTGGAAAATAATGAGTCCTATAAGTAATATGATGATATGATGTTCATGAAACCATCACATGATAAGAATGAAAAACAATGGAGCAGTGATAACTGATAAATGCAGTCATTATAGATCAAGTATATTTTCTTTTATCTCACTAAGTAAGATGTATAAAGCTTCAAAGGCCCAAATCCAGCGAGGCAGCTCTAAGTACATGCATACCTAAGCGTGTGTTAGTCGTCCTGTGGAAGTCAATAGGACTACTCAGGTGCCCAATTGGGACCAGAACTGCCTCTGTTTTGTAAAATGACTGTAAAATGCCACTTACTAGCTTGGCAGGTCTGTCCTTATGTACAGCAGGTAATTTTAGTGGCAGAAGCAAGTCTTAATGTTATTACTGAAAAAACATCACAACTCTGGGAAAGTGACTTCAATTCTTTTCTTTTCTGTGGCATCATCCACAGAATTGTTAACCAAGGGCCAGAAAGTTCCTTCCTGCAGGTTTTCCCATTGAAGAGGGACAAGGGAAACTCAGTGAGGTTTCCCGTCATGGAATTACTTCCTTCCTTTAGGAGGGAAAGTGGAGGGTTCTGTGTTCCCAACGCCCACAGATCTCAAGGTGTCTTCTGCGGTACAGGGCCACTGTCTCTGGCCAATTATTAATTTCCATGTCATAGCTTGATTTATTTTAAATGTATAATATTTATCTAGACACATGTAAGTGTAATCAGATAAGATCTAGGCATTCATTTTAAGTGTTGTGATTAATCTTTTATAAAGTTGATTTTAATGTGTGTGTTGTTACAGAAGCAGCATCCCTCAGTACCCTTGAGGTATTGAGTCAGTGCTCTGAAATCATAATGGACAGATAATAAACAAATGCATGATGTACCTATGTCTCACGGAGTGGTAGAAACATAAAATTAGCTGATGCGTGCATGTAATCTGTGTGCCAACGTGCTGGATGGATGGCTTTGGGCATTACAGCTATAGGGTCAATGGGATGGGCTTCTCTTTTGAGAGTTTATCATTTTCTCTGTGTGATTTTTACAGATTTTGCATTGGTTTTATTTAACTCTGAGCACTAATAAAAGGCAGCAAGCAGTTAGTTCACTTACAAAATGCTGTGAAGGGCTCTAGTTACAAAAGCTCCATGCAGCATGGTGCAGAGGAGCGCAAAAGTAGGGACAGCAGCTGGAAATGGGGCTCTTCATGGAAGGGAGAAATGTCTGAATAATCAGTCTTCATGTGGCTGAAGTGCACGAGTGGAGAAAGGGAACTCCACTCCTACACAGTACATCCCCACCATAGTAACTGCTTCGTCTCCCCCCTCACCACTTGCATGCTATGGTAGGGCCATGCAACCTCTGTAAATCTAAATCGTGCCCCTCTTGTCATTCTGGGTGCCAACCTATGCAGGGTCAATGCAGAGACTCCCTCTTGCACAAGAGCTGTAGAATCCTCCCTGAAGTGCCCCTTTCTGCATGCACACACTGCCTGACCAGCCACAATGGAAGACTAAGGGCTGATCTACACTTGGGGGGGTATCGATCTAAGATACGCAACTTCAGCTACGTGAATAGCATAGCTGAGGTTGAGGTATCTTAGATCGATTTACCTCGGGTCCTCATGGCGTGGGATCGACGTCCGTGGCTCCCTGTGTCAACTCCGCTACCACCACTCGCTCCAGTGGAGTTCTGGAGTCAATGGGAGCGCGTTCGGGGATCAATATATTGCGTCCAGATGAGATGCGATATATTGATCCCTGAAAAATCGATTGCTTCCCGACGATACGGCGGGTAGTCTGGACGTACCCTCAAGCAATGCAGAAGTCTTCGCAGTGGCCCTTCTCGCCCTTGGTTCACTCAGGAAAATGAGTAGATTTTGTTAGGTTGGTTGGCTTTTGTTTTTGTTTTTGTTTTGCACCCTAATATTGTTTAGGCAAAATCTTTCTGGGAAACTTTGCAGAGGGGAACACTTTTTATTAACATCTTATTTCTGTCCACTGCCCCAAAATAGTAGCAGAAAATATCTGTTCATGTGTGGAATTGTTGAGCTTATCTCAGTGACACACAGCATGAAAAATGTTTCCCTTCAATTATTTTTAACAGTGTGAAGCAAATCATAGTTTTTCTCCAAATGTCATTGAGAAAAGAAGGCTGGCCACCTCTTTGGAATTGCCTGTGTTTTCAGTGGGCAGTGTATATGGCACTCAAAACTGATGTTGCTAATTACCAAGAGTAAACTGTAGTCTGTTCAAGTCACCCCTCAGGTGCTGTGTGTCACCTGGTAAGATTCAGCTCATTAGCCGTAATAAAGTCACTATGTGCTTACAAAGCTAGAAGCAGCTGGATTGTAAAAAATCGCCATGTACTGCTGAATCTGTGTGTGTGTGTGTGTGTGTGTGTGTGTGTGTGTGTGTGTGTGTGTGTGTGTGTGTGATTTTAATGAAATAACATTGAATTAAAGCTGTTTTTGTGTGTGTAATTTTAAATTCAATAGATCAGTTAAATTAACTGTTGGCAATCTCTGATAACAGCATGCAGATAAAACATATGGGATATTCACAGATGCATAAAACCAAAAGGGACCATTATGATAATCTAGTCTGACTTCCTATATAGCATAGGCCAGTGGTCCCCAACCTTTTTGTGGCCAGTAGCATATTCATGTTTTCAGAAAAGTGTGGTGGGCACCAACAATTTTTCAAGGCTTATTTTGTATTTGTACATTAAATAATACGAAAAACATCATATTTAATATTACATAATATATGAATCCATAAGATACAAAGGGTAATTTTACATGTAAAAGGTATTAATTAAATTATTCGGCAATTACTCTTTCACCCTACCATGTGAATTTGCTCTTTTTTATCTACCTGTAAGAAAAATTAAGGAGTTTTTACAAAATAAATATCATAAACAGTTTTCATCTTATTTATTTTAAAAAAGTAAAACATTGTTGAACTGCTGGTCCAAGTATATTTATTATTCTTACTTTAACATAGAATGAAGCCTGCAGCCCCAAAGTTCTCTGTCCCTGGCAGGCGTGGGGCCCAGCTTCTCTCCAGCTTAAGCCGCGGCTCCATGCCAGCCAGGAACCGAGAACACTGGTGCCCGCAGCCTGCAGCCCTGGAGAAGATGAAGAGAAGTCGCAGCCCCGCGCCTGCCAGGGACAGAGAACGCCAGCGCCCGCAGCCTGCAGCCCCAGTATTCTCTGTCCCCAGCAGGCACAGGGCCTCGGCTTCTTTCCCCTGCTGGGCACTAGGTGGGCACACATAAATGCCCCAGCAGGCGCCATGGCACCGCATTGGGGACCACTAGCATAGGCCATAAAACCTCACCTAATTATTTCTGCATCAAGCCCATAATTTCTATATGAAACATATATTTTTAGAAAGATATGCAGTTTTTATTTAAAGACTTAATATAGAATCAACCACATCCCTAGGTAAGTTGTTCCAATTGTTAAGTATCCTCATTATACAAAAAATGTATTCATTATTTCCAGTTTGAATGTGTCTAGCTTCAGCTTCCAAGTATTGAGTCGTGTTATGCCTCTTTTAGCTAGAGTAAGGAACCCTATGCTATCAGAAATCTTCTCCTTAGACCATGATCAAGTCACCTTTTAAACTTCTCTTGGATAAACTAAATAGATTGAGTTCTTTAGTCTTTCACTATAAAGAATGACTTCCAAAACTCAAATCATTCTTGTAGCTCATTTCTGAAGCTTTTCCAATTTGTCAACATCATTTTTGAAGTGGGGACACCAGAACTGGACAGAGTGTTCCAGCAATGATCTTGGTCTTACTGATGCTTTTATGCACCTCTTTTGATAAATTATCTAGATTTCCAGAAAGCTAATGATAATCTTTGGAGAATTATGTGCATTATGGAATACTAGCAAAAATAATTTGAATAATCAATATATGATAATGCAGAATGTGCAGTCAGATATGGTGACAACATCAGCCAGTCATTTGCAGTGAGAATGGAGTAAAGTAAGGATGTCTTATCTCCCCATTATTGTTTGCACTAGTCATTGACTATGTCATGAGGAAATTAACCGCAGAAGGCAACTGAAAAATTTTTGTGGATGAATGATAAAGCATAATTGGATAATCTCATTTGAGATTGGCCTGTTTAATGAAAAAGAAGACTCAGCTTTGGCCCGATACAACAAAACAAATTGGTTTGTTCATCAACATTGGGAAGACAAAGTATTTGGCTATAAATGTCCCAAAATTAACCTTTAGAGTCAGAGAAGAAATGCTAGAAATAATAAGTCATTTTACCTGTCTAGAGAGTGAAATGTACAATAATGGGGATATTATGCTAGATGTCAAGCAACAAATATCAAAAGCAGCAAACTTTCATAAACTTGGAAAGATTTGGAAAAGTAGCATGAATGGCACTGACACAAAAAACATTTTTTTTTAACATTGGCATCATGTCTGTCCTCCTTTATGGAGCAGAGTCATGGAAATCTAAAACAGAAATTGATAAGAAGATCAACTCCTTCCTAAGTAAAGGCCTGCAAAATATCTTCAGAGTCCTTTGGAAAGAGTTTCTTCCAATATCAGAAATTCTAAGAAGAGAAAACAAATCTAAATCATCAAGAATGGCAAGAAGATGATCATGGACATATATAAGACATGGTTTAAGGATGCCACCAACATGACTTCCATAGCAAGTCATAATTCTGGAAAGAGAAAAAAGGACGACCTAGAGAAGTATTAGGCAGAACAACAAAGAAGCCAAATCCGTCAGCATAACAGTCAGAAGTCTAAACAGACCAGCACAAGACTGAAATAAATGGTGGAAATTGGTGGATACTTTATGTACCTGAGGATGTGGGAGGATAAAGAACAAAGAATAATGCTGTATATAGCGGTGGTTAACTCCTCACTCCTACTACCTGATATTCTCCTGTATCCCTTGTACATCTAAGGATTACATTAGCTCTTAGACACTGCACTGCACTGGGAAATCGTGCTCAACTAATTCTCTACCATGATCCCTATGTTCCATTCAGTTATTGCTTTCCAAAACACAGTCCGTCATCCTGTAAGGGTGACCTACAGTCTTTGTTCCTAGACATATCTGACCTTGTATTTGGCCACATTAAAACATGTTGTTCAAGTGAACCTAGCTTATTCAGATCATAGTGTAGAACTGATCTGTCCTTGTGATTATTTACCACTCCAGCAATTTTGTGTTATGTGCAAATTTTATTAGTAATGATTTTATATTTTCTTCAGTATCAGAGGAGTAGCCGTGTTAGTCTGGATCTGTAAAAGCAGCAAAGAATCTAGTGGCACCTTATAGACTAACAGACGTTTTGGAGCATGAGCTTTCGTGGGTGAATACCCACATCGTCATTGTCCAGGGTGAGTTGTAGATCCAATTGGAGAATCAATTAATCCAATTGCCAGTTCTCTGCTTCTGCTCAGGGATCTACAACCCATCCTGGACAATGATCCCACACTTTCACAGGCCTTGGGTGGCAGGCCAGTCCTCACCCACAGACAATCTGTCAACCTGAAACATATTCTCACCAGTAACTGCACACCGCACCATAGTAACTCTAGCTCAGGAACCAATCCATGCAACAAACCTCGATGCCAACTCTGCCCATATATCTACACCAGCGACACCATCACAGGACCCAACCAGATCAGCACACTATCACTGGTTCATTCACCTGCACGTCCACCAATGTAATATACGCCATCATATGCCAGCAATGCCCCTCTGCTATGTACATCGGCCAGACTGGACAGTCTCTACGGAAAAGGATAAATGGACATAAATCAGATATTAGGAATGGCAATATACAAAAACTTGTAGGAGAACACATCAACCTCCCTGGCCACACTATAGCAGATCTTAAAGTGGCCATCCTGCAGCAAAAAAACTTCAGGACCAGACTTCAAAGAGAAACTGCTGAGCTTCAGTTTATCTGCAAATTTGACACCATCAGCTCAGGATTAAACAAAGACTGTGAATGGCTTGCCAACCACAAAACCAGTTCCTCTTCCCTTGGTTTTCGCACCTCAACTGCTAGAACAGGACCTCATCCTCCCTGATTGAACTAACCTCGTTATTTCTAGCTTGCTTGCATATATATACACCTGCCCCTGGAAATTTCCACTACATGCATCTGACGAAGTGGGTATTCACCCACGAAAGCTCATGCTCCAAAACGTCTGTTAGTCTATAAGGTGCCACTGGATTCTTTGCTGCTTTTATATTTTCTTCAAAATCATTGATCAGAATATTGAATAGAATTGGGCCAAGACCAGATTCCAGAAAGAGACCTTCAGCCAATTCTTGGATGCAAGTTGTCCGGTCCTGCAGATTTAAAACATTTAACTTTAGTAGCTGCTGTTTAACATCCTGCCTAGGTACTGTTGGGATGGAAAGTATTTCATTATTTCTGTGAAAGATGAATACATCAGCCAGCTTCTTTCCAAATACATTCCAAAAATACTTATTGAACCCTTCTGCCTTTTCTGCAACATTAGTGGCAATTTTCTAATCTCCATCTAGTAACCGAACTATACCGTTACTAGGGTTCATTTTCTTTCTGATTTTAAAAAAATCTTATTGTCCTTAACCATACTGGCCATAGAGCTTCCTCTTCCCTGATAATATGAAGTCACTAATTAGATATGTGAAATCCAGGGATAATAATTCTCTGTTGTCATAAAAATATAGATGGAGTCACAGAATTACAGTCTTTTCAGAGGATCTGCAGTTTTCTTCAGAAGCAAACCACTTTTTATTAAAAGAAAAACTTTAAATTTTCTAGCCTCTTTGGGTATATGTACAGAGCCCATGGAAGCAAGCCTTCTAGCTCAGGTGAACAGACATGGGCTAGTTGGGCTCATACCAGTGCTGTAAAATAGCTGAATAGACAGCACCTTGAAGTTGTGGCATGGGCTGGAGCTTGGGCTCTGACACTCACCCCCGTCAGTAGTCTTGAGAGCTCAAGCTCCAGCCTGAGCTGCAGCTCCAAGGAACTGTCTGCACAGCTATTTTTAAAGTGCTAGCCCTGCCACCCTGAATCTGTCGACCCAGGCTGGGAAGCTCTTTCCACAGGCTGTGTAGACACCCTTTTGATGTAAAGACACTATAGCTTCGACAATATGAATTGTCTTTTTGAGGCAGCAGCCAGAATGAATGAAATAATAGCATCCAACTAGGTGTAAACAACAGGGCCTGAAGTGCAAAATTACCCCATTCATCAACCTGAGTTAGCACATTTTGAATTTAGCAAAAACATGAATGTAAAATTCCCATCAGTGGAAGCAAATTTGATTTATAAATTTAATCCAATTGCCAGTTCTCTGCTTCTGCTCTTCTAATTCTCTAAGCCAGTTCCTGGTTGCTCCTGTATACCATTCCTCTGTTTCTGTCTTCCCAGCCCTTCAGACATAACCCAATCCTGGCACTGTTGTTTCTCTTCTAAATTCCCAATATGATCCTCCAGCTTCTGCTCTTCCCACCATCCTACAGTGTGCATCTATATGTTTTGTTCATGGTTAAAACTCTACAAATATTTCTTTGTATATGTATGTGTATATTATGTGTAAGAATGTTCTGTTAGAGCCAGGCAACACATTTTTGCACAAACTGGTTAAAAAAAAAACAAAACTTGTTTTCAACAACCATTTTTTTGTGGAAATTTGTCAACTTCATCAATTTTTAAAATATTTTTTACCACAATTGTTTTCAAAATTCAGGTTTTGGTAAATAACAAATATAAAATGTGATTTTGATAAAAATTTGGTTCAAAACTTTTAACAATCAATTTCATGAAAATGGGAAGTGGGTCTATTTTGAACTCTGTAAAATATAAACAAGAAATTTTTGTAATTTTCCTGTTTTTGAACAACTCTATGATCTGTTCTCTGTATGTGTATTTTTAGCATACAAGAAAAGATAGGGTTAATAAAAAGAAGAAGAGAAAAAACAATAACACCAATGAAATCTTGGGAACTTAACTTAATTTCAGGATGACAATTTAGAATCTCTAATAACACATTGTACTTTAAAAGACTTATGAGTCATAATGTGTATTCAAACCACATTAAGTAAAAGAATGAAAGTACACGACTTGTCAAGGACAATTTCTAATCTTTTTCCAGGTCATCAAAACAAATAACATTCTTTAATATTTCATAAGGAAAAATATGTATCTTAGTTAAATCCCATAGACAGTCAATGGGATTTAGACTTCTAAATGTATAAAACACTTCTGAAAATGAGATTTAGCTTCCTTAATCATTAGGTGTTGCAACACCTAAATACTTTTTAAAATCTGGGCCCTGGATATTATGGTGATGGAAGGTCATATAAATGCCTAAAAAATAGATCTTAATGTAATCTAGCAGGACCTTTTGGCTTATGCTAGAGTATGCAAACATAAAAAAGGAACATATGTAATGAAATAGGTTAAAAAAATCCAGTTCCAAAGGTTCTTTCTATCTTCTACACCATCACAAATAAAATATACAGGTAATACCTTCTTTCTGTACTTTAGAATGTGTTTACCAGAGGAGTTTTAAATGTGATTATGGCTCAGTATTAGTCAAATTTTATACTAAAATATTTTACATACAGTGTAATATGACAAACCAAAAATGTGGAAAGGGAAACATTATGGTTTAGTGGATAGGATGCTGGACTGGACATCTAAAGACCTGGGTTTTATTCACAGCTTTGTCACTGACTTGTTGCATGACTGTAAGCAAGTCACTTCACACTTCTGCTACTTTTTCTCCATTGTAAAATGTTTTGAGACCCATAAATGAAGAGTTCTATATGTGACCTTAGAATTATTATTTATTATTGAAAGGAGCTTCATAGTATGCAATATTTTGTGACCTGTTGAGATACAGAGTGAATCAACACCGTTTGTGATTAAACTTATTTATTTTGATTACAAAAGCAGTTCTGAAGTTAACAGTCATGGGACCAAATTCTGTTGTCTATTATATTGGTGTTGTAATAGGGAGCAAAATTTGTTCCAGGAAGAAAAATCTATGCAAAGAGGGAGTAAAGGTCACTAGGTACATAGTGTCAGTCCAGTCAATAATAACACAGACTGTTGGAAACCTGATGTTGTTTATCATTTGAGATTAATAATTCAATGGGCTAAAATCCCTCTCTGTGTTCAGAGTCAGGTTGCTCACAGGTAGCTGCACGGTGGAACCAGTAGAAAGAAGTTATTTGAACACAGTAGTTCTATAGGGCTACTCATTCTGGATATGGGATCTTCTTGTTGATACCTGGTGGATGACTAACTTACGTAACGCACCTTCTAGACCTCTCTGTGCAGATTTGCTAATTACTATGAGAAGCATCCTCTCTGTGCATTCCAGTTCTGGTAAACGGCAGGAACAGCAAGAATTTGGCCCCCAGGGAGCACACCTCAGCAGTTCTGGGACCAGTTAGGTCTCCAGCAATAATACCAGGCAGTCACCTTCTAGAGGCTGAATGGGATTAGCTTTTCTTTCTCTGTTGACATAGAAACCTGCATGACTAGAGCTGATTATTGATGTGAAAATGAGATGCACAGAATTTTGCACATGGATGTGGACACAGCATCAGCACCTGAACGGCTTTTGGAAAAGTAAGAGACTCTATCAGGTTATTCAGTGTGATATAGGTCTGTTTAATATAGTAAATTGATATAGTGAGTGGATGACACTTGCTGTGTGCAGGAAATGTTGGATTGTATGCACTGTAGTATTTTTGGTCTTGTATTTCCTGTATGGTGAACAGAAAACTCTAGCGGATTCATCCATTTTTCATAGTAACCCAAAAGCTGATCTTTGTATTGTTGTCATGGGGCTGTATCTTTAACACAAGAGAGACCTGGGAAATAAACTGCCAACTAGGGGCTCATTTGTAGCCATGCAGCTCCATTGAATTTTTCTTAATTATTGCTGCAACAATTTGTGGAAGGTATTATATTTCCAAAGCCTTTTTGTCACAGGGACAGAACACTGCATATTAGCAAAATTTAGAATTTCGATTAACTTAAAAAAATATTTTGCTTGTTCTTGCTGCTTGTTCTGCTCAACAAACGCAAAGATGTTTTTTAAAATCTGCGTTTTTAATTTAAACTTTTTCCCCTCATTTTCCCTTTTTCCCCTAAGAGAGGTAATTATTTAAGAATGCAATATCTGTCTGAAGAGCTTTTGGGGAGGTTTTTTGCTTGTCAGACGAGGTCATAAAATCTTAGAAAAAAGCCAGGGAAAAAAGCCATTTAGTTCATCAACCCTTTCTCCATACCCACTAAAGGGCTGTTCTTACATGATTGCTGATTTTCCTAGTAATAAGGCAAATGTCATGTGTTTTTCAGAAGTCAGTGGGGCTCCATCTAAGCACAGCAGCACACCCACATGCAGTCCTCTATGGGATTGGGCCTTAGGTATGGTGAATGTGCCGTTTGGGCTTTTCACCCTGCTTTGAGCCATGCATACACCCAGAAGCTATGGACTCTCACAGTGTGGATTTAGAGAGGCAGGGACTGCTATTCTTATACCTAAAATGGAGCAGTAGCCACAGAGCTGTTATGTTGGCTCCTGCAAATGCCCAGGTATGTGAACTTCACCTGTAAAGCAAATGAATACATATCTTTTCCAATAGTTTTTGACAACTGAACAGTCACTTTTTCATTGTATTATTCTGTGCTTAGGATTCTTCTCCTTGAGGTTGTGTGGTATAAGAGAAGGGGAAATGTAAGTGACCACAAGTACGTTTGTCTTGCTGCATCCCTCATCTGAAATTGGATTGCACAGATGCATTTGGCACTGCTCACATTTCTTCTTGCTTGTGTTGTTCTGTGGTGGTGTGGAGGGGGAGATGCTGAAGAACTGGAGGTGAGGAAAAACAGAGATGGAAAAATTCCGCAAAAACAAATGGAAAGAGTAACAAACAGGGAAAAGCAAGGGAGGGTACAAAGACTTGATGCCCAATAAAATTCCTTTCTGACTGTAAATGTGAAAAGAGCGGGTATGTTTACACTTTGAGCCAGGGGCGGCTCTAGACATTTCGCCAAAGGCAGCCTGCCTGCCGCCCTCCCGAGGACCGGCGGAACGCCCCCCGCAGCATGCCACCCCAAGCACACACTTGGTGTGCTGGGGCCTGGAGCCGCCCCTGCTTTGTTTGAGCTGGGGGTTTGATTCCCAGCTTGAGGAGATGTACTTGTGCTAGCTCTTATTGAGCAAGCAAGCTAAACACAGAGCGTAGCTGCAGCAGTGCAAGCTGTGGGACTGGCTGACTGCCCGCAGCACATACCCATCTGAAACCCTAGGCATGTATCTGAGATGGCCTGGGCATCCCGCCACTTGTGACAGCATGGCTACACTCTGTGTTTCACTCCCTAGCTGGATGAGAGCTAGTGCCAGTATTTCTCCATAATCCCATTTTAGAGTGTAGACATATTCAGCAAGACTTGAAGGCCAGACCCAGGGAAATACTGAGGTCATCCACATAAGTATCTTCAGAGAGTGTCATCTCACTTTCCTACCCTGAATCCAATGCAGCAAATGCAATGCAAGCAAAAGGGCAAAGTGTAAGATGAGCAAAGTACAAGTATAAAGCAAGCAGTTAATCAGTTAATATTTGCTCAGTACTTTCAAGATTTAAGCCTTGAACAAGTCCTGACTAGTGTTATATGCTTATTAAGCAGGAAGGGCAAAGAGGGTTCACAATGGTAAGTGGTGACAGTGCTGCTGTGATAGTTGAATTTGCAATGCCTGCAATAAAAATAGACCATAAAGAAGTGATAGTGGTAATAAAGTCTATGCATTCCAAATTGCTAAGTATTCCACTTGTTGAGTAAATTCCTTTTGGGAAAGTACAATATTAAAAACACTTACAAATAAAATGTATCCTAAAAATGAAGAGATGTTTAAGGATGGGAAGATATTATAGGAGGACTGTGGGGTTTTTCTTTGTATGATTTATGAGTGTAAACTTTCTTGAATGGCTTGTTTTAACACCTAGAGCCTAGGACAGGCATAACAAACAAATCTGAATACATAAAGAATGAACTACCTTTTTATGTTGCTGTCAATCTCTTTCTAAAATTTATTAGGAAAACTGGGTTATCTGTTTACAAAATGTTAGCTGGGAGGGATGCCCTGACTATTGGAATGATAGAGACAATGTTACTCTCCCCCTCTCCCCCCCGCTCCCTGCCCAACCCACACACACTGAAGGGCCCTGGCTTCCAATCATTAAAGAGTTGGCAGTAATGTTTAGGGGGAAAAAAAACCACTTTCTTGCTCTCACTGTTTGACTTCCCAAATGAAAACCTCATGAAAGAAAAATAAATTGGACTGTGACCTCTTAAAGTTTTTTCCACAGTGTTTAGTCAACACATGAAAAGCTTGTCCTCATTTGCAGCATCTGGTGTCCAGCATAATTCTCAGGAGTCCAACATGGGCAGTATTAACAGCCTAGACTGGAAAGGGAGACCTAAAATACCAAACTGACATTTATGTCTGTGAGAGTCATGCAGTTAAAACCCTGTATGAGTTTTAGAATATTAAGTGTTAGTATTTCCGCTTAAATGTAAACTATATTTTTGGTCTTCAGTAGTACATCAGTATCTATCCATTCATCTGCTCAGGAGAAGAGAAATTTGCACCTCAGAATCTGTATGGATATGATACATTTGCCAGCTCCGAGAGTTCAAAAATCATGAGATTGTCTTGAGTTCATGAGTTTGGTTTTTAAAACAATAATAATACAGCCAGTGTTTGATTTTGGAGCCTATAGGTTTCACGCTTTGAAGCAACCACGAGGCTAGAAACGTATTCTTTTATCAAATTAATTCTGAGATTCTCACCTATTCATGATAAAATCATGAAAGTTGGCAGCACTGGAGAGTTCTATGAAGTATCCGTGGTCCTCAAACTATGGAGATTATTTTTTTCTGTATCAGGCCCAGAATGCAGTTCAGGTGATGCTTCTTAAACTATAGGAGATTAAATGCAGTGACAAACATGATATTTAATATTGGCTGGTTTCGGTTTGTATAGCATTGAAATAGATAGGAAAGTCAATGCTATCAATTTTGTTCCCACATCTCGGTGATTACAGTTTTACTGGACAAAGCTCAAAAGGTTGACAGGTTCAGTGGAGATTAGCACCCAACAAGCAAGTGTCACCTTGAGACATCTTTAAAAGGCCTGCTTTTCAGAAAGTACTGAGCACTCTGGAACACTTAAGGGCAATTGCACCTGTATTTCCCCTTAGTGGGCCAGCAAGGACATTCAGTCTCAGGCCTCCAGATCCCCAGCTGTTGCCTTTCTTGGATGGAGACCCACATATCACTCACTTCTGACCAGGTGTGATGGGGTGCAGGTGGCTCTTCAGAAGTTAACTGTGGATTGCAGGCTGAGGAAGCCATGCCCCTTCGCTTCTGCTGGGCATGCTAAGCCTGGAGACAAGGTATAAAAGGAAGCAGCCCAGCTCAGTCTGGGCAGGCTGCTGAAGGGAGAGGAAACCAGCTGCAGGTTCTCTCCAGGGAGCTGCTACAGGACCCCAAGAGGAGGCCCTGCCGTCAGGAGCTACACCGCCTGGGGACCCCAGAGACCTATGGGAACCTCACTGGTGAAGACAGGTAGGAAGCAGCACGGGGACTTAGACTTTGCTCTGGTGGGTGAACTGGGGAACCAATCAGCATGTTTTGGGAGGATCCCTGCTGACTCAGTGGCAAGTAACCTCACCATTGCCAGGGCCCTGGGCTGTGGCTCGGAAGAACAGGGAGGGCCCAAGTTCCCTTACCTGGGGTGTCACACCCTCATGAGTGGCACTCCACTTCCCCAGTGGGCCAGTAGGCCACACAGTCCCACAGAGGGGTATGACTTTATTGACTCTGGCCATTAGGTCACACTGACCCAACTGTGAGGGTGGCTTTATCAACACCATCCATTATGCCATGCTACCCTGACTGTAAGGGGCTTCTTTATTGACTCTGGCCATTAGGCTTCGCTGCCCTGAGTGGAAGGGCTGCTTTATTGACTCAGGTCATTAGGCCGTATTACCAGGTTCCATAGTAAGTGTCATTCGCAGAGGACTTAACCAGCTCCAATACAGCCTCTTCCCTTTCTGGTGACCACACGTGACTGGGCACCCCTGTGACCTACCCACAACAAATGGGTGGAAAATTAGGGCACTTGCTGAGAGGTCCAAAAGAGAGGGGAATCAGGCAACGAGACCTCTGCACCACCCTGACATGGATACCGAAAAGCTCCTTTAGTGCATCTACACTGCACACTCTTGTCAGCAGTGTGTAAAGCACATACTTGCATAGCCCCCATAGCCTGAGTATAAAGAGCGATGTAGCTGGTAAGGCACTACTTAGGCAACTGGAGTAAGGACATACCTGAACGGTGCGGGTATGTACTTGAGCGCATACCCTGCATGCTTTCTACTTGCCCAACCCATTCTTCCCCATCCACACTGTTATTTTTAGCAAGATAGTGGCCTGCTGTCACCCCACTGCTGGAGCTTTCCCCTCCACATTGTTGGAGCCCTTCACCACAGGTTAAAACTCCAGCAGCAGGGAAAGGCTCTGCCAGCTCCCCATTGCTGGAGCCCTTCCACACCTCAGGAAAAGCCTCCAAGACTGGAAAAGCCTCTGAAATTTCCCTGTTGTTGGACCTTTTCCCCACAGTGAAAGGCTCTGGCAGCAGGGAGCTGCTGAAGCCTTTCCTCACTACATCCCCTCTGCCAGAGCCTTTTGCTGGCACATGTAGCTACACACCACAGTAGGTGCAGCCTGCTTTTCGCTGTGACATGTAGCTACATGTACACTACATGCTGTCACCGGTTGTGTGTAGTGTTGACATAGTCAGCTTAATTGTCAACATTTGTAAGTAGCACATCATTCTTTCTATGCAAGTGTACTGTATTCTTAGGGTAAAAACACTACAGAGAATATATACTTAAAACAATAAAATAACTTGCACGCATGCTAATAACCTTACCAGACACTATCCCCACTTTAACATGGGCTCTGGTAGGAGCAGTCCTTCAACTGCCCACCCCCAAGGTTTCCTTTGTGATCACAAGTTCATCACAGCTTCAGCTCAGAACAAGTGCATGGTCTTAAGGGGCCACAGTACCAGCCTTTCCAACCTTTCTCAAAGGATTGGGGCCCTCTGTTGGCCAAGGGTCCTGTCCCTATGCTAGATCAGGAAGAAGGCCCTGAGTCCAGGATATTTATCAAAAAAATAGTTTTTGTATGTTGGTCCCTGGAAAATCCAATTTGAACCAGTATATGTGAACCTCTCCAGGGGGTGGCTTTAAAGGGCTGATAACAGAGGAAGTCCATTAGCATCCCCTCCCTATTGGAGAAAGTACATACAGTGCCACAAAAAGACATACAAAATTATATTTTAATGCACTGTACCCTAGAGGTACTAATCCTAATTCAGTAAGGTTTAACTTAATTCAATAGAGTTTATCTTAATTTCACAAGGTTTTGTTCAGGATATTATAGGATACTGTCAGTCTGTCACTTACCCACCTTCTGAAAATCAGGCTCTGTCAGAGAATCTCACACTGGTCATCCAAAAACTGAAGCAGCAAAATTACCTGTCACCTCTGAAAATCTTGGCCATGATGTTTGTCTAAACATTCCAGATCTTTTTGTATTGAAGGGAAGTTTGGAAAACACAAAAAAGAGGCTCTCTCATGAATATCCTGCTTCCAGCTGGCCCAGAAACAGTGCAAGAATACCATTTTTGGTAGTATTTCAGGTCTTCTCCTTCATGTCCCAAGTACAGCTGGATGAAATTTTTTGAATAGTTTATTGACAAAAATGCAAACTTGGGTGACCCAAAACTGTTCATGAATTTGAGACAAATAGTTTTGGCCATTCAAAAAATGGCTGGAGGAAGAGGTGCTGCTGTTGCTGCTGTATCTGCTTTCCCCCCTTTTTAGGGCACTCACCAAAGACATGGGAGATCTAGCTTCAAATCCCCTAGAACAGACCCAAAACAGACTTTTTTGATTCACCAAAAATTCTGAAAACATTCAGTTTCAGTTCAACCCAAACTGATTTTTTTCAGAACTGCCACAAAACTGAAAAATCAATTATTCCCCCAGCTCTAGTCCTGTGGAGGGACAGAAGGGCATGAAAATAAAAAAGTGTCCTGTATCTCCCCAAAAAGGTTCCATTTGTGCAAAGGTTCAGGATAATTTCTAATTTAACCAGAATGCTTTACTCATCTTTAACTATTTGCAAAATTGTCTGTGAAAATAAACATGCCAGTAATATAGCAAGTCAATAATGTTGGATTCTTACCTTTAATCTTTCTAAGCTATGTGAAGGGCTTTGGTCGTGTGACGCCTATAAAAGTCGATGAGTGTCTTGTGGTTAAAAGTAAGTTATTGTTTGGTCTTGACCAGTACATAAAAGAAAAAATGATCACCTATTTTCTGTCATGTACTAGTTTATAATTCTATATAAAAATGTCATTGCTCCTCTTGACAGCTTCCTGGAAATGATTTCTTTATTCTTTAAGCCATTTCACAAAACTACAAAAGGAATTTAAATTTCAGTAACTGCGGGTAGTTTGAAAAAACTGATTATACATCTTTCACCAAAGCAGGGAAAGACAGTACACATTCCCTCATGCTTCAAACTTTACAGACAGTACCTAGAGACTCCATAATCAGAGAGAAAAAAGAATGTATTACAAAGTGCTGTTCTGAACATGCTCAAAAGAGCCCATTACTCTGAGTATTATAGGTAAGCTTTGGGAGGCTGAAATGTGATATGGTTCCTGCAATCATGCTGGGCATAAAAATTGTACTGTAGATAATAGCACCCTTTCGTTCTCTTATAATAGAGGGAAGTATTTGGTTTCTGTACATTTAATAAGGACAGTTTGGACAATGTTATGTGCTAATCATCGCATATTTCTTAAAGAATAAGAGGGTTAAAATGGTTCAGCTGAACTCTCTCTCTCTCTCCCTATGTTTTCATCTGTCTGTGTATTGTCTTTTGCTCTTGCAGCAGATCATTCCTGTCAACTCTCCGGCATATAACTCAGGAGTAACGAGGGACAAAAAAGTCAAAAAGGGCTGAGAAATCTATCGTTCCAGTGGCTTTGAAATACAATCCTGCTGATCCTTTTAACAAGCCTGACATAATTTCATTCTCATTTAAAACCCAGGCCTTGGGGAAATGCAGAACCAAATTAAGGAAGGGCAAAAACTAACTTTTCAAGGCAAAGTCAAGGATGGCTCTCAAACGAGTTGTAAACATCTATCCGTCTTAGATATGTATATGACCCCCACTACTACAGTATCTGAGCACCCCAGAATCTTTAGTGTATTTAACCTCACAATGTCCCTGTGAGGTCAGGAAGTGCTACTATTACCACTTTACAAATGGCAAAGTGAGGCAGAGGCAAAGGTCACACTAGAAGTCTATGGTGGAGCAGGAAATTGAACTCAAATCTTCCAAGTCACTCACAGGCTAGCACATTACCCACTTTTCCAGCCTTCCTTTTGTTATTGCCAGGGTATACTTTCTGATAATTAGTACTGAATCAATGGAAAAAAATAGGTTTCAACTTAAAATAGATGCAATATCACATTTAAAGGGAGTTATAGATTTCTATTCAATGGGTTTCTTCTTTATCACTTATTAAAGTGCCATTATGTGGTGCAGGAGAAATCTCCCTTCTCCTTATGGAGCCCAGAAGATCCTACAATCCTTATGGATTGGCACAGGCCCATTGCATTCCTGCTGCCTCCAGAACCTTTCCTTACATTCCAAGTGGTTTTCATAATACAGAGGGTAACAAAGACTCAGACAATGCTTTCACCATCAGCATTAACTTAATTCCAAGAGTCCTGAAGATCTGTGGAGTACAGTGCCCTGGAGAGTGTACATCCCTCACCCTTCTCCCTGTCCTACCCCTTTAAAACTGTGGAGCCTGAACCCCACTGAGCTCTTATAGTGCGATCCAAAGCCTATTGACTTCAAAAGAGAAACTCCCATTGACTGCAGAGGGCTTTGGATCAGGGCCCTTACAGAGACTCTTATGTGGGGTTATGAGATAGACATACAATACGGTGAATAGACTAATGAATCTCTATGCTCCCTCCCCGTTCCCCCCCCCCCCCCGACATATGATAATCAAGGGGAGGTGAATCCAGGCCCAGGTTTGATGAAAAGGAGATGTAGAACTGAGTTTCATCATCATATTGAAGACAATGCAGCCCCAAAATATCTTGCTATATCACCTAATGTCTTCAAATAAGTGCTGAACCGGAGTGACACAAATGTGAGAGCCCTGAGAGAGGAACAAAAAAATGCCTTCTGCGACTTCTCAGAGAAGCAGCAGCAAATCCCCTGAAATATTATTCCGTCCCTTCCCATAAGATCATACTAGTGGTTATCATGTAGTATCTTCATAGACATCTTACTCTTTATCATTGGTAGAAGATCACCGGCAATAGATATTAATGCACAACCTAGACTGATAGGAATCAAAGTATTCTGTGAAAACGAATTGCAACTGGAGCTGGTCCATCACTATCTTTTCAATAGTCTTCCCTGAAAAAGGAAAGTTTGAGATGAGACAATAATTGGTGAGATGGTTAATATTCAGTGTTGGTTTGCTGAGTAACAGTTTAAACATAGAGTACAGCTGGAAACTTGGCAAAATCTCAGATGTCCCTGAATGCCCTCTTGAAGAGAGATATTAACAGTTCTCATCAATAATGAGCCAAACATGTGCCTACATGTTTTAATAACCATGAAGGGTATGGGTCCTTTCTACAGATGCCTGACTATAATGTTCCAAGCATACCTAAAACCTCAATGAGTGAATCTAGGTGAAAGCTAGGCACTACAGACAGAGCATTTCTTATTCCTGTTTTGACATTTCCTACAGAAGTGGTCGGCTTTCCCCCAAAAAACAAATGATCTTATTTGCAAACTAAGTTAATATTTTAGTGAAACATACTCTAATTTGTCAAGGGACTGAGGCAGTTGAGGTTAGCCATGCTGGCTACATTCAGAACAACTTTACTGGTCTGAATTTCAAATACCATGGTTGAGGAAAAACTTTCTTTACCTGAATACCTGTTATGGCATAGAATCATCAATAACTCTACGATGCAATAGTCTCTGAGAAAGCATTTCGCTAGCTACATAGATATATAGGAATTGGTGAATTGAATTAGACTCAAGATCCCTCAGGTCTGATATCCTGTTTCTGACTGGCCAGTACCAGATGCTTCAGAGGAAATTGTAAGAACCCTTCAGTAGGCGGATATGAGTTACTCTGAACCCCACATTAGGTCTCATCCTGGTCTCTCACAGTGAGGAGTTTGCCTTAAGCCCTGAAGCATGATGTTTAATATCACTTCCACAAAATGTGTGTTGTTATTAATTATAACAACTCTGGATATTCTTCCTATCCATATAAATGTCTAGTCCCCAGGGGTGGCTCTATGTATTTTGCCACCCCAAGCACAGCAGTCAGGTGGTTTTTGGCGGCATGCCAGCGGGAGGTCTGCCAGTAACGCGGATTTGGTGGCATGCCTGCGGGAGGTCCGCTGGTCCTGCACCTTCAGCGTACCCACCGCCAAAGTCGCGGGACCGGTGGACCTCCTACAGGTATGCCACCGAAGGCAGCCTGACTGCCGCCCTCATGGCTACCGGCAGGCCAGTACCTGCGGCTTGCCGCCCCAGGTACGCGCTTGCTGCGCTGGTGCCTGGAGCCGCCCCTGCTAGTCCCTTTTAGCATCTTAAGTTCTTGGTCTGAACGTTGAGTTCTACAGTTTAATTACACACTGCAAAAACTATTTCCTTTTATTCATTTTGTATTTCTCACATTTCAATTTCACTCAGTGTCCCCTAGGGGAAAACATTGAGAACGCAGTGTCCACTGTGTCAATTGTCATGCCAACTAATTAGATTATCCCTACACTTCCCACTAGTATTACTTGTAGTCTTGATTTCCTTCTGAGAGCTCATAGTATATGTGTGTATACATTATTTTTCATTGCACTATATGAATATATCAAGTGCCAGAAATATATGTTCTTTATTATGTTACAAATTCATAAAATTAAGAAGCATTAAATTTTGCCTAATATTTAGATTTTGCCCCACAGCAAAAATTTCTGTGAACTTGTGCAATGTGTCTATCTGAATATGCAAAATTTGGTTTTAATGAAGGGGGCTGCAGCAATCTAAATGACAATTCCTACCACTTAACCAATCTGCAATCTGTATGTTAAGTTAATTTCTTGACCACAAAAATATTCTTTGGACAAGTTACCCAAAATGTTCACAGGCTCCAAGTAAATATGAACTATTTGATCTCAGTCCCTACATGTTCGTTCAGCAGTCTTCTCATAGGAAAATTGCATGACTGGAATAGAGGTGTATTCCAGGTCACAACTGAATTATATGGCCAGAGAAGAATGTTCAGCATTTGCCTATACTTTGTCCAGTTCTAATTACTTCAAACAACATATGTCATCCTTTTCTCTGCAATTGCAGGTGATTTTTTTCTATAATTTTTAAGCCTAGCCCCAAGATTCCCTTCCACCTCAACATGTTCAGTTATTACCTGATGGTCTTGAAAGAGTATAAAGTTTCCAGGAAGTGCTTCTGTTTTGATTTTCACATTGTGTTGCTAGTAGAAAAGTATGTGTGGCAATTTGCATAAGTAGCTCTGGGTAAATGCTAATACCCGAAGCCATGACATCCCTGATTTGGTGCATTCATTAATCATCAAAAAAGTTGCTTGATATTCAGAAAAATGAATACAAATTGCAGGTAAAATAGAATTGTGGCTCTGCAATTTTGTTGCCATAAGCCACATTTAGAATTCAGCATGGACTTTATATTATATTATACAAATATTGGGCTGGTCAAAAACCCAAAATGTTTCCTGTTTTCCCTATTGGGAAAAATAGAGAAGTTTTAAAAAGGGGAGGAGGGATCCCCAAAATCCCCAAGTCAAAATTTTACTGTTTCCAAATACAACATTTAAAGTCATAACAAAAAACTTGTTTTGAAATGTACATTCAGGAAAAAGAGTTTACAATTTTCCCATTGGAAAATTATGTCAAAATCAATAGGAAAATATTGATTTCAACTAAGCCACATTTTGTGATGGGAAAAGTTAGCTGCCAAAAAATTTCAATCTCTCTCTCTCTCTCTCTCTCTCTCTCTGCATGTGAGTTCATTTCTAAACATGGGATACAGTATTATCAGAATGCTGTTGATACACAATTATACACAGAAAATCTCATGAACTGATTCAAGTTTGGAGAAGAGCCAGAAAGGCTGACCAATGTATCTGAAATATTCCAAATAGACACAAAGGCAAGCCTGAGAATGTGGCTGGCTCTGTGGAAAAACCCTCTGGATAAAACTAAAAGAATCCATAATTTCCAGAAACATCTGTGCTGACATCTGCATGCACATGGGAGTTATCAAAGATAATAATACATAAAGACTCCAAACGTTGCACAACGCTATTTTCAAGAATTTAGACCTGACAGTTTCCATACAACCTGATGGTATATAAGCCAACAAAATCATTAATCTACATCATGCCTAAGGTGTACAGGAAAGGACAGGAGCCAAATAACCTAGTCTTTGTCTCTGGCTACCTCAAGCCTTGCAAGCAGAATGAAAACAATACACTACTCACCCCTCTTCCTTGTTCTGCGAAAAGTTAAGAGTATGACTGAGTGCAGAGTTGTGCAAATAAACTCAGTGTACCGACCCAGATCTCTCTGCTTTATGACAGATCCAGATAACATTCAAAAGTAGAATCATGAATGGCATATGTTTATTCATCACAGATCTGTCACTACCCAACCCAAACTGTAGTCACAATGAATCTTAGTAAGCCATATTGAAATCCTAATAGATACTGCTAACGTTGCTGCTCAAGTTATCCATCCCTTAATCCTTAATCTTCCCATGTGGATCGATCTTCCATTCACACAAATAACAAAGACAAAATAATCACTAGAACACTTGAGAGGGCATTTTCACTCCTCAATCTTGATTCAAACAAGTGCCACAAAAATTTGTGCCTGTTAAGGGTGTTGGAACTTTTTATTCTTCATTCTGTGTGTCATACAGCAACTTTCTGGCATTCACTATAGATCAATGAATATTTGTTAGTCACCTGATATATATAAGTGGATAGCAATGCAAATAAAGCAATACATTTATGAGTTTTCTTTTTGCACATGACCTGTTTTATAGTTTTCAATTTTCTGGTCCCTATTTTTTTAGACAAAACAAAAATAAATTGAAAAAGATACTTTTGAAGACTCACATCTTAACTCTTTTTATCCCTGATATATATATTCTGACTACCCAGTGGTAGGTGGTGGGAGAAAAACTGGTAGCAGAAGGTAAGGGCAGGTGGGTGTAGTTACTGAAGTTCCAAAAGGAGGTACCAGAATAATGAAGAGCAGTGGTATGTTTGAGAGGCAGAGAAATCAGAGCAGCAAAAGGATGATGTTGGGAAGGAGAATAAAGGGGAAAAGAGAGAGGCTTTATTTGACTTTAGCCTGGAGTAACAAATCTTGCACTTGACTCAATAAATTGTTATAATAGAGAAAAGATATTACTCCATATTTGAATTAAATCCCGTTGTGCACAATTTCATTCCCCCAGGATGAAAATCCATGTACTGAGACACCTATGGAATCCCAGTTTTAAATGTTTCTTCTTTGGTTTTCTGTTCTGATTTTTCATTTTGGAAATCTCTTTCCAGGCATTTTATTTATTGCAGGCAAGAACTCTTTCCCCTCAAATCACCTGTTTTGCCTGGAGCATATAAACCTAGAAACTGTCGCTACACTTGCAATAGCCAGATTAATAATTGCTCTGGGAAATGAGGATGGGTAGCAGATTCAAAACTGTATACTCCTTAGAGAGCAGGTGCAATACATGATAAACACTGCTGATCAGCAAAGAGTAAATGATTAATTAGCGTTGGCTAACAGTGGATGTTTCAGTCTTTCCTTTTCCAAAGCAAAAGGAGCAGCAGCAGTAACTGAGTAAGAAATAATTTTAAAATGTATGCTAACATTTTGTTATATTGATCTGCCATATGCTAATACCCACAATGTATATGCTCCATAACGGTACAGTTAGCGTAATAATTTTGTGATTTCCAGTGAATCAGAAAGATTTGGACTCCAGACATGTTTCTCTTTTATCCCAATTTATCTAGTCTAGGCAGATTAGACCTCTTTAATTCTTCTAATCTAATATGTCTATCCTAATATATGTACTCTATCATATTTACAGAATACCAGTCACCATAGTATCTAGGCACCAAGATACAGTAATATCAGAGTGGCATTAAAAAGGAGCTCTACTCCCACGAACATTTATTTAGAGATTTGTTTTTGCTCTTTTCCCTTTCCTCTACTTCTCCTATTTTACATATTTCTCTTGGAGCTTTAAATTTTCCTGGTTTATACATAATCAAAAACTATTGCAGGCAAATTTTGTGACTGAAAATCCTGTGTCACCGAGAGGGAGATTGCTTTAAGAAAATAGTTCTTTCTTTATCAAGCCCAGTTGCAGTTTGATGTCTTGCACACTGCTAGTTAATCTTGCTCACATAGGTCTATCTGGGAAGGAGGAAGCCATCCTAGGGTACTTAGAGCTGAATGAAAGCTTCTCCCAAATTGACCCTCGCGCGTTCTGGGATCTTGAGCAAGTCACTCAGCCACACTGATTGCTTTAAATAGAAAGGTGAAATTCTTACATGAAAAATAATTTTCATTCAGTTAAATCAACCAGTTCAATTTGGTTTGAGTAGACCTCTTTAAAGGTCTTACTCAGTTCCAGGTTAGCCTCTCCTGTAGAAATGCCAGTTAGTGCCACTCAGCATGACATTTCCTTTCCTCCTTCCTTCCTTCACCTGCACATAGTATCCACAAAAGGAGCAAGGGAGGAGTGAAGTGTTATGTGTGCAGCAGCTCTTCCTCACCACCTTCCATCTGTGAAGGGAGAGATCTACATGCACAGGGCCCCTGTTACATTCCTGGGGAATGATCTTTACTTCAATTCTTACTCAGGTAAAATTCCATTGACTTCAAAGGAAATTTTTCATAGGTAAAGACTTTTTTCAACTGAGAACATTTAACACACTTCCCTTGTACTTCTTCCTTATTAAAAATGCAAATCAATTATACGGATTATCATCTTGAGGAAAAACAATTAGTAAGATTCATAGAGGTCAATCATTAGTCGAGAACTGTATGTGCTGAGCACAGAACTCATTTGTTTTTGTTTTTCAGGCACTGCAAATGGATGTAAACAAGCTGAATATCACGTTGCTTCGGATATTCCGCCAAGGAGTGGCTGCAGCTTTAGGACTGTTACCACAGCAAATTCATATCAACAGACTCATTGTAAGTACCAAGAATTTTGTATAAGAAAATTACCAGGTAATGTCAGTTAAATTAGCTTTCCTGCCTTTATGGAAAAGTCCAATAGACTCTGATTGAAAAAAAGATCCCCCTCTATAGTTTTTTAAACCATTCTATAGAGCATAATAGAAAATTATATTCCTGTTATCAAATGGTTCAAAAAACATGTGGAAAGGAACTATCTATTAAATTCTAACATAATTCCAGAATTATTTATAGAGTAAAGACTATAGAACTCTCTTGGTTTCATCCAAGGGTTTTAAAAGAACTGGCCGAGGAGCTCTCTTGACTGGAAAAGTTGATTTTTTTTCAATAAATCTTGTAACACTGGGGATGTCATAGAGGTCTGGAGGAAAGCTAATGTTGCACCAATATTTTAAAAGAGTAAACTGGATGATCCAGATTATAGCCCTGTCAGCCTGACACTGATCCCTGGTAAAATAATGGAATGGCTGATCTGGGACTTGACTAATAAACACTGGAAGGAGAATAATATATTTCATGCCAGTCAGCATGGATTTATGGAAAATAGATCCATAGTCAAATTAACTTGATATTTCTGATGAGAGTACAGATTGGACTGATAAAGGTTATAGATCTGATGTAATAGACTTCTGTAAGGCATTACACTTGGTGCCGCACAAAATCTTAATCAATAAACTAGAACAATACAAAATGATAATGGTGCACATTAAATGAAATGAGAACTGGTTAAATGAGAGACCTCAAAATGTATTATAAATCATTAAGATGCAGTGTTTCTAGGGGGGTCCCCCAGGGATAGGTTCTTTCTTGGCCCTATGCTATTTAACATTTTAATCAATGACTTGGGCTGGGGCTAAGAGAGACATAAAATTATCATTGATAAAGTTTGCAGATGCCACAAAGATTGAGGGAGTGGTAAATAATGAAGAGGACAGTTCATTGATGCAGAGACATCTAGACAGGTTGCTAAACTGGGCACAGACAAACAATATGCATTTCAATGTAAGTTCATACACCTAGAAGCAAAGCATGAAACCTATAGTTACAGGACATGGGACTCTATGTTAGGAATCAGTGACTCTCTGGAAAAAACTTGAGGACCATGATGGATAATCAGCTTCATATGAGCTCACAATGTCTCGCTGTGGCTAACAGGCCTAATGAGATCCATGGATAGAGCCCCACACGGATACAAAATTCATATCCGCAAATGGAGATATTCGTGAATATAAGTTCGTATCCGTGGAGCTGCAGGGTTCTACCGGGAATTGAAGTGGTGAAAGCAGCAGCATATTGGGCTGCCGCTCCCAAGAGCCAGCTCCCCGCACTGGTGGCTTCTCTGGCGTGGCTGTACCACCCCTAGCCCCACCCACTGGGGTGGACACCAGGGCACTGGCAGCTGTCCAGGGTCGTGCCAGTATGTGCAAATGGCTTACGTGCTTCTGGACAGGAGTCCCTTCCATGCAGCAGTCCGTCTCCTGTCAGGGAGCATGTGAGAGGCTTGCACACACTAGCAAGACCAGGGCAGAGATGGAGGTGGTATATCCATGTCAGAGGAGCTGCCAATTTATCTGCAGATACAGAAATTTGTATCTGCACAGGGCTCTATCCATGGATGTATAAACACAGGAATATTGAATAGTAGGGAAGTTACATTACCTCTGTATCTGGCACTGGTGTAACCACTACTGGAATATTGTAGTGTCAAGTTCTGTTGTCCACAATCCAAGAAGGATGTTGACAAAATTGGAGAGGGTTAAGAGAAAAACCACAGGTATGATTAAAGGATTGGAAAATATGCCTTATAGCAGTGGCCCCCAAATTTTGAGGGCTGTGCCCACTTTACCCCATCAGCTCCCCTTGCCCACACCTCCCCACCCGAGCCGGGAATGGGGTGCACTGGGTGGGGACATAGACAGGAGTAAGGGGGCTGAGGCTGGGACCACAGGGATGGGACTGGGGACGGGGACCAAGCTGCAGGTGGGGGCGGGGACAGGAGCAGAGTTGCAACCAGGCCCCGGTGGGGGTCAGCAGCCAGGCCCACAGCTGGGTGCGGCTCCATTCCTGGCCCCACCCCTAGCCTCGGCCCCAGGTGGGAGCGAAGCCACAGCCAGGCCCCCAGCCAGGTGCGGAGCTGCACCAAGGCTGGGGATGGGACCAGGCACAGGGCTGGGAGCCGAGGCCATGGCTGGGTGCAGGGCCATAGCAGAGCTCGGGGCAGGGAGGGGCTGGGTGGCGTTCCCTCCCCAACCTCCCTGGGGGCAGGCCTGGACCTGCCACGCCCGCTTATAGGTCCCACAAGCCCCCCTAGGGGGGTGCTCACCACACTTTGGGGACCTCTGCCTTACAATGAGAGACTCCAGGAGCTCCATCTATTCAGCCTGATAAAAATAAAGTTAAGGTGTGACTTGATCACAGTCTTACCTACATGGGGAACAGAAATGTGATAATAAAGGGCTCTTCAGTCTAGCAGACAAAGTTTAAAACAAGATCTAATGGCTGGAAGTTGAAGCTAGAAAAACACAGATTAGAAATAACTTGCACATTTTTAATAGTGAGGGTAATTAACCATTGGAATAACTTACCATAGGTTGTGGTGCATTCTGCATCACTGATAATTTTAAAATCAAGATTGGATGTCTGTCTAAAAGATTTACTTTAGTTCGAGCAGCTATAGGACTTGATGCAGGAATTAATACAGGGAGTCCTATAGCGTGTGTTATGCATGAAATCAGACTAGACCAGAGGTTCTCAAACTGAGGGTTGGGACCCTTCGGGTGGTAAGGTTATTACATGGGGGGTCGTGAGCTGTCAACATCCACCCCAACCCCGCTTTGCCTCCAGCATTTATAATGGTGTTAAATAAATAAAAAAGTGTTTTTAATTTATAAGGGGGGGGGTCACACTCAGAGGCTTGCTATGTGAAAGGGGCAACCAGTATAAAAGTTTGAGAACCACTGGATTAGATGTTCACAATGGTTCCTCGCCTTAAAATCTATAAATCTGTTATTTTTTAGTCAATACTATGGTTCATTTCCAGAAGGAAGTTTATTCTCATTTTCTTTATACCTCATCCCTTCATTCAAATATACATGTGACTCTTGCTCAGACTATATGTTGGTCTGTCTCTGTTTGTTTATTTCTGATACATTTCTAAGTCATCATCACCATAATATCTGAGATTTTCAGATAGTAATTTAAATGTCTTGTTATGACATTAATATTCCTGCTTTGATAGTGGGCTTCAGCAGCATGTGTTCAGGAATGGTCTAATAGATCCTAAGGTACCATGTTCACAAAAGCTGGTGACATTTTGTTTCTAAGGAGGAAGAATCAGTCATTTAAAAATAATTTTCAAATTCTGTGATTTTTCCATTTAAAACTAGCTAAGATTGTTAATATCTGATGAATGTATAGTATGTAAAGAACTATACTGTATTGTGATGGGATCCTCAGGGTGCAACCTGGGACTGTGGGAGCACTATGCCCCCTTAACTCACTAATATAGGTTGTCTCTCACAATGCCTTAGGCCTGGTCTACACTGGGGGTGGGGGGATCGATCTAAGATACACAACTTCAGCTACAAGAATAGCGTAGCTGAAGTCGACATATCTTATATTGACTTAGAATCACTTACTTCGCATCCTCACAGCGCGGGATCGACGGCTGCTTCTCCTCTGTCGACTTTGGTTCCGCCTCTCGTTGAGCTGGAGTTCAGCAGTTGACGGGAGAACTATCGGGGATCGATTTATGGTGTCTACACTACCTGCAATAAATTGATCCCCGATAGATCAATCGCTAGCCGCTGATCCGGCGGATAGTATAGATGTATCCTTACTGGTGACCAGTAGCAAACCCTTCCAGGAGCTGTTGTCACTCAGTACAACTGCATGTGGAGCCCCACACCCACCCAGACTGCATCAGTGATCCCAGAGTTGCTCACTGATCACACAGAGAAAGGCACCAGCTTAATCCCCCCAGCAACCAGCATTGTACTACCAGAATATATTGTCTTGCACTGCTCAAGATGCTTTCTTGGGCAATGCAAGTTTATGAATAGGTTCACCACTTCATCAATGGGAAGTGGACATACACCAGCCTTTGTAACCTGAGCAGATTTAACAGCACTTCAGTCAAAATCACTGGTAAGGATAAACTTTAGAATATGTTTATTGATTACAAAAGATAGATTTTAAGTGATCATAAGTAAGGCTATGTTTTTAATCACGGTATTTTTAGTAAAAGTCATGGACAGGTCACGGGCATAAACAAAAATTAATGACCCATGACCTGTCCATGACTTATATTATATACCCAACTAAATCTTGGGTTGGGGGACAGCCTGGGAGTCCTGGGGGTGCTTGTGGGGGGGCAGCCCAAGGGGCACTGCGTTGCTCATGGTGAAGTGGCCCAGGGACACTCCGTGTGCTTGGGGGCAGCAGCCCGGGACCCCTGCCAGTGCAGGGGGGGCAGACACCACTGCATAGCCCGGGACCCCTGCTAGTACTGGTGGGGGTGGGGGTTGGCGGGGCTGGAAGGCTCCCTGCCTGGCTCCCCAGAAGCGATGACATGTCCCTCCCTCAGCTCCAGGGCTGTCTCCAGGCACCAGCATTTCATGCTGGTGCTTGTGGCGGCAATCTGCAAGGGGCGGCAGTCCCTGTTGTTTTGCCCCCAAGCAGCGCGCCAAATTGCCACCGCAGACGGCGGAGGCAGTCTTGTGCCCTTAGGGCAGCACACGTTTCTGTGGTGGCGGCAATTCAGCAGCAGCTTCTATGTTTAGCTGTCCGTAGCGGCTTCAGCTAAACATAGAAGCTGCCGCCGAATTGCCGCCGCTGCAGAAATGCGCCCGCCGTCCGCAGCGGCAATTCGGTGCGCTGCTTGGGGCGGCGAAAACTGTAGAGCTGGCCCTGCTGAGCTTCTAGCCCCTGTGCATTGCCCCCGCCCCAAATGCCAGCTCCGCAGCTCCCATTGGCTGGGAACTGCAGCCAGTGGGTGCTGCGGGGGTGGTGTCTGCAGGAAGAGGCAGTGTGCAGAGCTAGGAGCTGAGGGACGGGGACATGTCGCTGCTTCTGGGGAGCCTCCCAAGGTAAGCACTGCCCAGAGCCCTCGCCTCCTCGTGCCCCAACCCCAAGCTCTAAGCCCCCTCCCACATGCACCCAAACTTTTGCTGCTGCTGCTAGGAGGGGGAGAGGATGGTGGCTCGAGACTGCCCCAGCAGCAGCTTGTGCGGCTGGCCCAGGGGCTGCCCTAGCTCCTCAGGAGGCCCCCGGGCCAGCTGCACCAGCCGCTGCAGAAGTCACGGAGGTCCCGGGAAGTCACAAAATTCATGACTTACGTGATCTCTGTGACAAACTCTCAGCCTTAATTATAAGTGATAGGCAAAAGTCAGAGTAGTAACTAAAGGAAAATAAAAGATCGGCACGCAGTCTAAATGCTCAGTCTTATTAGCATAGCGCCCCTCTCCACCTGGTTACCTCCTTTAATGGCAATCCGATTACAGGTTTTGATGGACAGGTCTGGGTTCTTTTGGATCCCACCACTCAGCAGGGTGAATCTTTTTTTTCTTTTCTGCTATGAAATTATTTGGCGGTATCACCCTCCCCCCCCATCGCTCCTTTCTGGCAGGGTCACCAGGGCAGCTTGGGTGGAAAATTCTAACTACAGAATAATCCCCACTTACTTGCTAGATAGTTGGAGACTTCCAAGAAATAACACAACACCTAAAAATATATTCAACACAATAATTATATTAAACAGGCAAGATATACAACATAACAGGGTGAAACACTATATTTAGGGTCACCGGTGCCCATGCTTAAAATACCCATGACTTGATGTAACAAGTGTAAAATTAGTGTCCTGTTGGTACAGGTACTTTGCTGGGGCCCCTGATAACCTATAAAATTCTCTGCAGTGGTTTAGCAGTGTGGCTGACTGGTTTCATTCACTACAGCCCATAAGACCCACAAGTGGGAGCAGGTGGCGAATCCTTCCACAGGTGTAATAAGCAGCAGGTTATAAAATCCTCAAATCCTCGCTCCCTGGCTTGAGGACACATTTCGGGGAGTAGAGGGTCCCCAAAACAAATTCCCTGACTAACTAAAAGCTGGTGCACTCACGAACTCCATGAATATCCTTCAGGTTTAAAGATGACGCTGGACTCCTCAGTCACTGCAGAGGGGCTGCTGTCTGCTGGCAGGGATCCTCCTCAGGCAGGAATCAGGCTGCATCGGTCCCAGGATTTCCCCTCACCACAAAGGGGTGCAGGGCTCAAGATGTAGGTTATACAACTACCCTAACATCCAAACTGTAGCCTCCTAGCCCAGCCTCCAGTCACACACTCAGCAGGCACCTTCCCTGGACTAGCAGAGCTGACCATGTGGTGACTAGTTTCACCAAAGGAGCTGGAGGTGAACCCAGCCTGGCTGGGGAAATTTCCCAGCCAATGTAACAGTTGGGAATCATCCGTGGGGAAGGAAAACCCAGCTGAGGGATCTGCTTTCAGGTCCCTAGAGGCCAGTTCTCAAGGGGAATCCTGCGTGCAGGCCTGGGACTCCCCAGCTCTCCACACAGCCAGTCCTGCCCTGGCTGGCTCCAGCCTCTCCAAAATGCCTTCTTCCCTTTTCTGAACTCCCTGGGAGGGGCATCTGACTCCCTATTGGTTGCCAGGCAGACTCTGAGTTTGCCTTGGCTCCTCCTTCCTGAGCTGCCAGCAGACAGAGCTCCAGGAATCTAGGTCATCTCCTTGGGGGTTACATTAGACTAGACAATATCTGGACTAAGCAGTTTTTCTCATCCTACTGGATATTGCAGATTGTTTAGTCTTTCATTCGCGAGCTCTTCCTGTGAGCCTGGGGACCAGTCTCCTCAGCTCCAGTGTTCTTGATGCCTCCATAGGCATAGGTGGGGGAAGAGACAAGACAAACCATGTGGCCTCTGTCCTCTATTTTATATCCTCAGTCCATGTGCTTGGAAGAACCAAGTCCAGGCATGTCTGATGGGCATTGCTGAGTCCCCCCAGACAAGGTTGAGCACTTCCCCTCGTGTGGCTTTGTGCAAGTGAGCCATTGAATTGTAACTCCCTTGCTGGACAATAGCAGTTGATGGTTGTTTGACAGTCACTCATGCATTGGTTACCTCCCTTGTTGTTGTTTCTCTGGAGCTAACACCTGGGCAATACCCAAACTCTCAGCATATTTTAGTGGCAACCATACAACACAATCTCATAATTTCATATGCATTAATGATATACATATTTAGATAGAATGATGGGTTTCAGCAGATCACAACCATTCCCGTGATACCTTACATGGCATGATTTATATGCAATATCACAGTTTTACACAAATGTGAATATAGGGGTTATAGGGCACTTCCCCGAGGTATAAAGTGTATGTAAAGTACTTAAAGGTTAATGTTAATGGCTCACAGTAGGACTCTATAACTGTTGTTTTCCACAGGGCATTACTGCCAGTAAACAGAAAAGCCATACAATCTGTGTGTTGCTAGCATTCCATTATTGTTCCAGGTGAGGGTGGCTTTTTTCAGGCGAGGTGTGGGCTGAATACCAGTGAAGAGGATTGACAGGTTCGATATAAATGTATTTCCTAGTATGATAGGATTTTATATGCCAAAAGGGATCAAAAAATACCTTTCAAGTAATGTCTTTGTGAGAGGATCACACAAGCTGTACAAAAGGAAAGATCAATAGCAATGCAATGACATTCTTTTCATTTTCTTTCGGAACGTCATTCATGGCAGGGAGTGCTCAATCTTCTTGTCCCCCACATTAACCAAAATGTTAAAGTTATAAGGCATACACAGTGAAAAGTGCAATTAAAAGAGGAACTTTCCTTATGGGTCCTAAAATGCTCTAGCATAACATGTCATGTAGCAGCTCTCCTAATGTGCTCTGAGGCGCCTGGGTAATTGAGAGCATGCTGCATATTGTGTTTTCCCATTGATTCTGTGGTTGTTTATTTTCTCTTTTAATTTGTGGTTTGAGGGTAGACTTATTAACATTTTGCCCTTACACCTAGCCCAAAACACATTAGAAATGTTAATTAATATTAGTCTGCTCAACTCCCACTGTGAGGAAGATATTAATCTACCCATTTTCTATATGGATAAAATGGGGCACAAAGAGGCTATATGATTTGGCCAAGATCACACAGCAAGTCAGTAGACACAAGCATTAATAGTGTAACTGAAACATCCTTATTCCCATTCTTCCTCTTACAACTAGACAGCAGTTCCCTTGATATGAAGCTGCTTGTGAACAAAGCCCTATGTTAACAGAAGGTATAAAGTCCTTTCTCTAAGCAAAGGAGAGCTGTCAAGGTTTCTTCCCCACTTTGAACTTTAGGGTACAAATGTGGGGACCTGCATGGACACTTCTAAGCTTAATTACTAGCTTAGATCTGGTACACTGCCACCATCCTGAAGTCAGTGTCTGGAGCACTTCCTGTCCCCCCAAAACTCTCCCCTCCCTGAGTGGCCTTGAGGGACTTCACCAATTCCCTGGTGAACACAGATCCAAACCCCTTGGATCTTAAAACAAGGAGAAATTAACCATCCCCCCTCCTTTCCCCCACCAATCCCTGGTGAGTCCAGATCCAATCCCCTTGGATCTTAAAACAAGGAGAAATTAACCATCCCCCCTCCTTTCCCCCCACCAATCCCTGGTGAGTCCAGATCCAATCCCCTTGGATCTTAAAACAAGGAGAAATTAACCATCCCCCCTCCTTTCCCCCCACCAATCCCTGGTGAGTCCAGATCCAATCCCCTTGGAAATCCCCAAGGAAAAAAATCAATCAGGTTCTTAAAAAAAAAGCTTTTAATTAAAGAAGAAAAGTAAAAATCATCTCTGTAAAATCAGGATAGAAAATACTTCACAGGGTAATCAAAATCGTATAGTCCAGAGGAACCCCCTCTAGCCTTAGGTTCAAAGTTACAGCAAACAGAGGTAAAATCCTCTCAGCAAAAAAGGGACATTTACAAGTTGAGAAAACAAAAATAAAACTAATCCGCCTTGCCTGGCTGTTCCTTATAGTTTTGAAACATGAGAGACTGATTCAGAAAGATTTGGAGAGCCTGGACTGACGTCTGGTTCCTCTTAGTCCCAAGAGCGAACAACACCCAAAACAAAGAGCACAAACAAAGACTTCCCTCCACCAAGATTTGAAAGTATCTTGTCCCCTTATTGGTCCTCTGGTCAGGTGTCAGCCAGGTTTACTGAGCTTCTTAACCCTTTACAGGTAAAAGAGGCATTAACCCTTAACTATCTGTTTATGACACACACCCCAAATCTCAGACAGTGTGGAATCACACTGGCGGTGATTTCTTCCTAGAACTTTAGAATAAACAGATTAATAAAACACATGCACCTTTACATATACTACTAATTATGTAAAACTACAAGATTTTTACATTTTAAGGACAATTTTTAACCAATTGATTTTGGGAAACTTTTACGGGAGAGTGCATTAGCTACTTTGTTAGAAGCTTCTGAAATGTGTTGAATTTCGAAATCAAAATCTTGGAGAGCTAAACTCCATTGAAGAAGTTTTTTGTTATTTCCCTTGGCAGTATGAAGCCACTTTAGTGCAGCATGGTCGGTTTGTAGCTGGAAACGCCATCCCCAAACGTATGAGCATAGCTTTTCCAGGGCATACACAATGGCGTAGCATTCTTTTTCACTGATTGACCAGTGGCTTTTTCTCTGACAGTTTCTTGCTGAGAAACATGACGGGATGAAATTCTTGATCCGGTTCTTCCTGCATTAAAACTGCTCCTACACCACGCTTAGACGCATCTATGGAATTACTAGGAATGGTTTGTCAAAGTCTGGGGCCCTTAGCACAGGGTCAGACCTGAGTGTTGCCTTAAACTGGTTAAAGACCTTCTGACTCTCATCAGTCCACTTAACTGCATTGGGCTGTGTCTTTCTGGTTAGGTCTGTTAGTGGGGCAGCGATTTGGCTGTAGTGTGGTACAAATCACCTGTAATATCCAGCCAAGCCTAAGAAGGATTGGACCTGTTTCTTTGACTTTGGGACAGGCCACTTTTGGATAGCATTCACCTTGGCCTGTAGGGGATTTATTGTTCCTTGACCCACCTGGTGTCCAAAGTAAGTCACTCTGTTTTGGCCTATTTGACACTTTTTAGCCTTAACAGTTAGTCCTGCCTGCCTGATGCGCTCGAAGACTTTTTCCAAGTGTTCCAGGTGTTCTGCCCATGAATCAGAAAAAATGGCCACATCATTGAGGTAGGTAACTGCAGATTCTCCCAATCCTGCTAGGAAACCATCTACAAGTCTTTGGAAGGTGGCGGGTGCATTTTGCAGCCCAAAAGGAAGCACATTAAATTCATACACCCCTGCATGGGTGATGAAGGCTGACCTTTCTTTGGCAGGTTCATCTAGCGGTATTTGCCAGTACCCCTTGGTTAAGTCTAATGTAGAGATGAACTGAGCATGTTTCAATTTTTCCAATAGCTCATCGGTGCGTGGCATTGGATAGTTGTCGGGATGAGTTACAGCATTTAGCTTACGGTAGTTCACACAAAAGCGTATTTCCCCATCTGGTTTGGGAACTAGAACCACGGGAGATGCCCATGCACTGTTAGAGGGGCGGATTATACCCATCTGTAGCATGCTTTGGATCTCCCGTTCTGTAGCAGCTTGGGCATGAGGAGACACCTGGTAGGGTGGGGTTCTAATTGGGTGAGCATTACCTTTGTCAATGGAGTGGTATGCCCGTTCGGTCCGTCCTGGGATGGCTGAGAACACTGGTGTGAAGCTAGTGCACAGCTCTTCGATCTGTTGCCGCTGCAGACGTTCCAGGGTTGTGGAGAGGTTCACCTCTTCCATGCCACCGTCACTTTTTCCTTCGTAGTAGACACCTTTAGGCCACTCAGCGTCATCTTCTCCCTGGGCTGTAAACTGACAAACCTTCAATTCTCTGGAATAAAAGGGCTTTAGAGAATTAACATGGTACACTTTAGGCTTTAGGGTTGAGGTGGAGAATGCTATGAGATAGTTAACAGCTCCCAGGTGCTCTTGGACAGTGAATGGCCCTTCCCATGATGCTTCCATCTTATGGGCCTGTTGCACCTTCAAGACCATAACTTGGTCCCCTACTTTGAAGGAATGCTCTCTGGTATGTTTATCACACCAGGCCTTTTGCTCTTTCTGAGCATCCTTTAGGTTTTCTTTAGTAAGGGCTAAAGAGTGTCGGAGGGTGCTTTGTAGGTTGCTTACAAAGTCTAGAATGTTAGTTTCTGGAGAAGGCGTAAACCCCTCCCATTGCTGCTTCGCCAACTGTAATGGCCCCTTAACCTTGTGGCCATACACAAGGTCGAATGGTGAAAACCCTAAACTGGGATGGGGTACAGCCCTGTACGCAAAAAGCAACTTCTGCAACACTAGGTCCCAAGCATTCGAGTGTTCATTTACGAATTTACGTATCATGGCCCCCAAAGTTCCATTAAACCTCTCCACCAGGCCATTGGTTTGATGGTGGTAAGGGGTGGCAACCAAGTGATTCACCCCATGAGCTTCCCACAGATTTTTCATGGTCCCTGCCAGGAAATTAGTTCCCGAATCTGTAAGGATGTCGGAGGGCCAACTTACCCTGGCAAAAATGTCTGTTAAGGCCTGACGCACAGTTTTAGCCCTGGTGTTGCTTAGAGCTACTGCTTCCGGCCATCGGGTAGAAAAGTCCATGAAAGTCAGTATGTACCGCTTTCCTCTGGGGGTCTTTTTTGGGAAAGGACCAAGAATATCCACAGCTACTCGCTGAAATGGGACCTCAGTTATGGGGAGTGGCTGGAGGGGGGCTTTGACCTGGGCTTGGGGCTTTCCCACTCATTGGCACACCTCACAAGACCGGACATAATTAGCAGTGTCCTTGCCCATTCCCTCCCAGTGGAAGGACTTCCCCAATTGGTCTTTGGTTCTATTCACCACAGAATGGCCACTGGGATGATCATGAGCTAAACTCAAGAGCTTTACCCGGTACTTAGTTGGAACTACCAACTGTCTTTGATGACGCCAGTCTTCCTAGTGTCCACCAGAAAAAGTCTCCTTGTATAAAAGTCCTTCTTCTACAACAACCAGGATCGGTTAGAAGAGCTGAGAGGTGGTTGGGTGCTCCGTGCCACCCCCTAAGCTTCCTGAAGTCTGTTATCTGCTTCCTGCTCAGCCTGGAACTGTTCCCTTGAGGCTGGAGACATCAGTTCCTCCTTAGACTGTGGACTTGGGTTTGGTCCCTCTGGAAGCGATGTAGGTGATGGGGTTTTTTTCGTTGATTGTGAACCGCTTTCCGCTGGTGCACTATGTGATATTTCAGGCTCTGGCTGAGCCTCTTGGGTAGGGTTGTCTGCTGCTTCTGCCAGTTCAGGCCCGCTGGTGCCCTCTGGTTTTGGAGTTGTAGATGGGTTTGCAAGCACTAGAGTCAATGCTGGCAATGGTTCTGGTGCTGGTTGCTTTCCAGTTCTGGTTCAGGGCCTGGACGCACTATGGCTGTTGCAGTCGTTGGCAGGGGATTTGGTTCCACCACCTCTGTCTGGGTCTCTGGTAACACAGACGGGGCCCTTGTGGACGGCTCAGGAACAGGGATGGGTGTGGAAGCTTGCTTGGCCTGGCTGCGTGTGACCATTCCCACCCTCCTGGCCAGCTTCACATGGTTGGCCAAGTCTTCCCCCAGTAGCATGGGGATGGGATAATTGTCATAGACTGCAAAAGTCCACATTCCTGCCCAGCCCTTGTCCTGGACAGGCAATTCAGCTGTAGGCAAGTTTACAGATTTTGACATGAATGGGTGAATTGTCACTTGGGCCTCTGGGTTGATGAATTTGGAGTCCACGAAGGATTGGTGGATAGCTGACACTTTTGCCCCCGTGTCTCTCCATGCGATAACCTTCTTTGCACCCACTCTCAAGGTTTCCCTTTGCTCCAAGGGTATTTGAGAGGCATCTGTGCCTGGGGATCTTTGGTGTGATTGTGGTGTAATGAATTGTAATCGGTTTGGGTTCTTGGGGCAGTGGGCCTTTATATGTCCCACTTCATTACATTTAAAACATCGCCCAGCTGACTGGTCACTGGGTCGAGGTGGGTTGCTGGAGACTGGTGAGGTGAGACAACAGGGTGTCTGGGGCTTTCCTTGGGTTGTAGGTGGGGTCTTGGGTTGCCCCCCAGTGATAGGGTTTATTTTCAGTTTGCCCCCTCTGATATTCGCTCCCACTTCTAGTAGTTTTTTTTCTTTTTTGCCACTTCCACCCATCTGGCTCCAATCTCCCCCACCTCGGTTACAGTTTTGGGTTTCCCATCTAGGACGTACCTTTCTATTTCCTCAAGAACACCCTCTAGGAACTGCTCAATTTGCATTAGGAAGGACAGCTCTTCCAGAGATTTAGCACTTGCTCCTGATATCCAGGCATCCCAATACTTTCCAATGTGGTAGGCATGTCGGGTAAATGACACATCAGGTTTCCGCCTTAGGGCTCTTAACCGCCGACAGGCATGCTCAGGTTTTAGCCCCATTCTGATTCTGGCCTTGGTTTGAGAAAGGTTGTAATCGTTCATGTGTTCCTTAGGCATTTCAGCCGCCACCTCTGCTAAGGGTCCACTGAGCTGTGGCCTCAGCTCTATCATGTACTGGTCTGTAGGGATGCTGTACCCATGGCAGGCCCTTTCGAAATTTTCTGAGAAGGCCTCAGTATCATCACCTGCCTTGTAGGTGGGAGCAGCAAAGAATCCCGTGCCACCTTATAGACTAACAGACGTTTTGGAGCATGAGCTTTCGTGAGTGAAGTGGGTATTCACTCATGAAAGCTCATACTCCAAAACCTCTGTTAGTCTATAAGATACCACAGGATTCTTTGCTGCTTTTACAGATCCAGACTAAAACGGCTACCCATCTGATACTTGTAGGTGGGGAATTTTCTGGGATGGGAAACAGTACCTGGAGAAGGGTTGTTAGGGTTGGCTGGTACATCTGCCTTAGCCCTTGCTAATTCCAAGGCCTGCTGGTGGGCCTCCCTCTGGATCTCCATCTTTTTTTGTTTTATCTCCATCTCTTTTTGTTTCATCTCCATAACTCTCTGGTGGTCAGCCTCTTTGGCTTTCTCTTCTTTCTCTTTCTTTTTCTTTCTCCTCCATAGCTCTTTTGTGGGCAGCCTCTTCTCTGGCTATTTCTAATTGTTTTAGTTCCATCTGTCTCTTATGTTTGTTGTCTTTCTCTGTTGCTTCCAGCCTAGCCAGCTCTAGTTTGTTAGCTGCTCCACTGGTACTCATTTTCCTGCTTTCCTGTGCTGGCCACACCCCTCTGCAGCTCACTGAAACTGGGATGCACTCAGCTCAGGGCTGCTTGGTTAACAGAGACTTCTAACTAGCTATACCTGAGAGGTAGAAAGAAAGAAAACAATTCAGCTTGTAAATTCCTTTTGCCGGCTGCTTGCTCACAGCTTGAAGCCTCCTCTTAACAAAGACCCTTGTTAAAAAACTTAACACTTCTGCCTTCAGGCTGCTTTCTAGGCAGCTAGAAAGGAGAGAAAAAAATCCTACTGGCTTTTGGTTCCTAAAAAATCCCACACCGCTGCTCACCATGTCAAGGTTCCTTCCCCACTCTGAACTTTAGGGTACACATGTGGGGACCTGCATGGACACTTCTAAGCTTAATTACTAGCTTAGATCTGGTACACTGCCACCATCCTGAAGTCAGTGTCTGGAGCACTTCCTGTCCCCCAAAACTCTCCCCTCCCTGGGTGGCCTCGACGGACTTCACCAATTCCCTGGTGGACACAGATCCAAACCCCTTGGATCTTAAAACAAGGAGAAATTAACCACCCCCGCTTCTTTCCCCCTCCAATCCCTGGTGAGTCCAGATCCAATCCCCTTGGATCTTAAAACAAGGGAAAAAAATCAATCAGGTTCTTAAAAAAAAAGCTTTTAATTAAAGAAGAAAGGTAAAAATCATCTCTGTAAAATCAGGATGGAAAATACTTTATAGAGTAATCAAATTCCTATAGTCCAGAGGAACCCCCTCTAGCCTTAGGTTCAAAGTTACAGCAAACAGAGGTAAAATCCTTTCAGCAAAAAAGGGACATTTACAAGTTGAGAAAACAAAAATAAAACTAATCCACCTTGCCTGGCTGTTACTTACAGTTTTGAAACATGAGAGACTGATTCAGAAAGATTTGGAGAGCCTGGAGTGACATCTGGTCCCTCTTAGTCCCAAGAGCTAACAACACCCAAAACAAAGAGCACGAACAAAGACTTCCCTCCACCAAGATTTGAAAGTATCTAGTTCCTTTATTGGTCCTCTGGTCAGGTGTCAGCCAGGTTTACTGAGCTTCTTAACCCGTTGCAGGTAAAAGAGGCATTAACCCTTAACTATCTATTTATGACCCGAGCCTACCGCAGGGAGGCACTAAAAGGTGGGAAAAGCACCTCCTCAGCAAGCTATCCCTTTCTACAAACCCCATAGAAACCCCTCCATCAGGGCTATAGGGTTCTGACTCTGTGAATGGGACAGGGAAAAGACAGTAGGAGATCTCCACTGGAATCTCTTGCCCCCCAAAACCACAGAGAGTAATAATCTGTGATAAATTACTCTGGTTTCCCTTCTGAAATCTGGAAACAGCCCTGCTCCAGGAGCATCTGTGGTGGTGGAGCTGCTGGCAACCTGGCTCCTGCAAGAACTGTAAGGTCTGGGGCCTAGTAGAAGATGGGAAAAAATGCATGGCAATATGGAGACAAGGAATCTCCATGAGAATGCTCTTTCATCTGGCTAATCCACAAGATCTATGGGTTTGTGGGGACTGAAGTCCTGTCACTTATGTTCTGGGGGAATGGTGAATTCTGCTTCCAATGAAGAAATCAATGGAAACTATAAAAGTTTATTCTAAGTAGGAACACAACCCTGTAGGAGAAAATGGTAACCTCTATGTATGTTATGGTATCTGTGGAGGTCAAATTTAAACTGGTCATCTTTAAAGTATCCCTTTAAATCTGATGTCTGTGAAGTTACACTTCTGAATGTAATGGCTCAATACTTTTAATATAGCAAGGCCCTATTTGTTTCTTCATAACAATGAAGGTAGTGAAGTCAGATGTGTATACTTCCTGAAAAAAAACAAGATTATTCCAGTTTTAATTAATTTATCCCCGCGCTGTAACGATAAATTGCAAGATACCAGAAACACAAGCAGGCTTTTCTATGGTATCAGCACAACTTCAAGGCAGACTTTTAGGGTTCTGTCACATTGCTGTGGCATCTAATAGCATGACAATTGCAATGAGAATGTTGTGCCTCATTACAAAAAGTTGCAATGTGTTGACATTGAATTGCAAAGTAACAACAAAACACCAACATGTCATGATGCAAAGCAGTTTTGCTGAAGGATAAACATCTAAAGATGGTGACTTTAAGGTGAGGATAATCTAATAAGGAGTGAGAGAGAAAAAACACAGCATATACTATTTTTTAGCATCCATCCTGTGAAGTTAAAATTGCTCAAAATGGAGTGTGAATAGAGAAAGAGAGCAAGCAAGTAGTTGCAATCCTCCTTATACTATATTTTTCATTTTTAAAAATATGATTAAAATTTGTAGCTGGCAGGAGTGATTCAGAATCAAATATATTTATATGATTTGTGTTATCTAGGGGAAGAAGAACTGTGTTGAGATGTTCGTGTCTCCAACAAATCGAAAACCAGGAATTTCTGACGCGCTTCCATCTGAAGAGGTGTTGCGTTCACTTAATATCAATGTTCTGCATCAAAGTTTATCCCAGTTTGGAATTACAGAGGTTTCCCCAGAGGTAGGTTATCATGTGTATAACATATTAGAGTTTACTGTAAATTAGTCAACTCTAAATATAATTATTAAGGCCTGTGTTAGTTCTTAGGCTAAGGTACTGATATTGAGGAGAATGTATGGCTAATAAAAGTTGTTTTTATTATTATTGCAAGACAATAATAAAAAATAATCCTGTTAAATTATTTAAAGAAAGCTTGAATGGATCATATAATCACTCAGGCTATGACTACACTACAGCTTATGTCGGCATAATTTATGTTGCTCAGGGGTGTGAAAAAACCACACACCCCGAGCGACATAAGTTACACCAACATAAGCACTCGTGTGCTCAGCACTATGTTGGTGGGAGAGCTTCTCCTATTGACATAGCTTCTGTCACTCTCAGAGGTAGTTTTATTATGCTGATAGGAGAGCTCTCTCCTGTCGGCATAGAACATCTTCACCAGACGTGCTGGAGTGGCACAGCTGTATTGGTACAGGTGTGTCACTGCATCACTGTACATATAGATATGGCCTAAGAAACTTTGGTCTTTTATATGTGAGTTGGCTGGTCTGAAGACTTCTGTGAAGACACAAATAGAATTCATATTTCATGATAATTCTCCACTTCAAGGTTGTCCAACCTCCTGCTTGGTCCATACATGGTTAAACTGTGCCTTGAATGGCTTTGGGAGCATTGTGTTTGTTTATTTTATCTATTGTTGACTTTGTTTTCTGGCAGAGTGAGAGATTTGAAAGTTTGCCCACTTTATTTTTTTTATCTAGCCCAAAAAAGAGAGAGCCCTTAAAAAGGTCTTGCTATTTTTTATTACTACTTTTATTTTTAAAGATAATCTGTTTCGAAACAGGACCAGTGCTGGCTGTCACATCAGCAGTGCTCTGCAGACGTTGCATTTGGACATATGTTTGACTTTGGGTTTACCTCGTGACACCAAAGGAAATAATAATTAAAGAAAAAAGGAAAGGAAGCCATTGAGTTCTCACAAACACATCAGGCTATAATCAAATCACTTTGGATTTTGTCTGATGCTTGGAAGCCGATAATTACACATAAAGCCCCTTGAACTCTGTGTGAGGTCAATTTTATGAAAAATCTCGAAACAGTTAATCAAAAACAGATTTTCCTGTGCAAATTTCCATTTTGATGAGAGAGCAGTTTTTGGTCAAAAAAACATTCTGAACAGGAAACTTTGACCAGCTCCAGTCCCTCCTCCCCTCTCCAGTCCTGTTGATTCCTATGCCAAGCAAAGGATCAGGGCCTTTATGTCCAGGCCTGTGTGTGAGTCATTGCTGAGTGCATAGTGGGTAATACACTAGTCTACATAGTTGCTGCACGGACATTTTTCTACCTTATTTTAAAGTTCTAATTCAGTGTAAAGTGCTGCGATATATTTTCAGTATGAAAAGTGCAATATAAAAACAAGTTATAATGAGCAAAGTCATGTATTTCCTACAGCAGGTAAACTATGAAATTGAAATAGTTTTCACAGATCAGATACTAAGGTTATAGGACATTGAGTTATAGGATCACAAAGTGAAGCTAAGCAGTCCTGTCCTAATGTCAGATTTGTTCATTACACCTCTAATCAGCCACCTGGGCTGCAGCCCTAAAATACTTTCTTTAAATGAAAATTTACTTTAGTGCTGAAGTGTATGAATTTGAGACATGTGATTATCTGTTCCAAATACTTCAATTACAAATAACAATTCAAATAGACATGGGAAGAAAGCATATGTGAATAACTCCTTATGGATGGAGAAATGATTTCAAGCTGGGAGGGACTGTCTGAAAAAACAAAGCGCTGACTTTTTGAAATCTCACCTATGTTACATACAATAGTAAATTGTCATTCCTCAGTTTCAATAGTCTAAAACTACTAGGTATTTGAATTCTCTCTCTGTCAATCAGATAAATGTAGCCAATACAAAGTTAAAGGTTTCATGATGAAGTTTTCTCTAGAATTCTTCATACAAAATAGCTCATAAAGTCAGGTGGGTTTAATGCTATTAGGAAGACAAGAGCATTATTTGAATCCATTTTTAACAGATTACATAAATAAGGCCCTGATCCTGCAATGACTTATGCACATGCTTATCTTTACATGTGTAACTAGTCCCATTGACTTCAGTGGAACTACTCATATGTCAGTCTTTGTAGAAATCAAGGTCTAAAAGACAGCTACATTTAATCTTCACCTCCCAGTCACGTTAACTGACCAGTTTTTCATGTATCCCTAAATCCACGCAAAGAACAAATGTTTGCAGGGCAGAGGCAATAAGGGGCTATAACCCAGAGTCACACCAATTTCTGTGGTCTCCAAGCTCTACTCATGCTCCTTACTGGCTGCAGCCAGTGTGTTGGAAGCAACTTTCTGCCCATGCCTTGCACAGAGTGCTACTGGTCAGGTGCTTCTCCTCTCCCACCTCTCTCCATTACCAGAGGTCAGGCATTCATTTCCTTTGTCCCTGAGAATAGTTCACAGGAGGTGCCTTAATAACAGCTTAGGTCCAAAGTTATCATAGAGAAAAAAAAATTATAAAAAACCAAGGGCTTGTCTCACACTAGCTTGCACCCCTACATAAACATTCTTAAATCCATTTAGAAATAGTTTATATCAATTTAGCTTAAATTGATTCCATACTAACTTAAGCTGTATTGATACAAACTGTTTCTAAACAGACTTAAGAGTGTCCACAGAGGGTATTGCACCAGTTAAACTAAATTGATGCAAGTTTGTGCATAGACAAGCCCTGTGAGAAAATCAAAGCATTACATTATACCTATCTGAGGCCTGGAGAACCGCCACTTAGCTAGTGACATATGTTATAGTTTCAGTTCATATAATCAGCACACCCTTGCATCTTTAAGTTTCAGTGTCTGTCTCTGCTGGCAGGCCTTTTTTTTCTCACCATCTCTGACTTTCTGCTCTCAATAAGGAGGACTCTACCAGCAAAGCTTTTGTTTCTAGGAGCTTAACAACTAAGCTGTTTTAGATTAACTTAATTGTTTACAGCTCCATCTTATCAGTTTTCCTGGAGCTTGGAACAAATAGTCCTGAACAATTGACACCGTCTCACAAATTATTTTCTTATCATAGACACGAAGTGACTCAGCTACAATAGTCCAAAACCCCTGCTATCATAATTACAAAAGAGTTTAAGTGAGAGTTCTGCTGTCCTTCCTATTCTACATTAGAATCAAGGGTACAGACTTCTTTTGTTAGGCTAATGTAATATTTCGATGTTCCAAAATGGCATGTCAGTCAGTGTTAGAGCTGTGGTGTGTAATTTTTGCCTTTATATAGACAATTACCTAACGTTTTAAAATGGTTTAGATCTGACTTTGAGAAAAACAAAATCAGGAGAAAATGTGCACTGCATTTGTAATGGAGAAGAATTATAGTAGATTTAACTACTTATATAATAAGTTCTACCATTTAAAAAAAAACTGTACTGTTCCACTAATGTACTAAAAATAAAGTAATTAAAGTCCCTCAGCCAGTAGTTCAAAAATTATGTTAGCTAGTCAACTCTCTAGTTTATTTGATCTTTAGATGGGGAGGTACAGGGCAGCATTTATTTATTTATGAAAGGGCAGCTCAGCTGATGCTCAATGAGCTCCTGCTTTTAATCCAGTTTTCCACGTGGGATGTCTGAAACACAGGAAGGTTGTCAGGTAACCTCCCCAAGGACAGTTACTTATAGCTTATGGGCCAATGCTGCAGCTGCTCTGAACACAGAAGTCCCTGGCTGTCAATGGGAGTTGAAACTGCAGGGCAGCTGCAGTGTTGGGCCTTAAGCCAGCATGAAGACTCAGGCCTATCCTGTAAACAATAGATAAAATAACCTCCTTACTGCATTGAGGTAACTGAATTGCATGAAACACTACAAAACAAATAGTGAAAGCAGTGAACTAGTTGTTTAAATATGGTAAGGAACAATTTCAGCAGAAATAATTGGCCAGTATGCCAGAAACGCTTCAATTTTTTGAGTGGTTCACTGCAAGAAGGTGATTTAGAATTCGTTTTCAGCCTGTGGACACATACAGAGCCCTTAGAGCCAGGTTGTGAAACCAAGGGCTCACATTTCTGAGCAGTTTCCCACCCAAGTACTCTCATTGATTTTAGCGGGTGTACTGTGTGAGTTTCATTTTGCCATCTAGCCTCCAGTGCTGTGACATACTGGCATCTCAACAAAAGAATATTCTTTTAAGGAGATTTTCTAATTATAAGTCAATACATAGTAATTTTTAAAAAAAATAAGCACCCCTAAATTAACCATCGAATCAAATACTTATCTGTGCGTGCTGTATTCTATAAAGCTACATTCTGTGAATTGCACAGAATAGGTACTGAATGCTTCTGTCCTCTCCACAACTAGAGGGAAGCAAATCTGCGTTGACTCAAAATAGTGGTGGCTGCTCTCAGTTATGTGTCCCTCTGTCCCTGGAGTCCATGTTGCTGTCAGTGCATACAAACTCCTCTGCTTGAATTCTACCTGAGCAGGGCTTTGCCCGTTTGGGAGGGCTCTAGGTCAAAGGAGTTTGGGCAGGTGTGTAACATTGTTCAGTATTGCAAGGTCCCAAGAGACCTGGCAGATTTCAGAGCATGAGTTTCCCATGCTTCTGCTAGCATACCCAATGACAACACAGCTCCAAACCATGCCAAGGGATCAGCATGAAGCAGAAGGCCCTCTTGAGCCTGCAGACCACACACCCACCCCCTCTATGAGACTCCTGAACTTTTCCCTCTGTGGTGATCAGGTGACTCCAAGTCTATAAAGTCAACCTCATAGAACATTTGCTTTAGGGATTCCTGTGTCTTCATTAGGGGCACATCTGTACTTGCGGCCATGTGTGGAGTACACACGCTGCATGCCCAGCTCCTATGGATATAAATAGCTTTGTAGATGGAGAGGCACTGCTTAGGCAAGTAGAGAAGAAACACACCTGAATCCCTAGAGTATGTACCCTACACAGTTCTCTGTGGGTATGCCTAAACTGCAGTTAAACACCTCTGGCTGGCCCATGTCAGCTGACTCAGGCTCCCAGGGCTCAGGCTAAAGGGCTGTTTAACTGCAGTGCAGACATTTGGTCTTGGACTAGAGCCTGGGTTCTGGGGTTGCAGAATCCCAGAGCCCTAAATATCTGCACCGCAGTTAAACAGCCCCTTAGCCCGAGCCCCTGGAGCTTGAGTCAGCTGACACAGGCCAGACGCACAGCGCTTCCCATCTCTACACTGCTGTTTTTAGCAGTGTACTATCCCCCTCCCTCCTAGCAAGGCTGATGCCTTTCCCTGCCTGAGTGAAAGCCTCCAGCAGCAGGGAAAGGCTCTGACAAGAGGGAAGTGGCAGGGAAATGCTCCAGAAGCTTTCTGCTGCCAGAGCCTTTCCCCGCTATCTTCCCCCATTGGAGCTTTTCACAGCCACATGTAGCTACACACCACAGTGAGTGTGGATGGAGCTTCCCCTTTACTGCGGTGTGTGGCTACACGTATCATACATGGTGCACAAGTGTAGACAAGGCCTAGGAAAGAAAGTTTGTTCTTAACTCAAGTTGATTAAATTGAGGAAAATCATAGTGAAGACAAGGCAATTTTTAGTTTTCACGTGAATTAGTATGTTAAGTTACAGCCTAGCCTCCCTACAGGACTTTTCTATGAAAGGGGAGCATCGAGACTTCGGAAATGCATATTGAAGACCTGATTTAAATACCTTCTTTTCTCTCAACTTGACAATTTTATTCAAGAAATACAATAAAGAAATAGATTGAGATTAGGAGTGTGACTTTCTGTAGTTATATGTACAACTTAATTTCTTTCAAGTCTATTTATATGTAATCTCTTTCCCTTTGAAACACACAAGTGAAGGTTGCATTTGCTGCAAGTATACACATCATATTCTGAATAATGTATTACAGTTGGACTGAGGATTCTATTAGAACCAAGTTTCAATTAAGCTTTTTTCCATTTGAAAATATAGCCAAAATCTTATAATTTTGATATTCCAACCAGATTGTCACTGCAATAAAGACAGAATAAACATTATTTGTTTTTTTATTTTATATTCCCCAACAGCTCTGCATTTTTCAGCGTACAGAGCTGCTTTAGAAATGTAATATCATTGGGAGTCCCTAAAGTTAGGAGATTGCTTGAAGTACAATCAGAATTTAATATTGGGGGGGAGGTTGTTTTGGGTTTTTCTTTAGGTTAGAATGTCAGGGCTTTTCATCTTATTAATATATCACGAGATTCTGTTTGCACCTGTTTTCACTTCTGTGTAAGGTGTAGATAGTATGTAGGCTAGTGTGTAGGTGTTTGTGGGAGGAGACACAGCAAAATGAGACAGCAAGAGCAATTTCCTCAGCACACATATGAGTACTACCCTCTTACCTGATGGGCCAGGTAGTTTCCAAGAAAGAATGAGTCTTGTTTACTTAGCTTCAGACCAGTCCATTGCATCTGTGGGAAGATTACTTCAATAGTCACTAAGAAGATTTTAAATCATCTCTGGGTGTGTTAGGATTATTGTGGCAACACGTATAGTTCAGCCTGTTGCTTATTTTAGGTAGATATAGAACTGGCAGCGATCAGAGCCATATACTATAGAATATATACTATAACAAATCTGAAATAATACATAGTGCCTGATAAGGACTCTGTAATCTACACATGCTTTTGTAGAATTTCAACTTTTTTTTTTTTGTTGGTATTAAAGAAAAATGTTTTGCAAGGCCAGCATGAAGCGGACAAAATCTGGAGCAAAGAAGGATTTTATGCAGTTGTCATATTTCTCAGCATCTTTGTCATTGTGGCAACATGTTTAATGGTAAGTCTGTTGCTTCACCTTCTTTCTGTTTTCATTTATGTATTGCTTACATCAGTCTGAAAGACAGAGTCTTGCCTCCTTTATTTCAAGAGGGTTTTCATAAAATAGTCAGAAGCTCAGCCTCTAAGTAACAGTAAGTAACTCTGATAGTGGTGGGAGGCCAAAGCCTCATGAGTAATAGAAATACTTATTATGTTTAGAATGTTTTATATCTGATATAAAATATCACTAATGGTAAGCTTCAGAAATAATGGACATTTAACCATGCAGTAATTAAATTGAGGGCATCTAGTAACATGATAAACCATGAGAGTGAACCCTAAGTGAGTCGTTTACAGAGGTCACAGGAGCCCTCAATGTCACTACAGATTTCTAGTGTATTTTATTTCTTATATTATGTGGTAATAAAAAACACAACATTGACATAATACGCTTTATACATGCTAATATGGTATTAGCACTGTGTAACAATATAATTACAATAAAATATGAATTTGACATTGAAAATATTGATATTACCACTATTCAGAAATGTAGTTAGGGATAAGTATGTTATTTAACTGCTCTTTTAACGTGACATCTAACATGTGATGCAGTATATGTCTGGTGGTCAAGTGTCTAGCCACAGGGTGTCCAGTGAACATCCTTGCCAATGAATGAAGACTCCAATGAATGAAACTCAAAAAAATTTAAAGGGCCCTGAGTGCATTTTGACACTGGAGGTATTAAAGGGACACTCTGAAATCTTTTTCAATTTGATTTTGTTAAAAAAAAAAGGAAACTGTCAGTTATAGCTTCAGAATCTGAATCATTCCCACTTTGTTAGGACACGAGGAAGGCTCCACTGTCCCTGTGTCTCCAGGGCCATTCTTTGCAAGTTCCATAAGTTTTATCTCTCTTGAGTAGTGGTCAGTGGAGGGATTCTTTTGGTTTGGCCCACTTTCATGTTCCTCCAGCTGCTCAAGAATGTGTTCATTCTTAACACATATCCCAAATATTTCCATCTTCTTTTCTGGATAACTTTACAGATAAGGAATTGTTGAACTCTGATGAATCTTGGCACTATTCATTCCATTGAATACCTAGTACTTTTCAAACACACTTGCTTTCAAGGGCATTTAGATGTCTGTCTATATACCTTTGGATTTGCAGCTTTTACATCCATATGTTAAGATGGAAATAACATTTCAGATGAAGATTTATTATTCGGTCTGTAAATTATAGATCTTTGATGACAAAATCTTACTTAATCTGGTAAAGCCTCTCTGATGTTGGAGGGGGGGGAGTTCTTGTTTTCTTCCCACCTGACAAACATTAATCCTCCCTCTCTCATTTCTTATGGAGAATAAAACACATTGCATCATCAAAGATGTAACTCTGGAAACAGGATGTGATAACTTTTTCTGTCTCTGCTGCCTCGCTGTTCACTTGGTGGAAGCAGAGTACAACACCTTGGGCCCCTATTCCGCCTTCCTCCTTTTATCTACATAATCTCTGAGTGCATAAGCATAAATTTAACACACACAAAATCACAAATTCTGTAGGCTACAAAATGTTGGGCCTTTACTGGGGTACCCAAAATGGCTATATTGGAATTATACTGCAGCTGTATATTTATCCCTAAATGCTTATTTCTGGGAGTGTCAAAGGTGCTGTTGGCCAAATCTGGATCTAGATTACTTGGAAGTGTCTCTTAAAATGTGAAGTGGAAACTAATTAGATGGATGCACAATAGTGGTTAGTGCAAACTAGTTGAATTGTCTATCTTAATCCTTTGTTCTATAGAATTAATATGGAAATTATAAAACTGTACAGCCTTTTCTCTTAATTGGGTTTTACAAATCATGATATTTAACTGCACAGTTTTTACACTGACAAAAGACTGTGCGTTAAAAGTCTTTACATATTTTATTTTTAATTTCTCTGGAATTTAATAATGAACTGCAATAAGAAAACTCAAACCTATATTTTATTATGCAGTGTATTGTTATATACAGTAGTACAGTACTACATGAGCTAAATTCAGACCAGTAAATTGTTCCTCCCAGGCCATCCATTTATTTCTGTGACCCCCATCACCAGAATAACTTTGCTCTTTGTGTCTCAGAGGGATTCACCACCAGTGGTCCTCTTCTGCAGTTCAGACTATGAACTAATTTCTTCTGGGAGCTCCATACATCATTTATAACCTATTAAGCAACAGACTAATTAAGTGTAACTATTTAATAATGCTATTCTAAGGAGAACAGGTCTGTCTGTGATTTTTATTTTTAATAGATAATGGTTTGTTATTACACTAACCATTTTTATAAATAATACTATATTTGATGGAGCAGGTTGAACTATTCATTTTGAATATTTCTTATGAATTCAGCCCCTTTTTGTTTTGAAATATTTCAAAAATTATCCAGATTTCTTAATGTGCTCTTTATTAATAAATAGGTAATTATTAGACTACAGGTTACTTGTAGAGCTGGTTAACAAATGGGATAATTTTTTATTTTAAAAAAAGTGTCCCTTTTTCTTGTCCAAAGTTTTCAAATTCTGAAATTTGAAAAACAGAATGACTTTTTTCAAACACAAAAAAGAAAAGACAAAAAAAGTCACCTTTTTTGTGTCAGTTGTGAGATTCAACATTTTTTGACTGGCCCTAGTTGTTTATAAAAATGTAAATTGTCATTCATTATTTTTGCAGAGTGGTGCTTATCAAAATCATGTGAGGTGGGGGGGTTTCTACCACTTGATTGAATTTCAGAAACACTTTAATCAGGAGAATATTAAATAACAGGAAATTCACTTGTCCTGTAAAAATTTTCATAACTGATCATTTGTTCTAAAGTTTGTGCAGCTTTTAGACTTCACAAAATTTTCAGGATATTCAAAAACGCTATGATCATAGGAATATGCACAAATAATATATGGCCCCATACATCAAAGAAAACCAAACTCGGCCTTTTTATTCTTGAAACATGAGATTAATTTTAAAAATACTGCATCATGCTAACATCTTCTGTTCAGTGCTTAGTAGGATTGCAGAGAGAATAGTAGGAGATTAACCAAGGATTGATTTCTAGCTAGTCCAAGGGTTAGCTTCTCTTTCTAGGGGGCCTCGTTCAATTTTTCTTAAGTGAGCTTTATTGAGTGACTTAAGCAAAATCAAAACAATATACTTTTATTCTGAAGTAAGAGTGTCCATACACATTCATGCACTGAAATAACAAAAGATATGAGTTAAAAATCAATTTGCCTGTGAAAATTAAGCTCTCTTTTGAGGTATTCTGAGCAGAAACAAAAGGTGTGAACTTCAGTGTATGTAGATTAGGCCTACTGATGACTCCATGTGGACCCAAGCAAGGAGGTGACAGGAAGAGGAGTTGCATTCTCGTTGAGTTGTGAGTCTACACCAGGGCCCCCATATATGCAAAATGTAAAGATGTCCCACTGTGTCCTAGAAAGCAACTCTTTAAAGATTAGGGATTTTTCTTCATATTTTTCAGTCATCCTGTATCTCTGTGTTAGTGTGTACCATTTATCCTAGTGTTCTGAGGTGGCTGTAGAGAACTGCCTTTCCTTAGCTCATGTGCTGTAACAGGGTCAGACACCTTATGCCATGAAGGCTTTGTCTACACTCAGCCTTGACCTGAGTCTAAGCTTTCTTTAAACATGGCTGTAACTAAATTGGTTACTTGCATAGTTTTGTTGGCTATTGTTGTTAGAGCCAAACTGTTTTTAAAAACCATTTTTAAAAATCCAAAATGCCTTTTTAAACACGGTTTTGATACGATTTTTCCCCAGCCACACTGTTTGGGCAAACTGTGTTAGCAGAAGCCATGTCTTAATGAAAACCAAACATAGTTCCTTAACTCATTTCACAGCTTGTTATTGGTGGGATCTAAATTTACTGAGTTTTTTTTTTCTATGCTCAAATAGCAGAGTATTGGAGAGAGGTAGGAAATTATGCTAGTTTAGATGGACCCCAAAGACCTAACTGACTGTGCCTCCAAATGAGACATCACATTGAAAGAAAGCAATGTAAATATGTGATTTAAAATGTTGTGCCATGAATGGCAGAGTGATATTCCCATAGTCAAGTATCTAGGAATTATCAGAAATCAGAGAAGCCCAAAATGATTTGTAGGAGGAAACTGGTTAGAATATCTCAAACATCTGTATTTATTTATCCAATATACCTGTTTGGTTTTGTAATACAATTAGGGCTATTTTCCTCCAAAGTGAGGAGGACCAAATCTTGCTCACTTTACTTATGTGATTTATTCTCTAACTCAATTAAATAAATATAGTGTTTACATATGTTACTGAGGCCTGCCTAATGGGTGAATTGCTCGTAAATGGGACAATTCCAAGCTCACGCTGAAATATTAATCTTTGAATATTACCATGAAAATGGATGTACAAGATATATCCAGTCACACACACAGGGCTAGGCAGTGACAAGCCCTGACACAGGGGCTTGAGTGAGAGTACTCACGGAGCCTCACTGAGTGGAAGCACCATAAAAATTCCTGGATTTGTGGCAAAGGGAAGTAGAAGCAACACATTATGTTCCTCAATTACTCGGAAGCTTGTGGAATCCCCTGTAGACAGGGCTGGCTCCAGGCACCAGCTGAGCAAGTGGGTGCTTGGGGCGGCCAAGGGGAAGGGGCATCATGTCGGGCTCTTCGGCGGCAATTCGGCAGTGGGCCCCTCAGTCCCTCTCAGAGGGAAGGACCTGCCACCAAACTGCCGCCGAAGAATAAAGCCACGCGGTGAAGATGCCGCCAATTGCGATGGCGGCTTTTTTTTTCCCCCGACGCTTGGGGCAGCAAAAACCCTGGAGCCGGCCCTGCCTGTAGATACTGCAGGCCAGAGGGGTTTCCTAAGGTCTGGGAGGATGAAAAAGACACTGAGCTGGAGATTGCAAAACTATACTTATTTTGCTGATACTGAGACTCGTTTTAAATTATTTATACCACCTACATTTTCAAATATATTGATTTAAATTACAACACAGAATACAAAGTGTACAGTGCTCACATTATATTATTTTTATTACAAATATTTGCACTGTAAAAATGATAAATAAGAAATAGTATTTTTCAATTCATTTCATCCAAGTACTGTAAAATGCAATCTCTTTAACATGAAAGTGCAACTTATAAATGTAGATTTTTTTGTTACATAATTGCATTCAGAAACCAAACAATGCAAAACTTTAGAGCCTACAAGTCCACTCAGTCCTACTTCTTGTTCAGTCAATCGTTAAGACAAACAAGTTTGTTTACATTTACGGGAGATAATGCTGCCCATGTCTTATTTACAGTGTCAGCAGAAAGTAAGAGCAGGCATTTGCATGGCACTTTTGTAGCTGGCATTGCAGGGTATATACATGCCAGAGATGCTAAACATTCGAATGTCCCTTCATGCTTCGGCCACCATTCCAGAGGACGTGCTTCCATGCTGATGATGCTCATTAAAAATAATGTGTTAATTAAATTTGTGACTCCTTGGGGAAGAATTATATGTCTCTGGCTCTGTTTTACCTGCATTCTGCCATATATTTCATGTTATAGCAGTCTCGGATGATGATCCGGCACATGTTGTTCATTTTAAGAACACATTCACTGCAGATTTGACAAAATGCAAAAAAGGAATCAATGTGAGATTTCTAAAGATAGTTACAGCACTCAACCCAAAGTTTAAGAATCTGAAGTGCCTTCCAAAATCTGAGAGGGACGGGGTGTCGCGAATGCTTTCACAAATCTGAAAAGAGCAACACTCTCGATGCGGAAACTACAGAACCCAAACCACCAAAAATGAAAATCAACCTTCTGCTGGTGGCATCTGACTAAGATGATAAAAATGAATATGCATTGGGCTGTGCTGTTTTGGATTGTTACTGAGCAAAACTTGTCATCAGCATGGATGCATGTCCTCTGAATGAATGGTGGTTGAAGAATGAAGGGACATATGAATCTTTAGCACATCTGGAACGTAAATATCTTGTGACACCAGCTACAACAGTGCCATGCAAATACCTGTCCTCACTTCCAGATGACATTGTACACAAGAAGCAGGCAGCATTATCTCCTGCTAAGGTAAACAAACTTGTTTGTCTTAGTGATTGGCTGATTGGCCTAAGAAGTAGGACTGAGTGGACTTGTAGGCTCTAAAGTTTTACATTGTTTTGTTTTTTAATGTAGTTATTTTTGTACATAATTCTATATTTGTAAGTTCAACTTTCATGATAAAGAGATTGCACTACAATACTTGTATTAGGTGAATTGAAAAATATGATTTCTTTTGTTTTTTACAATGCAAATATTTGTAATCAAAAATATAAACTGGGCACTGTACATTTTGTATTCTGTGTTGTAATGGAAGTCAAAATATTTGAAAATTTAGAAAACATCCAAATATATTTTAAATAAATGGTATTCTGTTATAGTTTAACAGCATGATTATTTTTTTTAAAATGCCTTACAGTCCTAGTTGTTACAGAGACATGATAGTGCTTACCTTATTGTAAGTTTCATAGATTTTCTTCTTTTTTAAAAAACACTAGAAGGTATCATCTAAAGTGACACAACCGCAGCTCAGAAGAGCTTGTTTCTTCTTCCAAAAACAGTAACTCCATAGCTGCTAAAGAGACATAGTGTCGGGGTCCTATGCAATGGCAAAAATGCAGCCCTTGTTACCTTCACAGTCACTGCCAAGCCAGTGTATCTTTGACACGGAACTCCGAGGTCAGCAGAGCAGAATCCAGAATTAATATGACATTATGAAAAGTAGTTACTACAGATAGCTGATACCCAAGGGGCAATGAATGGATAGTGGAATCCAGAATAGATGGAGTTTTTAGATGTTAACATTTTGGCTATTGTAAAAACTCAAGTTTTAAATTTTGAAATGGCACCAGTCCACAATCAGCTGAACCTATTCTGCATATGTTGGGTTTTATTAAGGATCATTCTGTACTTCTTGGTAGACAAGATTTTAAAAATGTCTCAAGCTACAAGAAATCTACTGTCTACCTTTCCCCAAGGAAACAAACAAAAACATGTGACATTTCATGTGACAAACAAAAACATGTTAGAGTCAAAATGAATCCTGGAGTGATTTTTTGAAGTATTATAAACCTGAAGTGCTGAAATAATAGCACAATAGTGTTGCAAAAGTGATCTTGTAAAATTATTCTATTCTGATAACAGCTCTTTGTACAATGAGTAAACAAGTATTTTGAAGCTCTAAAACAAATTTAGGACATTTAGTTAGAGAGAGATGAGTCTGGATGTTTCATAAGCTTCAGATGATATATTGCACTATTGTATTTTTGGTGTTAATATTATGTGAAACTTTTCTATAATTACTTTGTTTACCAGTATTTCTTTCTATACAATGATTTTTGTGACAACTATCTCCCATTATGTTTTATTTATTTCTTTAATAATACAACTGCAGTGATTGTATTAAAATAATTATTAGTTAGCAATGAGAACTTCTAAAACATTGCACTACCTGTGTGCTAGTCATGGTTTATATAATAGAAATATTTACCCTTTTTTTGGAAATACTTCAGCCCACAAGTTGTGGAATCCTTCTAGAAATCATTCATGCTATATAGATCAATCCTAAGCATTTGTAATTCTTCCTTTACTTTGTTTACACAGTAGTTGGGATAAAAATTAATACTCTTTCCTTTCTGTTTCTATAGGTTCTGTACAGATTAAAAGAAAAAATTCAGTTCTCACTGCAACAAGATAAGGAGAAAAAACAGGAGATCCACCTTTCACCCATTCCCCTGCAGACAACTCGGTCTGAGTACAAGACAGCAAACAGAATGGTCCAACCTGAACAGGCTCCTAAAGTTGTTAATGTCATAGTGGATCCCCAAGGCCAGTGTGTTCCTGAGATCAAACCTCCACTCTCTGCCAGTCCATCGCCTTTCAAAATGAAACCTGTGGGCCTTCAAGAAAGGTAGGATTATGCCCCAGTGCACTCAATATTTACTGTCTCATTTTAAGATCTTGTAGCATAGTTTGATGTGCACCTCCTCCTTCAGAGAAGCACTAAAAGATGCCCATCGAACACACTGAGTGCCTTTGACATACATTTTAAAACACAGGAACATTGGAGAATACTAAGTAATAATCAACCAAAGCAGCAACACTTCTTTTCCCTTGCACCCTGTCACACATTTGATCATCAGTCACATGAACTGTTTAATCCCTCCCCTTCATACTTCCCACCAGACAGAAATCCCACCCTGAGTTGCCTCAGGATATGTCTACACGGCAATCAAATACCTGCAGCTGGCCTGTGTCAGCTGACTCAGGCTTGGGCTAGTGGGCTGTTTAATTACGATGTTCAGGATTGGGATGGAGCTTGGGCTCTAGGACCCTCCTCCATCACAGGGTTCCAGAGCCTGAGTCCAGCCCGAGTCCAAATCATTTACATCCCAATTAAACAGCCTCGTAGCTAGGTTTGACAACTTTCTGATTGCAGAAAACCAAACACCCTCGCTCCTTCAGTCATTTTCACCAGGCTGGGTAAGGGATTGGGGTCCTGGAGGGAGTGAGGGCTCTGGGCTGGGGATGCAGGCTCTGGGGTGAGGCCAGAAATGAGAGGTGGGTGATGGTGACTCCGGGCTGGGGGGTTCAGAGTTCGAGAGGGGATGCGGGCTCAGGGAGGGAGTTTGGGTGTGGGAAGGAGCTCAGGGCTGTGGCAGGAGGTTGGAGTGCGGGGAGGAGGAGAGAGGGCTCCAGCTGGAGATGCGGGCTCTAGTGTGGGGCCAGGAATGAGGGGTTTGGGGTCTAGGAGGGAACTCTAGGCTGGGGGGTTCACAATGAGGCAGAGGATGCAGGCTCTGGGTGGGAGTTTGGGTGCAGAGGGGGACTCAGGGCTGGGGCAGGGGTGTTGGGGTGTTGGAGGGGTTTCAGGGTGCAAACGCCAGGCAGCACTTACCTTAAGTGGCTCCCAGAAGCAGCTGGCATTTCTCTCCAGCTCCTAGGCAGAGGCTCAGCCAGGCGGCTCTGTGCACCACCCCCATCCACAGGCACCACCCCATAGCTCCCATTGGCTGCGGTTCCTGCCCAATGGGAACTGCAGAGTCGGCGCTCAAGACAGGGGCAGCACATGGAGCATCCATAGCCACGCCTCTCCTAGGAGCCAGAGGGAAATGCCGGCCACTTCTGGGAGCTGCACAGAGCCAGGGCAGGCAGAGAGCCTGCCTTAGCCTTGCTGCACCACCAACTAGAGTTTTAACGGCCGGTTGGCAGTGCAGCACCAGTGCTCCAGTCGTAAACTGTACACCTGGCAACCCTATCTGTAGCTCGAGTCAGCTGACACAGGCCAGCTAAGTGTGTTTGATTGCAGTATAGACGTAGTCTCAGGTCACAATTCCAACCTCTCCTTTGCATCCTGCAAAGCCTTAGTGGGCATTGGCATCTGAGGGCAACTAAACCTTTGGGTCTGCAAACAGGCTAAATCAAAAGCTCAGAGAAATGCCCCGTCGACTCTGAAACCTCTCTACCCCAAATAGACCGCAACATAGGGGCAGTGCCATGGCATCGGGGTTACAACATGGAGGCACCATGTAGGGTGTGCCTAATGCCTTGGCTTTCTTTAGTTTGGTGTTGCACTGCTCTCTGCCATTACCTTGTTCTCCCTCTTTTGGTCTGTTGATTTACTGGCTGTATATTATTCAAATCCCAGTTTGTTAACTTTCTAGGGTGGGGACTGTCTTCATGGTGTATGAGGGCACCCTAATCCTTGTCTGGGTTACTTAGGCATCACTGTAGTATAACTAATCAACATCATCCAGTCAGGAAGGCTTGATCTGCCTCCATAAGCAAAAATGTCAGGGGTACAATTCCCTCTCTCTTGATGTCACTCATCAAATGAATGACCCCACTGCCATATTTGACAGCAAGGGGGCAATCTGTGAGGAGAGGATGGAGGTTGGAAAATAGCAGAGAAGCACTATGACTTCTGCCTGCAGGGCTCCCCACTCACACGGACGTACCACTCTACGTAAAGCTGCTGGGGAATTTTTTGATAAATTGTTTTTGTCCCAAAAATGCCAATTCATCAAAACTAAAACACCTCATGAAACAGGGTTGGTTTTGGCAGATCTCCCAATTCAGAAGGAGGGAGAGGGAGCTTTGAAATTGGTAACATGGGACATTGTGACATTTTCAAACTAGAAATATGCAGTTTTTTGAGTCAAAGTGACTTTTCGTTTCAAACTTTTAGTAAATTTAGACCAAAAAGGTGAAGAAAAAAAAACCCACTGAAATCAAATGAAACGTTTTTGAAATTGAAAAGTTTCCATTGATTGGAATCTTTTATTTTTTACTTGGTCGGTTGATTGGATATTTGGTTTATGAAAATTTTCAAGATTTTGACTTTTTGTCAAGATCTGAGACAGGCAAAATTTTAGAAATCTCAAAAATTCTCACTGAATGGGAAAACCTTTTCCTACCCAGTCTTGACTGGGTGTTCCAGCTGGACTGCAGAGCTGTGCTAGGTCAGGGTTTGGCTCTCTAAATCTCTCCTTTTTTAACAAGAATAGAGACGTTTGGTACAGAAGTAAACACTGTTCACAGTTACCGCTATTGATATATCGTTGAAACAATTCTGTGGTTTGTCCAGCTTCTTAAAATATATTTTGTTTATGAATGATTCAGTAGATTCTTTGCACATCTTTTGCTGCCTCTTTCTCTAACAAGAATCTTGCTTATCATTTTATATAATAAAGGGTTTTCTCAATAGGCTATGCAGCTAACATTTGCATTTATCAGATGTATTTAATGTCTCTAATAAAATATATGCAACACATACTCTGGGACTGTAATACCATGATTAAGGCAGTTGAGAAAAAGTCTGATTGCATTCCTAGTACCATTATGATCCCAAATTATTGGTCAATCTGTAGCAGTACTGGTAAAATAGGGAAGAGAGATGAAATACTTGCATGACTTTAATTTGGGGGGGGGAGAACAAGGCTTTTGCAAGGAATTTTTAGCAAGGAATTTCCTGCTAATGGAATTTATCAAAATCACACCAAACCTCAGCCTTCATTACCAACTATATATTCTGAAACTACCACTGTTTATTAGGAATCCTTTGTAATAGAGTGTTGTATCAACCAAGCAAGGTACTAACAACTTCAACAGGACTTTATTTTTACAGTGGAAACCTCTGGACCAAGCTGCTGTTGCACCCTCTGTAACTCTCACTCAGCGTCCTCAACTCCTCGCCATTCCTTCCTGTTTCCTGTCCTTTCAGACTCCCAATTCTAATAATTACAAGCACATCTAAACACCACATTCCCTCCTCTCTTAAGAAACTCTCCCAATTAAAATAAACATTGTTGTTCTAACCACAAGAACAAATAGGAAACAAGACACTATACTATTGGCAGAAATATTACACTGGAAAAACTGTAGATACTACATAACATAGTCTCTAGTCCAGACAAGTGGTCATCTGGGTCTGACAGGCCATCTCTCAAGCCCTGGTTCCAATGCAATGTCTTGTTGTGTTGGTTCTATGGTGACGTCATCCAGTGCAGACTGGGTGTTGGCATAATCTCCTCTTGGTGCATAGGCAGGTGCAAGATAAGAAGAATTCCATACCTGCCCATCAGAAAGTCGATAGGTGTAAGGTCCCTTCTTCTCAATGATTTTAAGAGGAGCTGTGAATTTATGGTCCCCTTTGCGTAAAATTCCAGGTTTTTGTATTCTAACGAAGGAACCACACTCAAACTTTGGTTCCTTAGCACCCCGCCACTTGTCTGTGAAAGCCTTATACTTTGCTTGGTTCTCTTCAACTGTTTTTCTTACCTCATCCTTGTTTGGGGCATCAGGTCGTGCCTTTAACAATCCAGCAATGTTCAGTTTAGTATTCATCTGTTTCCCATGCAGTAACTCTGCGGTTGATCTTTGCATTGTGGCATGTCGTGTAGCCCGGTATGCTTGCAAGAAATCAGTAGTGAAGGATATCCACAATCGCCCTTCCAGTTTAGCTGTTTGCAAACTCTTCCAGAGTTCTGTTAAACCGTTCAATTTCCCTGTTGGCTTGAGGGTAATATAGGGATGACCTTCTGTGTAAAATGTTCCTCTCTGCTAGAAAGGTTTCAAACTCCAAAAAAGTAAATTGACTACCATTATCTGAAACCAGTTCTTTGGGGTTACCTTCCCTGCTAAAAACTGAAGAAAGGAACTTAATTACTGTAACAAAAGAGAGTTGTGATGTAAACGCTGCCTCAGACCATTTACTGAAATAGTCTATTAAAGAGATGGCATAATGACAGTGAATTGGAGCAGTACTACAGTGTCAATCACCACTTTTTCCCATGCAGATTCAGGAAGAGGAACAGGCTGTAATGGAAGGGTACATGTCACTGCTGTCTTATCATGCATTTGGCAAGTGACACAGGATTTTATGAGAGCTTCAGTTTGAGAGTCCATTCCTGGCCACCAATACAGATCTCGTAGTCATTGTTTGGTTCTGACAATTCCTTGATGATTATCATGTGCCACGGGTATGAGTTTTGATTGTAATTCTTCTGGAACAGGTAGCCAATGTGTTCCTCGTAGCAAACAGCCATCGAGCAAAGAAAGTTCATCCCAAACTCTAAAATAAGGCAGCAAAACTGGGTCAAGGTTTTTAGGGTTACTAGGCATCTCTTTGTCAGAAATTCCCATAGTTTTTGTTGAATTGGACATGCTGAACAAGAAGCTTGAAATTGTTCTCTTGTAACTGCAGTAAGAGTGCTTGTAATAAGCACAACTGCTACATCCTCATCCTCCTGTGGACCATCTGGTGAAGGCAAAGGCAGGCGAGAAAGACAATCAGCTACCACATTTTTGTTTCCAGGTTTGTATTCCAGGTCGTAATTCAAAGAGAGTAGTCTTGCAGACCATCTAGCAATACGATATCCTGCTCTTTCCAGTCCTTTCATGGTGAGCAACGTCGTCAAAGGGCTGTGGTCTGTGCGCAACTTGAACGTGTGGCCCCACAGGTAAGTTCTCCATTTTTCAGTAGCCCAGATACAAGCAAGTGCTTCTTTTTTGACTGTAGAATATTTTCTCTCAGCATTACTCAGTGTCCTTGAAGCAAATGCAACAGTCCTCTCTGTGTTGTCCTCATGAAGTTGTCTGAGGATGGCCCAAAGTCCATAATCAGAAGCATCAGTAGTTACAATTGTGGACAATGCGGGACTGAATAGTGCAAGTACTGACTATGTACAAACAAGTCTTTCACCGTTTCGAAACTAGCTTGTGCATCTGTTGTCCACACTAAGGTTGAACTTCTCTGTAGTAATTCTCGTAATGGTTCAATGACAGAAGCATAATTGGCAATGAATTTTGCATACCAGGAGGTAAGACACAAGAACGAACGTAAGGTTTGCAAATCTGTTGGAGGAAGAGCATTTGAAATTGCCAGGATATGATCTGGATCAGGTTTTAGTCCAGCCTGTGAAATTGTATGCCCCAGAAAGGAGAGTTCAGTTTGTCTAAATTTACATTTGGACCTATTGAGCTTGAGGCCTGCTTTGCTGATGCAGTTTAGTACAGAGTGCAGGTTATTGTCATGCTTCTCAGTGGTATTTCAAACATGATAATATCATCCAAATAGCACTGAACTCCATGTTGATTCTTCAGACTCAATGACATCATTTTTTGGAAGGCACCTGGGGCTGATGCGAGACTGTGTGGAACACGTTTAAAACGAAATAGTCCCTTATGCGTAATAAATGCTGTGAGGTCTCTGCTGTCTTCGTGCAACATAACCTGGTGGTATGCGCTCTGCAAATCAAGAGTAGAAAACATCTTTACTCCACGGAGTTCTGCAAATACATCTTCTATGTGAGGAAGAGGATGGCTGTCAATCACAATAGCTTTATTTGGCTCCCTTAAGTCCACACAAAGGCGAATGCCTCCACTGTTCTTCTGCGTCACCAATATAGGTGAAACCCATTCCGAGGAGTTAATTTCTTCAATAATGTCATTTTGAACAAATTTTCTAAGTTCCTCTGAAAGAGCTTCCCTGACTGAAAATGGTAAGCGCCGTAATTTCTGTCATACAGGCATCACATTATTCCGCATTTTAACTTTATTTAGAAACCCATAAGCACAGCCGAGTTTCTCCTCAACCTGGTGTTGGGTCCCAGCTGAAACTGGTGTGTATACTGCAAGAGTGCTTTGCTAAGGAAGATCAATTCGTCCATTAACTACCCTGAGATTTAAAGCAGCTGATAAATCTCTGCCAAGGATAGGAGTGCCTTTGTGGACAATGTAGAACTCTGCAATTACACAGCAATCACCAAAAGTAACTATTGCTGGCAGGCAGCCATGTACTGGAATATGTTTTTTCAAATAGCACACCAAGTGAAGTTTGGGTTCAGTAAGAGACGCATCTTTAAAGTAATGCAAATAAATGGAATCAGGTAGTATAGATACTGCTGAGCCAGTGTCCAACATTAGCTGAATAGAGTGTGATTTGCCTGAGAGTGTGGCGGAAAGGTTTACAGTGCACTTTATCTGTTCTGAAATATGTGCACTAGTGATTTTGTCCACACTCAGCACAGTAACATCTGGTATTGTAATTGCATGCACTTGTTGATTGAACTGGCTACTGCGACATACTTTAGCAAAATGCCCAATCTTTTTGCAGTGATTACACTGAGCTACTTTAGCTGGATATCCTGTGTCACTTGCAAGATGTTGTGGGGATCCACAGCAAAAGCATGCTTTTACTGTGTTTTGCATTTGCTGGTTCAGTGGCTTTTTATTAGTTTTCCTCTTGCAATTGTTTGTCTGCAGCGATAGTGAACTTTTCTGCAAAGGAGTCACACACAGCCTGGACTGTGCTTTCTGTATCTCTGCTCATTATTTTGGTTTCAGCTGTAGCTGACTCAATCTGAGTAGTAATGGTTTTGCTTTTTCTAGTATAAGTTGTGCTTCTAGAAGTAAGCGTTCTCTTACATGAAGCCTGGTTGTTTTCTCAATGAGCTGGTCTCTGATCTTCTCATCTGCCATATTCCCAAAGTCACAAGTTACAATCAGACTCCTCAGGGAAGCAATATACTGCATTATAGTCTCCCCTGGTTTCTGCTCACGCTGGCGAAATCTGTAGCAATTAGCTACTACATTCATTTTGGCAGCAAAAAAATCTTTAACGCAGTGAGTGCAGTCTCATATTTATCATCTGCAAGGGGAAAAGTGTAAAATATATGCTGCCCTTCTGCTCCAAGGCAGTGGATGAGCAGAGCACGCTTTCTTACTTCAGAAATCTCTGTAGCACTAATTGCAAGCAGATAAGTCTCAAACATATGGATCCAGACGGTAAAAGCAATTGGAGGCTCACCTGTGCTTTGCAGAAAGGGTGCAGGTGGGTTCAGAGGCAGAAGATCCATCCTCATCGCCAAAATGTTGTATTAACCAAGCAAGGTACTAACAACTTCAACAGGACTTTATTTTTACAGTGGAAACCTCTGGACCAAGCTGCTGCTGCACCCTCTGTAACTCTCACTCTGGCCACGTCCAGACTAGGTATTAAAATCGATTTTAGATACGCAACTTCAGCTACGGGAATAACGTAGCTGAAGTCGAATTTCTAAAATCGAGGTACTCACCAGTCTGGACGGCGCGGCATCGATGTCCGCGGCTCTCCGTGTCGATTCCGGAACTCCGTTCGGGTTGATGGAGTTCCGGAATCGATGTAAGCGCGCTCGGGGATCGATACACCGCATCCAGACTAGACGCGATATATCGATCCCCGAGCAATCGATTTTAACCCGCCGATGCCGCGGGTTAGTCTGGACGTGGGCTCAGTCTCCTCAACTCCTCCCCCTCCTTCCTGTTTTCTATCCTTTCAGACTCCCAACAGCCAGTGCTCCCAGTTCTAATAATTACAAGCACATCTAAACACCACACAGAGCTTACTTTAAAGAAGATCAAAACTTGTGTGATATGAGTCTATAAGGTGCCACAGGACTCTTTGCTGCTTTTACAGATCCAGACTAACACGGCTACCCCTCTGATACTTGTGATATGAGAGTTACTTACATCTGACTACGGGCTTTGTTGCAGTCAAATTGTTGGATGATGGGAGAATGACATCTAGAGGAGGAAGAAAAGATTGCAATGTACCTTGGGTTTCATTCCTGAATAGGAAAAAGAAAAGATTGGGCACATTTCTTTCTGCAGCCCTTTCAGTTGCCCGGCTTTGGATTCCTGTCCTGGATCACTTTTAGCTGAAGGTTTTCAAGTGTCCCTTTAAGCAGCTCCCTATTTCACTAAAGTGGATCTTGAAGTACTCATTCAGCAGAATGTTAGCTAAAATGTTCCATTTCAACGTTTGTTCTGGTTTTGAGGAAAGGCAGCATGGCAAGGCTATCATGACCAAAACAGGCACTATAACTTAATAGGTGAATTCTTTTCTCTAGTATTAATAAAAAGATGTCTTTCCATATTTGGCATATAGTAAATGTTTGCGCCATGGAAGAGATGGTGGTTAAAGATATACGTGAATGGCATAGAGATGATAGATGGGCTCCTTCTAAGTTAAGTTTCTTGATCCCTTTTTTCATTCTGGTTATTTAGTGATTCTTGGCTAGGAAAGGTGAAGGCCCTTCTTTAAAGCCTTTTAGAATCTTGTAAATTATTCAGTAGAGGATGCTTGAAAATTGCTGTTTGCTGGCATTCCCCTGTTTCCCTAAGTGACAAAGACCTATTATACTGGCAGAATGCCTGGTCCCATTACTGACCCAACAAGCAGGAGAACTAATATTCTCCAATATATGTCTCCTGTGAGACACTGCAATAGTTCCTTGAGGCTTACACGTTCTCTTCTGTCATATTGCATGCTGCATGGTCATTTATTTTTCTATTTAAACTCTTATGAATTGGTCTGCAAACCAATATTTTTCCAACAAAAGGGTCAAGCCTAATTTTTATCTCAGCTAGTCCATAGTTAATCTGATTTACACATTGTAACCAAAATCAGAATCTGATGGATAGTGATTTGGTATTTTAAATTGTAGTCCAACTAGTAAAGTATTTCTTCTTTTCATGTTCCAGTCATAAACTAGATGTTTTTCCAGAACTGTGCACAAGTGATGGCTCATTCCGTTGGTGCAGCAAGATCCTCCTTTGTACAGATCTCCCCTGGAGTTGGCAAACAAGCAGGTGCTTCACTGTGTACACTTTACCGCACTCGCATGCATTCACTTTGCATTTATCAACATTGAATTTCATCTGCCATTTTCTGGTCCAGTGACCCAAGTTTTGTGAGATCTCTTTGTAACTCTCCACAGTCTTCTTTGGACTTAATTATCTTGAGTAATTTTGTATTATCTGCCAATTTTGCCACATCGCTGTTTACTCCTTTTTTGAGATAATTTATGAATATGTTGAACAGCACTGGTCTCAGTACAGATCCCTGGGGAACACCACTATTTACCTCTCTCCATTGTGGAAACTGACAATTTATTCCTACCCTCTTTTCCCTGTCTTTTAACCAGTTACTGATCCATGAGCAGACCTTCCCTATTATCCCATAACTGCTTTACTTTGCTTAAGAGCCTTTGGTGAGCAACCTTGTCAAGGGCTTTCTGAAAGTCCACGTACACTATATCCTCTAGATCACCTTTGCCCACAAGTTTGTGGACCCCCTCAAAGAATTCTAGTGGATTGGCGAGGCATGATTTCCCTTTACAAAAGCTGTGTTGACATTTTCCCAACAAATAATCTATGTGTCTGATAATTCTGTTTTTATATAGTTCCAATCAGTTGCCGGTACTGAAGTTGTAAATGCCAGGATCATCTCTTGACCCTTTTTAAAAAAATTGACATCACATTAGCTATCCCCCAGTCATCTGATAAAGAAGTTGATTTAGTGATAGGTTACATACCACAGTTAGTAGTTCTGCAATTTCATATTAAAGTTCCTTCAGAACTCTTGGGTGAATACCGTCTGATCCTACTGACTTATTACTGTTTTTTTTTTATGGTACCAATTTGTTCCAAAACCTCATGTATTAACACCTCAATCTGGGACCATTCCTCAGATTTTTTCACTTAAAAAGAATGGTTCAGGTGTGGGAAACTCCAATTATTATTACAATTATCATTCCAAGTTTTTGTAATGTGGCATCTAAGCTAAATAATACAGGGGTATTATAGGTATAACTTGGATTTGTTCAAACAAATTCAGTTAAATATTTCACACACCCAAAGATGGGAAAGATAAAAATAATGGTCCTGATTTATTGTAAGAAGTGACAACTAGAAGTGTTGTAGAATCTGCAAATTATTATTTCTAAAGTCTCTTCATGCACTTATATTCCAGCACCAAAATAGCTATAAAGATTTTCCACCTACTAATGCTGTGACCATTCTAAACAATGACATCCACATGCAATCTCCATTGTGATTATTGCTTTGGAAACAATACAAGCTAGATCCTCCAATGCTCTGCAGTTTGTGCAGTCATTTTCTCATATGCAAAGCGGTTGTAAAGTACCATCATTCTGAGCTGGTGGTATTTTAGACCCACTTTGCTCTTACTTTTCTCAAGTGAAAATGAATACAAGATGTAGTGCAAGGGAGAATACAGCCCAGTGAATTGAGGGGACATATGACAGGTATGTGAAATGAAGACTAAAAATGAGAATTTAGAATTTGTTAGGGAGTGGGATGGGGCTCCCTTGATCCCCAACCCCACAGCCCCACTGTCGATCATTTATACTCTTTCCCCTTAGTTCGCAACACATGAGGGAGTTCTCTGAATCAAACAGGCAAAAGAAAGTTCCTCTCCCCCTTTTTTCCCATGTGAGAGAGGAGAATCTGGCTGAAAAGAAATAAAGGCAAAGGTGACCTGTCTCTCAGGCAGTTTTTTAGGATTGAGCTCTATGAGCTTGGTCTATCAGAGTCTGTTACTCCTTAGTGAGGCCTACCTTCTGTCCCTCCTTTTGGGGCGTGCTGCTTTGCTACCAGTCAGCACAGCTTTGTCAGCAGTATGGCATGTGACTGTCTCCTTCTGCCTGCCCTGTCTTTGTTGCCTCAGCAGCCTCTGAAGTGGAGTATTCCTGTGTACCACTCCTTCCTGTGGCAGGTTTCCCTTTTTATGCTCATCCCCTCCAGGCAAAACAAGCCATGCTGGTGTGCCTTGTTATTGCTGAATAGGCCCAGAAGAGCTCATTAGTCTCCGCACCAGAGTAAGGGCATGTCCCTTCACATGCTGTAACTAGAGGTAGGCAAAAAAAAAATTGGACGAATAGTTTATTTGCTGAAAAATGCAGTTTTGGTCAACCGAAATAGTTTCCACCAGAAAATAAAATTTGTGCTAGATTCACAAAATGGCTATACAATAACTCTTCACTTAACGTTGTAGTTATGTTCCTGAAAAATGTGACTTTAAGCAAAACAATGTTAAGCGAATCCAATTTCCCCATAAGAATTAAGGTAAATGGGGGGGCTTAGGTTCCAGAAACATTTTTTTCACCAGACAAAAAACTATATATTATATAGATATACATACAATATACATTTTAAACAAACAATTTAATACTGTGCACAACAATGATGATTGTGAAGCTTGGTTGAGGTGGTGAAGTTAGAGGGTGGAAGAGGGTAGGATATTTCCCAGGGAATGCCTTGCTGCTAAATGATGAACTAGCACTCGGCTGAGCCCTCAAGGGTTAACACGTTGTTAATGTAGCCTCTCATCAAGGCAGCATGAACAGGAGGGAGGGGAGACAGCATAGCAGACAGAGACAGACACACACCTTGTGTGTGGAAGAGAGAGAGAGATGCACACTGCCCCTTTTAAGTAAGCTGACCCACTCTTAAGTGCATTGTCTTTTTAAGTGGATCAGGAAGTTGAGAAGCAGCTGCTCCCCCACGCTCTCTATGTCTCCATCCATGTTCTCATCCATGGAGAAGGGGTAAGCGGGGTGAGGAGCAAGGGGGAGAGGGACACCTTGACATTAGGCCCCTCCTTCCCCTGCACAGCAAGCAGGAGTCTCTGAGAGCAGCTCCAAGGCAGAGGGCAGGAGCAGCACATGGCAGTGGAGGGAGGGACAGCTGAACTGCCAGCAGTCAACAGCCTGCAACTGATAGCCTGCTGGGTGGCTGCACCACAGGGAACTTAGGGGAGTGGGGAGCTGATAGGGGGTCTGCCGGTCCACCCTGGTTACAAGCCCCCACCGGTTGGCTGCAACAGGCTGCTCTTCTTGCAAGCACTGGACAAAGCAGGCAATTGCCAAACAATGTTAGAAGGGAGCATTGATCAACTTTAAATGAGCATGTTCCCTAATTGATCAGCAACATAACAATGAAACAACATTAACCAGGATGACTTTAAGTGAGAGTTACTGTATAAGGAGAAGGATCTGACTTTTAACTTTTAGCCCAGCAGTTAGGGCACTCACCTGGGATGTGGAAGACCCTGGTTTGAATCCCAGCTCTGGTGCAGAGATATAAACCCAGGTCTCCTCCTTACCAGGAGAGCTCCCCAAACACTGTGTTATAGGGTATACTGAGTGGGTCTCACTCTATCTTTCCTAATTAAGCTGTTCAACTTTTGTATAAAATACTTGAATAGCCATTGGGCCAGAGAGTGTGAGAATGACTCTATGGCCTGGTAATAGGACATTCACCTGGGAGGAGGAGACCCAAATTCAAGTCCCTGCTTCAATGAATATTTAATTATTTATATAAAGTGGAACAGCTCCAACAGGAGAGATTGAGAGAGACCCACTCCAGAATAGCCTAACGCTTGAGACAGGGGACACGTGGGTTCAGGTGCCTGCAGGGCTGGCGCTTCCATTTACGCAACCTAGGCAGTCGCCTAGGGTGCTAGAATTTGGGAGGGCGGCATTTTGCCACCCTCAGCGGCAATTCGGCGGCGGGGGGGTCCTTCCATGCTCTAGGTCATCAGCAGCAATTCTGCGGCGGGTCCTTCACTCACTCCGGGACCCGCCGCCGAAGTGCCCCGAAGACCGGGAGCGCAGAAGGACCCCCACCTAGCGTGCCAAAAACCCTGGCATCGCTCCTGGGTGCCTGCATCAGAGTGCGGATTCAAACATGGATACCCTCCATCCCAGTTAAGTATCCTAGCCACTAGGCTAAAAGTTATGAGGTGGGTGGCACTGCCATTTCCTTCCTCTGGCCATTTTGTGAATCTAGTCCTTTGAAAGTTCCCGGAAACAAAATGTTTCAGGTCAAAGTACATGTTTTGTTCAACCTGGCATGCCCTTTTTTGTTTTGCTGAAATGGGGGTGGGGAGGGAGGAATTTTGGGGTTCAGTTCAACACAAACCAGTTTTTCTTTCCAATTTTTTGAAACTGCCAGTGAATCGAAACATCAATAATTCCCTCTAGCTGTAACTGTGAGGAATCATTGCTAGGGTTCAAACGTATGCTAAATTAAGACAAGCCAGTTAGAATCCACTGCAAAGGAGGGAGCACTTCCAGTGGACTTTATATGCTGAACCCTGCACTGTGAAAACCTCTGTTAAAATAGCCACTAGGCACTACTAAGAAGGCCATGTGACATCTCAGTCTGTCATCTCCAGTGAAAATCACAGCAAGCACCAGAATGTCAAGTATTATAAGAAAATGTAAACTGCATGATCTAAGAGGAGGAAAGATGACATCTAAAACTGCATCATATAGAACCCCACATAACATAATGTGTGGGTATGGTGAATTTGAGCAGAATGCTGGACCGAACTCTGATTGTGGAGGAAAAACCTTGTGTGATGTTAAGCTTGTGCCAAGAATCAGAGCAATAAGATAAAACATCATGTCAGGAGTGACAGGCATTGAACCATTAAGAAATTCTCATGGCTGTCATTATCATTATGACAGTCCCTGTAACTTAATAGGTGTACTCTCTTCTCCAGTTTGAACAAATACATATATTTCTATATTTGGCATATGGTCAGTGGAGGAGATGGTGGTTACCTATTTAAATGGTGATTAAAATAATGACTTGGATGAAGAACAGGGTGGGCACTTCTGTTCACCTTTTCTCATGATACAAAAATAAGGGGATATTATGATGGAATTGAAAGGCAGCATATTTTAAAGGAAACTGCTTTTTCATACAATTTATAATTAACCTGTGTTAGAACTTAGTGCCACAAGATAAAATTAGGGGCAAGGGAACAGGAAGCTACAAAAGAGGACTTGACATATGTGGGTAATGAGAACAACCACACTTATATTAGAAAGGATTATATTGTTGGGGATTAATATATAGTATGAAGGATACACACCCTTGGGGAGTCTGTGTACAACTTATGAATTCTGATTGATCTTAGGAAATGTCTCTATCATTCACCGTCTCAGTGTATGTGGAATGAGCCATGTGCTGTCAGGGCTGTGTTACATATCCCCCACAACAGGGACAATGCGGGTCATATAACCTTGATGGCTCCCATTCAACTGGGAACACCTTGGTACAGTGGGATGGCTGAAGCATGGGGAAGCCAGTCCAAGTTCCTCTGCAGGGTTTGGAGAGTAGAAAATCCTCAGATGGGAGAACAAAGAAATCAGCTGTTAATTCTGGGCCTTAAAGGCCACGGCGCCTGAGGCTATGTCTGCACTACAGAATTAACCCAGATAATTGGCCCAGGTTAGCCTTACTCAGGTGTGAGGATCCCCATAGCAAAATCTCACCCACATTACTGTGTCCTCACTGTTTCTGCACACACCTATGTGTGCCTGGTGGGATAGTCCATGCTTCCTTGTGCTGAGACATCCAAGGATTCTTACCCAGTCAGTTGTGTCCATTATGGGAAAACTTGTCGGTCCTTTGGGGATGGTTTGTGGGAAGTCATTGGAGGATGATCAGCACTCAAGTGATTTATCACTGCAAAATGGGTAGATTCTAGCCCAAGTTCAAAGAGTAGCTCGAGTTCTAACCCACATCTCCAGGAACATAGGTCAAAAGTTTTTCTGTGTGGCTGGTAAGGGGGTTTGGGCTGAAACCCAGGTAAGAGCCCACTTTAACTGAGCAGTGAAGACATAGCGTGAGAGGGAACTCAGAGTGACTCATTGACGCACAGGAAGCCTGGGCAAGAGAGAGGCAGCTTTTGTAGAAGAGAGGATTGTTAACCTTTTAACTATGTGACCAGCTGAGGAAGAAGGAAACTGTCTGCACAGGAGAGAGAGAGAGAGAAACTAGTGATTTGGAAGAGAAGCCAGAGAGAGAGATCCTGGATCTCTCAGAGGGATCTGACCTAAGTCCAAATAAAGTTCAAGAATAGTGAGGAAACTGAAGCGGGGAATAGGTATAGGTGTTGTTTATTGTTTTATCTAGATCTGTATATTTTTGTGCTAGCTAAAGTAAAGAGTGATTAAGTTTACAAAATTTTATACAGCCTCTGTGTCCATTTGCTTCACTAGTTTGCGTCCCTGAAAAGAAATGTGTAAACCTAGAGTTCCCACAAGATTGGAGCTCTGATAAAGAGTGTGCTCAAGCCATTGGGAAGTCTGGGAGGATCAGCACTGGTACTAGGAACCTCAGGCCACAGGGCCACATTCCCATGAAGAGGTAACAGACAGTGTTCCTGTGCACAGGAAATGTGCCAGAGAGGCTCAGGGGAGAGACAGGTCTGCAGCCTACTCAGACTAAGTGCTCACGGGCCCAGTGTGTGAGTCTCAGAGATAGCAATCTGGTGAGTGTCCAGCCAAGGAGAGTTTCATTAGGGCTGGGTGTTACAGCCTTCATGATTTAGAGCATAAACTGATGAGCTTAGTAAAAAAAATTTCCCTGGGGGCAAGTTATTCCATAACTGCCCACTGCAGGGGGGGATTGCACCTTTGTCTGAAATATCTGATACTCATTGCTGTCAGAGAGAGACTACTAGACTAGATGGACCACTTGTCTGATCTGCTGTGGCAATTCCTGTGTTAATTTTGACAGATCTGCTCCTTCGCAGTTATTTTACATAGGTACAAAAATGAAATTACAGTATTTGACCATCCTTATTCATTATCTTCCCCTTGGCAGCCATCTTGTGGGTGATAAGCATTAGCTGTACAAGCTGGTACTTGTTTTACATATAGTCCTGGCAGGTATTCTGGAACTTGAAGAGCAATCTCCTTTCAAAAGGAGTCAATAGATTAGTGATATAGTATAGCAAATTGACCTTGTATATTAACTGGTAATTATTGTGACCCAGTAGTTAGAAACACTTAAGGGAGGGTAAAAAAATGATGCTCTTGTTTGCTACATTAATATAATAAAAGTCAAATAAGAAAGTATCACTGTTTGAGAAAATCTCCGTTTAATAAGACAAGAAATGTTATCCAGCAATTCTCTCTGATCCTTTTCTGATTTTTGAATTAGAACCCAGTTGGTGCTGTAGATATAATTATTCTATTACATAATCTCATTATGACTGAAGCTGTTGCTGAGATTTTCTGCCGTTAAATGAAATATTCTATTGTGAGTAATCACTTAAAGTAATACTATGTGGGTAGCAGCTTGCAGTTGGAATATTGTAAACATGCCAGTGTTTGCAGTTTCTGACATATGTATGAGAACTTAATATATTTACAGGAAGGGGCTTTGAATTTCCTGGCCAAAATATACTTGCTTTGCATAGTTTTGGAGGATAAATTTACTCTATTGTGTTGAGCTGAATATGCTTTTGGCATTCTTAATTTAACTCTCAGGGATTGTTTCCAGGAAAATGTCGATGTAAAAGCAGAACTATGTGGCAACCCAAAAGAATTAGCTGGAGAACGTTAGAAGAGATACAGAAATGACACCTTGCCCTATCAAAAGGAATTAGAGAAGCAGCAAGAACTAATAAACTGAGTTTGAAATAGAAGCCAGAAAATCCTGATTTCCAGTCCCATCTCTGCCACTGACTCACTGTGTAACCTTGGATAAGCCACATAAACCCTCTATTTCCATGTTCCTATCTGTAGGCATACTTACCTCACAGGAGTATTGCAAGGATTAAAGTAAGAATATTTGTAAATTATTATACAGGTGCTAAGCATTAGTATTGTGTATGTGTATGAATTTAAGGAGTGTGCAAGATTTTCCAAAAACGGCTTAAATTCATTTTCTTGTTTAGGACAAGTATCAGAGGGTAGCCGTGTTAGTCTGGATCTGTAAAAGCAGCAAAGAATCCTGTGGCACCTTATAGACTAACAGACCTTTTGGAGCATGAGCTTTCGTGGGTGAATACCCACTTCCTCAGATGCAGATGATTCTTTGCTTGTTTAGGACATAGGCTCATGATTCAATAGTGCCTCCAAAATATGTTATGTGCTCTATTCCCCTAGTAGCGACCTGTGTAGATCTGCTGCATGGCACCTTTCAAACAAAGGGCATTTGGCACTTTAAGCCCCAATCCAACAGTGGGGGGTTTTCAGGTTTCCCCACACAGAGCCTCATTGACTCTAATAGAGCTCCCAAGCAGACACAGGGGTCTGCTTACATGGATCTCCTTGCAGCAGCTGGGCCGTAGTTTGTTAGCCACTTGTTGGTCTGACAGCCCATAGATTTTAAATAATGTATCAGTAGCAATCTAGGTTTAAATTGTGGGCAGGCATGAATGCATCTGTCTGCTCAATAAGCACTGGGGGATTAATCTAAAGACCACTGGAAAGACTCCCATGGCTTTCAGTGGACTTGGATCATACTCTAGCTGAGTACAGGGCCTTCAGTCTGGTCAAGGAATAGCTGTGCAGATCCCCTAACCTTTGGCTTCAGGCTGAAGAGAAAATTCTGTCCACTCCAATCCTTTTGCAAAACCTGTTTACTTGGACTTTATGGAGAGGGCAAGAATTTCAATGAGTCTGAACTACCCCATTTATCTCAATGGGACATCAACTCAGATGCCAACCTAAGAATGACCATTTAAATATCAATTTTTATTTCTCTGCTGATTGAGGCATCCCGCATATGTGGAGTGTTTTCACTGTGGTTAAAGCTATCTGAAACAGTATTGAGAGATGTAAATAACTGGAAGCTCTATTGGATAGTTGATTTAGGTTAGTTCTTGGGATAAGAGTCTGAAATGGAAGAGAGAAGATCTAGGTGACTGGAAAATCCTTGGGAGGAAATCCTTAGTGAAGAACAAAAGATTTCATGGAAGCGGGGAAGGATTTTTTTTTGTTTTGGAAGACACGAGTAATCTATTTGTCTAGATATTTATATTTCCCTGCCCCTTTTCATAGTATTTAAGTTATATAGATTTTTAGAATAGTTATTATAGAACCCTGATGGCTTCATCTATATTCCATTCTATAAGACTATTCCATGAGGGGTGAATCCATTGTTTGCGATGACATCTACCTATCATAATCTAGGTCTTTAAACCGCATCCAACACCTGAGTACCTCATGGACTTTCTCGCATTGTCTTGAATGCTTCTTGCCAGATAGGTCCAAACTCAGCTAGAATAGATGGTGCACTTCCCCTCCCTAACTCTGCTGTTCCTTAGGCAGCTGGTACTATCCCAGATTTCCTCCATCTTCCCTGAAAATTTTCATAGCTGGTGACATTTGTTTCTGGGACCAGACAATCCAGGCAAATCAGCCCACCTAATATTCAAAGAGTTTCACTGATTGCAACTTCAGATTCTCTTGAAAGAAGAGAAGTAAGTGTTCAGTCTAGCTTCAAGACACCAATGCCTGTGCTAGAATTTGTATTTGCCTTTTTAGACTTTCTTAGTCAGGAATTTTTAACATATTTTTACTGTGGTGCCAGATCTCTTATCTTGCGTTTATTCTTGTTACTCTAGTTGCTACTGGTTCTAGCTTGTACACAGGAAACTGCAGTGCCAATCAATTTAGTTCCCAAGGTGACAGGAAACCCTATTTGGTCGGATGTTGATTGTGCTTGTCTTTACCGCTCCACCCATCACATTTTCTTCCTTTTTGGCTGAAGTTAAGACAAATTAATCATTGGCCACCATCTGGCAGACAGTTTTGGTGGTTTGTCAGTTAATTGTCCAGCTGACCTGTTAAAAAAGTAATAAATAGTATTTATAACAAACTGAGGGGAAGTATCAGTGGTAGGACTAAAACCTTTCTAGAGACCTAGAATCATGCACAGATTTCTGACAGTCTGAGTGATATCAGTAATTATGAGTAATCTATAGTCTTGTCTACAGGAGAGAAATTTGGCTTTCTAATCACTGTTTGGTTCCAGTAGCATGCCTGCAACACATCTCACACTCACAGAGGAAGGTGATTTTGGTGGGACACAGGTGTGTTCCTTTGGAAAAAACTTGCTTCCAGAAAGGCTAACCACTGTGTGATCCTCCGCCATGCAATTCTCCACTGGTGCAGCACCAATGCTAACGGGATCGCTGACATAACAGCTCCAAATATGCCTATAGTGCTCCCATTACAATTCCACGGAGTGTACTGGTCACTATTTAGATATTCTATTAGCTCTACTTATACACCACTACACTGCATGCGGGTCAAGCTGGCAAAGCCACTTATCTGTACAAATGCACACACCAGAGAGCTCAGCTACATGCTATCCAGCAATCAGTTTTTTCAGAAATGACTTCAAGTTTGTCTTGCTTATATGGCTAGCATGTCTCAGGCTGAGCTTCTTATGGGTGTGCTGCCAGCTGGCCTGAGGTCATTGTGTGGGCACTGCTGGCCATCTGGGAAGATGAGAAGATCCAGGACCAGCTGAACTTGGTCATTCAGAACACTTTTTGTCTACAAATGTGTGTCCAAGTGCCTATTCAGAATAGGCATCACTTGAAGCAGCAAGCAATATCTTGGAAAGCAAAGACCATAAATTCTAGTATAACAAATCCTGGAGCAAGAGTAGTAAGTCCAGCTCAGGACAAAATGTCACTCTCTGAGAAACTGGACCAAATCCACTGACCTTGCTTTTCCATACATCCTGATATGCAACTGGGTAACATGGCGCCTCCCTGAAGTGGACTGGTGAGGGACAAAGAGAATGAAAAGAACTCTGTTTTCATCAACTGGACAGGCCACAAGATTGAAGAGTAGGATTAGGGTAATCCCAAATGCTTCCAGGATCTCTTTACTGGGTCCCAAGAATCAGAACCAGCAACTGAGCAGGTTCAGGAGGAGGAAGAATCTCTGTTTGAGGGGGCTTCAATATTCGGTACATACCTTTTTGTTGTACTGTTTTCTAATGGGGTCAGATTTTTGCAGGCTTGTGGAAGGCTTTTCCAGATTCTTATGAATGCTACTATTAGTGCATGTAGAAAGGCAGATATAGCCTTGTGATAGAACAGATGTGTCCATCTGGCAGAGAGAAAGGAGGGTCAGGGCAAAGCTGGGAGGCAAGATCAAACCAGTATCTTAGATGCCTATATACAAATGCAAGAAGTATAGGTAATAAGCAGGAAGAACTGGAAGTGCTAATAAATAAATACAACTATGACATTGTTGGCATTACTGAAACTTGATGGGATAATACACACGACTGGAATGTTGGTGTGGATGGGTATAGTTTGCTCAGGAAGGATAGACAGGGGAAAAAGGGAGGAGGTGTTGCCTTATATATTAAAAATGTACACACTTGGACTGAGGTGGAGATGGACATAGGAGATGGAAGTGTTGAGAGTCTCTGGGTTAGGCTAAAAGGGGTAAAAAACATGGGTGATGTCGTGCTGGGAGTCTACTACAGGCCACCTAATCAGGTGGAAGAGGTGGATGAGGCTTTTTTCAAACAACTAACAAAATCATCCAAAGCCCAAGATTTGGTGGTGATGGGGGACTTCAACTATCCAGATATATGTTGGGAAAATAACACCGCGGGGCACAGACTATCCAATAGGTTCCTGGACTGCATTGCAGACAACTTTTTATTTCAGAAAGTTGAAAAAGCTACTAGGGGGGAAGCTGTTCTAGACTTGATTTTAACAAATAGGGAGGAACTCGTTGAGAATTTGAAAGTAGAAGGAAGCTTGGGTGAAAGTGATCATGAAATCATAGAGTTTGCAATTCTAAGGAAGGGTAGAAGGGAGTACAGCAAAATAGAGACAATGGATTTCAGGAAGGCGGATTTTGGTAAGCTCAGAGAGCTGATAGGTAAGGTCCCATGGGAATCAAGACTGAGGGAAAAAACAACTGAGGAGAGTTGGCAGTTTTTCAAAGGGACACTATTAAGGGCCCAAAAGCAAGCTATTCCGATGGTTAGGAAGGATAGAAAATGTGGCAAAAGACCACCTTGGCTTAACCACGAGATCTTGCGTGACCTACAAAATAAAAAGGCGTCATATAAAAAATGGAAACTAGGTCAGATTACAAAGGACGAATATAGGCAAATAACACAGGAATGCAGAGGCAAGATTAGAAAGGCAAAGGCACAAAATGAGCTCAAACTAGCTATGGGAATAAAGGGAAACAAGAAGACTTTTTATCAATACATTAGAAGCAAGAGGAAGACCAAGGACAGGGCAGGCCCACTGCTCAGTGAGGAGCAGGAAACAGTAACGGGAGACTTGGAAATGGCAGAGATGCTTAATGACTTCTTTGTTTTGGTCTTCACTGAGAAATCTGAAGGAATGTCTAATATAGTGAATGCTTACAGGAAGAGGGTAGGTTTAGAAGATAAAATAAAAAAAGAGCAAGTAAAAAATCACTTAGAAAAGTTAGATGCCTGCAAGTCACCAGGGCCTGATGAAATGCATCCTAGAATACTCAAGGAGTTAATAGAAGAGGTATCTGAGCCTCTAGCTATTATCTTTGGGAAATCATGGGAGACGGGGGAGATTCCAGAAGACTGGAAAAGGGCAAATATAGTGCCCATCTATAAAAAGGGAAATAAAAACAACCCAGGAAACTACAGACCAGTTAGTTTAACTTCTGTGCCAGGGAAGATAATGGAGCAAGTAATTAAAGAAATCATCTGCAAACACTTGGAAGGTGGTAAGGTGATAGGGAATAGCCAGCATGGATTTGTAAAGAACAAATCATGTCAAACTAATCTGATAGCATTCTTTGATAGGATAACGAGCCTTGTGGATAAGGGAGAAGCGGTGGATGTGATATACCTAGACTTTAGTAAGGCATTTGATACGGTCTCGCATGATATTCTTATAGATAAACTAGGAAAGTACAATTTAGATGGAGCTACTATAAGGTGGGTGCATAACTGGCTGGATAACCATACTCAGAGAGTAGTTATTAATGGCTTCCAATCCTGCTGGAAAGGTATAACAAGTGGGGTTCCGCAGGGGTCTGTTTTGGGACCAGCTCTGTTCAATATCTTCATCAACGACTTAGCTGTTGGCATAGAAAGTACGCTTATTAAGTTTGCAGACGATACCAAACTGGGAGGGATTGCAACTGCTTTGGAGGACAGGGTCAAAATTCAAAATGATCTGGACAAATTGGAGAAATGGTCTGAGGTAAACAGGATGAAGTTCAATAAAGATAAATGCAAAGTGCTCCACTTAAGAAGGAACAATCAGTTTCACACATACAGAATGGGAAGAGACTGTCTAGGAAGGAGTATGGCAGAAAGATCTAGGGGTCATAGTGGACCACAAGCTTAATATGAGTCAACAGTGTGATACTGTTGCAAAAAAAGCAAACGTGATTCTGGGATGCATTAACAGGTGTGTTGTAAACAAGACACGAGAAGTCATTCTTCTGCTTTACTCTGCGCTGGTTAGGCCTCAACTGGAGTATTGTGTCCAGTTCTGGGCACCGCATTTCAAGAAAGATGTGGAGAAATTGGAGAGGGTCCAGAGAAGAGCAACAAGAATGATTAAAGGTCTTGAGAACATGACCTATGAAGGAAGGCTGAAACAATTGGGTTTGTTTAGTTTGGAAAAGAGAAGACTGAGAGGGGACATGATAGCAGTTTTCAGGTATCTAAAAGGGTGTCATCAGGAGGAGGGAGAAAACTTGTTCACCTTTAGCCTCCAATGATAGAACAAGAAGCAATGAGCTTAAACTGCAGCAAGGGAGATTTAGGTTGAACATTAGGAAAAAGTTCCTAACTGTCAGGGTAGTTAAACACTGGAATAGATTGCCTAGGGAAGTTGTGGAATCTCCATCTCTGGAGATATTTAAGAGTAGGTTAGATAAATGTCTATTAAGGATGGTCTAGACAGTATTTGGTCCTGCCATGAGGGCAGGGGACTGGACTCGATGACCTCTTGAGGTCCCTTCCAGTCCTTGAGTCTATGAGTCTATGAATCATTCCTCCTGCACTGGTGTTCCACCCACACTGCCTCCACCATTCTTCCTTCCCAAACACTTCAGGAGCCCAAGCTGCCTCTGCCCAGTTCCTCCTCAATCTGTCCAGTTCAGTTTCTTTTAATTCCCTGTTCTCATCATCCCACTTAGACCCAACCTTTGGCTGAAAGGGCCACAACTCCTGGTAAAGGTGGAAGAGCCCAGCGCAGCAAGCAGAGCTGCTGGCTGAGCCAGGCCTCATGGCCAAACACAAAATGACAGGCAAGCAAAGAAAATAAAAAATCAAAGTACCACAGAAACTGCTATGTAAAATGTCTACAAATCAGATCATTTTATTGCAAGAAACACATATTGGACAATACAGACAAAGTATTTTACATTACATTGTACCTGCCAGCCAAGATACTAGCCTAAGGCACCTAATCTATGTGCTCCTCCATCTAACTGAAATCACAATTAATTCTGTCATTGTATTTAATGTGTAAAAACAGTCATTGTCATAAAATGCTAGTGAAGAGGCAAAGACCACGAGAGTACGGTGAATAATTACATTGCCTGTCATCAAACAACACAAAGTGGGTGAGTGTGACATTACCCAGGTTACAATCTGACTGTTGAACAGCCATGTCCCCTCTGTTCTCCAACCGGTGCTTTCTACGCTGCTTCACTGTAAATTACACCACTCTTGGTCTCCTCACACATAGTCTCTGCACACCCAATTATATTGTATGAGTGCTATAGCTAGCCACTCATGAATTACACTGCAGAGTAACACCAGCATATTACCTGTCCCAGACTTGCCCCCAGAAATGTACATCTTGTACAACCCAGCTCTCTCCTGGAAAATACAAGCTCATACAAAGCCCGTCATTTTATTAATCGAAAATGCTGTTATTCCACTTGGAGTTTCCCAAACACTTCAATCTAAACACACAGATAAAACAATAAAATAAATGTATTAACTACAAAACTATTTTAAGTGACTTCAAATAATGATGCATAGAAGTCAGAACTGGTTACAAGAAAATAAAAATAAAACAATTAATACCTAACTTAACAAGCTAAGTGAATTCAAAGCAAAGGTCTCTCTCTCCACATGTTTCAGCAGCCTTACTGGCTGAATTCCTTTCAGTCAGGATCGTTCCCCCAGTCCAAAGCTGTTCCCTTTGTTTTTCAGGTGTTGTGGATGCTGTGCGTAGAGAGAAAGGGAGGACTATTCTGGGGCAAATCTCCTTTCTCCTCTTTATAGCTCTTTCTCTTCTTTGAGAATAATCTCCAGCTGAGGTTCAGGAGACAGAAAGTCTGTTTAGATGAGAACCCCCAGCTGCTTCTTTGTCAAGATATATATTTTCACCCACATCCTCTTTTCTCTCGAAGAATGGCCACTTAACCAGGTGATAGTCCATTTGATTTTGCTGACACCTGACTGAGGCATTTGTTAGCCTTTTGTTTCTGAGGAACTGGTTTATGGCTGCTTCCCTGCAGACTTGGAACATGTCTAGCAATACCATACAGAGGAATCCTATAACTTTACATGCAACATTGCCACACATATTTTACCAGGACAATAATGATCAGAAAATTATGAGTTTTCAATGATACCTCACAAAGGCATACTTTGTACAAAATTTATCATACTCCTGTAAAAGGAGTGAATATAGGGGTAAAGACTGTTACAGTGAGGTAATATCTTTTATTGAACCAACTTCTGTTGGGAAGAAAGATGTGATTTCAAGCCACACAGAGGTTTTCTTCAGGTCTCAAGAAGAGCTCGGTGAGCTCTGTGAGGCTTGAAAGCTTGTCTCTCTCACCAACAGAAGTTGGTTCAATAAAAGGTGTTACCTAAGCCACCTTGTTTCTCTAATATCCTGGGACTCACACGGCTACAACTACATTGCCTACATCAAACAAAACCTACATTTTTAGAAATCCAGTGGAAATACTAATTCATAGACCTCATTAAATAATGGAAGAACAATTTCATGAAAAAAAAATCATGGAGTAATGCATACTTCCCACCTCCCACAGAAGCACACAGTGCTTCTATATTTAAGGAGTTGGTCCTCTAACAGGAGCTATAAAAATTACTCTAGTTGAAACTCATCATCCTTTCTCCTTATTCTGAAAAATTACCTGTTCAGGGTTTTGTTTGTTTGTTTGTTTGTTTGTTTTTCTGGAACCCTTTACAAAGGGATGTTTCCAAGGCTTCTATCTACCTACTGTTATTAGCCCAGTTGCACTAACCACCAATACCCTCTATGTACCTCTCCGTTAACTGATCCCAGTCTTATAATAATCAGCAACCCCACAGATCCTTATTATTAGAAGTTACGTGTTAATTCCAGTTGTGTGTCTTTGACATCTCTAGCCCAGGAGAAAACACTTTGCAAAAAACGTTGGAGTTCAAATCTGAAGTGAAATTGTACTTTTATTGCATTCCTTGTTATGCCAAGGGTTGAAGATTTCTATGGTTAACTTTTTCCATGTAGTGCCTACTGTAGCACTGTGGATGTTCCTGAGCAGACATAGGGGCAAGTGGTTGTGATCCCCAGAGGTAGACTGGCTAACAAACTTATACTCTGGGAAAGAAAAGCAGAAAAATGCATAGGACATGTGCAGAACATGAATAACTACTCAAATAAACCTTACTGGTTCAGGGAGCAGAAAATGAGGCCTGCTTCTGGAAGACGGGACAAGTTCAGGAAGAAGGAAAGAGATGAATGCAGGTCAATTTCTGGATTGAGAAGGAAATGAGAACAGAGGACAGACAGCACCAATGTGAAATCAATGAGCACATACTGGCACCAGGGGCGGCTCCAGGCACGAGTGCACCAAGCTGCCTGCCGGTTGCTGTGAGGGTAGCAGGCAGGCTGCTTTTGGCGGCATGCCTGCGGGAGGTCTGCCAGTCCCGCGACTTCAGTGGCAATTTGACGGCAGGTACGCCGAAGGCGCAGGACCGGTGGACCTCCCGCAGGCATATTGCCGAATCCGCATTACCAGCGGACCTCCCATAGGCACACCGCCGAAAGCTGCCTGACTGCCGTGCTTGGGATGGCAAAATACAAAGAGCCATCCCTGACTGGCACAAGAAAAGGATGACTACACAGCTGACCCAACAACTAGCTCTCACGCTAGAAACCCCATGCAACACCAGAAATCAGGACTATGCTATTTACTGGACTGCCTCCTAACTCTTTAGCTCCCTCTCAGATCTAGGGAGCTGTCCCAGGAACTGTGGGATAAGTACTCAGAAGGCAGTATTACTGCAACTACCTAGTACAGCCTATATGTGAACACAAGGCAAACTATACCCACAAAATTATGGTTAGAATGGACACCACTGCATTGGTACTTACACCTTAGCTATCCTGTTGGTCCAGTTACCAGTTGTTAAAGTGTCTTGTGTACACAGCCAGTGTGTGTGGAAAGCTTCCACCTGTTTAACATTCCTGGCAAGTAGATCTGCTTGTTTTCTAATCTTAAATAATACTAATTAGTATTTATATAGACCCTTGTGTCTGAAGATCCCAAAGTGTTTCAAAACACAGTGAGATAGGTATAGTAAGTGAATTTGGTCACTAAGGACTTCAAGTTTGATCCTCTGCAGAATATAAGGATTTAAAACCTGTGATCTGAATCAGTTTTCTTACTGGTTAGATTCAAAATCAGAAAGAGCCAATGCAAGCTGTTGGGCCAATTCACTGAGCTACGCATCAAATAAATCTCCCACCAGAAGCAGAATTTCAGTCCCTTTCTCCCGGGAGGGGTTTTATTTCTCAAAACCAAAACCATCCATCACAAATCAAAACAAATTTGCCAGCTCCTGCTTCCTGGCCCCTCCTAAAACCTCTTCCTCATAAGGCTTCTGTCTTTGCCCACACATCTCCAGTCAGTCTTCTGCATAACTTGAAGCAACCCTATGCAGATCCTTCCCTCACCCTGGGTCCCCTGCAGGAGTTTTCTTGCACCCTATAGGTGACTTCTCCTACTTATGTCACCTTCTGGCCTTTTTTCTGAGGACCAAGTGGCCTGAAGGCTGTCACCTGATCCTTGACCTCAGTCTCATCACCTGACAGGCAATTAGTGGCAATTAGTCACAAGTAGAACTAAGCCTAGATTCCTTAAAGGGCCAGCTCTCCATTTGATAACACAATACAGGGTAGCACTGGCAGCAACTGTGCAGATTCTGTTATTTGTTGTGGTTGTCTTTGCAGTTCAGAATATTTTGGGTTTTAGCATTATATTTTCAGTTAATCTGTAAACATCTGTTCCTTTCTCTTCTGTCCAGTGGTAGTGAATTTTGTATCTGTTGTGAGTGCCTTTGTTTTGTAATGGTTGTGCAAGTATCAATAAGACGTCAAACCTATTACTTGGAAGGCAGCTAATTAATCAAAGATAGAGCTAAACCCGCCTCCCTTAAAAGGTAATCCCACCCTGTGGCAACCTGTTTCCCAGCTCTAGTTGTGATGGGGTCAAAATCTTGTGAGAATGGCTCATCTCATGAAATTCCATTCTAATATGGCAGCTGATTTGTCATAATTTCACCATGTGGGTCCAAATTCAACAAGGATAGTTTGTATGATTTTTGGTGCCATCAAAGCCAAAGCTGAACTCTAGCCCTGATTTGACTTTGAACCTGAACCAAACTGGAACACCACTTCCTTAGCCAATTTGTAATTATTTCCATTTTATATCTGGGGAATCCATGAAGTGATTAAGTGGCTAGCCCAAGATGACACAGAAGTCATTGTCAAGGCTGGATACAGAACCTAGGTCTCTGTGCTTTACCACTAGACCTGGCTATGTCTAAGAACAATAAAGCGAGGTGAACATTAAATGTCTCTCTGCAGTTAGAGTACACTGACTAGGATCATCTCTGAGAAGCTGTACATTTTGTTAATATTATATAGTTACAGTTTCTCCCCAGGACACAGAATGTCTTTATTTGTCTTAAGCAATACATTGTTGGGGCTTAATAAATAGTAATAGTATTAATAATTAATTAGTGGTAGTTTTAATGTTATCATATTAACCCTCAGGATAACACCACAACTTGACATCAGGGGCAAAATAGCAGAAAAATCTTAAACAACTTAAAATGGGCCTGACACATGTGGCTGGCCATCAGAAGGGCAAATATTGTATATAATTGCCACATCCCAAAATGTCATTAACTTTAAAATTTCTCAGGTGAACTTCCTCACAGGAATGCTGTCTGGCCAATGACAGCTCCTGAGAGAGCTGTGCAGCCAGTGGGAGATTATGGTGCTGAGTGGCATTGGCTGAGGGGCCGCACCTCCGCAGGGTTGGAGCTCTCTGTTCTCATAGCTCCCCTAACATCAGTGGGTGTGGAGGCTGCATCTCCTACCTCCACTAAGACCCCCACAAACCCCTCTTGCATTCGTAGCAAACAGATAATTTCCTGTGCTTTATGTTTGTCTCCCCTGGACTTGGCAGTGGAACACAACAATGTAACTTTAGAGACGTAGGAAAAAACACAAGCAGAGCAACACTACTTCACACAAGGGCTCATAAACATATGATGTTATCATAGTCTCCTCTCACTGTAGAGTTATGCATCCCTACTGACTTCAAATGATTTGTACAGGTAATTGAGAGTAGAATTTGGCCCACTGGACATGTTTTGCTGAACAGAACTGAAGTAAACCATGGCTGGATAAACAGAGGATTTAATGATCCTGTGAAAAAAACAAAAAGCTGGGTTTGAAATTATCCCCCAAATGACTCTCCAGTCTACATGCATTTCATTTGAGTTGTGCCAATAGGTTGGAACTGCATAGCATTTTCTGTTACATTAGCAGCATTGTGTTGTCATCACCTCTTTCTGCAATACTGATTGAAGTTAGCTTGCAGCGCTAGCTGCAGCATGGAGCCTTACAATTTGATGGGACTTCATGTGAGGGTGAGGGACTGCTTTTTATTTTGTTTGCCTTTGGGAATTAGCTTTTTCTCCCCCCACATAATATGTTTGTTTGTTTACTGGGAATTTAGAATAACACACCTTTGGAAAGACCCCCTTCCTGCCATTTCTCTTATCTGTACCTTCCTGTAATTGAGTAATTTATTTAAGCTTCTTAATGTTGATTGTATTGTTACTAAAGTAAGTAAAATGAACATTCTTTTTTGTTGTGATTATTCCAGTCTAAGATATCCATAAAACATGAAAAGAAGTTTGTACCAAGTAGTTAAGAGAGAGTGCCAGGGACAGGCAGAGCACAATAAAGCTTCAGCCTATCCCATGCTCTCAGCTCAGGGGCCAACCAGAAGTGCAGTCCTTCAATGAGACTTTGGAGCCTAAGTGTCCAAGTCACTTTTGAAAAGGGGACTTAGACAGCTCAGTCTTAGTAACTTGCAACACTGAATGGAGTAACACCTCAATACCTTTACAAATCAGAGATGACTGTATATGGTCTATAGTCTGGTCTATAGATGATACAGATAAACAATGGTCTGGGTTTGAAGGCTCAATATTTTTAAGGAACCACTATCATTCAGTAATTTGTTCAAAGGGCGCTAACAATTCATTTGCTTGTGTTTAGAAACCATCTATGTGACACTTGCAGTTGTTTAAAGATTTGAAGACCAAGTCAAATAAACAAGGAAGGAATGTGCTTTTTTATTATCTTAAGGTTGACAGGGTGTTGGTAAGCACCTCCTTTCAAGATCTTCCTTCCTGTCTTTTCCTAATGGTAATCCTACCAGGAAAGAACTCATTATACTGATTATTCTTCAGGCAACAATAAAATATAATTTTCTCTTACTAATACTGTATGCATAGTATTAGCTGCCAATTACATAGACAATGCTTCTGATAGTGCTTTTTTCAAGTCTGCTGGATCTGGTTGAACTGCTAGGGATATCAGTGCATAACTATGTAATATTTCTTTGCTTGGATTGGAATGATATAGATTCTACACTACAGCTGAGCAATATGGGCGTGTCCAATTATAAATTCCTAGTGCCGTTTGAAAGTAGAGATTGTGCTTTAAGGTGCTATCCTTTAGCTAAGACATTAACATTAAATAATGGAAACCAAATTTGTGTCTGGTGTAACTTCAATGACATAAAGACTAATTTCTGCTGGGATGCCGGCAGGAAGCCAGCTGTTTTGTACAGAAGCTATAAGATAGTGTATAATATTTATTTGTTTACTTTAGAACAGGTTGAAAACTGGTTTTCTATGGAAAATTGGGTTTTCATTTAAATAACATTTTTCATTAAAAGTGTGTGCTTTCCATGAAAAATTTGGACTTTTCATTGAAAAGGCAATATTCAAAAACTGTAAAATTTAAATTCAGAAATGCTGCTGTGGGAGTTGTAGGTCAGACTGTTCCTGACTCAGTTCATGGCCCCACTGTCTCCTATGGCTTCCATTCCCTCAGCTGGACTACATCTGCTTTTATGCACTGCACCCAGGAACTACCATGATGTCCCATAATACTCAGCAAGAGAGGAGTGGATGGTGCATCACGGGAGATGTAGTCTGCCTTGAGAGACAAGTCCACAGAAAAGGACAGGGCATGGAGCACCTGAACTACAACTCCTATGAGGCACTACAGTGGAATTTCCTAATCAAAAGCTTTTGGGGTTTGATTTTTCACAAAAAAAAAATCTATGAAAAATTTAGATGAAACTGAAATTTTCCATTTTCAGCTAAAATTTTCCACAGGGAGGAGGGCGGGGCAGAAATATTTTTGCAAACAGCAATTGTTCATTAAAAATATTATTTGCTTACTATAGCTTATCTATATAGACCACATGATCTTATTGCTATCCTCCCCTTCCCTCCCCTGTTCCTACCTTCACCCTCCTCTTTATTATATTCATTGCATCTTGTTTCAAATTAGATTTGTTAGCTCTTTGGAGCAAGGACTCTGTCTTTTTGTGTGTTTATTCAATGGGTCTTCTAATCTTCAGGTTAATGCTACTGCAATACAAATACTAATAATAATTAATAATACACTTGACTGTTTGCACTTAGCATCTCATTGTCTGAAGCAAATTAACCATAAATTAATAGACACTGATGCAGAACTTTGAAACACCACCAAATAAATAAGTGCAAAGAATTATGATCTTGGTTTTAACTCTGAATATTGCAACAAGCTTTCATCTATACTGAAACACCATATAGAGGCATAAATAGCAATTAGATCTTTGGGGTACTATTAAAATTTCATCTCCAAGTGAGGTTTGCATGATAAAATGCAATTTGATTGTAAAAATAATCTGCAGGAAAAGATGGGAACCTGTCTAAGCATTGCATTTTGAAAAGTCAGTTCCCGTAGCTGTACAGTGCAGCCTTATCGAGAGCAGAACAGGAATGAATTGGCAGTACATTAGAAAGCATGATTAAAAGAGGGAAAGCTGAAACTACTCTCATGTCAGCTGTTTTCCTCCACAGGATATTGAGTGATTCCTGTCCTAACCTGATACTGATTGCTTAAAACTTGGTCCAGAAATACTTGTCAAAACTGTTTCCTTAGTTCGTTTTGACAAGTGGAGGTTAGAGTACATTTTAAAATGGTTTGGAGTGTGGACTTTAGTGCTGGAGTTATTGGCCTGCTGTCACTGCCACTAACATAGGATGTACATAGGATGTATTGACTGAAAACTCATTTGACACTTACACCTTGAGGTACTGGTTAGTTTCTACAGACTAAGTAGGAGCTGCTGGGGGGTGGGGTGGGGCTGCCGCTGGAGGCCTGAGGGTTTCTAGTCACTAGGAAGTTGAGGTGCATTGGAAGTCTTGCCTAGAATGAGTCACACCTGTCCTCTTCTGGGATCCCCCTTTTCCTTGTGGTATGGGAACAGCCTCCTCTTGTTGCTACTTCCTGACCCCTTCTGCAAGCTGGGAGGCAGGAAGCATAAACTATTCCAGCAAAAGATGAAAAAGAACCCGGAATGGAACACTAGGAGGTGGGTGGAGCTTCATCTGATAGAGGAAGCAGGAACAGGAACAGCAGAATTACTGTGAGGAGGAACAAAAGCAGAATATACTCATCTCAAGTGCCTCAGTTCAGAACACATATAGTCCTTCAGGACACATACCCCTCCCAAGGATTCCCAGGGTTATAGATTAGCTCCAGCACCCCTACCCTGCACTGTAAATAGGGCCCCATGAATAACGAAATTATGCTATCACAAAAATGGCTACTATATAATTCATCTCCACTGGTGTTGACTCTGGAGCATAACTGCACTATAAATATCAACGTCATTAATTACTTCACTCCTCCTCAAGTCAGAAACATCAAGCTGATAACTGTTTGTCTTTCATAGAAGATCCACAGGAGAGGTGTAAACCTGTGCTTGGAAGGGGGCTTTGGGGAATGAGATTGCAGGGAAAAAAAGATAAAGACAGTCTCACTGTTTTTCACGTTAGGAGCTTAATATGTAAAACTTTGTGTTTAAAACGGCTTTGGTGTGCAAGGAGATGGGAAGGTCAGGCAGGCAGATGGATCTCTGACCATATACAGCCTATTCCCCACACCACAATGCTGAAAATAGGCCTCTTTGGTCTCTCTGTGGTCCCCTGGTCTTTATGGACTTAAATGGGAATGAAGCAGGGACAGACCAATGGACCAGTACAGGCACTGAGTAGAATAGGTCATTGGGATACAGTGCATATAACTCTGAAGTCTTTTCTTATTAGGTCTGATGTGCAACATAGCACATAGGATCTTGATTAAAAGGTAAATAATTCATTTAACAGCCATATATACTTCTATACCTTCAAACCTACTCTTACGCAACTGTTTATTACTACCAATTACTGACATAAAAATGCTGAATCTTGAAATTAGCATTTTTCTTTTTAGACTCATGAGTCAGTCAGGACTACTTACAATGACTGATCTAAAACTGATGGAAACCAGCTTGCTCACAAATCAGGACACCTGAGTTCTGTTCCTGTTTCTGTTATGGTCTCACTGTGTGGTTTTCAGGCACACTGCGTGTGGCCTCTGATTTTTGGGTGCTTCAGTGTCAGGATGGCCAACTCCAAACAATTTAGGCCTGTTTTTCAAAAAATGCTAAGCACCCACAGTTCTAAGTGCAAGTCACAGCAGGGGAAACAACAGTGAAAATGAAGCCCAAAATGTCTTAAGTTGGGGACCCAGAATTTAGGCAACCAAACTCAGAGGTCTTTTTGAAAGTGTGAGCTTTCATCTCTGTCTGCCTCAGCTATAAAAATTAAGGTCAATGATGCATTGTAAAGCGTTTTGAGATCCAAGGATGAAAAACACTATATAAAATGAATGCTAAACATTATTTTTTTATTATTATCACAGGGGTTTTATTCGTGATTTCCTCAGATTTATTCTGGTGATCTTGAATAAGAGGAGGGTTATATTAATGTGTGTTGCATATTATCAGGGTGCGTTTTTTCTGACCTATAGACTATTGTATAATAGCATATCTGAAAAATAAAAATCAATAACTATGTTCTTAAATCCGAAAATGTGAACCTGGGAAAGAAGTGAATCCACATCATTTCAGACTTGTGGATGTCCTTCTTTCTGAGGCTTTTGTCACACATTTTAAGAACCAGTTGAAGTTCAGCCTAGAAGTCAACAGGAGTTTTTCCACTGACTTCAGTGGAAGCGGGAGAGAGCTCTTTATCCTGAAGAAAGGAAACTTTGTTAAAATGCAGGACTTGCTATGGAATGATGTGTGTTAACATTCAGAGAAATATTTGTTGGGCTTGAAGTCACATTTGAGTTGACACAGTAGACAATGAGCACCACCCATAGTGAGTCACACAACTTTAATCATTTGTAGATAAGGAGGCAAGATAGTCCCAGAGGCATGTAAGCTAGATGGCTATGAATGTTTCAGGCTGTATCATAGAAAAGAGGCACAATACTGAGGCATCTGTGACCTTTAAACATATCAAGAGTTACTCTTATGTCGACTAGAAGTGATTACTGATGTAATGATGATTTTAAATAATATTTCCCAAAGCCACCAATCTTTCAAAAGAAAGTCTCCTTTAGGCCCCACTGATGATAATGTACGTTATGAATTTGAGTGTGAAAGGAATCATATCTAAAGAATGTTAGGTAATAAAGCAAGTCCTCACTCACCTCTCCAACACCCGAGGTTGTGCGGAGTTGGAATATGGGCCCACAATTCTGTCAGAGACCAGACACAAATGCGTTGATCAACGGGCACACACTACCCCAAAAGCTTTAGAATAAGTGTGGCCCCTTTATTAGGGGTGGGCATCAATATTTATACACAGAAGTAAACAAAGTGATTAACAAAAGATAATGGTCATGCATAATCAATCAAGATTTTACAGGAAGAGCAAGTTTAAGAAGTAAATGCATAGAGATAAAAGGCTAATGGCTACTTGAGGAAGGGGGTGTCATGAGTAGTTTGCAGGTCAGTGCTTTGTTCAAAAAAAGGTTCAGAAAGGATTATGCAGAGACGGCCAGTCTGGGTGTTTTTTTGGCTCCAAAGTTCACCAAAAGTTTAGACCCAACATTCCTCCATTTGTAGCTTTGAGATAACTATTAATCAAAAAGCTACACCCTATTTCAAGATCTCAAGGGCCGCTTGGCAATTTCAGCCTGGGCCAATTCGAAGAGAGTAAGGCTTTTAGCTGAAGTGGGAAAAGAATAAACTGACTTACATGAGTTTATGAGGGAGGGGACACACTGAATACAGCAACACAGTATTATAAGGACTACCATGGCCCCAACAACACCCACCAAGAGGGTTTTAACCCACCCAAATCCGGGCAGCCAATTCCATAAGGCTCCCCACCAATCATAAGGTGGCTGGCCAGAGGAGTAGTTTTAGCCATTTCCCTTAGGTGTTTGGTACGTTGAAAAGTGTCAGAGTAGGTGTCATTTACAAAAACACAGCATTCTTCATTTATGAAGGCGCAAGTTCCTCCCTGGGCTGCTAACATCATATCTAAAGCCATTCTGTTTTGCAAAGCCAACTGGCGCAGCTGGGACATTTCCCCGGCCTGGTTCTCAAATAGGGTTGCAGTTTCATTGGTCAAAGATTCTAATAGTCCCTGTAGACGGATGATAGCACCCTTCAAGCTAGTGTGACCAGCCCACCGCTGCCAGGACAAACCATCACGGAGATTAATATCTCTGTCAGTTTCACGGATGTTACGAACGTGGGGAAAATGAGGGGGGGTGAGGGAGATCCGAGAAGGCGGTGCTAGCCATGCCAAATAACATGACCCTGCCCAATCAGGGGAGAGGAAATAATAAGCCTTGGGCCCGCACACCCAGTATGTTCCATATAATGCGTTTTGGGTATTCCATTTCTCAAAGTAGGAGGTAACCCACCGCCCGTTGTACCACTGTTCCCCTGGTAACGCAGAGGGGTCGTTGTGTGAACTGCAGAGGCACAATTTGGTAGTGTTGTCCTCAAAGGGCAGTGTAGTACTGCTTGAGCAGTTGTAGAAGGCAATTGTGTATCCTTTAACAATTAGTTGGACACCCTCGAGCTCTGAGCAGGGCTTTTTAAAAACTGACTCTGAAAACCTGCCCCTCCATGAAAAAGTTGAAAAGGTTGGATCGGGGTGAGGGATCCACATATGGGATAAGTGGGATGCGCAAGGCTTGAAGCCAAGATTTTTACTAAAGGCGGTGCCATTAAAATATATGTTGCATTTACTTGTTCCCACAAAAGTTGACCCTTTTTCTTTAACAAAACACAGTGATCCTGTTTGATTGGTTACCCTGAGATATTTGTTAATTGGCACTTCTGTTTTGTCCCATGTAAGATTGGGTTGGACTGGATCTTTTATTCTAGTCGGTGGCATCCAAGTCATATTAGCAGTGGTTAGGGGAATGGGTGTGAAGGGGAGTCCCTGTGCTGCATTTACTGGAAATTGAGTACATACCCAGCAATCACTTCTATTTCCTAAAATACGAGTTTTAACCTCATGGAATATCTAATAAAAGCATTATCTTCATAAGCAGAAAATAAACTGAAAAAGCATAAAAAACATACAGTTGTCAGAATAAAGGGTCCTCTCATTTTTTTCGAGTTAATTTAAGTCTAATGTCTGAGAGAGGTAAGCTGGTCCACTGGTCGAAGGCAGTGTCCTCAGTGGTGACAAGAGCTGCTGGTCCGTCACTGTGGTCCACTACGGCTGGCTTGACGTGGGAGTGGTGGATCCAAGATTTGCGTCCTTCCAGGAACACTGCAGTCTGGGTTGTCAAAAGAACCTGGTGGGGTCCAGTAAACCTTGGCTGGAGGGTGTCGTCACGAACGAACTTTTTGGCCCAGACGAAGTCCCCTGGTTGGAACGGGTGGATTTGTTCCTCCAGCGGCACGGTCTGGGAAAACTGCGAGGCTTTCCAAAGGGTACGGAGGCGAGCCTGTAGGGAGAGAAACTGACACGCAGTCATATGATCCCCTCCCAATAGTGAAACATCAGCACGTGGTAGCGCCCCGCCTTTGAAAGGGGGGTGTCCATAGAGCAGTTCAAAGGGGGATAATCCCAATGCGCGGGTTGGGCGAGTACGAAGGTGAAACAGGACCAAGGGAAGTACCTGAGGCCACTTTAATCCTGTTTCCTGACAGTATTTAGCCAATGTAAACTTAAGTTCCCTATTCATATGCTCAACTTTCCCGCTAGACTGGGGGTGGTAGGGTGTATGAAAGGAGTGTGAAATGCCCAGTCCTTGTTCTAAATGGCCAAGGACATGACCAGTAAAGTGAGGTCCGCGATCTGAGTCGAGCACAAGAGGGATGCCAAAACGGGGTACAATATCTCTAAGGAGAATCTTCGCCACTGTGGCAGCAGTACAATTAGCAGTAGGAAAGCTTCGACCCAGGAAGTCAGAGGGCAAACCAAAACAAGGAGGTGCTTTTTCCAAAAGCCTTTGGCATATCTGCAAATCAATTTGAAGATGTTGAAATGGAGCAGCAGGCGGAGGGTCTTCCACCCTTAATTTTTGTTAAGAGGTGGAGCAGGTCCATTACGCTGACATGTGCTGCATGCTTTCACTATGATAGGCAATAGGGTTGAATGCCTGGAGCATACCAAAAGCGAGCGATAGTGTCCACGAGGGCGTGCGTGCCGTAGTGACCCCCTTTATCATGGTGCCAGCGAACTGCCACAGGGTATGTGGAGCGAGGGAGGCAGGCTCGGCCATCTGGCATAAGCCAGGTCCCTTTGACCAGAGTGGCCCCGAGGCTTTCCCATGATTTTAGTTCAGCAGCGGGTACTGGTACGGGGTGCGGTGGAGTAAAGGAGGAGGTTGCAATAGCCAATGTGGGCATGGCTAAAGGTAAGGTGCAGCCTTCTTGGCGGAGGCGTCAGCCAGGGCATTCCCACGGGTAACGGGGCTGCTATCTTTAGTATGGGCCCGGCAGTGAACTACAGCCAGGACGGAGGGTTTTTGGAGGGCGTCCAAAAGCTTGTGGATGAGGGGGAGGTGCTGAATGGGTTTACCGGCAGCTGTCTGGAAACCTCGAAACTTCCAGAGGTGGATATGACAATGCACAACTCCAAAAGCATATTTGCTATCAGTAAAAATGGTAACGGTCTTACCAGCGGCCAACTGGCAAGCTCGGGCCAGGGCATAGAGTTCAGCGGCTTGGGCTCCCCAGTTGCCTGGCAGTGAGGCGGCCTCTTGAATGCCCCATTCAGAGGTGACAGCATAACCAGTGAAACGCTTGCCATCAACATAGAAGGAGCTTCCGTCCGAGAAGAGGATGCAATCGGGGTTGTCCAGTGGCACGTCAAACAGGTTGTCTCTTATCTGTAAGATGCTGGAAACTACTTCCACACAGTCGTGCTGGTCCTGGGGGACTGGCAGGTCAGGAAGCAAGGTAGCTGGATTAAGGGGTCCACACCTTTCAAAAATTAGGTTAGTGTCTTCTAAGAGTTCGGCCTCTAGCTGTTGCTGACGATGGGCCGAAAAGACTTGGGTTGTGCCCCTACGCAGAAGGGCTGACAAGGCATGAGAGGTCCAAACCGTGGTAAAATGACCCAGGGTTAGGCTCTTTGCCTTTGTGATCAGCAGGGCAGCTGCTGCCAGAGTCCGGGTGCAGGATGGGGTTCCCTGAGCGACAGGGTCGATTTGCTGAGAGTAAAAAGCAAGCGGGAAATGGTGGGCCCGCTCAGCTGGGTAAGGACACCACTAGCAATTCCGCCCCTCTCGTGGACAAAAAGGTGAAAGGGTTTGCTGTAATTGGGGGGGGCGGGAGAGACATGGAGGAGGCCACACTGTCCCTTGAGTAACTGAAAGGCTTGAATAGTGTCCCGGGGACCACTGCAAAGGGTCAGGAGCAAGGTTAGCAGTGAGTCGGTGGAGCGGTTTGCTTAACTCCCCGCAGGACGGCAACCAGGGGAGACAGAAGCCAATTAATCCTAAGAAACCTCGAAGTTGTTTCTTGGTGTTCGGTAGAGGGCAGTTTTGAATAGTCTTTATGCGGGCTGGGTCCATCTGTCTTCCTTCTGGGGTTAACAGGAAGCCCAGATATCGGACCTTCTGTGAGACCCACTGAATCTTTTTAGGGTCTACCTTGTGGCCTCTGGTGTGTAGGTATAATAAAAGTGCCTACCATCGATGCGGAGGGCAGCTTCTTCGCGATTACCTAATAGGATGTCATCTACGTATAGGACCAATGTGGATCCCCTGCGGACTGGTGAAACCTTCCAAGTCGTGGCGGAGGCACTGGCTGAAAATCGTGGGGCTGTCTCTGTAGCCTTGAGGAAGTCGTTGCCAGACATAACTTTGTCCCTCCCAGGTGAAACCAAAGAGATACTGAGAGTCTGGGTGCACAGGAATGCTGAAAAAAGCTGATTTTAAGTCAATAACAGTGAACCATTCAGCATCCCAGGGGATTTGGCTGATGATAGTAGCTGGGTCAGGAACTACTGCATGAAGAGGGACCACATACTGATTAACAACTCGTAGATCCTGTACAAAGCGCCAACGAACAGGGTCTCCGTCCTTTTTAGGAGGCTTTTTGACAGGCAGTATAGGGGTGTTACAGGGAGTGCGCTGAGGGCGGACTAGCTTTTGTGCAATGAATCCCTCATAATGGGGCGGATGCCCTCCCGGGCTTCCAGCGACAGGGGGTATTGAGGGACTGACGGGGGGGTTAAGGAAGGCTTTACCTGAATCCTTACAGGCTCTGCCGAAAGGAGCAGGCCAACATCAGTGTCAGAAATTCCCCAGAGGGTTGAAGGCAAGTCAGTGAGGTCAGGGGAGAGAGAGGGGGGTGTTTCCCAATTACCCTGAGTAGGGGCCGAATCTCCTAACACTGTCATCAATAATCCTACCCCTTCAGGAGTGCAGGTTAAAGTAGCCTCAAGCTTACAGAGTAAATCCCGGCCCATCAAAGGGATCGGACAAGCTGGGGAAAAAAGAAAACGGTGAGAAAAACATTTATCAGCATAAATAACATTCAAAGGCAAAGTGAGTCCCAAGAGACTGTGGGTTGCCCTCCACCCCAGTCGCAGTTTTAACCTCAGAGGATAGCCAGGGAGAGGGGGCATGATTTAAAAGAGAGAAAGTAGCCCCAGTATCAATGAGGAAAGAGACAGGCAGTCCCTGGACTGAAAGGGTTAAACGAGGCTCTTTGCTGGGAGGGGAGGAAAGTGAGAAAGGAGCCGGCTAAAGACATTAAGGAAATAAGACCATCACATTGTTTGCCTTCGCCCCCGGGGTACCGTCATTGAGGAGGCTGAGTTTGCTGCGGCTGCTGCTGTTTTCCATAGTTGATCCAGGCCTGGGGATGGGCTGAGCTGGTGGTGCAGGGGTGTATTCCTCACTTGTGTAAGCATCTGCGGATGCAGCCAGACCTTCTGGGCGTCCCCAGGGGCATTCACGTTTAAAGTGACCAGGCTGTCCGCACTGAAAACAATTTCCTGATGGCTGGGGTCGCCAGGACCCTCTTCCCCGGGCACCCTGGAATCCCCTGCCACGGCCACGGCCTTTGCCTCGAACACCACCGTGAAAAGCTAAGCCATCAGCTTATATTCTTCCTTTTTCTCTTTCTTTTTACTACTTTCCCTTTCTTTCTCCCAGGCAAAATCAGCTACTTCCAACACTGAAGTGACTGACTCACCTCCCCAACCAGGGCGAAACTTTAAGAAGTAATCCCTTACAGGGGGCACCGACTGATTCACAAAAAATGAAATAAGAGTAGGGTGGTCTGCTTCTCTCTCAGGATCCATCTGAGTGAACATTCGGGCCCCCTCCAATAGCCTCGACCAGAACTTTCTGGGCGGCTCATCAGATTCCTGCCGAATCTGCATGAACTTAGCCTGATTAGGCGAGCGGCGAGCCATTTCCTTGAGTCTCTCTAACAATCGCTCTCTATCTGTTCGCAGCTGAGTCAGCCTTAGCTGAGTCCAGTCTAGGGATTCCAGCCAGCGGCCAGATCCCGCCTATCCATCCAAGTAACATTAGCTGCATTGCTATCTCCCCATGTCCTTTCTGCCATCCACAATCTACTACGTTCTTCTCCAGTCAAAACTCTACTTAACAACTGATCCACATCCGTATAAGTAGGATTATAACTTAAAAACAATCTTTCTAGAAGTTCTATGATCTTTCGGGGATTTTCCCCAAAAGACCCTGACAACTGTCCCCACTCTTTCAAATCCCATTCTAGCCATCCTTTATATTCCACAATACTAGCATGTTGCAATCGTCCATCATTGCTCATATAAGGTTGATCGTGCACCTGTAAAGGCATCTCTATAACCATACTTTTATTATTCGCAAGAGATTTGACAGAGACATCCTCTAGGCTATCCTCAGGGGGGGGGCATGCACCCTGCTGTACCTGCTTGGACCTAAGCCTAGTAACTACTCCTCCCAAGGTTGGCCCCTCCAATTCCTCCTCATCCTTCTGCACAAATTCCAATCTGGGATCCTGCAGATTCCCCTCTGCTACAAGGAGAGAGTTCCCCTGCGGAGGAATAGGGGCAGGTGCAGAGGGGACCAGCTGACGAGTCAAAACACGCCGTGGTCTACACCCTTCATCGAAATAACCTGGAGGGGGTTCACTCTCGGGAGAGTACCTGACTGCCATAATTTTTAAAGATTTCCACAGCTCTGCTGCTGTGTCCCAACAAAAACCAGTAACATAACTGTCCCGGATGGTCTTTTTCGATCTGGCTCTTTACTCCTCTTAAGGCAGCCTGCTCGAAAGAGCCATACGAAGGCCACCTCATCTCCGAGTCGGCCAATACCGCGGTATACCCAGTCCAATTCCTTACACATAGTGTGTACAACTTCTTCCTAGACATTCCTGTCTGTACTGGGAGTTTCCCTTCATTCCATAACTTATTTACAATCCCCAACGGACTCTCAAGAGGCACGCTAGTCCCTTGACCCATGGTGTCTGACAGGAGCCCTCCAACTGGCGTTTACCCTGCTGTCAATACACGACCCCTCAATATTGAATTGGCTAGGAGAAATCTCCTGTGGCGCCTTGCCAATTCATATATGAGTGGTCTGACCACTGGACAGAGGTACCGCACCAGAAGGAATCCCGGACGAGCCCCCAAATTGTTAGGTAATAAAGCAAGTCCTCACTCACCTCTCCAACACCCGAGGTTGTGCGGAGTTGGAATATGGGCCCACAATTCTGTCAGAGACCAGACACAAATGCGTTGATCAACGGGCACACACTACCCCAAAAGCTTTAGAATAAGTGTGGCCCCTTTATTAGGGGTGGGCATCAATATTTATACACAGAAGTAAACAAAGTGATTAACAAAAGATAATGGTCATGCATAATCAATCAAGATTTTACAGGAAGAGCAAGTTTAAGAAGTAAATGCATAGAGATAAAAGGCTAATGGCTACTTGAGGAAGGGGGTGTCATGAGTAGTTTGCAGGTCAGTGCTTTGTTCAAAAAAAGGTTCAGAAAGGATTATGCAGAGACGGCCAGTCTGGGTGTTTTTTTGGCTCCAAAGTTCACCAAAAGTTTAGACCCAACAAGAACATATTAGAAGGCATTAATCTACCACTTGTCCATGGCTGAAAGAAAATGGTGGCACATTAGACTCTTCCCAGAGATCCCCTACACCTCATCAATTGTCTACTTTGCCACTCTGAAAAAACCCACCATGGACTGATTTTTTAGATTTGCTGAGTTCCCACAAATCCAGATGAGATCAATAGGAGCAGAAAATCAGACCCTATTCTTATTTTATTTTTTTGCACCAAAATATGGAACTTAATTGTGACCCCTCTAACTCTCTCCTGGTTTACCTTTCCCTCCCCTTTAACTATCGTGTTTTGTCAGTCACTTATACATATTTCTTCTTAGCAATTTTTTAATATTTGGGAAAGCAAAATATTCTATATTTTCTCAGTTGTCCTCTTTACAAAGCTGTGATGTATACTACTGAAAGGGGAAAATAATTAGAGTAGGTTTTTTAAAGTAATTTCTTAATCTGACACTGGAAATCAAACTCTAGGCTCACCAGTAATATTTTAAACATAAGAATCCATGGACTTGATTCTGTTCTCTAATTTATGCAGGTTTTACAATGATATAACTCAATCTAATTTAATGCAGTTCCTGCTGATTTATGCCAATCTGACAAGAGACACAGGCCCCATATCTAATACTAGTTGTCATGCAGTCTGGAGTGGCTCGTGACCATGAGTGCCAACCTCAAGGCAGACTGTCAAAAACAGGACAGACACCCCAAATTGGTGGTATGTTCTACAATTAGATCTCACCAACTCTGTATCAAATGTGAATTCCTAAAGCACTATAACAGTCCTACCATGGAGTCACAGATAGTCCCCATGCAAGCAAACTGGACTTAGTGATAATGATCACTTATGCCAAAGATCACAAAATATTAGGCTTCAGAGTGGTAGCTGTGTTAGTCTGTATCAGCAAAAAGAATGAAGAATACTTTAGTCTCTAAGGTGCCACAAGTACTCCCCGTTCTTTTTACAAAATATTAGGTCGCTCGCAGTCCCAAAAGACCAGTCACTTACTCCAGGTCAATTTGTACCTCAGATCTCACTCCAAAGACTACACTTGTAAACTCTATTCTCATTTACCTCTAGTAAACTATCTAAGGATTTATTAACTAGGAAAAAGAAATGAGAGAGTTATTTACAGATTAAAGGAGGCAACGTATATACACAAATGAGTTACAGTCTATGATTCTGAAAGGTAACAGAGTTGTAATAATCTGTCAGCCCTTAATGTCTCTTTGGGCTAACATAGGCTGGCCCTGGGGATCTCTGCTTTTGTTTCCTTGCTCTAGCCCTGTGAGAGTGCAAGCAGCAAAGAGATGAAAAAACTTCATGTCAGCTATATTTGTTTCCCTTTTCCAGAATTCAGACTGACGGGATGAGCTTTCTTGCACGTAGCACCTTCATGGGTGTGAGAGGACCATTAACCCAGTCTTTGTATTCTGATGTTCCACAATGGCCCATTTAGTTTTGAAAATCCTGCTTGATGTGCAGAGAAACCACTCCTTCTGCCTAGGTTCACAAGTTCAGAGCAGGCATCTTTACAGTTACAAAGCAAAACTATGGGCGGTAAGAGCAGGGGCGGCAGGTTTGTATAATTTTTGGTAGTGCCCAGAACGGATCCAAGTCCTGCTCCCCCGCACCACCCCCCACACGCACTAAGGCTCTGGGAGGGAGTTTGGGTGTGGGAGGGGGGAGGGGTCAGACTCTGGGAGTTTGGGTGTGAGGTGTGGGCTCTGAGCTGGGGGTTGAAATGTAGGAAGCAGTGCAGGGACCAGCTCTGGGAGGGAGTTTGTGTGTGGGCTCTGGGCTGGGGCAGGGGTTTGGGGTGCAGGAGAGGGTGAGGGGTGCAGCGCTTACCTGGGGCAGCTTCCAGAAGCAACCCACACCCCCCTCTGGCAGCAGCTTCTCGGCGGGGACCGGAGGGATCTCCACGCACTCCTGCCTGCTGGAACCACCTGTGCAGCTCCCATTGGTCACAGCTTGGGGCAAGGGCAGCATGTGGAGACACGCCTGCCCCCCCCAGGGGCTGCCGGGATGTGCCGGCCACTTCTGGAAGCAAAGTGGGGTGGGAGGGCAGGAAGCCACCTTAGCCCCATTGCGCTGCTGGTGGTGGTGGCGGGCGCCCCAGGCCCTTTTAAATTGCTCAGAGGCAGCAAGCGGAGCCAGGGGGGATGCTCCAGGGGAGGTGCGCAGGGCCAGGGGAGAGACTCGGCTCTGAACTTTGGTGTAGCCAGGCCGCCGGGCCCTCATATTGGTAGAGCATAGGCACCACGGGCCCATACACTTGCTGCCCTTGGGCAGGTGAACCCCGTCTTTGGGGAGGCTAACCTGCCGGCCTCACCCCTTTTGCCCAAGGCCCTGCCCCTCCACCTGCCGGAACCTTAAGTCTCCCAGTAACTGCTGGCCTCGGGTGGTGGGCCAACCCTGCCCTGGGCCAGCCCAAGCGCCACCCAGGGCTGCCCCTGCCCACCGGCAAGTCTGAGCTCCAGGTCGCTGGCTGGAGCTGAGCCCCCACTGGCTTCATGGTAGAGGGGGAGGGAGAGCAGGGCCTCCTGGCAGAACATGAGGGTGGCTGTGGCTTGGCCCTGGCCTTTGATACCCGCCGCCCATGAGCAAAGCTTACATATGACCTTAAAGAATGGGATACAGACATTACAAATAAGATTAATGCATGCAACAACTTACAAGCATTTGATAGAGTCTAAACACTGTACACATCCTTACAAGTCTAACACTTATCTTGAACAATATTAGCATACAGGTTAGCTGCTCTGGTTCCAGCTATGAATTTGTCAGTGCTCAACTAATGCCTACAGCCTTGGCAAGAGCTGGCCCCTGGTCTACCAGCATCACACGAGTAATAGTAATAGTATGAATTAACAGAAATAAAAATTCAATGTAGGAAGACTATTGCAAGTTCTTTTTTCTCCTGTCTCTGCAGTAAGAGCCACAGACAATAGCACTGTTGAGTTTGCATAGCTATGTACGTTCTCTTAGAACTCAAACCAAGCTCCCACCTCTGCAGTCACAGATATCAGGGCTCTTCCAGTTAATTAATGTCTTCCTTCCACCTGCACAGTTCAACAGCTACCCCTCAGCAACAGAGAAACTCAGCAAAGGGACAGGGCACTGAGATCACAAAGGAAGCAACTCCCTTGTCTGAAATTCCAAGGTCACAGGGCAATGACTTTTGGAGGGCAGCAACCAGCCGCAGTTGATTCCCAAACCATTAAAGAGAATGAAAAGCTGAGGACTGAGACTCTGGGCGTTGCATTTTTAAAGAGTGCTGAATAAACATTAGAGCGTGTATTTAAAGAAATTACCAAGTTAAAATAAACAATCGGGAGAACTTGTTGGGTAACTGGATTTTTATAATCACAAATGGTGGATTAATTTTAGGGTACTGGTAGACCTGGAAATGACCTAGCTAATAATTTATAGCATTTGCTAACCTGAGGGGCCATTGAGATGGACAGGTGGAGCTTCCTGTAGGGGCTTTTTAAGCAAACATTACATTAATCATTTTTTCCACCGTAGTTACTGCTAAAATTTGTTCTATACATGTAACCTTTAAAAGATACTAACATGGATTGACTCAGTAGCTCTACAATCATTATACCATCTAAAGATATGGCCTTGGCTATGTCCTATACCCCCACAGTAGGCACCAGACAGTACCCATTCGTGGGTAACTTCCTGGTGCAACTTACTTCACATACTTGCTACCAACCACAGAGTTAGACCCAAGCTTTTGCAATGAATGTGCTAATGTACCAAATGTTTTAAATTCCACCAGTTTCTCGTGTAATGATAATTCACATCAAGAGAAAATCTCAGGGGAATTGCAAGAGGAGTGATTTTGGTCACAGAGGACCAAATCCTGCTCACCTTTCTCAAGCAAAGGACTCATTTACCTCCACATTTGGCTCAGCTTATCTATATACTGGATTAATGGAATGTTAACCTTATTCGCTAGGGCTGAAAGATTCATAATTATTCAGAAGTGGTAGAAATGAGATTTACAGAACTGTTTCATTCTAGCCGGGATTAATTATAGACTGTGTGACTCCTGAAATGGTGGGAGTGTGGTATCCCAAGAGCCGGGACTCCAGGATGAATTGTGTCTCAGAGAGCCCCTATGCCTCCCAGTATTCTCTGACATGCTAAAGGATTTTAGCCAGTCAAAGACTGGTCACTGGACTAAGCCACTGGGCTTACCTATTATGGCAGCTCCTATGGTCTTGATCCAAAATCTACTGAAGTCAGTGGAAAGACTCCCAGCAGTTTCAGTGTGCTTTGGATCAGGCTCTGTATAGACATTCTTATGCTAGCCTTTCTACTTGATGTCCTCACACTGCTACCCTCATGTAATTCCTGCACTCAGGTGAGCTCAGTGACTGCTATTCTGCTCTGCCCACGTGAGGGTCCGAGATGAGGAACCCTCCTTGAGCCCTATGCCTTTGCAGACCCACTCAGAGAAAGATCACAGTCTAGCCTGATGTATACAGCAGCAAGTAAGCCCATGTGCTGGATATTTGTATTGACAAGTTAATTAATGTCTCTTAGTGTAATGTTTACCTCATTTAGTAAATCTCCTCCCTCATTGCTTCAAAGTGTAGTTTCAGATTACTGTTTTAATGGAATTATTGTCCTCTAAGGTGATCATCTGCCTCATTGTGCATCTTCTACTGTACTCTTTTAAAATTAGCAACTGACCACTTCTGTCTTTGCTGTACTACAGAACATTAAGTTAGGACTAAAGAAAATAATTCTACATTTCATAGTAAGTAATTTGGTTATCAACACCAATTTTCTTGAAAGAGCCCATGAAATGGAAAAAGCTATAAATTCAAAGTTATAATTAGATCAAGTGTATTTCTTTTTGTTAGAAAGGAAGTAGCCCTTTCGCCAAGACTGCCAGATATAACAATGTAAAAGCCAAGGAAAATATTAACATTTTAGCTGCACTTTGTTACAAAATAATGTGAATATTTTCTTTCTTTCTTTCTTTTTACCAGCAGAAATCAGTAGGGCCTTTCAAAGGGTTATTCATGGGCCCAGTTTGGTACTTATTTTCTCAGCCAAGAACAGTGCAGATAAGGTTAAGCAGGCTCATTGCACACTTCTCCTTGTACTATTAATTTTCAGATTGATTTAAGAGGTTGGTTTTGGCCTATAAAGGCTGAAATAGCCTGGAACCCACACATCTAAGATACTCTCTCTCTCCCCATGCTATCCATCACTGTTGCAGTCAGGATAAGTGCCTTGCTGAAGCCCCTTTGTTATAAGCAGGGAGGAGCCTGCTAGGGTGTTCTGAACTCACTTCCTCCACAGGTCTATAGCAGCCTGGGTTTGTCAACTTACAGGGCATGCTGCAAGGCCCACCTTTTCTCCCTGGCCAGTGAGGAAATGGGTGTTGGGTAGGCCTCAGTATGGAACAGGGGAGTACGTGTGGGGTCAGTTAATTTCAGTCTTTTCTGATGTTGCTGTGTCTTGGAGTTGATCTGGGGATACCGACAGATCTGTTTAGTTTATTGTATGTTTTTAATATTATCAATGGGACCCATTGCATTGGATGGACGCTCTTTTATTACACTCTATATTAATCTAAATAAATAAAATAGCTTGACTGAGTGGAGTCAAAGTCACTGCACATTCACAGACTAATTATTCAACTCTCTCTATGCCCTGTACTTGCAAGAAAAAAGTGGTGCTGGAAGTTATTTCCCCTCTCTCACCCTTCCACCTCATTTTTTACACAGCAGTTGCTGTGCCTCCGAGCTGGAGGAGTAACATGAAAATGCTTATTCACAGGCCCTAGCAAAAAGTGTCCCTGGTACACAATGAATAAACGATGTTTCATACTTAGCCTCACAGCAAACTGCATCTCCCAGGGCTCGTGGGCAGTGAACGCTGACGGCATCGTATCTGATTGTAGCGGCACAATTTCCTATTTAGAGCCATCCATCACAAGGTATATTGGAGCACTGCAAATTGCAGTCCTGTGCAAATGGCTGAATGCATGTGATCTCATTTACTGATGGTCCAGACTGTGGCAGTTTGGGAATAGTCATAGGTGGGAGGTTAGAGTCAGATGATCTATGCCAATGGTTCTCAACCGTTCCAGAAATACTGTACCCCTTTCATGAGTCTGAAGGCTGAGCCCCACCTCCCAGGGCTCAAACTCAAGCCCCACCGCCCAGGACTGAAGCTTGTAAGTTAGCTTCACAGGGTCCCCTGTGGTGTGAGGCCCCAGGCAGCTGACCTGCTTGCCACTCCCTAACACCAGCCCTGCACTTGTGAAGCCCCCCAAGCCTCTCTCAGAGGTGTCACGACTCCAGATTGAGAAACGATGATGAGTTGATGAACCCCCTTCAAGAGCTCTGCGTACCCTCAGGGGTGTGAGTATCTGTGGTTGAGAACCATTGATCTATACCTAGCAGTACACTATTTCCCTTTAGATTGTCAACTGTGTGCTCAGTTATATAGTTTTAATTAGATCAAATGTTGCTGTGGTTTTAGCTAGTAATTTATCTGTATTCCACCTACTCCCTCTGTCTGCTCTGAGGAGCGGGGGTGGCCACTGCCTCAGAGATGGTTGATTTTTGTGTCTCACTGCTGAATGACAGCTGCCAAGTGAAGTGCCTACCTGTCATTGCACTTCTATGCTGCATTTCTGTTACTCTATATCTGAGCTATAGTGCTCTGTTGATGAAGAGTTTAGTTTATATAGGGAGCATTGGGCAAGCTGCAAGAAACTGCTACATATACCTGTAGCTGCCCACACGCAGGAGTTGTTAGCCACTCCTATCTCCTACAAACTTCTCCCACTGACTCTTTAGTCCACAGCTGTCTACTTTCCAACAACATTAGGTTCTGCAAAAGTTTGGCAATGGATTTCTTGGCAATGGCTGGTACAAGCACACGTGGTGTGCCATCCATTCGACTTCACTACCCTAGCAAGCTCCATCCTTTTCTTCTGAGTCCTGGAAATGTCAATTCCCAGATAGATTCTTATCTTCCTCCCACTCCTGAGGGCCTTATCATCCTCTCGAGTGAACCAGCCTAGGCCAGTAGTTCTCAACCACGGGTTTGGGGCCCCCAAGGGGACCCCAAGCAGTGCCAGCATTAGATTCGCTGGGGCCCAGGGCAGAAAGCCAAAGCCCCACTGCATAGGGCTGAAGCCCAGGTCCCTGAGCCCCGCCACCTGGGGCTGAAGCTGAAGCCTGAGCAATGTAGTTCATGGGGGCCCCTGTGGCATGGGGCCCCAGGCAATTTTCCTGCTTGGTATCCCCTGACGTTTATATGCAGAAAACCAGTTACTGTGGCACAGGTGGGCCATAAAGTTTTTATAGCATGTTTGGGGGGGCCTCAGAAGGAAGAAGGTTGAGAACCCCTGGCCTAGCCCATCCCAAAAGGCAGCCAGATGGCTACAATCAGCTGAGCTCTGTTTTGCCTCTGCCACCTGCTGCTGTCTCTGACTCACTGCACCATCTGTGGGGCCTGGATAGCAAATTCTTGCTATAAGCCACCCATCAGTGTAATTGAAATAAACTTATGTACAGTAAGTCTTATCTTGAGCATCATTGATTCCAGCAAAGGTTTTCTTTCTTTGATAAATGAGAATTTTTTTAAAATGACAGCCAGGCCATTTCTATTCACGTAAAACAACATTGGATAAATAGTATGCTAAAATAAATAAATAAATGATTAGCATTATTGAAAGGATCCATTGGGAGGAACATAAGAGAGAGGGAGATAGTGCATCAAAGCGAAGTTTTCCCTGAGTGGAGAAAAGAAAAAAAAACCACAAGGTTGTTTAGTGGATTTAGAAAGATTGGTTAGCTCCGAAAAAGAAAATGATCAGCACTGATAGACCTTATTCCAGGGAGATGAATCAAGGAAACAGGACAGCAACATCTTTTACCAAGAAAAGTGCTGCCATTTGGGAGAATTAGGGTTAACTTAACAATAATAGATAGATGGTAAAAGAAAAAAAAAGATAAATCTTAATAAAATCAACTAAAAATCTTCTAGTTAAAGAGGAATCCACTGCCCCCAAATTTGTAGCAACTGCCATCATGCATACTGCTTACTTATGTATTTGCACAGTAGTATGTGGCTTATGGACATGAATCTGTCATAATACATTGCTTATTAAGAGGCCTTATTGATACAGTCCCATACTGTGAGCAATGTGTAGTCACCATCCCAGTGGAAGTTCCAGCAGACAAGGGAAACATGCAATTAAGAACTGTTAAGCAATGTATAAAACTATTTATAATCCTAGAGGGAAAGGTGAATGGGTGGAGCTATTGGTGAATGGAGAGAGGAGTGAGGCCAGTGGGTGGAAAGAACTGCCACTAGATATTATAGAAAGGGAAGTAAGTGGAGTTGTTCACTGATATGGCAGAGTAGCTTTACAAGAGCTTCCTGATATGGGACGTAATAGTACGCTTATAGATAGGGCAGTGTCTAGGAACTTAAAGAACTCTACATTCAGGAAGTGTGTGATGAGAGAGGGCAGTATATGTGGAGGAAGGAATAAGCCTGAATATTATATTCTCTCTATCTTTTAATAACTGAATACTGAACAGTGCTTTGTGGAATTTAGAAATATGTAAAAGTCAGGCAGGGCACCTGATAACACGATTCTCTAGATAGTTGGCCAGCTCATCGTATTTTTTAGTCTTCACTGTGTTGAATTCACTGGTGATTGTTTCTCATTCTAACTGTAGCAAATGTGAAAGCTCTTAGTTACTCCTACAAATGCATATTTAGTCATTACAAAACATCAGTGTATGAATTTATGTGACTTAACATTCCTAAAGTAGAAGAAAGTGGTAATAACAAGTGATAGAATGGTCTGAAGTTATGAAAACGACATTTCTTAAGTTAGGTGTTGTTTTGATAGTATGATAGAAAGGATTAGTCTTGGCTCAAAAACCTGTTTGTGACAGATACTGCAATTTCCTGCAATATTCTGGAGAAACCTCATTGCATGAAGTTTATGTATCATTGTGGGCCAGGGACTCTATCTAATTCTATGGAGAAAAGAGACCACAGGAGAAGTGAAGCGTGAAGGTGGGGGCATACAAGATCACATGTCCCCCAATTTACAGCTTGGCTTGTACTGAGAATGCTCATATAACACCGACAGACCCTGGCTGTTGATGGGTGGGGTTGAATCTGGGATCTCTGGAGCTTAGTGCATGAGCTTCTACCACATGAGCTAAAAGCCAACTGGCTTTAGCTAAGGCTGCAGAGCAGACTCATTTTATCTCTGTCTCTAAGTGGTCTCAGTGCTACTAGATGGGACAGAACCCCACACCCTGGAGGCCATTCTTTCTGATCCAGAGAAGGGTTGGAAGGACTTGAACCGGTCTGTATTCTTGTTCTGAGTAAAAGGGGGAGGATGAACTGGTAACCCCAGGAAAATCCCTTTGTGTGGTTTAAAGGACGGCTCAGCAGCCAGGGCCCTCGTTGGAGTCATAGGGTGACTTCTGCTAAGCTTATTAGCATGTATGTAGATTCTTTTGTTGTTTTATATGTTTTCTCTATAATACTTTTGCCTTACAAATAAATATACTTGCTTAGAATGAGCTGGTGGTAACTCATAATTGTGGCAATTATACTGTTTATCATCTCTGAGGAGAAAAGAAAAGCAGGCCTGCTTAGGCAGTCTGTCTTAGGCTTGGTCTACACTACGTGTTTAAACTGATTTTAGCAACGTTAAACCGATTTAACGGCTCACCCGTCCATACTACGAGGCCCTTTATATCGATATAAAGGGCTCTTTAAATCTGTTTCTGTACTCCTCCCCGACAAGAGGAGTAGCGCTAAAATCGGTATTACCATATCGGATTAGGGTTAATGTGGCCGCAAATCGACGGTATTGGCCTCCGGGCAGTATCCCACAGTGCACCACTGTGACCGCTCTGGACAGCAATCCAAACTCGGATGCAGTGGCCAGGTAAACAGGAAAAGCCCCGCAAACATTTGAATTACATTTCCTGTTTGCCCAGCATGGACCTCTGATCAGCACGGGTGGCGGTGCAGTCCCAAATACAAAAAGAGCTCCAGCATGGACCGTACGGGAGATACTGGATCTGATCGCTGTATGGGGAGACGAATCTGTTCTATCAGAGCTCCGTTACAGAAGACAAAATGCCAAAGCGTTTGAAAAAAATCTCCAGGCTACACAGTGCTGCATGACAAGAGTAACGGAAAGCCAAAGAATCAAATGGACGCTCATGGAGGGAGGGAGGGGGTACTGAGGACTCCAGCTATCCCACAGTCCACAGCAGTCTCTGAAAAGTATTTGCATTCTTGGCTGAGCTCCCAGTGCCTGTAGGTTCAAACACATTGTCCTGCGTGGTTCAGGGTATAGCTCGTCAATTTACTCCTTCCCTCCACCACATGAAAGAAAAGAGAAAGAAATCGTTTGACTTTTTTCAGTGTCACCCTATGTCTACTGAATGCTGGTGGTAGACGCGATGCTGCAGCAGTGAAGAGCAGTATCCGCTTGTCTCCCCTCCCCGGTGGCAGATGGTACAATATGACTGCTATCCATCATCACTATCAGCCCGTGAGTGCTGCTGGCTGGCCTCAGGTGAGGCTGGCCGGGGGTGCCTGGGTAAAAATAGGAATGATTCCTGGTCATTCCCAGTAGATGGTACAGAATGGCTGGTAACCGTCCTCATCATAGAAACTGGGGGCTGAGCTCCGTCAGCCCCCTCCCTTTCCTGTGTAAAGAAAAGATTCTGTACTGCCTGGACTATCATAGCAGCGGGATGTGGGCTCCTCTCCCTCACACCGCTTAATGTCCTGCCTGGACTGTCATAGCACCGGGAGGCTGCCTCCCCCTCATTTAATCTCACTAACAAGTCACTGTTTCTTATTCCTGCATTCTTTATTACTTCATCACACAAATGTGGGGGGGACACCGCCACGGTAGCCCAGGAAGGTTGGGGGAGGAGGGAAGCAACAGGTGGGGTTGTTGCGGGGACACCCCCGTGAATGGCATGCAGCTCATCATTTCTGCAGGATCTGACACGGAGCGGCTGTGCTCTCTGATACACTGGTTCTGTAGTACACTTGCCCCATATTCTAGGCAGGACTGACTCTTTTTAGAAACCATAAAGGAGGGATTGACTCAGGGAGTCATTTCCATTTTTGCCTTTGCGCCCCGGCCGACCTCAGCCAGGGGCACCCATGATAGCAGCAGACAGTACAGAACGACAGATAACCGTCAGCTTATTGCAAATTTACAATGGCAGCAGACGGTACAGAACGACTGATAACCGTCTCTGCTATCATGCAAAAGCAAATGAATGCTGCTGTGTAGCGCTGCAGTAACGCCTCTGTCAGCAGCATCCAGTACACATACAGTGACAGAAAAAAAAAGCTGAACGGCTCCATGGTTGCCGTGCTATGGCGTCTGCCAGGGCAATTCAGGGAAAAAGGACGCGAAATGATTGTCTGCCGTTGTTTTCCCGGAGGAAGGAATGAGTGACGACATTTACCCAGAACCACCCGCGACAATGATTTTTGCCCCATCAGGCACTGGAATCTCAACCCAGAATTCCAAGGGGCGGGGGAGACTGCAGGAACTATGGGATAGCTATGGAGTAGCTACCCACAGTGCAACACTCTGGAAATCGACACTAGCCTCAGACCATGGACGCACACCGCCAAATTAATGTGCTTAGTGTGGCCGTGTGCACTTGACTTTTTACAATCTGTTTTACAAAACCGGTTTTTGTAAAATCGGACTAATCTCGTAGTGTAGACATACCCTTAGTTGGGGGATTCACAGCGTAGGCAGGAAGGTGTTTAGCCTAGAAAATAGCTTAGCTATCTGGGTGTTTCCACCCAAGAAAGGTAATGGCTGAGCAGCTGGGAGCCTAGAGTGGGTGCCCTTGCTGGACCATAGAGGGGGAATACAGGGGAAGTTGCCCTGAAGTGTGATACTACTTTCTTCATATTTTTCAAGATCAAATCTGTTATGGAATTAAGCTTTCCTTTGAAGCAGAAAACAGAACATTGATGAGTTTGATGTTCTTCAAGTGACACATTTTTGGTGTCTCTGCACAATCCTCTCTAAATCTGCTGCTCATTTTGTTGCCTCTGTTTTACCTCATTTATTATGTATGGTTTGTGCATCCTCTGATTTGGAACTGTATTCCTATTATCTGCACATCTATTACACTTACATTGTCTTTTTGTCTGCTGTTATTATAATCTCCCACTTCCTCTGTGCTATACATTAAAGACATCTTTCACACCAGAGGAGATTGTTAAAGTTACAGGCAATCTACTCTTTATTTGATTTCCAAGAACTGTAAGTGGGGTTACTTTTACATCATTTAGATAACTATTACTTTTTTCTTTATCTGGAACATCCACTCTTACCAATATCACTGACTGGTTGCTTTTAGCATTTTAGAATCATGAGGATTTAATGGATCATATGGAGTAGTTTATATTCTAGAATATGATTTAGAATAATTTAGGTGGTTTCATAGTTTTCCCCACACACACTTTTCTTTCAGAGGTCCCTGCTTTTTTAGAGTTTGCCATCAAACTTACTTAATGTCATACTAATTTGTCAAAAACACAAAAGGCTACATGATAGCATTCAAAGAATCCCTAAATACCTTATTTGGTGAAAAAGTGTTGAGAGGATGGATTCAGAGGATTTTATCTGTAGGTCATCAGCTCAGATGTCACTAGTTAACCTTTGATGTCAGAGGCCAGTCTAAAGTGAGTTGATGGTTTGGTATAATGAGCAAGTTTCTACATTATACCAAAACGCCATCACAATTGGCACTAACTGGCATCCTTGTTGGTAATTTTAGAAGAGAAGCCATCAATTGAATAGGAATCAAGATTAAACATCCCCTTCATATCAGAGTTGAGGCACATTGTCAATAGGCAAAGTGAGGTTTTGTAGTTTTCACCACCACTGCCCACACTGTACCTGATTTATTTTATTCTCTAGAAATATCACTTCACACATTTCACAAGCACTAAATTCACATTTTTGGGATATTGAATAAGTGGCCACATGGGAAATTTTTTTTTTGCTTTTTGCTTTGAATGATGTCTCTACTTTGTGGGGAGTTTCTGCATAATTTACATTATTAACATTGCATTTTAATTTGAGACCTTTTATAGATAATATCTTTGTTAAACAGTGTATTCTGTTTAACACCACTTTTTATTATAGGCCTGATCCAAAGCCCATTGAACGCAGTGGAAAGATTTCCATTGACTTCAGTGAACTTTGAACAGGACTTAAGTGCACAGTTTATCTTTACTGCATAAAATCTTGCACGTTCAGCTGACTATGCAAGTCAAGTCAGCATATTACAATATTAATATGTCAAAAGAGAATATACCAGAAGAATTTTACATTGATATCAACAGCAGATAAGTCCCCAATATTCCATTTCTTACACAGTAATCTTCTCCTCTTCAGATATAGAATGTAACATTGAATACAGTTAGTTTCTTCAGAATAGGTTAAAAGTTATCTGTTTTTACTAAATTGTCACTTATTTTCCCAAATTTTGATTAGAGTGGGGCCTAAGTCACAAAGTTCAGAACTTTGGAATTCAGAAAGTTCTCAAATTTCATATGTCCTCAAACCCAAGGTTTTGTTTTGGGCTTAGTCATGACTGGACATAAAAGTGTCATTATTTTTCAAAATCTGTGAACATTAGTAAATAAGATTTAGTTTCTGGCTTCCCCCCCCCCCACATCCCTTATAAGGAATATTCTAATATTTCTCTTTCCCCTCAAACCTACTTCTCTTCCTCAGTGCCTAAATGATTCATTTACTATTAAGAATCTGGCTTTTTGCAGTTTGGTATGCCCACCATGTAGAAATGGTTACTAATGCTGTCCTCTTTTTATATCCTTCTAGTCAAATGTACCACAAACAGAGGCCTGATCCTGTAAATACTACACATATGATTTACAAAATGTGAGTAATTCCATTCAGTGGGATCACTCACAGGTTATGAGTGATTGAAAGATCAGTGCCAGAATTATCTGCCATGCTATGGCTTCTTGGCGCACCCAAACTCCCACTGAAACAATTTTGCATTCTGTGCATACCTAAACTCCCAACGGTTACAATTGGAAGTTTAAAGTGTGTAAGTAATTCAGGTGCAGGAGCATAGAGTTATATACAATTTTATAACTATTAGATAGGGAGCTAATATAATGTATTGTTATTTTTCACTATAGGCGAGGATCCAATGTGTCCCTGACTTTGGACCTGAGCAGTTTGGAAATGTCGAACCTTTTGTCGCTGTGCCTTACCCCACGAGAAAAAGTAGCATGGAATATCTACAGTCAGGCTAGTCGGGTCCTGACAAGACAGCAGCTGCGAGATACAGTCGCATGCTCTCATTTGCTTCAAACAGAGTTCATGGTGAGCCCATTCTTCATTGGGAAAAAACAAAACTAAACAACCTTGCAAGGCATTTTAATAGTGCTAGTCTAATAATGTGTACACTACCAGGGCAAATGGGAATGAGGAAAATGTATACAACTCTCTTGAGTATGTTTGAGGTATAACAACTGAAGTAGAACAATCTCAATTTTATTAAACATGCTAGGGCATGTGGTTTCTTGGGCTTTTCTCTTTTGAATTCTGCATACATAATTCAGTAAAAACAGATGATGTTATCTTGGACCCAAAATAGTTTTCATTATAAATGATCTCAGATCAGTAAAATCTTTATATTTCATCTTTAAGAGAAACTGTTTATGAGGCAAGTCATCTGCTTCAAAAAAATCCTTGTTTGTTTTACCAACAGTGTGCAGATGTTTTACAATGGGAAGAATTTTAAATATCTGCCCATGGTTGCTAGGGGGAACCCAGGCCCCACCCTTTACTTTGGGTTCCACTGCAGGGCCCTAAATGGAACAGTCCAGCTCTGCATTTACACCAACCTTAATGTTCTCATCCCTGAACTCCTTCCTACCATGTTTCTTCTCCTGTCCCTCAGAGATAGGGAGTACAGACTTTCTCCCTGCACTATTGCCAGCCTCCTGGCTTTATAGAAGCCCTTCCTGTTTCCTCACAGGTGAGCTTCATCCTAATTAACTCACATCACACAGCCTAAATCTCCCCTGTTTGCAGCTTAATTTGGGTGGTTGGGCCTACTTGGCTTAATTCAGCTATTGCAGGGCCAAAGACAATTACCTCCATGCCAAATGGAGAGAATTTTGTTGTAATGAAGCATCAAATATGGGCACAGACTCAGCCCAGGAAAATGCTGTATAAGGCAGGTCCTAGGTTTCAGCTATCTTTACCTAGGTAGGTGGAGGAATTCCTGTTCTGCACCTGCTTTCATTGCTGTTTTGCCAGTGGGAGGAAATGAATGAATGCAAAGTGAATAAATTGTACGTGTAAATTATGCTTGTAGTAGGATGATGTGAGTGCAAAGTATGGATGCATGTGGATGAGGTCAGAGTAGAAGCATGTGATTGAATGTGTAGATGAGCACAGGTAGAGTACATTGTATGAAGTGTGCAGACTTAGTGAATTTGAATATGAGCAAGAGCAGAGTGAATGTAAATGAGTGAAATGGGCCAGAGAGAATTCAGTACAAACAAGAGCAGCTAAAGAATTTTTCATTGATTTATTTTCTCGTAGCAAGTGCAAGAAACACAACAGTATGCAAATGTATGCACATTTGTGCAAATTAATGCTCATTTGAAATTTGTTGCATTTTGGGTTGCACAGGTTAGCAGGTATGTTATCCCCACATAATCTCTTAATTACACTTTTAATCCTGTATCTTCTCTTGCCTTTTATAGCTAAGCATAAAGATTAAGTGCCATGCCTATGTTTGTAGACCACCATGTAAATTTAGAGAACTGTTTATGGTCTTGGCCCTCCATACAAACACTTACCCCTGGGAGTAGTCCCACTGAGTAAACCCCACAACCAGTAGTAATTGTTTATAGGTCTCAAGTGATTAACTGGACCAGAAAAGCAAGGCTCTGTGTTCAACTTGATGGCATTCCTGTGTCTGTCTAAAATGCGATAACTTCTGAATGCTGCTTCTGACCAATTCCAAAATTTCAGGAGATGTTCTAGGCCTCAACGGGCAGAATCCTGTTGGTTTTGTTGAAAACTGGAAAACCTTGATTTGATTTCCACTACTCAGATCCACAGAGCCTATTTGGGGCTGTAGGCTAAGGAATCTCTCTGGCGCCCTCTCCTGCCTACACATATCATAGGCAGCATCTAAATACATTGCTCTCTCTCACTGACTGTACAAGTTGACCTGCATATGCAATAAAGTGGTTTTTTCAGTTTCAAAGTGCCAGAGATGTTTGCACCAACAGTGCAGATCTGCACCAGGGAAGCTATAGATGATATAAAAGAAAATAGTCACTGTCCCAAGGAGCTCACAATCCAGTCCAGACCCTGTTGGAACAGTTCAGGTCCAGAGTACACCAGGGGCTGAGCATGGGGGAGCAAAAGGAGAAGGCGGCGAGAGTGAAGCTGGGTAGGACTTGCAAGTGAAGAGAAGTCTTCCCGTAATGCAGGAGGCACAGGGAGCGTGGTGCAGGGATTTGAAGTGAGTGACATGAGCAGAGCGGCAGGAAAGGGATGTGATTTTAGCAGTTGCCCTTTGCCTGGGCTGAGGGGCAACAAGGGGAGAGGCAGCAATATCAGAGAGGAGGAGGCTGCAGAAGCCAAGGAGAGAGATGACCAAGGCAGGGAGCAAGGTTTAGTGGTGGAGGTGGGGAAGAGGCAAGGATGGAGATCAGAAAGGATTCAGTGGCAGTCTGAGTGTGGGGGAGTAAGAGCTAACATTAAGGTTGCAAGCATGGCTGGTGGGGAGGTCAGGAACAGAGTGGGGAGCAGGAGGGAATCACGGCAGCAGGAACTGACTATAATGAATCTTATTTTCCTTTACTCCTGTTAGCCCAGTGGGGAGGGAGAGTGAATTCCCTCAGGCGAGGGAAGCACTTTGGGAGCCTCAGAGTGCTCTTGGAGTTCTCTTGGAGGGGCAGGGCACTTGGGTTCAGGGACAGAGACTATGTTCCTACCCCTCCCACTACCCTGCTTGCAACAGACAATTCTGCCACCTTCTTAGCAATCACATAAGCTTTGGCCTGAAGGGTTGTGGCATGGGGCACCGTCCGAGTCCAGAATTTCAGAGGCTGTTCTGGGCATCAGTGGGCTGAGCCCTACTGATGGTGCTGAAAATCAGAAAAGCCTGATTTTCAGCACGGGAAGCATGAGGAAAATCAGTCCTACGGAGTGCCCCGTTTGGCACAGCAGGCTGAGGAATCTCTCCGCTGTCCTCTGCTGCTGCCTATATACCTCACAAGCAGTAGTTTAATATTCTGCTTTCTTTCACTGGTTGTACAGCTTGGCCTAGATAAGCAAGGAAGTGTGAGACCCTCTAGGAATGCTAATGGTTTCACATTGAAATAATTTGAATTTTCTGAAGGTCAAATTCCAGCCTCCAGAAGGAGGTTTTAAAGGAGGCTGCATGGTTCACTGGTTAGGGCACCAGATTTGTAGGCAGGAGATTTGGGTTTAGTTTTTGACAGTGCCCCTGATTCACTGAATGTCATTGGGTAAGTCACTTAATTCTATGCCTTAGCTTCCGTGTCTGTAAAATGGAATGTTAAGGGATTTGCAATCTACAAGTCAAAAGTTTTATGTGAATGTTAAGCATTACTATTTAGGAATCTTTCTCACACAATGTAGTTTTTAGCTACAGTTTGTAAATCCTTGCTCTTTTCCACTGTAGCACATTTTCAACCCCCTTCTTAAACTGTTATGTACTTTAACCTATTTTATAACCTCATAAAAACCTTTGCTTTTAATAATTCATCAGAACTGTTCCTCGGAAGTCAACCCTTCAATGTGCAGCTCTTGTGTTTATTAAAGGAAGGGTGTTGACAGGCTGGAGGTGGGAACCAGTTTTTTTTGTTAATACTTTGATGTCAGCAGATAGTTGTGAAGCAGCAGATGTCTTTCTAGTGATAATTTCCTGCATGACTTCTTTAGAAACATCAATCTGATCTAATTTATTTCTATAGGAAATACCAATGAATTTTGTGGATCCCAAAGAAATTGCCATCCCAAGTCATGGAACTAAAAACCGTTATAAAACAATTTTGCCAAGTAAGTGTATTTAAACAATGCTTTTTAGTATGAAATTTAGTCCCATTTTATTAATATAACACTGTTTGTAGATTTGTAAGAAGCCTGCTGCTCTTTTTTTTATTTTTTTTTTAGGGTGCATGTTTTGTACATATTTAAATTAGGGCTGTTGATTCATCACAGTTAACTCACGTGATTAACTCAAAAAAATTAATCATAATTTTTAAACAAAATCACAATTAATCACATGATAGAATACGAAGTGTACAGTGCTCACTTTATATTACTATTTTTATTACAAATGTTTGCAGTGTAAAAACAATAAAAGAAATGGTATTTTTCAATTCACCTCATACAAATACTGTAATGCATTCTCTTTATCATGAAAGTGCATCTTACAAATGTAGATTTTTTTTGGTTACCTAACTGCACTCAAAAATAAAACAATGTAAAACTTTAGAGCCTACAAGTCCACTCAGTCCTACTTCTTGGTCAGCCAATCATTAAGACGAACAAGCTTGTTTACATTACAGTAGATAATGCTGCCCTCTTCTTTGTAATGTCACCTGAAAGTGAAAACAGGTGTTCTCATGGCACTTTTGTAGCTGGCATTGCAAAGTATTTATGTGCCAGATATGCTAAACATTCCTATGCCCCTTCATGCTTTAGCCACCATTCCAGAGGATGTGCTTCCATGCTGATGATGCTTGTTAAAAAAATAATGTGTCAATTAAATGTGTGCCTGAACTCCTTGGCAGAGAATTGTATGTCTCCTGCTCTGTTTTACCTGCTGCCATATATTTCATGTTATAGCAGTCTTGGATGATGACCCAACACATGTTGTTCATTTTAAGAACACTTTCATTGCAGATTTGACAAAACGCAAAGAAGATACCAATGTGAAATTTCTAAATATAGATATAGCACTCAACCCAAGGTTTAAGAATCTGAAGTGCCTTCCAAAAATATGAGAGGGACAAGGTGTGAAGCATGCTTTCAGAAGTCTTAAAGGTGCAACACTCTAATGCAGAAACTGCAGAACCCGAACCACCAAAAAAGAAAATCAATGGTCTGCTGTTGGCATCTGACTCAGATGATGAAAATGAACATGCGTCGATCTGCACTGCTTTGTATCATTATCGAGCAGGACTGGTCATCAGCATGGACGCATGTCCTCTGGAATGGTGGTTGAAGCATGAAGGGACATATGTATCTTTAGTGCATCTGGCATGTAAATATCTTGCGACGCCGGCTACAAAAGTAAATTGTGACCAAACTTGTTTGTCTGAGTGATTGGCTGAACAAGAAGTAGGACTGAGTGGACTTGAAGGCTTTACGTTGTTTTGGTTTTGAATGCAGTTATTTTTGTACATAATTCTATATTTGCAAGTTCAGCTTTCATGATAAAGAAATTGAACTTACAGTACTTGTAATGGGGGAATTGAAAATACTATTTCTTTTTTTTAACAGTGCAAATATTTGGTAATGAAAAACAAATATAAAGTGAGCACTGTACATTTTGTATTCTGTGTTTTAATTGAAATCAATATATTTGAAAATGTAGAAAACATCCAAAAATATTTAAATAATCTATTCTTGTTTAACAGCATGATTAATCGTGATTAATTTTTTTAATCACTTGACAGCCTTAATTTAAATAACTTATCTGTATTCTATCTACAGTGAGGGACCAATCTTGCAAGCTTTACACATGCAGAACTGTGGCCTTGAGGGGACCTCGGGCACTGTTGCACCTTGGTCCCACCTGTTCTCTGCCATGACACATAATAATCTAGTCTCCTGTGGGCTGTAATACTTTGGTCTCGTTTCAGTTGTTGAGTAAGTGTGTGAGTGCTGGGTAGTGTTGGTGGCTTATGATATACAGGAGACCAGACTAGATGATCTAATGGTCGCTTCTGGCCTTAAACTCTATGACTCTAGAACTCCCACTAAGTTCTGTCTAGTCAAGTTCTGCGACTGCAAGACTGCACCCTGAATGAGTAAGGGAACCTTATTGCAAATCCTTTACTGTCTAACACTGAGTGATTCAGACTAAATGAACCAATGTGCCTTCAAATCTTCTCTAGTAGTCATTAATTTATACTGGTTCTCTTTCTCTTGCTCCTTTTCTTCTCCTACTGGTTTGTGGCATTGTTGGAATCCATCTCTTTTAGCCAGATAACTACCCTTATACTACTATCTCAGAGTTGCTGTTAACATTATTGTTGTTAATTTCTTGTATTGCTTCTGTGTTTTCAAGTGCTGCATTTCTCATTATAGTAAGAATTACTTCATTATAAATTGAGCTAGTCAACATTTTCTGATGGAACAGTTTTCCATCAAAAATACAATTCTGTTGACGTAGAAGAATTTTGTGGAAACATATAATTTTCGATGAAATTTTTGCTGGAAGAAAGTAAAAATGATGTGTTTTGACTTTCTCATTTCTGTGATGTTGGAATGTTTTACTTGTATTTTATTTTATTTCATTTTGACTTTTTATTATACTACATTAATTTTATTATACTTTTAAATTATATATAATAGTCTGAAATGAAATGTTGCTATGGTTCTGAATCAGAATCCACCGGAATTTCTATTCCATGGGAAATTTCTAAATTCTAGCTTTTTGTTACAATTCAAAAATGAAAATAAAATTAAAAATGTTGACATTTCCCATGAAACTGAAATTCTGTTTTCCAACCAGCTCTGGCAATAATGTCCTTGCAGTCATGTGTGGTCATACACTTTGCTCAGTATAGTAATCCTGAGCAAAGTATATTCTATGCATTTCACACATTCTAAATGATAAGAATGTTCTCTCTGCACCTAACTGAATTATAGTTTGATCACACTGTAAAAGAGGTTTGCAGGCAAATTAATGAAAGATGTTGGCCATCAAAAGTATTATTTTGTCAGGGATCTGATATATTTTTGAAAACAAAAAATATTGGGTGAAATTCTGAGCCCCCTGAAGTCAATGGCAAAACCCTCATTCACAAGAGGACCAGCATTTCACCCATTATGGTCAGTGGGCCATATACAGAGGTATTGTATACAAGGTTGTAAGTTACACATTGGTAAATGAGTCTATGTTGGTGTAACTTACATACTGAAAATCCAGAAAACTACCTCCTGAATTTAGCCCAATGTAAACAGGATATACACTAAACTCCCATTGACTTAATTTGGGCCAGAATTTCATCCAAGATCTCCAATCTGTTGATATGCCAACCCCTTAACAAAATAATGCATTCTCTCCTCATATAATTCTGAGAGTTAAATCTCCTGCTGCTACATTGTGTATACACCCTCAGAATGTACCCCGTAGATACAGTGCATTAAATTACACTCTAGTTTGTTTGTATTTGAATTGGGTAGCTACAGCGTAGCTGTAGCATTCTTAAGAATTGGAATGCTTTTGTATTTTCACTTTCATTGTAATTGGAAAAGTTATCATTAACTTCTGGATGCACTTTTAGTTGACGTGCACTGCACAACAGCTAGAGTCTCAGACAGATGTTTTGTAATTGCCTTTTACAGAAATCAAGAGAAATTAGGCTAACAGATTGGTCATGTATTAATTCAAAAGAAATGCCTTGTGCTCTTCTACAGAAGATATTTTGGGGATCCAGGCACATTCTGATAAATACACAAATGATCCACTCCCAGACCCTAGGGGGTTGGAAATTATTTGAATGGTTTAAGAGAACAGACTTCCCAGTTTCCTGCTCAGATGATATCAACCTACTACTTAGTACTCTTGTGTCAGCTTTTCCATTCCAAGCACTGGGTGCGTCTCTTGAACTAGGGCACCTGTAGTGACAAGTGATGTTTGAAATGATTAATTTTCTCCTGAAAATGTCCATGTTCTGGCGCTCCACCCTTTGTGCTGCTGAGAAGTTTCTCATTTTCTTAGAAATAAATCTGTCAAGCTGTTAAGTGACAGACTGCATTGGGGCAGGTTGGCATGAATAAACACTATTTTGTCCTATTCTTTAATATGAAGTGTAATGAATACCTAATGATATTTATTTCTTAATAGAAAATTGCAATTATAGCTGATCCAAAATACTTTTAAGGAAAGATTTTTCAGTTGCAGAATAAAATACTCAGTGCTCCTAGACAAACACTAGAATTTCACTGTAAGAGGCCTAGAAAATGCTATACATGGGTGGCCAACTTGTAGCTCTTCAGAAGTTAATATGTGGCTCCTTGTATAGGCACCGACTCTAGGGATGGAGCTACAGGTGCCAACTTTCCATTGTGCCAGGGGGTGCGAACTGCTCAACCCTTGGCTCTGCCACAGGTCCTGCCCACACTCCACCCCTTCCCACCCCCTCCCCTGAGCCTGCCATGCCCTTGCTCCTCCCCCCCCCCCCCGAGCCTCCTGCATGCCATGAAACAGGTGATCGGGAGGTGCGGGGAGGGAGCGGGAGGCGCTGATCAGCAGGGCTGTCGGTGGGTGGGAGGCGCTGGGAGATGAGGGGGGGAAGCTGATGCGAGGGGCTTGTGACGTATTACTGTGGCTCTTTGGCAATGTACATTGGTAAATTCTGGCTCCTTCTCAGGCTCAAGTTGGCCAGTCCCGTGCTAGGAGTTTTACAATGATATTTTAAAGTATCCCCAAGTTCAAAGACAGTAATTTTTTTAACTTAAATTTAAATCACGTGAACAAAATGCTTCCTTGTGCCAGTGTATAAACGGATGCCATCAGAGGTGACGCATGGGGGAAGGCATCTGGAGTCATGTGACCCCCAGATTTGCTACTTGGCTTGTACTGAGCATGCTAACATGGACTGAGCATGCTTAGTAACACAGCTGAAGCTGGCTTCCCTCACACTCCCGCCCCCCCCCCATCGTCAGGCACGGGTCGTCTCTGGATGTCATGAAACGACTTCTTTTGAAGCAGAATATCCTCAGTCTCCCTTAAGCTTTTACTGCAGTTCTGACATTGATTGTGTTCTATCATTATTTCTCCAATCCTGCTCCCTTTTAAAGTCAATAGGATTGTGAGCAGGCTCTAAAAGAGCTGTAATTTTTTTTAGTGGGAGGAAAAAAACATTTCAGCACAGATGCATCAAGGCAGTTTTTTATGTTCACCTGAATCAATAAATCAATCTGGGTACAGTCAACCATACCCTGATATGTAAGCAGTGTTCAGTATAGGGTTGCCAACCCTCCAGGATTGTCCTGGAGTCCCCAGGAATGAAAAATAAATCTTTAATTAAAGATTATGTCATGTGAGGAAACCTCCAGGAATACATCCAACCAAAATTGGCAAATGTAAAGTTGTATCAATATAAAACCTAAATGCATATGAGGTTAGCATTATTGTTGAGCATGTAGGAATGATCACTTTTACATGTGGAATATAATTAAATCTTTACTTTATTGCACTGGAATAGGCTATAAAACATGTATATATTTACATACCTTGAGTCAATGAGATATTTTTCCAGTGGACAATGTGTTGGTACTTTGGAAAGTGATTCAGGTGTGATACAAGATTGTGTATGGTTTACAGGTGTTTTATACAACTGGAATTTTGAACCAATTATAAAATGTGCTGCATGAATAAAGATCCACGACGCATACAATATTTTCAAATTCTGCCTTATAATATTAGCCAAATAATGTCAGCTACCCCTAAAACGTATTAATTCCATGAGCAAACAGAGGCAAAATAATTAGGGATAGATGATTCTTAAAAGGTTAGATGTCCCTCCAAAGTTTTGTGAGACTTCTGAGTCTGCAGAATTAAGCAAATAGGTGAACAAATTTCTCTTTTTTGGCTCCTAAAGATCAGTACCATGAAAAGTCTTTTGCACATTTCAGAACATCTGTTGAGTAAGGGAGTCAGGACTAGGAACAATATTAATGAATGACGAAGTGGGTATTCACCCATGAAAGCTCATGCTCCAAAACGTCTGTTAGCCTATAAGGTACCACAGGACTCTTTGCTGCTTTTACAGATCCAGACTAACACGGCTACCCCTCTGATAAATGAATGTTAGTAGTAATCATGTGAAGTATATTGTAAATGATAATATAGCCTGATACCCAGAGGGCTTACAGGCTAAAGGTATACAAAAAAGAGGATGGAGAAAAAAGAGCATACAAGCCAGTACATATATAGAATGGGATATGACCTATGAAGCGTGCATGCTTCATGACAAAAATGGGATACTAGTAATTTCTTAAAGATGGAGAAAATAGGAACTTCCCATATGTTACCGGGGAACATGATAGAAGGCAATGGTAATTTAACCTCTGTAAAGAGTACAAGATGGGGTCCTTTGTTTAAATGCCACTTCCACCTGCAGGCATTCAGAATTATAATACTCAGCACTTTCATAGCATCTTCTGTATCTCAAAGTGTTTTACAAACTTTAATGAATTTAGCATCACCACCACCCCATAAAATATGTCCACTGTCATGACACCAGATCTTGAGTCTTTGCCATTCTTGTCTAAAAGATCACTAACATGTGTAATTTAACTACTACCACTTGTGAATAACAGAGTAATGCCCACTTCTCCTTAAACAAAGTTGCATAGATACCATATATCCATTTTCTTAACAGCCAATATCTTTGAGTGATTGTTAATGTATGCAACATTATGATTTTCAAATAGTGGTCACTTAGTTGATTGGAATCATAAAAGGGATCTTAATAAAATAGTTAGTGATCCATTAATATCTGGGGAAATTCAGCATGAAAAATATTTAAACAGCCTGGAGGCTGAGTCTTCTTCTAAGAGCATTTTCAGGGTAAAGGTCAGGCTACATCAGGATCATAGGCATTGTGAAAGCTAAAGGAAGTGGGTGTTTTTCCAAAGCCATGTAGCCTAAGGCGTTTGTGGAAATGGCTAATAACCACTCTGTACTGAAAAGGAATGAGAGGTTTCCTGTCCTCATGTGGTTAAGGGAAAGAAAATAAAATCTCTATGTGAAGAGGATTGGGAAGGCAAACAGAGACATTTTTAACACAGGCTAACTAGGGTTCATTTTACTCTCTGAACACACAAAATGAGAAAGCCTTCCTGCTTGTACTGTAGCCTGAACTGAAGGACATAAATGCAGTTTCATATTCTGAGAAGTATATTTTATAAAACATGGTCCTAAACCCTGCTTTGGCTCCAAGCAACGGATTCCCATTGATTTCAGTGGGAGTTAAGTATATAGCATGTACAGGATCAGGCCCACTGACCCTTTTGTTTTATACGAAGATATAGACTAGAACCCCAAATGCAATGCTGTGAGAATACTAGCTTTTACCAACAGATGAAATAACGTATATACGCTGGTTCCACAATTCAACATATATATACCTTTTTACACCTCACTTGGACTCCACCCACTAATCATCTCTCCGGGGACTATTTGATTAGATATCTACTGTTAGATTAGCTGCTAGGCAGTTACAGTGTGGGCTCCTATGCACCTTCCTTCCTGTGTCTTTTTGTGAGAGGACTGTTGAGTGGATCTATGTAACTGAGAAAATTCTGGCCCCAGTTCAAACCCCTCCTAGGATGAAGAGATTCCCCAGGAGCACATCTCCATGATGCACAAGAGATTTAAAATTCCCTGTTTGGGGACCTAGCATCCCATCAGCCCTGTGCTCAACATAATTGCTTCTGTCCCAGGCCAGGTAGAACCCTCCAAGGCCATGGAGGAAGCTGGGAATAGGAGTTGCCTCAAAATATTAGGCAATTGAAGGAAAATGTTCTTATAGTTTGGCTATACATTTCTCCGGATACAAAACACCTATTCAAATGAAATGTTTGTATGTTGAGTTACAGTGAACATTCCTTCTATACAAAAAGACGATTCACCCTGTGCAGAAGGATCAACACAATGCCTTTGCCTGATTTAAGGCTCACTTAAGCCCTCAGAACACAGGTGTTAATTGGACTTACAGGATGTTTAGGCATTTTGTACACCATCTGTCTAAGTGAATTTCACCAAAAAGTGCAAAATGCCAAGATAATGGTAGATTATTTTGCTCCAACTAGTCTTTGATTTACTTCTGCAATTCTCAGTAGAAATCTTCTCTTTGTGATTTTCTTTTCAATTTCCATCTTTCTGACCTCTTAGATCCACTCAGCAGAGTGTGTTTGAAAACAAAGAATCCAGCTGACTCCTTGAGCACCTACATAAATGCTAACTACATTAGGGTAAGTAAACACACATTCTTTGTGTGCTCCTGAGACAGTATTCTGTTTTGCAGCTGAATAGTTGATTCTGTTAGGGCTCCACTCTCCTTTTATTTCTGCCAACTTCACCTCATAAGATATAAGGATAATGTCTACCCTACCCCTCTCACTATTGGTGAGATAAAGTGGTCCCAATGGGGTGTTTATAATAAAGCACCCAAGAGTTATGTATGTATTTAACCTATAGTCACATAGGACATAGCTCTAGAAGGGACCTCCTGTCATCAAGTCCAGTCTACTCCTGTTGCAACCAGCCCCATTGTATAATCCCATTCATAAATTTAGCATCAAGCTCCATCTTAAAACTTGTTAGGTTGTTTGCCCCCACTACTCCTAATGGGAAGTTGTTCCAGAACCTCACTCCACTCCACTCCATAAAGGAAGTAATTCTGCTTTTTTAAATAGCAATACATAAATATATACACATATTTATACACACACGCCTTCCTTACTTTACATCTGTACTGTCAAGGCTTTGCATCACAGACTTCATTATAGTTAAGGAGAATGATTCCATTTAAAGAGTATCAATACAGCTTATAAATCAGCAAGAGAAATTAGGACATGTAATGAGGTATTCCTTCCCTGCAGGGGATGAAGTACCATGGTGCTTCATATTACTGACACCAATAGCACTATCAATGATTTCAAAAAAATGTAACAGTGAGTAAATTAAATTTCACATGAACTTACAGTATATTGTAAAGCACCTTAAACACTTCAGTATTCTCGACGGTCTGAACATTCTGACACACCTGTCATTGACAAGAGATGTTGGGGCATATCACTCACTACAGCTATGATAATTTATACCAGCTGAGGATCTGTTGCATTGTTCTGTCTAATGGGTAAGTCGATGGATTGCTCCATTGTCCCTGCCATTGTGGAGATGGTTTCACTGAAGAGAGAAACAAAGTTACAATCTCTGGCTCTGCAAATGATTTTATTCTTTAATAATTCATTCCTTTTTGAGGTTGTCGCAGCCTTCTCTGGCTGACAAGGTCAAAAGAACTCCTTCTTTGGTGCTGGACCCAAATTCAGTGTACAAGTTCACAAGTTTTCCTTTTCACATGATAAAGATGAATACAGGCATGACTCATTCATTTCCCCACTCACTCCTTCTTTTCTTTGCTTGCTTATAATTTTCAGTGTCTCTCAAGGTTTGTGCCATCCTGACAGAATGTCCCACATATAAGGTCTCAGAGGCATTTTCTACTTAGCAAGTATATATTGGAGCTTCTGAGTCTGTAAAGATTTATGTATTCAAAATCTCTTTTCCCTTCATAAATCTTCATGGTACTACTTAGTTTCATATTTCTAGTCTGTTCTCTCTCATTTTTTTTTTGTTTTTTTTATGGCCTGTTGCTAACAAAATCATCCTTTGAATATGGCAGAAGTACTAACTAACAGGTAGAGCTGGCCAGAAAAGGGAATTTCCATTGTGTGGAAAATTCTGCAGTGTCAGTGTTTCATTTTGTTTCATTCTGCATCAGCACAAAATATTTACATTGAAGAATTTCATGTGAAATCTGTTTTGGGACTGGGCAACAGGGAAGCTCGCCATTTGCCCAGCAAGGTGACCAAGCAGTCTGGGAGTTGGGCAGCGAAGGAGTCAGGCAACCAGGGAGCCAGACACCTAGGGAGCCAAGCAGAGAAAGGCACCCCAGCTACCAGGCAGGGAGCCAACAAGTTGGGCAGATGGAGAGCCAACTACCAGGGAGCCAGGAAACCCACCTGCCCACCAAACAAGGAACTTGACAAGTTGGGCAGCCAAGCAGGCAGGTCAGGAAACCAGGGAGCTGGGCAGGCTGGCAGGAAATCAGGCAGGCAGGGAAATTTCAACAAAATCAGCACATTGCAGTGGAATATTTTGGTTACATCAAATTAGAATTTTCCTGCAGAAAACTCTTCCACTGGACAATTTTTGACCAGCTGTAACAGGCCATGCAGGCTTTCAGTTTTAATTTATCTTGTGATCTAGATTCCCATGTCTTTCTTTGGAACTTTCACCTAAGGTCTCCGTGCATGGGATAACTTTAAATCAAATACTTCTGTGTCTGTTTCTAAACCAGGGTTACGGTGGCAAGGAGAAGTCCTTCATTGCAACTCAGGGTCCCATGATTAATACCGTGAATGATTTCTGGCAGATGGTTTGGCAGGAAGACAGCCCTGTCATTGTTATGATCACAAAGCTGAAAGAAAAAAATGAGGTATGATATCAACTGGCTAAATCGAGAAATTACTCCAGTGGTTGTATTGTAAATGAGACTGGGTATACATTCATCCTATGTAGAAAGAACCTCATAGTAGATATGATTCCAGCAGATAACCAGCTCTTAAATGTTATGGTGATGGTCATTATGGAAAAACCTAAGATAGATAATTAGATATAACATTATATAGCAATCTCAAGAGATGTATAGAGCATATCCCAGCATATTCATGGAGGCTGAGGGGTGGCCATTATGAGAAACACTCCATATATTGTTAGGTAGCATTTGTACATATGGGATCATTACTTGTTAAATTTTTATTATATATAGAATATTTTCTTCTTTTGGATGCTATAATGTCCAGGGAAGATTCTACCTCTGTGTTCAAGACCTGCACTTTGGAACAAACAAAACAACTCCTAAAGAATCCATCCCAGGTTTTACAAAACAACCTAGTTCATGTTGAGAAATACATTTTGGGAGCATTTAGTCAATAGTAGCCTCACATCTAGCCAGTATGAAAATATATAGTTCCTTACATTAACACTGAGAATATGTGACCATTGCTCATTAATTGCTAAAGCCAGATAAGGCCTGTTATAATTTCGTTGACCTTTGGCTGTATGTACCTACCTATTGTATTAGCTTTATTTAATACTTGTACAAACTGATGCCAGGTTTTCCATTATGGTTCAACAACACAAATCAACTGCTTAAGGCACTGAGGGTGAAAATCATCTTTGTGCAGAAGACTAGCACAAAGTATATGTATCACTTAAGTTCTATTAAATCCTATTTTAAAAGCTTAAATGAGACATAAGTGGTGCACAGGCCTTCTGTATGGAATGAATTTCACCCTGAGAGTGGGGGGCCTTTAATTGTGGCTGGTCTCTGGTTGAGAGGATACAGGTGGGAAGAAGGCTGATTATACCTTCCCTTCTACATGTACCCCCACAATCTGTCCCTTTTTCTCTCTGAGTTTGGAGTTGAGCATACAGTGTTTATTACATATCAAGCAGGAAAGCTATGTAACGTAGGTCTGTGCTGTAAATATCTCATGTTTCCATACCAGGCTCTATTTTGATACTATAGACCAGCCAAACCAATGTCTGGGTAACTTTCATTATCGGAATATTTTTGAAAACTCGCCCCAATAACAGAATGACAAATATTTGACTAAGGAAATACTGGATTTTTAAACACTTACTTCTAACACTGTTTGAGAAGAATGACTTGAAAGAAATGTCTAATGGTTTCCAACATATCAGGAAACCTTGTGTTTACCTGAATTGCTCAGGCCCGCCACACTAGTGTTTATCAGCATTGTTGTGGACTGACAGTGGTAATTTCCTCCTAATAAAAGAGGGTGAGACATCTTTCGTGTTCCCAGGCTACTTGGAGAAGGTTTGTGTTTACATGAACTGTTCTGATGTTCTAATGAACAACTCTGGGAAGAAATGTTAGGAACTGCCTGATGATTGTAAGCTGAATTGTTCAGAATTTTACTTACTACAGAGAAGAAAACAATATATTAACTTTTTTTTAGTAAAATATTTACTGCCTGCAAAGAAGACAAAATAGCTGCTATCCGGCAAAATAGCATTGTAATTTTTTGCCCCTTTGTTCTCTGCAGCGTACCCATCATTTTCAGGGAGGTTTGTTTATAAAACGCACAGATGTTCAAAAGCAGCATCCCCCCATCTCTTTCAGCCTTCCAATATGCAAATCTTGTATGTAGGCCCCATTCCTCTTGTGCTGAATAACATTATGCTGAACGTGAACATTTCTGCTGTGTAAAGTCAGGGCTCAGAAGCTTCCAGGAGTCTTCATTACTGCTTATGGTTGGTGATCCAGGCTATGCATATTACAGTACAAATGTGGGGTTTTATTAAGAATTGTTTGTTCTGTCAGTGAAGTTTTTTTTCCCCACTACATACCATGTACAGCCAACCCAGGCTTCCTTAGGGCCAGTTTCTGTCAGCCTTATTCATGTGACATCTCTCCCTGGGACATCTTGTGGCATAAGGTGCTACTTTACATGAGTAACAGAGGCAGAATCAGGCCCACACTTAACAATAGAGGGATAAAGTTTCTGCTGTCATCATGCCACCGTTGACCTCAGTGCAGTTATTCCAGTCCATAATTTGGCCCATTTTACTCTCTACGTATTTGTTGCACCTTTTGTGTTTATCACAATTTAAGTTGGTTTTAAGAAGCTGCTGCTATCAGAAATACGTGTAAAGGTTGTGAGTGAGGGGGTGGGAAAAGGAGGAAAGGTATAGAGCTAGTTGTAAAGCTCGGAGTCTCCCACCATGTATAAGTATTGCAGTAGTGGATTGAAAATAGGGGGAGATTTTTAGAAGTGCCTAAGAGAATTAGGAGCACCAGTTCCATGGAAAGTGAACGGCACTTGTGTTTCTAGTAATCTTAGACACTTTTGAAAATCTCACCTGTACTTATTAATGTGATGACTGCAAGACCCACTCATTCCCGGGTACATGTTTAGAAAGCATTTAAATAGGTGGGCGCCTATAAAGGAAAATTAAAAAGAGGCAAATATGAATGGCAAGGAGCAGATACAATATCACTAGGAAAAGTGATGGGTTCTGTAGGGTTTTATAACTCAATGGAGGACCAGAGAACTCCTCTCTCTCCCCATACACAAACACAGTAGCCGTATCCAATACACTAAGAGTTTTCTCAGCACGGAAATAAGATTATGAAGTTGTTTGAATGACCCAGTGGGTGGTTTTCAAACAGCTTTCAAAAATACTTGTCTTAATCAAGATGAGTACTATGAAAACTTGTGGTCCAGTTTTCTTGCCATGGGCAATTGTAGGCATTGAGCAATTTCCTTCCTTCATGTTTGTATACCTGTGGAATTTCTGCAAGAAGACAATCTCTGTCCCCACTTGTTTTCTAGATCATCCATTTGTTGCACTACAGTCCAAAATATGATCATTTCTCTGGTGTCTGACTTTGTGGATGTGCCTGAACCATTTGGTCCTAGCTCTGTTTTCAGGTCTTTTTTGTTACCGCCATGACAAGGAGTATTTTCAAAACTGACATGGAGACTGTTAAAATTAAGCTATTGTATTTTACTAAATGTAGATGAGATATTAACTGAGGATTGTTTTAATTAACAATCCAATTGCATTGTCCTCAGAGAGCAAGCTGCGAATTACTGTGCTAGTAAAGAGTCAAGAAAAACACTTATAAGGAGTTCCTGAAGTCTTTGGAGAGCAGCACACAGTATTCTCATTTATCAAGAAGGTTCAGAAGCTGACTGCACCATTGTTGATAGCCAGGGTGCAACTGCATATTTAGACTTTTTGTTTCCCATATTAACAATGAAAGCTAAACTCCCAGGGAGGGGCATGCCTTTCAGATCGCATAGTTGATAGTGACCATGTGACACACAGTGTGGCTGCTGAACTTTTTAATGTGTTTTTCTTATAAATGTATTAGGGTGTTTTCTTGCCTTTCTTGGTATCTTCAGAGAGACAGAGCATTTAAGAGGTATGGTCGCTCTGCAAGTCTTACAGTGCAACTGATGATTCTTCTTTGAATGAAATCAGTCAAATTACTCAGTGCAATTTCAGTTACAGTGAGCCTTCCACACATCTCACATTATTAAGGTAATGAGCATTTCTTTTTAGAAGAACATTTATGCTCCAGAGTGTTTCCATTCAGCTCAATGAGCTATTGAGTTATAAGGTACACCAGAAATTTAAAGTTCTTACCTCATGGTCAAGTCTTGCATTTCACTGTAATGTTTAAATTGAACTATACGGATTTTTTTCCAGTTTTAGCAGTATATACTACAGATTGTGTTTCATGGTAATGAATGACATTAAAGCAATGATTTTGTTTTGCTGTGCAATGAGGGCTGTTCAGTAGCAGCTATCTGAATATACATCGTTCTTTGAATCAGGAGTTGCTGGTGACAGTAGAAAAAGTTCCTCGTGTGGGTTTCTATGGGTGTAGGATAGTTTGTTCTATGGCTCAGGATTTTTTCTGTGTATTGGATACTAAAATGTTTTTTGTAAATTTCACATGATCTGTATTTGAAATGAATTGTAGCTATGCTGCAGGTAAACATGGTATTCCACCAGAGAGTTTGATTTGTTAGTACTATCTGTTTCTGCATATGCCTTTGAACAGATGCTTGGCAAGTACATTTCTGGAAGAGAATATCACTTTACTAGTTCAATAAGAATGCTCTATATTTATAGGTTTATTCAAGCATTTTAGGTACGAGAATAACCTTTTTATTTTCATTGCAGCTCAGAAAGTGAATAGACACTTCTTTCTTAGGCTTCAGCTTATCAAAGTGCTTAAACATGGATTTAAGTCTGTGTTTAGGTGCTTTGGTGCATCAGGCCCTAGATAGTATATAGGGATACAATTCTTATGTGGGAGTGGGAGAAATTCTGAGTCCTTTACTCAGTTTCAGTCCTCACACAGGTAAAAGTTCCATTTAGGACTTTTGCCTGAAGAGAAACCAAGTAATGGCTTCAGGATTTTACTCTGTACATTTATACAAATGTACCTGCAAAAATCCAACCTGGATTTTGAATTTATCTTTTGTGTAAAATAGTTTTCTTCAGTCAAACTAAGTTGAATTTTTAAGCATAAAATACTATACAAAGTGTTCAGTATAATGGATTAAGATTTTAAAGGCGAGTTTTCAAAAGTAGCCCTCTGATTTTGGATACTTCTGTTTTTGGATGCCCAACTTGAGACAGGTTGGCCCTGATTTACACAGATGCTTCAACTGGATTTGTGGCTGCTCAGCATATTCTAAAACTTAGACCCTAAAACATTCATCAGGATGCCTGCAACCTGTTACTCATGAATGTTTCTGACATTCACAAATGTGAATATCACCTTGATTACTTCAATATGTGCTTTTCAGACAGATACTGTTCTGATAAGAATCTGATATCAGTATCATCAAGTCATAGGTGGCATATAATGGAGGACAGAGGATGCTAAGCCTCCCCAAACCTCATGCTGCTGCAGGGGGGAGGCATGGCAGATTTGAGGTCCCCTGAAAAATCTCCCCCACCATGCCCCACAGGCTGGAGGAGCTCTCACTTACCACCACAGCTCTGGAGCTGCAGCAGGGGCACAGAGCTTTTCTGGTCTCAGAGCGGCAGAGGAGGAGGAGCAAGTGGTGGGCAGGCGGAGCTTCGGGGGGAAAGATGTGGAGTGGGGGCAGAACGGAGCCGGGGCCATGGGCAAGGCTGGGGGCAGAAGAGGTGGAATAGGGGAGGGGCTAGTCTCCAGCCAGGGCCTAGAGCTCTGCTGCTGTCCCAGCGAAGGCTGAGAGCTCAACCCTGGCTGGGGCCAAGCTCTCAGTTCCACCACCCCCCTTGACCCCATTCAAGCTCTCAGGCCTCCCCGCACCCCAGGCCCATGGCAGGGAGAGGGGCCAAGCTCTCAGCCCCATGCCCTGGTCAGAGCTATGTGGTGGGGGGCTGAGAGCAGCGTGTGTTGGGGGGCCTTGGCTGGAAGAGGCGGGCTGGGGGCTAGCCTCCCCAAGGGGAAGCTTCACCTTGCATCAAGTTATTAGTTTCCAGATTCACACTGGTATTTCCTTTTCAGAAATGTGTGCTCTATTGGCCAGAAAAGAGAGGGATCTATGGGAAAGTTGAAGTCCTCATTAAGGATGTGCAAGAGTGTGAGAACTATACTGTCCGCAACCTTACATTAAAGGTAATGATCTATGGCTGTTATGGGGAAACGTTCCAATATCCATAATACTTCACTGTTGAATGGTCAATGAAATTGAAAGGCAATACATTTAAAACTGAAAAAGGTACTGTTTTCCACTATTCATAACTAACCTAAGGAACTCACTGCCACAAGGTATAATTGATACCTAGGATCTGATGCATTTATACTAAGGCCATTTTACATCACTCTGGCAGTGTAAAGGGGCCTTAAAGTTACACCCACTTCAATTACACTCACTTTAAGGCCCCTTTACACTGTCAGAGCAATTAGGGTTGTTACCTAACTGCTGGTATCCGGACCCTTGAAGACTCACCCTTTCTTTGCCTCTTCCCTTGAGGCCCTGCCCCTTCCCCAACACTTCACTCGAGGCCCCACCCCTGCTCCACTTCTTCCCCAAGGCCCTGCCCCCAATACTCACTCCTCTTCCCCTCTCCTCTTGTCGCTAGCTGGATCATCTCCACCTCCCTTCTCCCATCCCCAGCGGGCTCCCTCTGCTTGGGGCTGGGACAGGAGCTACTGCAGCCTGACAAGGAGCCTGCCTGCAGGCAGGAGGTGGCCCTGGCTGAGGAGGGGCTGGTGCGGTTTAATGACCCGGCACCCCTGCCCGGCAGTAACTGGGCATTTGGTGTCCAGTCAGTACATCTGACTGGACACTGCCAGATCCCCTTTTTGACCAGACTTTCCAGTTGAAAACTGGACATCTGGCAACCCTAAGAGCAACGTAAAGGGAATTAAGTTTAAGTGAGATTCAGGGGCCCAGGATTTAACAGGATTCAGAGAAGGATTAGATATTTATATGGATGATGAGAACACCCACAGTTCATTAGATATGATAAAAATATAAGCAATATAAACGTGATGCTTCAGGGCATAAGCCAAACAGTACCTGTCTGGAGTTAGGAAGAAAATCCTCCTATGAGCAAGTTATTCCATAATTCTCTGCAATGAGGTTTCTTCATCTGCTTCTGAAGCATCTGGTAGTCGCCACTGTTAGAAACAGAATGCTGGACAAGATGGGCTACTAGTCTAATCCAGTAAAGTAGTTCCTGTGTTCATATATCTAGGGTATTGTAATTCTAATGTAAGACCTGCTTCAATACTTATGATAAGGTTTTTTAGCAGATAGTGGACAAATTAAACAATGTCAAGAATATGAATACAATTTAAAGGCCAAATTATGTGGCCTTACTCCTTTCTTATTGCTGCACTCCTCCTTCTATGCCAGCCCCTCTGTTCACATCCCACTATGCAGAGGGCAGAGAGAAGGTCTGGCCAGAGTCCATTACATTCTAGCAATCCCCAGCTGATAATGAGGACCCATGGTGACCTTAACCACCTGGTGTAAATAGGAGCAGAAAAGAATCTGGGTCTGAGTATCTTGTTTCACCATATCAAGATATGTGATTTATCAGCAGTTGGATTCCCCAAATAATCACTGGTATTCAGTTTGATAATGTATGTAAATGGGCCAAATTCTGCCTTCATACATGCATGTGTCTAAAGTTTATCATATTGAGAGAAATAAAATTAATTGCAAAATTGTTCTTCACAAGTGTATAAGTGATATCTTTACATTATTTCCAGCAAGGGAGTCAGTCCCAAAATGTGAAACACTATTGGTACACATCCTGGCCGGATCACAAAACTCCGTATAGTGCTCAGCCTCTTTTGCAGCTTATGCTGGATGTGGAAGAGGACAGGATGGCATCAGCTGGCAGAGGGCCTGTAATTGTGCACTGCAGGTAATCTACTAGTTTTCTTTAAAGAATAACTGCAAAACTCAATGGCTTGGAATTCTTGTAGTAGGGCTACAGACATAGGTGCTGGAACTAGGGGAGCATTGGCTTGAAGTAGTAATAATAACCCAAATACATGGTTTCCACCTTCAGCACCCCCACTGTAAAAATTGCTCCAGCACTGCTGGCTACAGAAAAGGCCCTCAGATCACAAGTCCCTTTCCTATTCAAATAAGGTAATTCCGGAAGTGGTTAAGAGAAAGTTCCACAATTCTTTTACTAAATTCTGGTTGAACGGTTAGTTTGAATTGATTTTTTTTTTTAGAAATTTAGCCATATTTTGGTAGTGAATAGTTCCTGAACCAATCCTGATTTCTGCTAATGAATTAGGTAAGGGTTTGAAAGACAGTTGTGAGGAATAGTTTTCAGTCTGTGTTCCATATTGTTCACTGTTCACTTTAGCTATTTGTTGTCCGTTGTTCATGTTGTATGATTAGTCACATGTTCTGCCCATAATTGGATGCCTGAAACTTTTTAAATGGGAGAATAATGAATCACAAACTTGAGGTAAAATTTTTCAGATGAATACACATTAGTACTAAAATTCATGATCATTCTGGGGTTTGTGAACATTTTCACAGCTGCTTGGCAGTTGGCTAAATACTCACAACCCATAAATAGTGTTACGCACAAACAGGACCGGCGCTAGGGGTTTGAGCGCCCTAGGCGGATGGCAGTTTCGCCGCCCCACGCACTGGTCCCGCAGCTCCGGTGGAGCTGCCGCAGTGGTGCCTGCGGAGGGTCCGGTGCTCCGTGGCTCCGGTGGAGCTGCCGCAGTGGTGCCTGCGGAGGGTCCGGTGCTCCGTGGCTCCGGTGGAGCTGCCGCAGTGATGCCTGCGGGCGATCCACCGGAGCCGCGCGAGGAGCCGACCGTCCGCAGGCACGACTACGGCAGCTCCACCGGAGCCGCGGAGCACCGGACCTTCCGCAGGCACCTCTGCGGCAGCTCCACCGGAGCTGCCTGCCGCTTCCTTCGGCAAAACGGCGCCCACCAATTATTCTAGCGCCCTAGGCGATTGCCTAGGCTGCCTAAATGGCAGCACCGGCCCTGCGCACAAATCATAGTGAACTAAATGCTGCCCATTTTGTTCATCAGAATTCAGTCAGTTCTGTTAATTATCTATCATTTTACCATGTGTACTGTAGTGAACTAAATTGTACGTCATGAAATAGTAGTAGGTGATTTCAAATTTGTTATATTACTTGAAAAAGGTGTTAGGAGATGAGGCAACCGCAAAAAAAAAATTATTTCCTTGCTTGTTTTTTCTTATAATCATGGTGATATAAAGCATTTTTTGCTAGACATCGGTCAAAATCAGAACTTTTATTCTAAAACTACCTCTACTAGCTCCACATTTCTGGGATTTGGATAAATGGGATTCAGAGATTTGAATAATCCCTGTTATGCCAAACCAAATCCAAGGAGATTTTCCAAAACCACAACCACCTCAATTTTGATCTCTCTTTACTATTTTGTTTTCTTAAGCAATCCACAAATCTATGTATGAACTTCTAGGTTCCCATTTATGCAGTAATGCTTTTTCATGAGGAGGAGCACAATGGAACTTGGTGTCATTTGGAGGTGAATAACATGATAGGGGGGTCTGAAATCTCGGCATCCCTAATGAAATGAAAATGATGCTGTAGTGACAGTGTCATACTCCCTCTTCTAGCAAACATACTTTCCCACACTTTAATCTTCTGGTTTATGGGCTAGAGGTATCCAGATCTCACAAAACTTTCAAATTTGGGGCGGTTTGCCTGGGATACATATGTGCAGCTCTCATTTATTTCAGTGGCAGCATTGCATGCTCACCTGAGGACAAAACATGACCCTCGACCTGGCGCAGAAAGGCTATAAAAAGCTTTTTACGTTTTTTACTTATTATCAAAATTGAAAAAAAAATACATTTGAAAAGTAAAATGGAAAAAAATAACCTACAAATGCTGGCTGCTGTCCCATGTGCTTCAATAGCATGTCCATTCAGGGCATTATGTGTAAGAAATAATATAATCCATCTCCCCTTCCAGCAGCAGAGTTATTTCTGTAGTGCTAAGAGGAGAAAAAGGAGTACACATTTATTTTTTGTCATTTAAATCATCAGATGTGACTCTGACTACACAGAGAGAGCAGATCCACTAAGTAAGAAAGTTTGTTTTATACAGCCAGCTTTCGAGTAGTATTGCACTGTAAAGGTACAGAAGCTTCCTCTGTCATTTGAAGTGCCCATCCAAATCTTATACTAGTCTATGACTCACTCACTATCTTTTGTATGTGTAGCCTAGTATATCCAAATAAGCTAGTGTGTTTTGGCTTCTAGATGGTCTTGGACCGAATGTATATTTGAATGAACAGACTTTAGATACAAAGTAAGAGATGTATTTTATTGACCAAATAAAGAAAAAATTGAGGCATAGGGTTAGATTCTTAGCTGGCATAAATTGATTTAGCTCCATTTAAGTCAATGAAACTATGTTGATTTCTGCCAGCTGAGAATCTGGCCCATAATATGCAATACACAAATTACACAAAAGATATCCTCTGCCCCCAGAAGAAGCAACAGATTAATATATAAGGTGCAGGAACTGCCTGGGTAACAAAACTACCTCTACCCATGCTGATGAACCTGATGCTGACATTTTGGGTGCCAAAAATGCTGTATTCACTCCCTTTGCAGCCAATGCTGAAGCCCCTAGTCCCAGCATCTCCCACCCCGTGGGTCTGGAGTCCCTGAGACTCCCGCCCTGCAGCTGAAGCCTAGAGCCCTAAATGTGGGGAGTATGGGGGGCTCTGGGAAATAGTCACTGAAAATTTAAGCCTTGAAATAATTATTGCCAAAAAGTAATAAACACTACTCTATGGTATTAGAGCCAAAACGAACAAACAATACAGCAATACAGAACATCATAATATATTGCCACAGGTGTGCAGCGATAGGTGTCTTAAAAATACCTATATAAGTAGATCACAAAATTGCCCTGATATATTGTGAAAGGGATATAGGGTAAGTAACAGATTCTCTGTAACTTGAAGTGTTTAAGTCAAGATTTGAGAAAGTCAGTGACTCAGCCAGAGGTTACAGGGTCTGTTACAGGAGTGGGTAGGTCAGGTTCTGTGACCTTTTGATGGTCCCTTCTGGCCTTAAAGTCTATGAGTGTCAGATTTAGCTTGCATAGTCTGCAGTAAAGTCAGGTAAAAAGATAGGACCTACATTTGCCTGATGCTAGGGAGATGGGAACTTGCCTTTGTCAAATACACTGGAAAATTTATCCAAGAACAGTTAATCCGTGGGAAATATAAATCCTGTAATGCTACCAGGATTTTAGAGGTAGGAGAATCTGCTGTGAAAGCGCTGACCTATTGGTAGCTTTAACTTATGCACCTCATTTTAAAAGGATTTCACAATATTTTGAAGAGGAGAATGTGTGTGCAGTAACTTTAGGCTAGTTCCTATGCCTTCCCTTGTGTATAAAATATCTCTATCCCATTTTGGACACATTTGTCCAGATGGTATCGGCATTCAGGGATATAGGATGTCACCTATGGATCTCAGACTCGCCCCAGGAAATCATCTTTTCTGACTACCAGTTTTGCTTCTCACTATCCCCTCACTTTTTGGCTTCGCATCCTTATATGTTTAATATTGCTGACTCCTGGGGTTCCCGAGTCTCAAATACACTCCCATCTTTAATTCCATAGCCAGGAGTCTGAGACTGGATTCCTCTGCACTGCATAAATATAATCCTAACAACACTCATACTGTAGCCTTTCATCCAAAACACTCAGAACACTACAGACACTAATGGAATTAAGCCTCACAGCACTCCTCTGAGGTACATAGCTGGTATTATACCCATTAAACAGATGGATAAAATGAGGCAGAGAATCATTTAACTACTTAGTGCCTCACTTTATCCATCCCTCCTCCACACTCCCCCCAGACGGAAAACAAGGAGAGAAACATGGCAAGTTGCAACACTCACTCCCTCTCCCCGCTGCAGAATTGCAGAGCACTTCAGGAGACTGATAGAGAGTGGCAGCATGGTTACTGGTCTTGCATACAGCCATGGCTAGTGTGGAGAGAACTGTGGCAGAATCTCTCCAATTGAGCAAGATCCATGGAAATGGGGCTTGGAATACAGATACCCGGCCTTGGCTGCCTTTTGGAGGCAGATTCCTGTGGTCACTCCACATCTCCCCTTGAACTGGAGCAGAGACTATTCAGATTCCTCAGGTCCATTGGAGCTGTATAGGTTTTGCATTACATTGCCCCTCCAGGCACTTTTGTGCAGAGTTAGAACATATGGGCCTCACAAACTAACCACAACTATTTATCTGCTGCAGCTCTGTGAGCATTCATTTTCTAGCAGAGTTAGTGAGTTAGTCATGCACCTAACCACGGATGAGTCTCTCTTCTGCACGTTGAGTATTTTCAGGTCCATATATCCAATATCAGAACAACGTCTTTGAAGGATGCAGGTTGGTATCTGTCAGCTGTGTTCACCTTTGTTTTAATTTAATTTCAGTGCTGGTATAGGAAGAACTGGATGTTTTATTGCTACTGCCATTGGTTGTCACCAGTTGAAGGAAGAAGGCGTTGTAGATGCACTAAGCATTGTCTGCCAGCTACGAGTTGATAGGTGAGTTGCAGTGGAACTGTAAGTCAGACAATGAACACAATGTGGCATTTTCAAACCTGGTTTGCCACATTCCGATCTGATATATGGCCTAGTCTACACTACGCGTTTAAACCAATTTTAGCAGCGTTAAACTGATTTAACGGTGCACCTGTCCACACTACGAGGCCCTTTATATCGATATAAAGGGCTCTTTAAATCGGTTTCTGTACTCCTCCCCAACGAGAAGAGTAGCGCTAAAATCAGTATTACCATATCGGATTAGGGTTAGTGTGGCTGCAAATCGACGATATTGGCCTCTGGGCGGTATCCCACAGTGCACCACTGTGACCGCTCTGGACAGCAATCCGAACTCGGATGCAGTGGCCACGTAAACAGGAAAAGCCCTGTGAAATTTTGATTTTCATTTCCTGTTTGCCCAGTGTGGAGCTCTGATCAGCACGGGTGGCGATGCAGTCCCAAATCCAAAAAGAGCTCCAGCATAGACCGTATGGGAGATACTGGATCTGATCGCTGTATGGGGAGACAAATCTGTTCTATCAGAGCTCCGTTACAGAAGACAAAATGCCAAAGCGTTTGAAAAAAATCTCCAGGCTACACAGTGCTGTGTGACAAGCGTTACAGGAAGCCAAAGAATCAAATGGACGCTCATGGAGGGAGGGAGGGGGTACTGAGGACTCCAGCTATCCCACAGTCCCCAGCAGTCTCCGAAAAGTATTTGCATTCTTGGCTGAGCTCCCAGTGCCTGTAGGTTCAAACACATTGTCAGGCGTGGTTCATGGTATAGCTCATCAGTTTACTCGCTCTCCCCACCACGTGAAAGAAAAGGGAAAGAAATACCTATGTCTACTGAATGCTGGTGGTAGACGCGAAGCTGCAGCAGTGAAGAACAGTATCCGCTCGTCTCCCCTCCCCGGTGGCAGATGGTACAATATGACTGCTATCCGTCGTCACTATCAGCCCGTGAGTGCTCCTGGCTGGCCTCAGGTGAGGCTGGCCGGGGGCACCTGGGTAAAAATGGGAGTGATTCCCGGTCATTCCCAGTAGATGGTACAGAACGGCTGGTAACCATCCTCATCATAGAAACTGGGGGCTGAGCTCCATCAGCCCCTTCCCTTTCCTGTGTAAAGAAAAGATTCTGTACTGCCTGGACTATCATAGCAGTGGGATGCTGGGCTCCTGTCCCCCGCTCCGCTTAATGTCCTGCCTGGACTGTCATAGCACCGGGAGGCTGCCTCCCCCTCATTTTATCTCACTAACAAGTCAGTGTTTCTTATTCTTTCATTCTTTATAACTTCATGACACAAATGGGGGGGACACTGCTACAGTAGCCCAGGAAGGTTGGGGGAGGAGGGAAGCAACAGGTGGGGTTGTTGCAGGGGCACCCCTGTGAATGGCATGTAGCTCATCATTTCTGCGGGATCTGACACAGAGCGGCTGTGCTCTCTGATACACTGGTTCTCTAGTACACTTGCCCCATATTCTAGGCAGGACTGACTCTATTTTTAGAAACCATAAAGGAGGGATTGACTCAGGGAGTCATTCCCAGTTTTGCCTTTGCGCCCCTGGCCGACCTCAGCCAGGGGCACCCATGACAGCAGCAGACAGTACAGAACGACAGATAACCATCATCTTACTGCCAATTTACAATGGCAGCAGACGGTACAGAATGACTGATAACTGTCTCTGCTATCATGCAAAAGCAAATGAATGCTGCTGTGTAGCGCTGCAGTAACGCCTCTGTTAGCGACTGCCAGTACACATACGGTGACAGTAAAAAAAAAAAGCTGAACGGGCTCCATGGTTGCCGTGCTATGGCGTCTGCCAGGGCAATCCAGGGAAAAAGGGCGCGAAATGATTGTCTGCCGTTGTTATCCCGGAGGAAGGAATGAGTGACAACATTTACCCAGAACCACCCGCGACAATGATTTTTGCCCCATCAGGCACTGGGATCTCAACCCAGAATTCCAAGGGGCGGGGGAGACTGCGGGAACTATGGGATAGCTACAGAATAGCTACCCACTGTGCAACGCTCCGGAAATCGACGCTAGCCTCGGACCATGGACGCACACCGCCAAATTAATGTGCTTAGTGTGGCCGCGTGCACTTGACTTTTTACAATCTGTTTTACAAAACCGGTTTATGTAAAATCGGACTAATCCCGTAGTGTAGACGTATCCTATGTGTCTGTTAACCTGATAGAACAGAAATACTCTGCCTCCTTGTAGGATAAGTCCTACATCCTACACTCTGTCTAAAAAACGGTCACGGGTAAGAAATATACAAATGTCAGGACTTACAAGGATTCACTATTCTTAAAGGTGAATTGAAGTGTTTAAATTACTAAATTATTAACATAACACATGGGATAATTTAAAAATTATGGAAAACTATGTTTGAGATTTTCAGAAGCACTCAGAGTTGCCTAATTCTCCTCCTACTGATGCCAAAGTGAGTTTTTCTGTGGACTTCAATGGGAGCACAGTTAGATCAACACAGAATGCTTCTGAAAATCCCACCCTACATTTTTAACCAGAATATTTTGAAAAGTTCTTTCCTTTTTCACTTTTCTGTCAGGACCTGAATTTGAGGTTCTATGTTTCTCTTGCAACAGTTTCCTACATCACTAACATCAAAAGCCGAGAGTTAAACTATGTTAGGTACTAATCTGTGTTAGTGCTAATGATAAAGACCACAGTTGCTTTAGATGTTAGTACTGTAATCAATTCTGGGTACTATAAAAAAAAAACCAATGTGGAGTCCTTGTGGTGCCTTAGAGACTAACAAATGTATTTGGGCATAAGCTTTTGTGGGCTAAAACCCACTGCATCAGATGCATCAGTTTTAGCCCATGAAAGCTTATGCCCAAATAAATTTGTTAATCTCTAAGGTGCCACAAGGACTCCTCATAGAGACTAACAGGGCTATCATTCAGAAACCTTTCTTGGTGCTATGTGTCTTCACCCTTAATTCAGGTCCTGGCAGAAAAGTAAAAAACAAAATAGCTTTTCAAATATTTTTGTTAAAAATTTGTTTGTAATTTTATGGCAACATTTGTATTGTGTTGATAATTTCAGAATTTTAACAAGTTTTATGGGCAGATTCTCTCATGTTCTGTGGCTATTTTATGTTGCAGAGTTGGTCTAAAGAGGGCCTTAACTGGCATAATGCTACCCAAAAGATTCCCCCAGTGTAGGAGAATCCTCTGGTGGTGGAGAACCAAATTGTGGGAGGGGGGCTATAGGCACCCCGTAGCAGTCACCTTTCTCCAGCCACCCAGCTCTGAAGGTGGCAGTGCCACTGCCAGCAGCAGCGCAGGAGTAAGCCCAGATGGGGAGCTGAGGAGCCCAAGAGCAGCCCTCAGCCTGTGTCTCCACCTGCTGGGTCGCACTGCCCAGGGAAGGTTGGAGGGTCTGGGACTACCCACAGCTGCCTGGACTGACCCGCTCTGGCATGGGCTTCTGGTCCCAACCCCACAGTCGCTGCTCCCCAAGGTCTCTGCTGACCCCCGAGCCAGGTCCCTCCACCCTGATGGCTGTTACCAGCTGCGAGCAGTCGAAGAGCGGTGGGAGCTAAGGAACAGCTGCAGCCCTGGCTGGGTGGGGGAGAGGAGGAGGACTTAGGAGGCACCGGAGGCAGGGTCTTGTGACAAGGGGGGACACAGCCCTGTGTGTACAGCCCTGGGAGAGTACAGCAACATATTCTTTCCCATGATATTCCATTTGCATTTTTAAGCAAACAGACTCATTTCAACACTATTTGTGCCCCTATTCAGTAACTATTCCAGTGGAACAAGCTTTTTTTTCAAGAATATTGACAAAATATATATATCAAATGTTAAGCTTATATATTCTCTGAAAACAAATGTTACTACAGAACACACCAATACTACTGCAGATTTGGAATTTAAAACAACAAATTGTGAGATTTTATTTTTTACACCCAAATATGCAATTTGAAAGATACTCCGCTCTTGGGTTAGTTACATAAATCATCCAATCAGAGAACTTGGAATAATACCATCTAATACGCATAGCTCCCACACAAAGAGACAAAACAAGAATGGCAGATATTCCCAATGAATTGTTTATAAATGTTCTGCATACCAGGAGTTATTTGCTGAAGAAATCTATGGATAGTTTTTCAATAATCAGTAAAGCTGGGAATTTCACTAATTGGGTGCAGATAATTCACAAACAGAAAAATTAGTCTCTCGTGCTAGATAATTATACAGATAATATAGTATCTCAGTGGCTCCCAAGTCAAAAAGAAATAGTAGCAATCTCTCTTTCTTCTACTCCAGCTTGTCGGAGAAGTAGTTTGATTAGTAGGGCTGTGTCTGTGTGTGGTGTATGTGAGACATATGGTCATTCTTAGCTCTTGTGGGAGTGAGTTCCATAGTCTAGGGCCAGCTCTTGTGAAAATTCTGTCTGCCACTTACAAGCCTCCCCCTACTGAAAAGCAGCATCATGAGTCCAGTGGAACGTAGCTGTTGTGGGAGTCACTAAGGAAGAGATGTTCATATAAGTAGCTAGGGTCAATGGAGGGCTCAGAATATCAGCCAAGAGACCTTGAAATGTGCTTTATATTCAGTGGGGAACCAGTGCAGAGACAGAAGCCCCAGGGTGGTGTACTTATATCAGTCTCTGTTGCTAAGCAGATGTGCTGCTGCATTTTGTGCCAGCTAGAGCTTTTCAGGCTACGTGGCTTCATTACTAGGAATAATGGATAGCAATAATCAAGCTTGGAGGTCACAAATGTGTGGTTCACAGTGGCCAAACCTGAATCTGTTAATGAGCTGAGTCTCCTTGCCAGTTGCAGCTGGCTATTTGGCCATCCAGTAGCAATGAGGAAACCAAAAGGACCTCAAAGTTGTAAACCAACAAAGAGATCTAAATAGGTGAAGGTATTTGTTGAATAAATTGGTTTAAAATTTCTTTGCCCGTCTCTGCCTATCAGCTATCTTTTTGGTTGTTTGTTTGTTTTGTGTAGAAAAATCATAGTTTATTTTAAAATGTGTTAACCTGTTAGTTTCTGTGGCCTAGCAGGCCTTGTATTAAGAGAGGCCGGATCCTGTACTCCATGTGATGCAAACCTCTCACTGAAATCAACTAGTTCAACAAAGGGTTGGCAAAAGCAGTTTAAAGTGTATGTCACAATGCATATTCCTTTCCTCCCAGACCATATCCTCCCTTCCAGACAGACACACATATCAACTCCAAGTAGCGGCTTGGTGCAAGCGTGGGAAGGGAGGTGAGGGTGTGTCTGTAATGGCCAGGTTGTTTAACACCCTGAAGTTGCAATAGCCCCTACTGCTTCTGGGTCCCAACTCGGTGAGGGGCTCTGGCCGATGGACCTCAGTGGTGACAGAAAGAGCCTTAGTTTCATTTTCTATCTGAAAGACAACACTGGTAATGCAGTACAGCCTCAGCTAGTACTCCACTAGTGCAGCACCCCCTTACCACTGTACTCACATTCAACACTGATATGAGCTTAGGTTCTACTGGGATTTCATCCCAATATCTGGCCTGAAACCAGTGCTACCAACTGAGTTATCACACAGCTGTACTGGTGTAGGTAACTGATCCAAATGGACTGCACTGAACACTTTTTTATGTTCAAGTTTAACTAAGTTTCATTGTTGGCGCTGAAATGAGTCACTGCTGTAAAATTTCTTCTGTGTCTGCCGTTTAGACAGGATGCATTGTAGGCGTTAGAAAGAGGAGAGGAAGAGCTGCTCTCTGTACATGTGATCAAAGGGTCACTTTAGGTTACATTTTTAGGATATGAAGAAGAATGAAATCTGTGTACAGTATGGTCTAGGTTCTCTTGCCCTTATTCATGCTGAGTAGTACCTCAGTCCTCCAACGGCCCCAATAAAATCAATAGGATTACTCTGGGAGAATGGAACTCAACATGTATAAAGGGTATCAGAATCTGCCCCAAGTGACTGAGTTTTTTATGACATATCTAATCTTAGTTGTGCTTAAAATACAGCATATAAAGTGCTTCATAGTAATTCCCCATAATTGTGTGGGGTTTCAAATTTGGATTTTAACAGCTTAGCTGCTGGCTATATGGTTCCCTATAGTTCTTATACCTGTTGTGTCAGAATTGGATATTCATAATGTAATAACAAGTAGGGCTGTCAAGTGATTAAAAAATTAATAATCATTAATTGAATTATTTAAAAAAATCATGATTAATTTCATGATCAATCATCCTGTTAAATAATAGAATACCATTTATTGAAATAGTTTTGGATGTTTTCTACATTTTCAAATCTATTGATTTCAATTAAGACTCAGAATACAAAGTGTACAGTACACACTTTATATTTATTTTTATTACAAATATTTACACTGTAAAAAACAAAAGAAATCATATTTTTCATTCACCTAATACAAGTACTGTAGTGCAGTCTCTTTATCATGAAAGTTGAACTTACAAATATAGAATTATGTACAAAAATAACTGCATTCAAAAACAAAACAATGTAAAACTTTAGAGCCTACAAGTCCACTCAGTTCTACCTATTGTTCAGCCAATCGCTAAGACAAACAAGTTTGTTTACCTTAGCAGGGGATAATGCTGCCTGCTTCTTGTTTACAGTGTCACCTGAAAGTAAGAACAGGTGTTTGCATGGCACTGTTTTAGCCAGTGTCACAAGATATTTACGTGCCAGATGCACTAAAGATTGTTAGGTCCCTTCATTCTTCAACCACCATTCCAGAGAACATGCTGATGACAAGTTATGCTCAATAACAATCCAAAGCAGCACGGCCCAATGCATGTTCGTTTTTATCATCTTAGTCAGATGCCACCAGCAGAAGTTTGATTTTCTTTTTTGGGTGGTTTGGGTTCTGTAGTTTCTGCATACGAGTATTGCTCTTTTAAGACTTCTGAAAGCATGTTCCACACCCGTCCCTCTGAGATTTTGGAAGGCAGTTCAGATACTTAAACCTTGGGGAGAATATTGTAGCTATCTTTATAAATCTCACATTGGTAACTTGTTTGCGTTTTGTCAAATCTGTAGTGAAAGTGTTCTTAAAATGAACATGTGCTGGGTCATCATCCAAGACTGCTATAACATGAAATATATGGCAGAATGAAAGTAAAACAGAGAAGGAGACAGACAATTCTCCTCCAAGGAGTTCAGTCACAAATTATTTAATGCATTATTTTTTTTAACAATTGTTAAAGCACATCCTCTGGTTCTTAGCAGCAGAGCAGATTGTTTGATTTTTAAGAAATAAGGTTTCATTCTATTGTACTTTCTTTTCAGAGGTGGAATGATTCAGACCAGTGAACAATATGAATTTGTGCACCATGCATTGAGTTTGTATGAAAGCAGACTTTCTGCAGAAGCTGTCCAGTGAAACCATGAAGGGTGATCAGAATGTCGATCTCTTGAGGTAATTTGTTTCATTACCTACCAGCAACTTCTTCAAGGAGTTTACTGCAGTGGATGCTTTGAAGCCAACTTGTGAAAGGATAGTGGATGGTTTGTCAAAAATATAAAGATTGCCAGATCCTTACTGTATATGAATGTATTGTAAGCTTCCCAAAAATGATTTTTAAAGAAGGTACTGTACTGATGCTCCATGTGGATTTCACATATATATAGCTAAAAGGTGGATTTATTTCTGTAATAACAATATCTGCTATACAGAATGTATGTATGGTATGTACTACTGCTGCAGTCAGATGGAAACTGGAACTTCTACAGGAGAAATGTTTTTCTAAGTGTATAAATGCTTTAACATTTGCCAACTCTGTCTTGTGAATGGACTGTCAGCTGTTAAACTGTACCTGTTAAGTGCTATTACCTATTATGTGGTGAGCTTATTTCTTGGCCACATAAGACTCTTGCTGCTAATGTTGCAAGTGATCAATTATGGATTTAAGGAGAAGAAAATCCTTTTGTTTTTGAAACTGTTCAAAAGCAGATATATCTTTTATATGGAAATATCTGTTCTTCATACTATTAGCTATTTAATGCGTATTTACAGTAGGTCCTATAAAGCAGTTACAGAGCACAACCTCTGTTATTCAGTGTATATGTATGTATTTACTCTATGCTGTTGATTGTACTCTATGCTGTTAGAAGCTGCTTCTGCTCCTGACCTGAATCCAGTGTATTTGTAAATTGTATAAGTCATTTTACTTTTAAAAGAAACTTTGTAGCATATATTAAATAGTAAGGATTTTAAATATGTGTCTGTCTTTTACTAAGAGGGGATTTTTTGCATATGTTGTCTACATGTTGTATCTCTTCTGTTAAGAAATGGATGCCTTTGGAAATATGAGCTCTTCTGTAACAGGAACAAAAAATAGTTATACAAAAAAATCTGCTATGAATGTTTCCTTATATTTCTGCACAGATTTGCTCTCTAAAAGAAATGTGAATCTAGCATAACTACTTACAACACTAAGAGGTCTGCATCCAGGATAAAATCAGTTTTTAATTCAATGATGTTGACTTTGCTTCATACTGACAATAAACTACATTGATACAAAATAGTTAGTGAATCTGGAGTTTTTTTTGTGTACAGTAATTAACCATTACTATTATTATAATACCACAATAAGGCAACTGTAGCCCAATCTGCTCTAGTTAATTTCATGCTGTCTTCTGACCATTTGGAGGGTCAAATCATTGAGGCCTTTATTCAGCTTTTAGTTAAGGCAAATTCTCACTGTATGTAGGCAAAATGGATCAGATGATGTTGAACCAAAGTCAACATCACTTGATCCTATAATGGGAGTGTACATGAGTAAGGACTTAGTAAAGAACTCAGAGATTTGCACTCCCACCATGTATGGTTTTCAGAACTCATAAAGAGGAGTTGGAAGTAGTATTTAATAACAACATTTCATTACAGAAACTGTGTATGGTGTTTACTGGATAGCATGGTATGTGTTTATTCAGCACAATCCAAATCACCTACAGACGTGTAATGTTTCATGAACAGTCAATTACATGAAATTACTGTCCCTTTTCCTTATATTTTTAGTCTAATATGTTGTTCAGATTTTGAAACATCTTTTTGTTTGGGTGTGAGGCTTGGTAGTTTCAAAATCTACCCTTTTTGCTTGTATTTTTCCAAAATAAATCAGAGTCAGTAAACTCTGAAGAATCATATGAAAGGACAAAGTGGTATAAAATTCCCCAAAACTATTGAATAGAAGGAAGTGCTCGTCACTGACTTTTCCCCCTGTGAAGGCACATTTCCTTCCTAGCCTTCGCTTCGCTTATCTGAGGTGGTGATTGTGTGTGTGTGTGGTTTTTTTTTGTTTTTTTTTTTTTAAAGAGAAGCATGGGGAGTTGTTAGATGGAAAATGGATCCTTTATTTCATGTCCTGATTTTCACCTGCCTGGCCTTCAAGATCTCAGGTAAGCGCATTTCCCAGGTTCCCCCCTCTGTTCCCGTTCTCATTCTGTCACTAACCAGGGCTCCCAAGGGTTGCTTGAAACTTATTCAATGCTGTGAAAATAGAACCACTTCTCAGCCTGAGTTTATACAAGATGGATCGGGGGGAAGGGCAGGGCCAACAAAGCCAGTACTGTTTAGATTTCTCTCCAAAGGAAAATAAACTCTCTCTCCTTGAATGTTGTATATACATCATTTTTTAAAAGAGATCTCTGACTAGACAATCCAATGGCTGAGCCCTGAGCCAGGTTCCTTTGAGGAGAGATTCAGATTACTTATTAAAGCTTTGTGAAACTTACAAAAGTAGAAGCTTCTTGGGGCACTTAGTTAGAACACAATCTTATGTCCTGCACCATAAGAAAGAGGGAATGAAAAAACAAGGAAATCATATGAATTGTTTTTAAATGGTTTTGTTTATCTAGTGAAGCCCAAAGCTTTGACTAAATAAATGACTTAAAAAAAAATTAAGTGATACTGAGATTGATTTTGAACCATCCAATTCTGTTCTCTGTAACAAGGGGGAATTTGGGGCTGGGGGAGTTTGATTTCAGTGAATGATTTTCCTTCTGTTCATTTCAGTGTTGGATGTATACATTTAAGCTGGGATGATAAAAGAGTCAATCCAATCTGTAGTGGGATGGTTACAAAATAACAAGAGGAGTCAATATATTTAGGAGTGTAAGCTACACAGATTTCATATCAGTCAAAAGCCCCCATTCTTTGTAAAAGATAAATGAAACATAGCCCTGGAGAGGCAAATAGATTTTGGAAAGTCCCCTTTTTTATCCCTCCTTCCCCCTCTAAATACTATGATTTCCTTAAAAAAAAAATCAATGTGCAGTCAAAAACAGTGGATTTAACTTGTGGTGACAGTAAGGAAGGCTAATGGATCTCTGTGTATTTGAAGAGGAGGGAGAGGGTTTTTCAGAAATGAGCTGAAAGTCAATAGCCCCCTTGATTTCCTTTTAATTCAAGTTTGATTTCTTTTGTTGTTACATAGACGGTCAAGGTGAACTTTACCAAAAAGGGTTTGTTGCATTCTTGCCCTTTGCAGTTCCCAGACCAAACAATTGTAATTGTTGTGGCTTTTAAAATCATTTCTGCCGGTTCAGGTCAGAAAAAACTGATATAAACCAAAAGAGAGAGAGAAAAAAAGTCATCGGGATTTATTTTTTAAGGGCCACATATGATTTTTTGTATTTTGATGGGTTTTTCATCTTCCAGAAGGGTTTCTGATTATCCATGTCCAGAAACAGCAATGTCTTGTTGGAGGCAAAACAGCATGTGTGGGCAAGTGCAATCTGACTGATCCAAACCAGCAGTGGAGGTGGACAGAGAATGAGAAGCTGCTCCATGTTAGATCTGGCCAGTGTTTGGGCATCTCCAAGTCCTCTGCTGCATCGTCCCGCAGCATCTTCATAGACTGCCCTCAGGCACCCAGCTGGATCTTCCACAACACGGAAGGGCTCCTCCAGGTGGCAAACAGCTCTCTCTTTCTCACAAAACAAGGCCCGAGGGTAATGATCAAGAAGGGTAGAAAATACCCCCATAGCTGGAAGCAAATAGATGTCGACGACAAGGGGAAAACTGCCTATGAAAATCTGTGCCCACACAAAGGTGAGCTTATCCTTTCAGGCAGTGTCCTGGGAGCTATGGTAACAATCCGGTCTCTGTTGCACTCAATCACATTTTAAGGACTATGACATTGCTCATGGGAGGTTAATTTAAAGGATTGTTCAGAATCCAAAATCAGAATGCCGTAAAAAGACTAGCTTTAAGACAGCCATGAGAGCTGCCTTTCTAACATTCAATGTTTTTGATAGCTTGGGTGTATTTTCAGACTGGGTGTTCCCTTTTCTGTTTCATTTTTGGGCCCAAATCTTTATGTATAAGGCTTAATCCACCAGACTCTCGTGCTATTTACTTCCCAAAAAAAGAAGAATATAATTTTTGGTGCGGCTTTGATGTACTTTATACTAATGTGAAATTATTCAGATCCTCCTCCTCATCCACTTTATCATACATATGCACATTTCAAAAATCTACCAAAAGGGGCAAAGAGTCATCTGAAAATGGGATAGATACAGTACAACCTCACTGATAACCTGAATGCTTGTTCCCAATGAACAAAGAACCTACACATTCTGCTGTTTATGCAGCAGTATCACTATACCAATATGGGGAATATTCCTTGTAACCAACACAAAATCCTCAGTATAATGAACTGAACCCAAACCTATGGAAATACAGGTGATAAGATTTTAAGATGTATATGTCTGTGTGTACCTCTATATGCGGTATGTGTTTATATACAGCTATGATATGAAATGTGGCTAGAAAGGGTCTGAATGTTGTTTAATAATCTAAGTTAACAGCTCTTTGTTGTTTATTTGAGGTCACAGTAGCACTTTTCAGGATTGTCCTGTGCTATGATTGAGCAGGACATTGAAGTAAATCATAATGACCTAGCTAGCTAGCTCTTTATTACAAAGACAATAAGCTGCATCACATGTGATTTATTCCATCCTTTAAAAAAATTGCTTTAAAATTGATACACGAATGTGTCATGTGACCATCAGATTTTTTTTAGGAAGTTTAAAACAAAATGAGTGAGTCATTATAAGACTTTTTTGTCAGTTATCCTTATTTTTGTAATCTATTTTACATTATATATTTTGGGCCTGATTCACATCTGATTTACCATTTTTAATAAGATTAGGCCTAATCCGACAACAATTTACATACATTTACTCAAAGCCGTGGGACTGCTCACCTGAGTATGTCATGAAGATGAATGTTTATGGAATCAGGGCCACAGTAAGGATGTAAAATAGATCAAGAGGACAGGTAATATGTTGTTGTGAGTGTCTACAGAATGCACATGGGAGCTAAAATAGAAGAAGGAAAAGGGGTTGGCTGGTGGGTAATTTCATATTGTCACTTGAGTCCACATTCCAGCTTTGAAACAAGAGCATTCTCTTTAAAAAAATACAAGCATATTTGAAGTACAATATATGACACTGAAAGGCATTTTGCGGGCCCTGTTGTGCCTTCCATTTTTAAGCAGATGTCCTCATTGACTTCTTTGTGGAGTTCTGCTGAAAAATCGGTAGTACAATAGGTCTCAGTTATCACTTTCGTCGGATGACTAAAAATTTCCAAGCATTCAACAGGCACTAACACCATGTGTTTATAATGTCATAACAAGGACTGTAAAGGAGTAGACTTAAGCACAGAGTGCTGCAACTTTCTTCATAAAAGTATAAAACACTGAATACTATAGAAAAAAATCATAATGCTAATTGACCCAGACATAAAGTCTAACTCTGGCCAAAACTTTTCAACTTGGATGCCTAAATTTAGGTTCCATATTTAGACACCTAAACAAATGGGCTGATTGTCAGAGGTGCTGAGCATCTGCATCTGACATTGACAACAATGGGAGCTGTGCATGATCAGCCGCTTTCATTTGTTTACATGTCTAAATATAGATATAGAATGATAGCTTTAGGGACTCGAGTTGGAAAATGTTGGCTTTTTATTTTATTCAGGTAAAATTACACAGTAAGGACTGCATAATGTCTTCAGAATTGGAATGGATGCAAATTATTCTACTCTGGTAATGCTCTATTTTAATATAAGTACTCTTTGCTTTTATGGTAGTTACCATGCACTGAAGAATAGTGAGGTTTTGGCAAAGGAAAAAAAAGTCTTCCAAAAAAAGAAAATCAGGCTGAATCTCTGCCCAAACATCTAACCAAATTTGAGATGGGACATGCTCCCAAACCCAAGAAGTGCAACTATTTCTGTAACAGGCCTAATCCAAACATCAAATATGAACATCCTGAACTTTGAGAAAGTTTGAATTCAGATTTCAATTTCAAATCTGACTTCTTACAAATGTTGGAATACAGAATTTTGGTTCTAGAGCACATATGGTCTCTAGAGCACATATGACTCTTTGTGAAGGTCAGGATCAGTTTGGATAAGTATCCCATCCCTAACCAGTCAGAAGTGACTTCTTAATCCAGCACAGGCCTTTCCTTCCTTCACCATCTCACAAAATCCATGACTGAGTTTCAATGAGTCTGGCAGTTGGTTGGACCAAATTCCATAATCAAGGGGCCAATCTTGCAAGGTGCTATGCGTCCCCATGAGATGCTAAGTATCTTAAACTCCCACTCAAGTCAGTAAGAGTTGAGGGCACAGCCTTTTGTAGGATGAACCTCAAATCTGTAAGGTCTTCTTTTCAAGGTCAAAAACACAATTCTGGGGCACATTGATCCATGGAAGGCTCACATGATTGTGAAATTTCAAGACAGCTTCCAGTGTTGTTAGATCTACTGAGTTTATACCAAGAACTTGGGATACAATAAGCAAAGTGGGTACAGGAAACTAGCAGCCTGTTGGATTCAGAACAGCACTAGAACTAGGAGCTAGGAGGAGTAGGGGAGTGTGTGAAAAGGCCCAAAACAGAGAGAATGATCGGGAAATGGATTGCACTTGAAGGAATAGAGGTAATGAAGCATGCGATCAGGGAGCAAATTGAGGGATTTGGGAGGAAGGGAAAGATGGCATTAGGAGTAGGATCTTTTTGTGTGAAACCAAAACTGCTGTTGGAAATGTATCAGTTAGAAGGCTTTCTCAAGTCCAAGATGGAAACTCTAGGGAGTAGGGTGGAGAGAATCCACAGAATAGCCAATAAGCTAGTGGTTAGGGCACTCAGCTGGGCTGTAGGGTGTGCTGATTCAAGTCCAAACTCTACTTGATTTAGAGCAGGGACTTGAACCTTGGTCTTTCACATCCCAGTATAGGCCATTCTGGGGTGAGTCTCTCACAATCTTTGCTGTTGGACCTCTTTCATTTTGCATAAATAAGTAAATATTAATCAGCCCAGAAAGAAAGAAACACTTCCCAGGACACTCGGGATGCGGGAGTCAGAGGTTCAAGTCCCCGCTCTGCTAACTCTCGCATTCCAGGCGTGCTCTAGCCCCTGGGCTATTGGCTATTCTGGCATGGGTATCTTCTTCTTTCTGGTTTTTAGGGAAAAGTTTCAAAGGGCCTTGGTTTCATCCACACATGGAATGAAACCAAATTTCAAAACCATTTTTTTCCAGAAATTGAGTTCTTTTCCAGCTAGCCTTAGTATGGAGAGTAAATATAGCATATGCAGAAGTGGGGGACAGCAAGAGAAGAGCTCAAATATTTAGTTTAAGTGTATATATTTCAGGGGATCTATTTTGATATTTGTCTATCACTAATCTACTGGGAACACTACAATGTTGCTGGGTTTCCTGAGTCTTGCATGACTTACAAATGGAAATATGGGAGACTGAGGGATTCACAAAAGCTCAAACTCTGGCCCAACAACAGCTGTGTACATGATTTGTAAGAGGCACTATTATAGAATTGCACCAAAATTTTATGTCCTGTAGATTATTTGGTAGTTACGAGATTTGGTAGCTGCTAGGTGAGAAAGGTGAAAGGTAATTACTACCACAGAGGAAATAGCCAAAATAATTGTCCACAGATAATTTTAGGGCCAGTACTATTGTGATCTGTGGATGGTTGGCAAATGAGAAAAGAATGGTAAACTGGTCAAATGCTTTGTGATTATTCACTCAGCTCTAGTAATCACCATGTAGCCTATATACTGGTTTAGAAGACAGTAATATTGCATTACCCCCCTCTATGGTACTGATATAGACCTAGCCTGCTGTTCTTACTGCAGCAAACACTCCCATGTTTTTCCTAGGACTAAAAACTTCAGGCCTGAGCCCAATCTAAATACAGCACTTACCACCGTAAAGATAAAATGGATTTATCATGTGTTGAGTACCTTAGTGCAGCATTTCTCAAATGCAGCCACCAGGGGCTTTTCTTGTGGCCACAGCCTCCTGGGCGGTGATGGGGAGGAGGAGATGAGAGCGCAAAGCAGCAGCACCTCCCCAGGGGCCACCAGGAGTGGTAGGGCCCTGCCCGACTCTGGAGAGATACAAGTAGCCAGTGAGTTCCCCACCTTCCTGGAGTCAGTGGGGTTGGGCTTCAGGTCTCAGGTGGCAGGATCCAGCCACGGAGCTTCGGGCTCTGTCCCTAAGCCCTGTCCCCTCGGCATGCGCTTTGGGCTCCATTCCCTGGCTGCGTGGTGACGGACTCTGGCCCCAAACTCACCCTCCATCACCTCTGCCCCCCTGCTGTCTCCCTCAGTGCCCCATTGCCCTTGGCCCCTGCTGCCTCTGTACCCACCTCCCCATCAAGGGCTTAATTTGTCCCCGGGCTTTCTGGGGCTGAGTGAGTCTTCTGTGAGAAGTGATATTTGTGTGTTTGTTAGTATCACTTTTCACAGCATCACTTAGTAGCTAGCAGAATAAAAAGCAACCAAAAAAAGCAAAAGAAACAATAAGAAAAAGACAAGAATGTTCAAAGCACCTTATTTGTGTTTCTATTCTGTTTAGATCCGCTAACGAATAGAGACAACTGTACACTATTTTTATTATTGAGTCTGCAAAAAAAACCTACATAGATACATTATAATGATTTGGATACATTATCTGTGCATATTTATTTGTTTTTTCTAATATTAATTAAATATTTTGGGGAAATGGTCACAGCAGCTGCCAGCAAGAGTTGGTGGCCGCACTCTGAGGCCACCAAAAAATTTGTTGAGAGAACCCCTGCCTTAGCGTGCTCAGCTCCTCAAAGACACAGAACAAGAGGCGGGGAAATGTGCACCAAATACATCATTATATCCTCAGTCTGTTTAGTCTGCAACTTCAGCTAGACAAAACAGAGGATATAACAAATAAGAAAAATGACTCATTGTCAGCTGCTCTTGGTGCAGCCTGTCTAAGGGACTCAGTTTTTCCTAATTGGTCCCCTTAAATTCAACCAATCCATAAATTCTTAGCTTCAACTCCAGAGTATGCCATCTCCTTTTGGGCTTCTTAGATGCAGCCTAAATTGGAGCTAGCTGACTCTCTGCTATCCCAGGCTTTTCTATCTCCCTTTCCTTCTCTGTTCACCCTCATTTATAGATGGGCTTGTTTTCCTTATTGGTCACAGCTGTGAGTCCATGTCTCTGTGATAGGATGTTTCAGCAGCTGTGCAGGGGGAGTGATCAGCCTGATTGCCTGTAAGTAGGGGGCACTCTCCTCTCCCTTCTGCCTTTGCTCAGTGTGGGATTTGCTAAACCCCATTACACTGTACACTTTGACATTCAGCCTGTTAGTGCCAATATTTCTTGTTTCCATTTTCCCCACTCCCTTCCACTTGATCTGCTCCTTTTCACCATCTGTCCCTCATCCAGACCCTCCCCTCTATAACAGTGCCCTTCTGCACACCTCTTGTGCGCCTGTCCTCTTTTTCTGTCTCAAACATTGGACTGAGTCTTGGAGGGTTACATGATGAGGAGATTAAAGCCAAAAGGTCTTGATCCTGCCACCTTTAATGTCAATGGTAAACCTCGTATTGACTTCAAAGGGGTAGGATCAGGCATAAAGTAGCCAGCTAGCCAGAAGAAGCACTCAATAATCCCCAACATCTAATGTGGAGGGTTCATTGTGAGAAGGGCCCTCTTAGATTCTCCTGCCTCCTTCTTGGAGTCTCTATAGTTCCAGCTATTTCTCTTCCAAACAGGTCTCATACCAAGGGTTTTTTGTTGGTTTAAAATGTAGGTTAAACTGAAAATAGAAGTGATAGAAAGCATTTTTCCATCTGCTAGCCACCTTCTTGCCAAAGCTGTTAGAACAATGCTTTTCTGGTCCATCAAAATTCCAGTGGCCCAGACTTTCACCACTGTCTACAAGGTACTTAGCATCCACCATCCAAAGCAGTTGGAGCTCCTGGTCAGCACAAGTGAGGAGCTAAAGGTTCACCCTTCAGCCTAACTGTAGCATACAGATTTTTTGGTTTACAAATTAGTGTATGTTAGAGCTGGTCAAAAAAGTGATGAAACGTTTTACGCACATACAAAAATTCAAAAGTTTTCACATAATATTTTTGTCAAAATTTCAAAGAATTTCAACCAGCTTTACTGTATGCCTTTAACAAAGCAATATGATGCAACATACACTGAACATGAAACAAATGGTGTCTGACAAATGGTTTCAATTAGAAAAGTTTTTTTAAGATATTTAGAAAAATATATAATCTGTAGCATAAAATTATCAGTTTTTTACATAAAAGCTTAAAAAAATACCCTGTATGTTTTCATTCTAAAAACTATGATTTCCAACTAAAGAACACCGCATTATTTCACTTGCTTTTTGTTTAACCTGAGTTCCTAAAATAAAATAAATCAACCACCATCCCTCCATAAGAGCATTAAGGACAAAGTATTTTCAAAACAATTACTACATATCTTGGATGGCTAAAGCCACTTGGCTTTCATCTTCGTGCATTTTAAGGCTATCCAAGATACCCTATAATCACCTAAAAATATTCTGCTTCCCATGTCTCATTGCTTAAGTAAAGAGTACCAGTACTTACATTATATTTGTGCACTTTTAAAGAAACTATTTCCCATCTTTATGATGATCTTAAAACCTCTAGGTCTCTCCTGAACTCTCACCAACAAATACTATATATATAATGACTTCATCTTTGAAGTCATTATAATAACTTTATCTTTGAAAACTCATGGTCCTGGATGACTGGAAAAAGGCTAATGTAGTGCCCATCTTTAAAAAAGGGAAGAAGGAGGATCCGGGAAACTACAGGCCAGTCAGCCTCACCTCAGACCCTGGAAAAATCATGGACCAGGTCCTCAGGAATCAATTTTGAAGCACTTAGAGGAGAGGAAAGTGATCAGGAACAGTCAGCATGGATTCACCAAGGGCTGACTTGGTGACTGACTAACCTAACTGCCTTTTATGATGAGATAACTGGCTCTGTGGATGAGGAGAAAGCAGTGGATGTGTTATTCCTTGACTTTAGTAAACCTTTTTGATACGATCTTCCACAGTATTCTTACTAGCAAGTTAAAGAAGTATGGGCTGGATGAATGGACTATAAGGTGGATAGAAAGCTGGCTAGATTGTTGGGCTCAACAGGTAGTGATCGATGGCTCCATGTCTAGTTGGCAGCCGGGATCAAGCAGAGTGCCCCAAGGGTCAGTCCTGGGGCCAGTTTTGTTCAATATCTTCATTAATGATCTGGAGGATGGTGTGGATTGCACCCTTAGCAAGTTTGCAGATGACACTAAACTGCAAGGAGTGGTAGATACCCTGGAGGATAGCGATAGGATACAGAGGGACCTAGACAAATTAGAGAATTGGGCCAAAAGAAATCTGATGAAGTTCAACAAGGACAAGTGCAGAGTCTGGCACTTAGGACGGAAGAACCCCATGCGCTGCTACAGACTAAGGACCAAATGGCTAGGCAACAGTTCTGCAGAAAAGGACCTCGGGGTTACAGTGGACGAGAAGCTGGATATGAGTCAACAGTGTGCCCTTGTTGTCAAGAAGGCTAATGGCATTTTGGGCTGTATAAGCAGGAGTATTGCCAGCAGATCGAGGGCTGTGATAATTCCCCTCTATTCAGCATTGGTGAGGCCTCATCTGGAGTACTGTGTCCAGTTTTGGGCTCCACGCTACAAGAAGGATGTGGAAAAATTGGAAACAGTCCAGTGGAGGGCAACAAAAATGATTAGGGGGCTGGAGCACATGACTTATGAGAAGAGACTGAGGGAACTGGGATTATTTAGTCTGCAGAAGAGAAGAATGAGGGGGGATTTGATAGCTGCTTTCAACTACCTGAAAGCGGGTTCCAAAGAGGATGGATCTAGTGGTAGCAGATGACAGAACAAGGAGTAATGGTTTCAAGTTGCAGTGGGGGAGGTTTAGGCTGGATATTAGGATAAACTTTTTCACTAGAAGGATGGTGAAGCACTAGAATGGGTTACCTAGGAGGTGGTGGAATCTCATTCCTTAGAGGTTTTTAAGGCCTGGCTTGACAAAGCCCTGGCTGGGATGATTTAGTTGGGGTTGGTCCTGCTTTGAGCAGGGGGTTGGACTAGATGACCTCCTGAGGTCTCTTCCAACCCTGATATTCTATGATTCTATGATTCAGGAATAGGCCCACAATTTCATTGTCTTTTTTGCCTAAATCCTGTATGTATTTCTCCCACAGGAATAAATAAAACTTCAGTTATAGACCCAAGTATAAAGACTTGGTTATAATTCCATGCTATAGTAATAGGAACCCAAGGATAAATGTGATATTTCAATTTTGTAAAAAGAAATGGTAACATCTTCACTGAAGTTTAGGCCCTTTATTTTGATGTGTTTTTCTAACTCACAACGAGCCACAATCCATTGAAACACAGAAAAAGAGGCGACTGAGCACAAAACTGTGCTTGCTCACAAAGGGAAAATTTTGCAAGGTCTGAGCAGCCAAGAAAGCATAGAGAAGATAGAGAGGAGATGAACATGACTGCTGTGCTGCACATGTTGAAAATTAGTCATTGTTTTTAAGGTTCATAGACATGGATAAGAGAGACTGTCCTAACAAATTTTCAATCTTCAAATTTAATCTAATCTAACAAACTCATTGTACTTGAATATCATCTAACAATTGCATTGTACTTGAGCATATACTGACAAACTCGTGTCTGAGTCCATATTGACAAACAGAAGCACATCGGTTATTTCACAGGTGAGACCTTTAAAGACATAGTTGGGAGTTAGGTCTCCAACTCCCATTGACTTTCAAAGGGAGCTGGACTTAGATATCTCTTTGTGTCTTTGAAATATCTCCCCCTTCATGTCTTTCAATTCTACATTACATACAAGTTCTAACTAGAAAATCTGTAAACACACTCTCTCTCCTGATCAAATGCAGTTCCCTGTGGAACCAGCAGTAGATATCCAAACTAAGTCCATTCTAATAGTTTAGACCAGGGGTAGGCAACTTATGGCACGTGTGCCAAAGGCGGCACACGAGCTGATTTTCAGTGGCACTCACACTGCCCGGGTCCTGGCCACCAGTCTGGGGGACTCTGCATTTTAATTTAATTTTAAATGAAGCTTCTTAAACATTTTAAAAACCTTATTTACTTTACATACAACAATAGTTTAGTTATATATTATAGACTTATAGAAAGAGACCTTCTAAAAATGTTAAAATGTATTCCTGGCACACAAAACCTTAAATTAGAGTCAATAAATGAAGACTCGGCACACCACTTCTGAAAGGTTGCCGACCCCTGGTTTAGACACCGTCTAAATGTTAACTTATTACTAATAGATAGCAGAATAGAAGCAAAGGATATTACTTTGAATTCTATTTTTCTGTACACTGTGTTCATGGAATGAAAAGATACCAGAGGAGGATTTCATAAAATGCTGCTTCTTCCTGAAAAGTTGGCAGAATGAGGATTCTGACTGATAAGACACAGAAAGAGAATTGAACTAAGTACTCGGATTGAAAAGATAAGTAAAAGTGACCTAGACCGGGTGATTACCCAGGGACTGGGTGCACTCATTTAATGCAATCACCTTTGGTCTCAGAACCAGGTTTCAAACTAATAATGAGCAAACAGCAGAAGGGACTGAAATTGGAAAGTTTGGGGAAAACTTCCCTCCAAGGATTAGGCTGCTCTCCAGACTTTTGGATTTATGCCCTTCTCTGTATGGAAGTACTTTCCACACACACATATGGAACCCTCCGCAACCAAGTTCCTCCTCATTACCACTTGTTCAACAGCCAGGCTTGTACCCTCAGTCACTTTCACCCAAGTCAAGGCCTACTGGCTTGTCTCTCCTCTAGTTATTGTTGTCATCTTCTTCTTCTCACAGCTTCCCTTTTTATTCCTTTTTTCCCTTCTCCCAAACCATTCTCCCCTCATTTACATCAAAATAGTTTTTTCTGGAAAAAATCAATAGATATTCCATAATCAAGTTGTGTTTTTCTAGTTCAATGCAATGAATGTAATGTTACTGCCATATAAAAAGCCTTGTGTGAAATCACCCCTTAACCCATAGAACAGACAGTGAGCATGCAAGTTGCCCTCCTCAAACTAGTTGGTCAATATGTCACAACCATGTCTCTTAGAACTAAGATTTAGTTCATTTGTTAGTTGATCTCCCTGCTGAGACTGCAGACAAAGGTGCCAATTGCTGACAAATGTACTAGTAATTTTTGTGATGTGGATATTTGCCCAGGAGGAACTAAAGTGAGACCACCAATTCATTTCACATAAGCCTTTGAAGAGCATCTGTGTGGTACTGCCTTTTTGTTACTACTGACTGGTCTAAATGTAATGAATCTCTTAGAAGTGAAAAACTCACACAGCCTACTCCCATCTAATAAATGATGAGTTAAAATGTAAATTCTCAATTGTAAATCTAGCAATAAACAATATCATCTATATCGGTTGGCCTAGTAATCTAGCACTGATATGGCTCTTGAGTGCAACTGGAACGTTATCCTCTGCACAGCTGTTAAATGGCGGGAGCACCATGGAAGCTGCACTATCAGCCCTAGCAGAAAGGATCACTTTGTGTTGTTCCACTAAAAGCCCTCTGACCTATTCACAGAGCAAAGGGGAGATTAAGGCCCAAATTCATCACTGCACTAGTGATGAGCCCATCTCAGAGAGGCAAGAGAGAGACAAAGTGCCTCCCCTACCCTGGTACTGATATCTATGACTGTCAGGGAATAACAATGGAAAGTCCTTGACACATTAATTGAGAGACCAGGGACATAAACATGTCCAACACCATCCAAAGGAAAGAGCCCAGTAAGGTTCAGGAACAGGAAAGAGAGGACTGCAGGGACACTTAGAGCCTGAAGAACTTCCTGGTGGAATAACGATATAGAGAAATTTCTTAAAGATTTTTACAGGGTCGCCAGAGCAGCAGCCGGTATGCAGGGCTGCCCAGAGGGGGGGCAAGTGGGGCAATTTGCCCCAGCCCCCACAGGGGCCCCCACGAGAATATTGTATTCTATAATATTGCAACTTTTATTTTATGGAAGGGGCCCCCGAAATTGCTTTGCCCCAGGCCCCCTGAATCCTCTGGGAGGCCCTGCTGGTGCGACTGGCCCCAGGCCACTCCAGCAGCAGCTGGTGCAGCTGGCTGCAGAGCCGCCCAAGCGGCTGGCTGTGGAGCCACTCCAGCAGTGGCCAGTGTAGCTGTCCCCAGCACCACCTGAGCAGCTGGCCCCGGGGTCAACTGCTTGGGCAGTGCTGGGGTCAGCCACATTGACTACTGCAGAAGTCACAGAGGTCACAGGAAGTCACAGAATCTGGGAAAAGGGGTAAACAGTGAGGTGGCAAAATTTGCAGGTGATACAAAACTATTCAAGTAGTTAAGTCCCAGGCAGACTGCGAAGAGCTACAAAGAGATCTCTCAAAACTGTGTGACTGGGCAACAAAATGGCAGATGAAATTCAGTGTCGATAAATGCAAAGTAATTGCACATTGGAAAACATAATCCCAACTATACATCTAAAATGATGAGGTCTAAATTAGCTGTTACCACTTGAGAAAGAGATCTTTGAGTCATTGTGGATAGTTCTCTGAAAATACCCACTCAAGGTGCAACGGCAGTCAAAAAAGCGAACAGAATGTTGGGAATCATCAAGAAAGGGATAGATAATACAGAAAATATCATATTGACTCTATATAAGTCCATGATATGCCTACATTTTGAACACTAGGTGCAGATGGGGTCGCCCGATCTCAAAAAAGATATACTGGAATAGGAAAAGGTTCAGAAAAGGGAAACAAAAATGATTAGGGGTACGGAACAGCTTCCGTATAAGGAGAGATTAATAAGATTGGGACTTTTCAGTTTGGAAAATAGATAACTGATGTGGAATCTAATAGAGGCCTATAAAATCATGACTAGCATGGAGAAAGTAAATAAGGAAGAGTTATTTACTCCTTCTCATAACAAAAGAATTAGGGATCACCCAATGAAATTAATGGACAGCAGGTTTAAAACAAACAAAACGAAGTATTTCTTCACACAGTGCACAGTCAACCTGTGGAACTCTTTGCCAGAGGATGTTGTAAAGGCCAAGACCATAAAAGGGCTAAAAAAGAACTAGATATATTCATGGAGAATAGGTCCGTCAATGACTATTTGCCAGAATGGGCAGGGATGGTGTCCTTAGCCTCTGTTTGCCGGAAGTTAGGAACAGGTGACAGGGGATGGCTCACTTGGTGATTACCTGTTCTGTTCATTCCCTCTGGGGCACTTGGCATTGGCCACTGTCGGAAGACAGGTACTGGGCTAGATGGATCTTTGGTCTGACCCACTATGGCCGTTCTTATGTTCTTAATCTCTTGGGTCTGTGGAAATAGACTGGAAGCAGGTGTCACATTAGATATCTGGAATGTCCTGCTTCCATTGGGATTGGAACCACCACAAGAACTGGCTCTCTTGGGGCTACTACAGAATTTCCAAAACTATTAAGTGTAAGGAAACATGGGTTTAAGGTGAAGTTTGGGGGCATTCTTGTTTTTATCTGAACCAGTTCCACTTCCCCCTATAAATGCATGGGGTATAAAAATTTGTTCAAGGATAAACCCTGTACTGCAAAGTCTCAGATGAGGAAGACATTTTTCTAAGGTACAATCCATTTTTTTAACTTTTATGGAACTACACAGAGAAGCCTTTAAAAAACATACCATTTGTCAGTTTCTGCTACTCTTCTATATTCTTACCTACAACAAAAGACAGAGCCTGATTTTAAAAAACGGCATCCATTTTTGCAGGCTACCTACAAGTCAAGTAGTTAGATATCTAAATCCAACATTCATTTTTCCTGAAAAACATACAGACCCTTTTAAAACATTGCCCTTCTATTTTCAATAATTGCTTAGGACCAATTTTATAAAATAGCTGCCCTTAAATTCCATAACAGGTGTCTGATTCATGCACATTTCAGTTATAATTCAACATCAGTTATTTTAAAGTGTTTCTGCTTACCCCTGGTAGCCAATGTTACAAGATCTGAGAAGTTCCAAAAAGCTGTGCCAGACCAACTTGGCTGAGTATTTAGTAGTTATGATAGGATACTAATACTTGGCAACTAAATCAGCAATATATTTTTGCACTGCACACTACCAGCATATTCCCAAAACTGATGGATTTCACATTCTGGTAAATGGCCTTATTTTGCTTAGGTGGCAAAAGAGGAATGTGTATATGTAGTCTGCAAGATAGCTGTAATGTGTGCCTTTTCGTAACGTTCTCTCATGCTCTGTTCACTGAAGGTTGCAGTATGTTTACATGCAGTATGTCATTCAGCCACTAGAGGTCACCTTTAAGAAATTACTCCCTGTTGGCCTAATTGTTCCCATTGAAGCCAGTGAGAGTTTTTCCATTGATTGCAATGGGAGCAATTAGAACAATGCTGAACACTTTTGAAAAGCCTACCCATAGAGCTCTCTGTGTGCTGTATAGATTTCTAAGCAGGTGGGTGCTCCCTGGTCAAAGAGAGATACAACGCTGGAACTCAAGCTGTGTGGACATCTGTTTGTGTCTACGATGGATAGTTTTCTTTAATAAATACCTTCTGTTTAAGATGGACCAGGAATCCTTATATCAGGACAGTGATGCTGCTCCCTTGGAAAAATAATATTAGGTCTGATTCTGCTTTTATTGAAGTTAATGCAAAACTACCATCAATTTCAATGTGAGGCGGAGCAGGTCTATATTGAGCAGCACTCCTGAAAATAGAACAAGACACTTATTTATATAGTGAAAGGTAACTGACTGGCTCCTGTGGTCAATCTTATGTTGACTAGAAGGATTCTTTGGCTAGAAACCCACAGTAGTACTGACCTTGACCTCCACATGTACAGCATGACTATCATTTGTGTGATTCTGTGTTCAATTTAACTTCTTGCTGAGGTGAGAGAGTGTTTCTGCGAAACACCTGCACTATAGACTGTTCGGACAGACTGTCTATCAATTTATGTCTCCTCTGCATGGTAGCAGCTACTAGCCCCCTGACTGCTGAATGCTGTGTGTGTGGTTCTAGTGTCAGGACCTGCCCTTTTATGGAGTTGAAGCTTCCCTAAAACCCAGCTGGCAATACAATGCAAACCATTTCCTGCTGCAGTCATTGCTATCTAGATGTATGTAACTTGGCTGATGCCAAGGTTTTCAAAAACGAGTGCTTAAAGTTCGGCTTCTAAATCCATATTTAGGCACCAAATCAAGTGGCCTGATTTTCAAAAGTGCTGCTGAGCACGTGGTAGCTCACATTGTCTTTAAGCAACCTTTCAGCCCGCTAGTATAGTCTTTGGTGTAACTCAGAGACGTTTCAGAGACATGCTACGTTTCTGTGGCCCCAAGGGGCCCTCCTTGCAACTGAGGACAGTGGGAGCACAGTGATGCTCTAGCAACACCCTCTCTCCCCCCTCTGGTTAAAGCTGTGTCGTGTAGAGCAACTACATGTGCTCCACACACTCACCAGGGGATTCTCCAGACACCCTATTAAAACAGCATCCGAGCTGTTCTGCGGCACTGAAGCAGACTTTGGCTTAAATGCTGCTCTCCCAGTTACATCAGCAATTTCAGTGGAGTTAATCCAGCCTTATACCAGTGTAAGAGAGAGCAGAATTAGACCTGCAGTACTGGCCTTAGCACCTAGATTTTGTAAAATATTTGATCAACATTTTTGTGATTTAATAGAGACCCAGAAATTTGTGTTCAGAGAAGAGCAAAATTAGATCAAAAAGGGGAAATGCACAGTATGGTTATATATTCATCTGAAAAATACCTCTGAAAGGGCTCAGAAGATACATGCTGGGCTTACATACTGTGTTGTTCAGACGAGGAAACACGTTCATTAAAGTGTAACTTGCAAAAACATATGTCTTGTATATTTGAATTATATTCCTGGATGTAAATAAGAGCAGGCAAAATTTCAGTTTATCAGTAGCATTAAATAGGCAAGTTGACATATGAGAAAAGTTATATTCATTTTAGGATGAAAGTTCACCAACTCATCCTTTTGGTAGAGGAGTAATCATAGGTTGGCATGCTAAGACTTCATAATTACATGCTAAGTAATCATACTGGAAGTTTTCTGCTACGTCTAACCCAGTCATTAAATCTTTTTAGAAGGCCTGTGAGCTAAAATTGTTCTAAGTGGCAACCAACGCAGTGGTGCAGCACCAAAACAAAGTTCTGGTACATGCAAGACCCTGCTTCAAAGACAGGCAAAGTATCATAGGCTTTAGGCTAGTAAAGGCTAGACATGGTGGTTCAGTTCTCTGGGAGAAGACAGTGAGCAGGTCCAAGTGCCCAGCCTAAATGTGGTGCTCCCAGATGGAGAGTCCACCACAAATTGAACCCTGCCCTACTGGCCACAGAGAAAGGAGACTAAATACATATCAGTGGGGAGGAAGAGACATGAAAATGTGGAGGAAAAATGTGCAGTAAAATCTTTCCTGCACTCTAATTGCAACTTTGGCATTCTCTTAAAGGATGCGTGACTAAAAACACAAACCAGTGGTACAAATTTGCAGATGATTCAGCTAACTCATATAATTGTTATCAGAACCTTGAAAAGACAGCAACCGGGGTAGTTTGCTCTCTGGACAGAACTGGTATAATAGTACACATGGAAATGTTTTAAATGATCATCGAATCTTCGAAATGTGAAGCTGGAAAGGACCTTGAGAGGTCATCAAGTCCAGCCCCCTGCACTGAAGCAGAATCAAGAAAACCTAGACCATCCCTGACAGGTGTTTGTCCAACCTGTTCTTAAAAACCTCCAGTGATGGGAATTCCACAACATCCCTTTAAAGCCTATCCCAGATCTTAACTAACCTTAGAGTTAAATATTTTTTCCTAATATCAAACCTAAATCTCCCTTGATACAGACCAATTGATCACTATCCTCTTTGTAACAGTCCTTAACATATATGTAGAATATTATCAGGTGCCCCCTCAGTCTTCTTTTCTGAAAACTAAACAAGCCCAGTTTTTTTAACCTTTCCTCAGAGGTCAGGTTTTCTAACCTTTTTGTAATTTTTGTTGCTCTGCTCTGGCATATCTCCAATTTGTCCACATCTTTCCTAAAGTGTGCTGCCCAGAACTGGACACAGTACTCCAGCCAGAGCTGTCCTGTCCATAGGATGGACCGGGGCAACTGCCCAGAGCCCTGAACTTTGGGGGGGCCCTGAGCTTCAGGGGGACATGGGGTCCAGGGCAGCCTGGGGAGATAGCGGGGGGGCTGTTGCCAGCAGCATCAAGCCACCTGACCCCAGTCCGCCCTGCCCTGCCGGCTCTCAGCATTGCTCGGGGGACGGGGAGCTTGGGGGAAGGGATGGAATGGGGGTGGGGCAGAGAAGGGGCAGGAAGAGGTGCGGTGGGGGCTTGGGTGAAGGGGTGGAGTGGGGACAGGGCCTGGGGTGGATGGGGTGGATTGTCCCAGGCCCCGTACCCACCTATGGATGGCCCTGACTCCAACTGAAGCCTCTCCAGTTCTGAGTAGAGCAGGACAATTATTTCCCATGTCTTACAAATAACACTCCTGTTAATACACCCCAGAATTACCTCAGCCTTTTTTGCAACTGCATCACATTGTTGGCTCATGTTCAATTTTTGATCCACCATCACCCCCAGATCCTTTTCACTTACCACCTAGTCAGTTATTCCCCATTTTGTAGTTGTGCATTTGATTTTTCCTTAGTAAGAGAAGTATTTTGCACTTATCTTTAGTTATTTTCAACTTGTCTAAATCAGAACAGTTCTCCAATTTGTCAAGGTTGTTTTGAATTCTTTGATCTACTATTTCCAAGCAAGAATTAAAAGTTAAATGCAAGCATCACACATGTGACACAGAGGGCCAGATTTAGACAGCATTTACACTAAAGTAACTCCATTAGCTTGAATGATGTCCTGCTGCATTTACACCCTGTAAACGAGATTGGACTCTAGCCTGGAATGTTATGCAAATAATTATTTTCCCCTAGGAAACTGGAATCTTTTCGTATCCAATAGATTCAAATAAGTGCAAAATTCTGTGAGCCATATCATGCCATCAATATTAAAGCACTATCCCCCTCTTCAAAGTCAATGGGGAATTTTGCTTAAAATTGTTGATTTAAATGATCCAGTAATTTTATTTTACTAAGGTTTTCACAAATATTCTGATTGTGTAAGAGAAAGGTCTATAAAACATCTGTTTCCACTGAAAATAAAAGGCTACAGAACTGACAGGTACACTTAAACTAAACTATTTACAGTATAACAGGTCCCAGGGTCTTTATCATTGAAAGAACGGATGATGAGCAAATATGAAGCTAATTTTAGTTATTGTCCTTTTGTTCATCTTAGATCCGCATTGGATTTTCTGCATCTTGGAGAACAGTAGAAGTACCTCCTCACCCTTTAATGCTATTACATCTACTCCTGGGAATTTCCTTAGGAGTAGCACAGAGATCTTCATCAGAAATATTACAGAAAACTACAGTAAAAACATTAATGAAAAACTCCATCTGAACCTGAAGTTGTCTGAAGTAAAAGAGAAATCCTGGATTCCAACAACTACCCATCATTACTTCAGTACCACAGAAGAGGTAAGGCAGACAAATTAATTGGAATATATTGGACCTGGTTTTCAGTCATTCTGTATCTGTGTCAAGTGCATTGAGAAGAACCTTGAAAATGCAAGTGGACATATTCAGAGTAAGTGCATCCCAACTGAGTGGGCAAAGGCCAGGGTGCTATTTCTGATTTTCCAACTGGCATGCTGTGTGAACTGTGGTTCCATCGTTATTGAAAAGAGAAGTGCTATTCCAACCTTATGAGTCTCATTTTCAGCTGTTTTGCAGGTGCGAGTAATTCCTATGTGCAATTTAGGTAGTTTGGTTAAATACATGGTTTGCAAGTATAAGCGGGTGATGTCTGAATGACTTAAATAATTGTGAGCTGGATTCAGCCTGGCTCTTATATTGGGGATATGCAGTGTGGAGACGGTGTAATGAGCTTTTTCACTGCCATCTTGCATAAGGGTCAAGGAAAACTACAAGCCCTGGGCTCAGGGAACCACAGAGGTTGCTCTCTCCTTGTTTCACTTAGGGTGCACTCACCCACAGAGAGAGGGCAGAGAGGGGAAGGAGGCAGACTTTGCCTGCTATTATGCATAGGCCAGAAAAAACAGCAAAGAGTACTAAATTGCATCCTGGAAAATGATGTAGCGGTGTACATGCAGACTCTATAGGATGCCTTCCAGCATTCTCTCTGTGTGCATCTCTGCAAGGTACAGTCAAGCACTGTGGGAGAAAAACTGCACCCTCCGTTTTTTGCACGTGCCATGTGTGGATGCAAAAACACAGATAATCTGTAAAAATCTGGCTATGCGCAGGCAGTAAGGTTTAAAGAATGTGATATGTAATTTGTTGTATCACTGCTACAGATATACTGATGTTTCAAATCCCCTCAATTCCATGTTGCTTCTATTGCCATGGGGTATTTTCTGTGCTAAAAAGTTGAAATAAGAAAATAAAAGTGTTTAGTTGTTACTTTAGGTGACAGCATTACTTTGGATGAGACTGGGAAATATGCTTTGTATCTGCCCAGTTTTGTGGGTATTCCAGTAGAACTAACAAGCATGCAGCTGTTTAGAGTGCTCTATAAAAGTTTTCTGTTTATTCAATGGTCTTCACTGTAATGGTGAAATTCACTCTAACTCAGTGGGCCTGCCCAAGGACGTCAACACCACCTAGGCTTTGCTCGGGGGAGGGCCGAATGGATAGATTGTGGACAGAAGCAAGGCCTCCACATAGGGTGACCAGACAGCAAGTGTGAAAAATCGGGACAGGAGGTGGGGAGGGGGTAATAGGAGCCTATATAAGAAAAAGACCCAAAAATTGGGACTGTCCCTATAAAATCAGGACATCTGGTCAGCCTACCTCCACATCCCTGGTTTGCACCCATTCTGCATGAGCTAGTGTGGAGAGCAGTGCTGGAGGTAGACGGGGAGCAATATGACCCAGGATTAGGCAGATCCAGAATCCGAACACCCTGCACAAAAGGTACAGAGAGGCTGTAGCTGCTATGCCAGCACATAGGCTGAAGCAACTGCAGCAAGAGGTAAAGTTGCTGCACTGCAACCCAGCAGTCTGGTGCTGAGCTGAGGGTGGATTTTGCATTGCATCCAAGTATGATTTTATTTTTCAGGCTTCATGCAAGTGATTTAGATATTACCTTATATGATTAGCATTCAAAGAACATCAGGCTAGCTCTCTCACACACACCGTTAAGGTACATGCACCCCCTACTAGAATGCTAAGTGCCTACTGGTAGCTTTCCTCTGAATGGAAATTTTACACAATATCTTCTGTTGTTAATAGCAAACTTACACTCTGCCTTCCCACAGTGACACAAAGTATCCCATCAAAGTTTTGGAAAAATCAGGCTACATCATGATCTAGTGAACTTGGAATTCCTAAATTACAGTCCTGCTTTTGCCACTGATTCACATCAGTGGACATCAGCAAATCACATACGTCAAATTTTTCAAGCCCAGATGCCTAAATGAAGCACGTAAATCCATATTAAGCATTTACATGAAAGTGATCTAATTTTTAGAGGTATTGAACACCTGCACATCTCAGCAACATCAAGCCATTTAATTTAGGTGCTTCACTTTAGTCATACAAGTTTAACATTTTTGGCCTTAAATTACTAGTCTTTCAGTTTCCCTGTCTGTAAAATGGGGTTAAAATATGTATTTGTCCACTTGCCATGGGTGTTTAAAGGATTGTATGTTTGTACAATGCTTTGAAAATAGAAAGAGCTATGTAAGTACGTAGTATCATTGTTAGGAACACAATGCTGTCTGTGAACAGTACCAACACAGGCCAATCTCGATGGCTTACAGAATAAAAGCCTTGACGTTGTTTGACTGTGAACAAACCCATTTTGGGGGGACAATGGTGGCACTTGAATAAAACAAAATGTTTAGTTTAGAACAGCTTTGGGTTGCAAGTAAATCTGCAGCTTGCACTTTCAAAGCTGCGACAAAAGCTATGCAAAGCCCATTTCCTTCTGATTAAAAAAAAAGAGAGAGAGCACAGTTGGTGTTAAAAAAAAAAAAGGCAGGAAACCTTGGGAAAGTGTCTGAAAAAGACTGGAGCCTGCTATTAGACACACGTCCGGGCACTCCCAAAACTCACTTCCAGCTTTTTAAACAAAAAAAAAAATCTTGGCTGAGCAGACTGATTCAGTAACTGCTAAAGGCTGTGCTTACTAATTTAATAAGACTGTGTCTGTTCAGTACCAACTTAGAATTAATTATTTGGTACTATGCTGTTTATTCTGTTAAAATATAGTACCATCCGTGACCTATCCTATCCCTTATTCCAGTGTTGGAATAGACATCTCTGGAAATCTTTACCCTTGAGCGTCACTGTCCTCTGCAATATACAGAAGGATTCCTAGAAGTCCACAAACCTATACTTATTTTCCAGTGGAAACACAGGAAGGGTGAAGCTTTTAAAGCCTTTTCGATTACAGGAGTAAAAATCAATCACTCACTCAATAAAAAAAGAACTGCTTCTCAGTTTAAGGACAACACAGAAAAAGTAGTAGCATCCTCTTACTTGTGAATCTCCCAGGATGAAATTTGAAATTTGGCTCTCTTTTGCCATATAGCACAATACAATTGAATTATTCTGGTTGGAAACAACCTCTTCAGGAGAATTCAATCCTTTTAGGTGAAATACAACATTTGGTTGAAGCTAAGAAGCTTCCCCTGATTTCATTCAGACCAAATGGTAAAGGAAAGGGCAATTGGGCTAATTGTCTAGAAACGTACCTGCAAATTTAAACAAAAAAAGTTTGCCATGTTCCTCAGACGCAAATTTTTCTTCTTTCGTGCCAAATGTATATTTAGTTTATGTATTTTTAAAGTACATCTGTGTTATAATTTAAGATTCTGAACATGTTGCATTTGCAGAAGTACTCATGTTTGCTCTACACAAGTTAAAAAAAGACAGGTGCTTTAAAACATGCACATGTTGAAATAGGGAGCTATATATTTTTTTCTTTTCAGATATGCAATACCTATAGGTCTCTGAAGATTGCTGTTCCCTGGTATGGTGACAATATTGATAATGTTTTGTCCTTCTTGAAAGCACTATCTTCTCACTGTTTTTAAAAATGATCTTGTAATATCAGAAGTACTTGTGGCACCTTAGAGACTAACATGTTTATTTGAGCATAAGCTTTTGTGGGCTACAGCCCACTTCATCAGATGAAGCTTATGCTCAAATAAATTTGTTAGTCCCTAAGGTGCCACGAGTACTCCTGTTCTTTTTCTGGATACAGACTAACACAGCTGCTATCCTGAAACTTATAATATCAGAAAGTCTGAGTGGCTAGTGCAGAAACAGACATCACTTGAATTGATTTTAACAAGGTACCTCGATCATTTCAGATCTACATTTATTTTGTTCTAACACACATGCTACGTGTTACCTATCACACTATTGTTTATCACTTTAGAATAGTATCAGAGAGGCAAACAAGGAGTCGGGGTGGGGGAATGTACCTAGAATTGTTTCACACCTTCAGTATCAGGATAGAATCAGAGGGATAGCCGTGTTAGTCTGGATCTGTAAAAGCAGCAAAGAGTCCTGTGGCACCTTATAGACTAACAGACGTATTGGAGCATGAGCTTTCCTGGGTGAATACCCACTTCGTCGGATGCATGTCACCAACGAAGTGGGTATTCACACACGAAAGCTCATGCTCCAATACATCTGTTAGTCTATAAGATGCCACAGGACTCTTTGCCACTTTAGAATAGCTCTTTGGGGCAGAGACCATCAATTTGTACCGTGTTTGTTCAGTGCCTAGCACCATAGGGTCCTGGTCAGTGACTGGGGTTACTAGCACTACCATAATACAAATAGTAAATAAAAACAATACTAATGTTATCACTACAGTTTATGAATCACATAGTTGTGGTTACAGAAAAATTGTAGATATGGCATGATCTCATGTTTGGGTTGCTGCTCAATTTATTGTTTATGTCCCTCATTTTGAGCCAGATTCTGCCACATTTGTTGCAATGGGACTATATGCAGAATAACGTGTTGATTGTAATACTGAGCTTTGTATCAGTGGACTCCTGCACACAGTCCCACTGAAATCAGTGGAGCTTTGCACAGGTGTGGGAATCCACACTTCAGAAAGCTCAATGTGGGCTCAGAGACCAAGATACTATTCAGCACAAGTAAAACTGATAGAAGTTTCATCTTTTCACACTGTTGGATCTTGCTTATCAGACCAATCACTTATTTCTAACAATAGACAGAAATATGCAGCACCCTCCTCCCCTTCCTCCAAGATGGTTAACAAACATAGCCATTTTTAACTCAAGGCATTTTTTCATGTCAGTGCCCACAGAAGAAAATGTAACAATGCTGCTGATAAACTTGCTTAATTGTTGATCATGAAAGTTAAAACGCTTGTACATTATATAGTACTGAAAATGCAGAAATATAATATATCCTGTTTAAAGAGGGGGGCGGAATCCTACCCTTCTTCTCTATTCAACTCCAAATGTACCCAATCTGCTTCTAGCTTGTTATCTATCCTGATACTGTAAAAGCAGCAAAGAGTCCTGTGGCACCTTATAGACTAACAGAGGTATTGGAGCATGAGCTTTCGTGGGTGAATACTCACTTCATCAGATCCGACGAAGTAGCTATTCACCCAGGAAAGCTCATTCTCCAATACGTCTGTTAGTCTATAAGGTGCCACAGGACTCTTTGCTGCTTTTACAGATCCAGACTAACACGGCTATCCCTCTGATTCTATCCTGATACTGAAGGTATGAAACAATTCTAGGTACATTCCCCCACCCTAACTCCTTGTTTGCTAGGGCTTGAAATGTAAAAAAAAGGAAATGGGAGTAAATAGGAGAAGTGGTGGGTTCTGCTGTTGCTTCTGCTTCTTTAGTGTATGAAATTCATTTTCTTTGTTCCCTGAGAATCTGGAGACTTTCTTGCTTTCTGTGGTGTGTATTTTTAGTTTCAGAGCTATTCAGGGACTGGGAAGGAGATTGTTTCAAGGACAAAAGTTGAGGGTGGGGGAAGCAGAGATAACTTGGCCCTCTTTGATGTACTGTTACTCCTCCATCCATGGAATTGTGGAGAAATTAAATACCAGGGCATGCAAAGCCTTACATTATGTTTTATGTCCTCACAAGTAGAGATTAGACTGGTGTGACTATGATAGAAAAATAAGGAATGAGTATGTTGATGGCTGGGTATTTAATCTTGGGCACTGCTGAAATGACACCCTGGGGCAGAGAGAGAATGAAGGGGGGGCTGAAACACTTAGCCAGAACATAGCACTAGCCAGATGATGACTTTGCAGAGGCACCACCAGTCGCTAGACAGATGGGAAAGGAGGTTTGGAACCAATCTGTGGAAAGCCCAGGCTGGCAAAGGCTGGGGAGGAGCGGGGCTGGGAAAGTGAACTGGATGGGACCCGGGGTGAGGCAAGCGTGAAAGGAGACGGTTTACACAAGAGATTCCGCTGGGTGTGGGGAGGGGGGAGAAGCCCGGGCAATCGGTGCGGAGTCCGAAATAGCCCTGGGATGGGAGAGGAGCCCGGGAGGAAGATCGGAAGGAAGCGGGCCGGGGGGAGGAGAGGAAAGTGAAGGGGGAGAGCGAGAGGCGCTGAGCCTAGGTCCAGGAGGAAGGAGCGGAGGAAAGTGAAAGTCTTGGAGCAGGCTGAGGGGGGCACAAGGGGCAGCCCGGCCTGGGCGCCCTGCCGGTGTACACCGGCCGCAGACATTGGCTCCTGCCCCCCCATTGTGCCTCCGGAGAGGGACGCGAGGAAATTGCCTTTTGATTGCGGAAGTCGGCGGCCAGGGCTGAGGCAGAGTCAGCCGGGGTCAGCATGGCAGCGTGGGAAGTGCTGCGGCGAGCTGCCTCCTCCTCCTCCTCCTCCTCCTCCTCTCGGAGCCTGCAGCCGGCCGCGGGCAGCCCCTGCGCACCCCCTGCCCGAAGGAAACCTCAGGGAGCCCGGGGCCCCCCCTGAGCGCGTGCAACAAGTGCCCTGCACCGGCCGGGGGGAGGGGGGCTCGACCCAGGACCCATTTTTGGCAACTTCGCTTCTTTATCCACCCCACCCCCACTACGAGGATTATTGCAAATAAAACACTGGTGGCAATGCTGCGCTCGGCAGCTGGGGTCTCCTTGTGGCTGGCGCTGGCCCTCATCAAGGTGAGCTGCCAGGAGGGGGAAGGGGCGCCGGGGGGGCCCACAGTTTCCCCGATCATTTCAACTTCATTAAGTCCATCCCAGAGCAACTCACCTGCAGCCCTCTTTCTTGCTGCTCAGAGACTCCCCTCTGTCCCCTGCCACTCGCCCACCTCTCCCCAGGTGAATTTCCACCGCCGCCTTCATCATTAGTACCCTCACCTCCAAACCAGGGACAGGGGTGCAATGTCTCCTTTCCTTGACTCACTTTGCAAGTCTCCCCATCTGGTGAGCGACCCCAATGGCCCCAAGACCCACTCAGGGAATCAGGTGAGTGCTGCAGAAGTCAAGGCACGTTGTGGCTAATCAGCGGTCTGTGTTGTCCTCTCCAGAAGGGGCTTGGGGAGCCTGTGAAATGCGCCATCAACCTGACGGAGTGGAGGGTTTCCAGCCAGTCTGTCTATCTCAGATGGAGCAGTTTGGGGAATCTCTGCAACTTCACCCTGACGTGCAGCTCTGACAACGTCTCGCACACAGAGTGTCATCCCGTCCAGAAGACTAACCAGTCCTACGAATGCAGCTACAACGGCTTAGAAGCAGGGACTTTGTATCATCTCAGGATTTTCTCTCTCTCTGACACAGAAACGAGCAACATCTCCTTGCAAACAGGTAAGGGCGACAGGTGCAGATGTGCTGCAAACATTTTTTTTTTTTTTGGCAGCGTAGGAAAGTGGGTTTGGGGTGGTTTGTTCCTCCCACCCCCTTATTTCGAAGCCGATTTTCCTGACCTTGCTTTGATGATGGAAAATAGAAGGCAGATGATGTCCCAAAGGATTATTGACACTATTTCCAAAGGCACTTTAAATCTATGTCGTTTGCAGCAGGCTGGCTGTAGAATTCCCATGCCTTAACTCCTTCCCAGTTGCTGTCAGTAAGTGCTGCTGAAAAGTAGCACTCTAGGATTGAAGGCAGATTTTACTGTGAATAGTCTAGATTTGTTTAAAGGGTTTATTTTGTTAACAAATAGATTTCAAACTATTATTCAAAACAGAAGATCTGTTTTGAAATAGCAGCATAAAACATGCCTTATGCTCTTCAAAGACGTTACAGATTCTCTGTTCATAGCATATTTGCTTGCATTTAAAACACAACTATTCCATTATAAACCAACTGAACCTATCAAGAGTGGATAATTGACTGTCTTACTCTGCATAACTTTATTGGAAATAAGCTTGACCAATTTCAGCCCATGAAACTGATAGGTAGCTGTTCAAAGCTAATACCTTTTCCTAAAATAAAACTGCTTGTGATTATAGTTAAAATTAAAATGTATGTACATTTCCTGCAAATACAAATCATGGGAATACATGTGGTATTACATAAGGACCAGTTGTTCTCAACAGGTTTATTGCATTGGAAACAATTGTCTATAAATATATGCAAATATTTTCTATCTATATTCTGCAAATGCAAATGCAATGCAAATGCATGGGTTTCCTAAGCACAAACCATTTATAGCTTTAAAACAAAGAACTGCACCGAACTATTGACTTCAGTGGGAGAAAGATTGGACCCTTTCTTACATATACTGATGTTTTAATTTCATATATTTCTTTTTTTTAAAGCTGCTGAAATATAATATTTCACAGCCTTCTGCTAGTTGCTAATACAGGACTCAAGCCAGAGTTGTTAAAAAAATGTAAATAGGTCTATAATCTGATGCCTTCCTTTATCCTTTCCCGAAATTTTAGCTGTAGAGAGGCATTGCAATTTTTAAATGTAGTCTTTGTATATGTCTGAAGCTGATAGTATGACCCTCTCTAATCCTCATTGCCTTATATCACAATTACTGTGCTTCTTCTCCAAATAATGTTAATTAACCTCAGTTAACTGGCAATCAATTAACTCAAGGTAAAACAATCTAGTGTAGTCAAATCCAGTGTGATAGATATATATGCAACATTAGAAATATTTTTCGTATGGCTTGGTAGAACTAATAGTTTCCACAGTAACAGAAATTTAAATCTATATCATGCATTGCTCCAACTGTTTTTAATATTGATGAGTCATATTTTAAAAGTAAAAATAACAAATTAACTTATCTAAGTAGCAGGTATCTATCACAAGCTTTGTTGAATGGTAAAGGTTTTTTATATAACCCTTGAATAGAAGATGAGCCATAGGTAGCAACATAGACAGCAGATCACATATTATATAAGTAAAAGTGTTTTGATTATGTAATATTTAATTTAGACAATGGTTTATATATATCATTTTTAACAGATTTCCATCTTGGTGTACAGAATATAAGAAAATGATAGAATGATTGAAACAGATCTGTGTACAATCTTTTATTATCACATATCTTTTGGGTACAAAGTAATAAGATTGACAAAAGTTTACAGCTGAAATCCTCCAGATTAGTTTACCTTGATCTAGGTGAGGGTTGGGTTTGGATAGCAGAGAAGTTAGCAAGAAGGAGAGAGGGTTTTTTATACATATCTCTCAAGGAGGTTGTGAAAATTGCCTATGGAAGCAACTACTCAGGTTGCTTTATTTGCAATATTTCCTTTGCAATATTACCCAGTACCTGAATGTAGTCAAGTTATTTACATAATTTGGATTATGTATAGAAATACACAATATCTGCCAAATGTAACTCTTTACAATGTTTTAATTAATGTCTTTGATTTGTTTTTAAAGAAGCTAATCCTTCATTTCCACTAGGGGCAACATTTTACTCTAGTCTTCTGGAAGACTTCCCACTTTTTTCTCACTGACTTCTAGTGTTACTTTTGTGAACTAAGTTATGGAAACTGAATCTATACAGGCATTCATTCTTGGAAACTAACCTATGAGTGTGTTTGTGTGAGGGGACCTTTTGGGTCAGATTATTCTGAAAGGCAAAATTCCCATTGATTTTAATAGGAGCAGAATCAGGCCCATTGTGTATATCGATATGTATAAAATCATCTATGTTATATAGACCACATACATAACTTCTTGTGAACATTCATACTGCATACGCTTTTATAGGCTGGTTCTCATGCTGAGTTTACATTTTGCCCATGACTTTTTGCTTAATGTCAAATGTTCACACTTACAATATGAAGTGATAAGGTAATTAAAATAATGTTGAAGTTTAACCTAAGCCTCTCAAATTAAAAAAAAAAATTCTATCTTTATTTTGCTCCATTCTGCTTTGATATTTAAAGTGAGATCAATGCATAGTAAATACCACACATGCTGCAATTCCTAAGCAAAAAGTTTAAATTGAGGAAAACCTTTAATTTGATTTGGTTTTGTGAGTATAATTCATACTCTTAAATTACTTTAAGATACTGTAATTTAATACATTAATGTATTAAAAGAAGAACTTTATATGTTAAAAGAAAGGGCTTTTTCTAATCAAGAAAAAAGAGTTTACCTAAATTACTATTTAATTTGACAACTGAAGACTATTAATTTGTAGAACATTGATCCAATACACCGCAAAGGTTCATTCAGGTGAAGTCTGTCATAGCAATGTTTACTAAAGACTCTTTAGTCTACAGATTATTAATTAGAAAAGACAATATCTCTACCTCTACAACTGGTCTTCCCTCCCCCAAAATGTGGCATAAATATTATATATCTTGCTGTTTCATTTTGATAGCGGTGCTATTTTTGGAGAGCAGAAAATGAGAGGGGAAATGCTGATAATTTATCAGAACTGAGCTCTACAGATAAATTCTGCACTGTAAACCTAAGATAACAGATGTGATTAGGCATCAAGTTTGTGCCTTTGGCATATTTTAGTATTGATATTGGCAGTTCTGTAGTATTTAAATATATATAAACTAGTGTACAAGGTATACATTTACATATATCTATTCTGGACAATATTACTGATATTTTAAAATCTGTGATGACAAAATATGTGTCTAGGGGGCTGTCTTGTAACCCTTATTCAAATGTGAATAGGGACCACTGTATGAATAAAGGTGATAGGATTGGATTTTATATGTTTTCAGATAAAAACACTTGGGTCCTGATTCTGCAAACACTTATGCACATATCTAACTTTTTACATCTGAGTAGCCCCTCTGAGTGACTTCAAGGCATTAATTAGAACATTAGGGCCAGATTCACAATATAACTGCATTGGGCTCCATAGGCAAACTAGATGGAGAAACACCCATCTTCCCCTGGTTTGTGCATTGCACTAGGGTTTAGGCATCTGAGCACCTAAAGGGGAGCAGCAGAAGCTTTTCTGCACATTGGCAAAAACATGGGCACCTATGGAACTTTTACTGCAAAAACTTAGGTGTTGAGTGAGTTTAGGCCTACAGGGTTCAGCTGTAGCTGAGCAGGGGGCTTGTGAATCCCATTGGGGCCTGATTCTGGGATTTAGGCACCAACAGTAGCAGTTAGGTGCCTACGTCCTTTTTTCAATCCAGCCCTTATTTAAAAAAACAGGTTTACATTAGGAAGTTGTAAATTAAGGTTAAATTTGTGGGAAAATACATATTTTAAAATCCAGATGTAATTAAGGCTGGCTAACTTAGCTGGTTAGAGCCTGGTGCTAATAACACCAAGGTCATGGGTTCAAGCCCCATGCTGGCCACTCCATGTGCCAGAGGGGAGGGATAGCTCAGTGGTTTGAGCATTGGCCTGCTAAACCCAGAGATGTGAATTCAGTCCTTGAGGGGGCCATTTAAGAAACTGGGGTAAAATCTGTCTGGGGATTGGTCCTGCCTTGAGTAGGGAGTTGGACTAGATGACCTCCTGAGGTCCCTTCTAACCCTCATATTCTATGAATTGGTCTTTAGAACCTTGAAGATAGCTTAATGATGTTTTTATTTGGGTATTTCCTTGGTTTTTGAATACATTATTTAAAACTTGCTATTGACTCTTATATTTTCATTCATAGAGACACTAGGTTTAGCTATAATTAGATGGGGTTTTAATACATTGTACAACATGGTATTAGGCCTCAGGCCACGTCCACACTACAGAGTAAAATTGAAATTAATAAAATCGATTTTATAAAACAGATTTTATAAAATCGATTTTACGCGTCCACACTAGGGCACATTACTTCGGTGGTGTGCGTCCATGGTCCCAGGCTACCATCGATTTCCGGAGCGGTGCACTCTGGGTAGCTCAGTAAAAGAATGGGACCAATAACTTAGATTTCTGTCCACACTAACCCTAAATCGATATAGTAATATTGATTTTAGGGTTACTCCTCTCATAGAGCAGGAGTACAGAAATCGATTTTAAGACCCCTTAAAATCGATTTTAAGTGCCTTGTAGTGTGGACGGGTACAGCGTTAAATCAATTTAACGCTGTTTAAATCGATTTAACGCTGTAGTGTGGACCAGGCCTCAGCTGGAGTCTTGTGTCCAGTTCTGGGCACCACATTTCAGGAAGGATGTGGACAAACTGGAGAAAGTCCAGAGAAGAGCAACACAAATGATTAAAAGTCTAGAAACGTGACCTATGAGGGAAGATTGAAAAAATTGGTTTTGTTTAGTTTGGAGAAGAGAAGACTGAGAGGGGACATAACAGTTTTCAAGTACATAAAAGGTTGTTACAAGGAGGAGGGAGAAAAGTTGTTCTTCTTAACCTCTGAGGGTAGGACAAAAAGCAATGGGCTTAAATTGCAGCAAGGGCGGTTTAGGTTGTACATGAGGAAAAACTTCCTAAAACTCAGGGTGGTTAAGTGTAATGCCAGCAGACCCCAGTCATCAGCAGGCAGGATTGAACCAGGGACCTTTGGAGCTTAGCGCATGAGTCTCTACTGCATGAGCTAAAAGCCAGCTGACTGCTAGCTAAGGCTGTAGAGCAGACTCATTTTATCTCTCTCTCTAAGTGGTCTCAGTGTCACTAGATGGGACAGAACCACACACCTAGGAGGTGTGTAGGTTACATAAGCACTGGAATAAATTGCCTAGGGAGGTTGTGGAATCTCCATCAGTGGAGATTTTTAAGAGCAGGTTGGACAAACACCTGTCAGGGAAGGTTTACATAATACTTAGTCCTGCCTTGAGTGCAGGGGACCCTTCCAGTTCTATGATTCTACGATATTTTCCTAAAGTACTACACTGGTAGATACTGTTACAGCCTTGATTCAGACTGGTTCCACTGACATATACAGGCACCTGTTCTAGCAACCACTTTGAGGTTAAGTATTTGAACTGAATAAAAATTCCATCACCCTAGTAATATACCAACAGAGTTCGTAAACTTTGTCAAGCTCCAAGCCAATTTGGAGATAAGACTAAACCCCCTTATTTTTTTCTGTGGCTTTATAAACTCCACAGATGTTGATGGACCATCCTTGTAATCCTATAAACTGTGAGATCTTTGGGACAAATCTCATTTACTGTATCTTGTACAGCAGTGAGCATAATGGGACCCTGACATAGTCAGCCTGTAAGCATTACAAATTTTAAATAATAATAATCCTCTCCAGAGACATATTCTCTATTCATAATCTATAACGTTGTAGTGTGATATAAAGGTTTTATCATCATGAATTAGGGCTTCATTCCTCACAAGAAGCAAAACATTATGCAGCTCATCCCAAAGAAATTGATTGTTTAAGGACTGTAGGATCAGGCCCATTAACTAATCTTCACAAAATTCATGTGTAGTAGGTAAGTATTATCTCTGATTTATAGAAACGGAAACAGAGAGAGAGAGAGAGGTTAAGTGGTTTGCTGAAGGCCACAAAGAGTTGAGACTGGAATTTGAGAGTTCCCAGCTCTCAGTCCTGTGCTCACATCCTAGATTATATCTTTCTCATGGATAATATATTATGTTTCCATAATTACAATCCATCGTGTCTTTGGAATCTGCAGTTGTAATCATAACTAGTCTGTTAATCAAACGTACATAGAAGGGCTATGCATGTCCAGTAAGTCCTCTTACTAAAAAAATTCACAACAACTAAGACAGTAGTGCATTAGAATTAAAAAATAAATAAACCCCCAGATTTATTTATTTTATATAGTCAAAGGCATTCGTTCATTATAGAATAGTATAAAAATATCTTCATGAAAATGTTTTATTTCTGTGATATATCAGTATGGGACAGTTGCCAGCAGAGAATTTTATAACAATGTAAATGGTTGTTAAGTGTTTGTTTCCAGCCAGAGGTCTTTGAGCCCAGGCATTTCCCAATCTCATTGTTCCTTTGTTCTAACGGATGTACAAAGGACTGAGTGTTTTGTTTGCTGGGCCAGATAGATTAGATAAAGTTTGAATTTCTGAACTTCACCTTCTAGGCACGCAACTTTTTTTTTAAAATACACCTTGGAAATTAAATTCCACACCCAGCACAGTGCACATTATGAAGAAACTGTAGCACGTAAAATAATAACGTGCTATTATCTTTGATATGATTTGGTAAGAGACATGATTACAGTGTTGATTACTTTTGTAGTCAGTCAGCCTAATTCTAATTCTGTTGTTTCAGCGAGAATGAAAGATCCTTCCATTTATCACCTATGGTTCTCCACTTAAGAATTTCCAGCATCTCTTACCTTACACAATGGTAGTATTTGTTTGACTCCAAAAGGGTGATTTTTTCTAATTCGACCAATCACCTTCAAAGAATAATTTTACATTCTTTCTATTTGCCGGATAATAATCTTTAATGGATTATTATATTTTTTTAGGTGGACCTGGTAGCAAAGTCTTATAATTAAGGTTGCCTGACACTTTCCATTACAACCTTCTGTTTCAATTGCTGTAGCTCATTCAAGCTTTTCACTGTTTGGCCTGAGACATTCTATGTTTGCACTTTGCCTCCGGTTGATTTTTTTTTTTTATTTCAGCTGAATCAGTTCATTGTTTCCAAAAGGTTAAGAGAAAATTAAGTAGTTTTGTCCATTTCAATTTTCTTCCGTTATTTGAAGCGCTCTAGCGCCTCTGTGGTTTGAAGCAGGAACTTGAAATTCAGCAGAGTCCTCGGTTCAGAGATTTGCCTTATGTTTTCCTCTGAAATTCCTATCATATCAGACTGACATCTGGAAAATCACCATTTGCACATGTTCAGCAGAGCTTTTTAAAGGCGAGTGGTTAAAATTTCTCAACAGTCCATCTGCACTGAGCATGCTCCAGCCCCAAAGAGCTTTCTCACAGACAAATGCCCCTGAGCATGCTCCCAGGTACAGAGTTCCAGATGGGGAGGAGGCAGGAAAGCAGCAGCAGTAGTAGCAGCTGCCACCATTACTTTGTCCTAGCAAGAATTGTTGTGCTGGGCACCAAAATGGAGACCATGAGTTCTAGACTCAGCTCTTTGCAGCCCTTATTACTGAGCAAGGCCTCACACCCCCGCCTTAGAAGGCAAGCAAGTAACATTTCCTCCCATTTTACAGATAGGGTTGCACAAGGTCACTTCAGAAGAAGTTGAAAATCAAATCCAGGGCCACATTCTGTGCTGCACTAAAATGTATGTCCCAGCAGAGAGGGCGAAGGTGACTGTAAACCACGTTTGTGCCTCCCAGATTCTAACCTGCTCTAGCAGCCTGTGTGTCCCCCCAGTCAGAGAAGCCCTGGAGGATGCTCTAACTCACAGCAGCCTCATGAGGCTGCCTCCAGGCTTCTCCACAGCCCAGACTTTCTTGTGTGCAGAACAAGCCTGGAGCAGACCCCCTATGGAAGGGACAGTGTGGTTTGGATGGAATCGGGGGAGGCGGGTGTTAGTTTGTTTTTTTTTTAAACCTAGACGTTTACATACAAGAAATTATATGAAAAGAATATTACTTTTGCCAAGTCAGGCACTCAAAAGTTAGGAAATGTCTGAATCAAAGTTGCCCATTTGTTTTATAGGGCCCCAGCCTTACTCAGGGTGCACAGTTAATGAAGCAGTGGGTTGAAAGAAGGAAAAGGATGGGTTTTGAGGGGGTTAAGATGCAGTGCTGGTATCCTGCACAGCTGGGATCTCTGCCTGGTTCTGCCACACTCTTTGTGTGCAGTTTTGGCCAAGATGACTACTTAATCAATTTGATGTGTTCTCAAAGAATAGTCCTTTAAAGTATAGACTCTAAAAGCTTATATACAGGTGGAGGGGTTGTTTTGTTGTTGTTATTTAAGACATGGTGTGCAGGACAATACTTCTGGTATTGGAGACCCTTCCAGTAGAAGAGTGGATATGTATTGTCAGAAGGTGCTTATGCAAACTGAAGACAATAGCAAAAAGCAAAACACTATCATCATTAAAATTGTACTTTCATCTTTAAGAACTTTAAATTTACACACTTTTGTGTCCAACTTAACTGCTGGGAAATGCTGAAATATGTGGTGCATTTATTTGTGGTGTTGTATTGTGCATCCAACTAAAAACACCCTCATAATCTGGCATAAGTGCCTGAAAGTTAGTCACTGATGCTCTAGTATTTATAGGCTACATTATCCTGAGTCATTATGACTGCAGGGCTGTTTATGATATAGTGATGCCATAGTTTTGTTGTCAACAGATTTTGAAACTCTTTATTTACACACACTGAAGCATGCGCTTTTCTATAATATACAGATAGCTGGGTTCTCCAGGGCCAACTTGTAGGAAGATTAGTTGTGTTTTCAGTGAGTATAGTGTTTGGGAATGGAATAAAGAGAGAATTTTCAATAAAGATTTGCAGTGGAATGTTGAAAAACTGGGAAATTGTTGGAGCTGATTGAGCTAACCTGTAAAACTCTTCTAAAACCCAACTAAATTAATATTTTTGCTGTTATTTTTAATACAGATCCCTTACCACCAGCTAGGTTTGAAATTAATAAGGAAAAAACTACTTCCACAAGCTTTCAGGTCTCATGGAGTCCATCCTCAGGAAAGGTGGACTGGTATCAGCTACAATTATCTGATCATAATAATAAAAAGATACAGAATGTCTCAGTACAAGGAAGTATTTCAAGAAGAGAAGAGACCTTTTCCAATCTCACCCCTGGGAGCAAATACAATGTTATCATCACTGCAGTTGCTGGAAATAAAAGCAGCCCAGCAATTCACATCAGCGGATCTACTGGTGAGACCTGTTTTACTGTAGTGCATCTAAGCTACTGAGCATTTTTACACACATTTAGAGGTTATGCGTTTCAAAAAGGGTATAGATATACATTTCTCCTAGATAGCAAATTATGCATGTAATCAGTCTTCATTAACCTAGCAAATGGTTCGCGTTGGTTATAAATAGAAGTAAACAAAGAATTTCTAACTAATTTTAAGACACATCTTCTAAGTATGGCGAAATGTTGACAGGGCCAATTTGGTCATCAACATTGGTTTTGCTTTTGGCAAACCCTAAACACTCAAAATCTTTGCAAAGTTGAACAGTTCAATCTTGCTCAGATAGTAAATAAAACCATCACCTGTAAAACATATGTTTTTTATTTCATCAGTGCCATCCCCAGTGCAAAACATTCAGATCAGTGTCAAGACAGACACTATCCACGTTTCATGGTTACCTGGCTCTGGTTATGTGGATCGATACAGGCTGGTGTTACTGGATAAAGAAGGACCAGTTCGTGAGATCACCCATGAGGAGCGCTTACTTTCCTACACTTTTCTTGGACTTACAACAGGACATCTGTATAATCTCACTATCATAGCTGAAGCTGCAGGACTAGAGAGCTACAACTTTAAACTGGTTAGGACAGGTATGATATCATAAGTAACTCATAGTAAAACTGAGGTTGCAATACAGTGCATTTCAAAATAATAAGTGGGATTGTTTGGTCTGGCCTAAACAGAACACTAAGGTTCATAATTCTGCCCTCTGAGTGGCAGAGCTCCAGCTGATCCCAACTGAGGCCATGTCTACATCTAAAATTTTGCAGCGCTGGTTGTTACAGCTGTATTACAGCTGTATAGGGCCAGCGCTGCAGAGTGGCCACACTTACAGCAACCAGCGCTGCAAGTGGTGTTAGATGTGGCCACACTGCAGCGCTGTTGGGCAGCTTCAAGGGGGGTGAGACCAGCTTCGCCACGGTTTGCCCTCGCGTTCCCTGAACCACCCTGCAAACCGCAGGGAAGGAGACCTGCTTGCTCGGGGGTTCGGGGAACGAGAGAGCAAATCGGGAAAGGAGACCAGCTTCGCCGCGGTTTGCTCTCGCGTTCCCGGAACCACCCAGCAAACCGCAGGGAAGGAGACCTGCTTGCTCGGGGGTTCCGGGAACGCGAGAGCAAACCGGGAAAGGAGACCAGCTTCGCCGCGGTTTGCTCTCGCGTTCCCCGAACCACCCTGCAAACCGCAGGGAAGGAGACCTGCTTGCTCAGGGGTTCGGGGAACGAGAGAGCAAACCGGGAAAGGAGACCAGCTTCGCCGCGGTTTGCTCTCGCGTTCCCCGAACCACCCTGCAAACCGCAGGGAAGGAGACCTGCTTGCTCGGGGGTTCGGGAACGAGAGAGCAAACCGGGAAAGGAGACCAGCTTCACCGCGGTTTGCTCTCGCGTTCCCCGAACCACCCTGCAAACCGCAGGGAAGGAGACCTGCTTGCTCGGGGGTTCGGGAACGAGAGAGCAAACCGGGAAAGGAGACCAGCTTCGCCGCGGTTTGCTCTCGCGTTCCCCGAACCACCCTGCAAACCGCAGGGAAGGAGACCTGCTTGCTCGGGGGTTCCGGGAACGCGAGAGCAAACCGGGAAAGGAGACCAGCTTCGCCGCGGTTTGCTCTCGCGTTCCCGGAACCACCCAGCAAACCGCAGGGAAGGAGACCTGCTTGCTCGGGGTTCGGGGAACGCGAGAGCAAGCTGGGGAAGGAGACCAGTTTGATTACCAGAGGCTTCCTCGGTGATGCTGGGATACCTGCTTATTCCACGGAGGTCAAGAAAAGCGCTGGTAAGTGTCTATACTTGATTACCAGCGCTGGATCACCAGCGCTGGATCCTCTACACCCGAGACAAAACGGGAGTACGGCCAGCGCTGCAAACAGGGAGTTGCAGCGCTGGTGGTGCCCTGCAGATGTGTACACCTCCTAAGTTGCAGCGCTGTAACTCCCTCACCAGCGCTGCAACTTTCTGATGTAGACAAGCCCTGAGTGTTGCATGCCTGAATCTGGGCAGCATACAGCCCCATTCTTTCATAGCATTGCATGTGGTTTAACTTCATGGGCCTCAGTGACTTTCATGATGTGAGTTTCAGAGCTTAGTGGTTTTCAGAAAAATTGGAGGTAAATATTTCAGTAGTTCCTTTTGGGGGGGGTAGAAATGCTGACTTTCAGACTCATTGAAAACTCCTGTTGACTTCACTGGGAATTATGCATGTGGTATGACTGTAGATTGTGACCCACTATTTAAATATGCATGGAATAGCATGGGCCAAAGCGGTCACTTTAGAAAAACAAAAGAGGAAGAAAAGAACCTTTGTAACTTTTGATATGTTTAAGAACAACCCTAGCAGAAAACAAGGTAAGAGTTGTTGGTTTGCTTTTCTTCTGGTGAAATGTCAAAATACAGAGAGTCATATTTTGATCCCACTTACACTGGTGTCAATCAGGAGTAACTCCAGTCAAACTACAGCTTTTATTGTGCCAACACTCTCCGGCTATCAATAACCTTGAGCAGCATGTGCCATTATCAGCCTTTACATTCAACATGCACAATCAATGAAAATAACGGAGTGACTCGTGTATTTGATCATCCAGCGATGTTACAGTAAGCAATGTTAGTAGAACCACTTTGGGTATAAATTATCTTAAATATAGCTTTAAAAAATCAAACTACATGCCATGCTACTGTAGTAGGAGGGGTTGTGTGTATAAGGGAGTTTGTGTACTCTGTGGGTGAAATATTTTGTTTCCTTTCTCGTTCTGTTTTTTTAGCCCCAGCCCAAGTCTCAGATTTGATGGTCACAAATGATGGCAGCTTTGATATATTAAAAGTTACATGGAAAAGACCTCTAGGAAACTTAGATTTCTACAATATCACTCTATCTCATCTTGGATCCATTAAAGAAATAAAAACTTTACAGCCCCGGGTCACAGAGGTTCAGTTTGACAAGTTGATTCCAGGAAGTCTTTATCAGGTCACTGTCAGCACAATCAGTGGTGAATTGTTCACTGATAAGATGGCAACTGGCAGGACAGGTAAGTCTTATGCATCACTAAGAACATTTGTAATCAAAGACACTTTGATCTATCCCATTGAATACGTTGCCATGTAGAAAATCATGTTGAAAGATAAGAGGGTTTGGTTGCTAGGCAATATGAAGTTGCTGAGGTTTGACTGTTGAGTGTAGTGTGCGGTGTTGGTAGCCTGTGATGTACAGAAGGTCAGAGTAGATTATCTAGTGGTCCCTTCTGGCCTTAAACTCTATGATTCTGTGAGGTAAAAGTTGTTGGGTTGATCTTACAGTGCTCCTTACTGGCCAGTCTGCTTACAGCAACCTTGCAGCTAGTAGTCAAAGCTACAGTGCTGACCTGTCAGACAGAAGCAGTAGTAAATGCTGTAGATAGAAATAAGTAGCTGGTTGAGCCTGTAACAAAACTATTCAGCACCTGTACTTTCAATAGCTTTTGCCCAATTTTATTATTTTGAACACAATCCAGAGAGAAAAAATGGAGCTACGGTATATGGAAGTGTGCATGTAAGATACTGTGAAATTATTTAAAACTATCAACAAAGTATAACAACATTGCCCCGCTATGGTCATATATCTGTGGATAGAAAAACACTCACAAAATAGACATGTTCAAGTCTTCGGTCTCAATCACAGCAGTTCTAGAGTTTGTTTATATATATTGGAACTGACTCATCAATGTTAAGATCCCAAGCATTTGATATGCTATCAAATTTGGTCGTAAGCAAGATCCTGGTTTTAGGCATAGCTCATTAAGTCTAAGAGCTTGGCTACACTTGCACTTTATAGCACAATAAAACCTCTCAGAGTGCTCTACCTTACTCCCCATCCACACTGGCAATGCACGGAGAGTGCTCTGACTCTCTGCCTAGAGCGGTCTTGGTACTCCACCTCCCCGAGAGGCTGTTGCGTATTGGGTGAATCGCAGCAGCTCCAGTGTAAACGAGGAGTAACGTTATTACGCACTGATTGACCTCTGGAAGCATCCCATCATTCTTTTAACTGAAGTGGTCTTTCTTGTCTTTGTTGTGAACTGGGGAGGTGGAAGTGCCCTTTCAAAGCTCTGGTTCCCAGATGGGCTGCTTATCTGGTCCAAGAAAAAAACAAACAGCTACTGTTTGCTTTGAGTGAGAGAGAGAGAGGTGGAGGAGGGAGGGGGCCTGAACTTACAAGGCAGTGTGCTGACACACTCTCAGCACCCCAAAAACCCACTCTCTCTCCCCCTACACTCCCTGTTACACTACACTCCACCCCCCTTTTGAAAAGCCATTGCAGCCTCTTGAATGCTGGGATAGCTGCCCATAATGCACCGCTCCCAATGCAGCTGCAAGTGCCACAAATGTGGCCACACCAGTGTGCTTTCAGCTCTCAGTGAGAACAGACTGCAGCGCTTTCCCTAGTGCGCTCTACGAAGGCTGGTTTAACTTAAAGTGCTCTACAGCTGCAAGTGTAGCCATACCCTAAGCCATTTTGACTGCCCACAGCACTGACTAAGGCACATGGCAGTCTTTGTGGTGTTGGGTTATTTATTTATTTTAGTTGTATAGTTATTTTTCATCTTAACTGATTGATCAGACTGAAAAGTCTGCCAAAGTTCTCCCCACCCACCCACTACTATTAACCACGAATCCATGTTACTTCCATCCTACACCTCTTGGCAATTGGTAGAATTTAGATTGGAAAAGTTTTCAAGTGGGTGAAAAGTGCATGCAGGACATCCAAAAATTGTTAATAGAGTCCACCTGAGTTAAACTACTACAGAAAACAGCAGGAAAAATGACTTAAAATACTGCATGTTTCATTCTGAAGATGCATACGGTTTTCACTAACCTCTGATTTAAGGTTCAAAATTTCTGATGTCAGTAACTGATAAACAGTGAGTTCTTTGTGGGAGAGGGTATATTTCTCTCTCTGATGAGTACTACGCCTTGTCAAAATACACTTTGGCCTAGATTTTTAAAGGTATTTAGGCATTGCTGCATTCAATGTTGCAAAGCCTAACTGACTTAGGACCATAAATCTCATTTTCAAAAGTGATTTAAATTCTTAAGAATCTAATTCCCATTGACAGATGAAAAATCTGGGCCTTGATGTTACTATAACTGATCAAAGCACTTCAGCAATGTCTGTGCTGTGAACCAGGTTTCATTGCTGTCCAGTTATGTTTCCCCAGAAAAAACACAAAATTACTCACCTGTGTCTGTATTTCAGTTCCTCAGAAAGTTTCAGAGCTGAAAGCTAGCAGTGGTGGTTGGCTGAGGTCTCTGACAGTGAACTGGCTGCCCCCTGCTGGAGACTGGGACAGATACCACATTGTGGTGTTCAACCTCTCCACTGTGCTGCTGAACACTACTTTAAAGAAAGACAGAAGAGAATATGTCATCCAGGATATAGGACTCATCCCAGGAAGACAATATGAGGTGGCAGTCATAGTGGAGAGTGGAGGCTTACAGAACACGGCTCGCTGCAAAGGCAGAACAGGTCAGCAATCTCATTATACTGATAGCATGAACCTTCAAACTTTCAAGTTGGCTATTTCTGGCAGCTAGAAAAAATAAGTGGTGTGTATTATACTGATTCACTAGGAAAACAATTTTACATGAATATTGATAACTATTTTAACTCGAAACATTTGTGGTTATCTTCATAATAACTGTAAAAGAAAGAGCAAATTCCTAGATTCTTCTTGTTTGTTTGTTTGCTTAATTTATTATTGGGCCAAATCCTGAATTCCTCATTCAGATTTTGCTCAGGATTTCTATCCTTTTGATTAGCCACAAATTAATATTTAAAATAGTGACTCTTCTCTTTCAAAGAGATGGGACCAAATTCAGTGGTGGTGTGAAGTGTTATAAACTGCACATCAAATTTCAGGTGGTCAAAAAAAAAGAGGTAAGTGGTAAAGCAGAGTGATTTGGACTGGTTTTGCATTCATTCAGGCATGAGACACCTGATCTGGTTCTCACACCGCTTTTACACTGGGATAACTCCATTGACTTCTGGGAAGTAAGTCCAGTTTTACCTTGCACGTGAAAGCAGACTCAGACCCATGAGATGTAATTGAGTGATGTACACATTAAGCCATCCTCTGGTGTGTAAACGGCCATATGTGAGAGTATGTGCCAGACTTTGTTCACCATAAATCTAACTCTACTGACATCAGTGGAGATAATCTGCATTTGCACTAGTATAACTGAGATCACCATAGTCTAAGGACATATCAGGCTGAAGAAGAGAGGAGTACCTCATTTTCAAAACACACTTATACTCATCCTATAGTGATGTAAATGATGAAAGGGTGCCTAATGTTATCCAAGGATGTCTCATGGGTTTAATTTAGAGTAGCCTCTTGTCTGCCCTAAGATCCACCTGCATCACAGAAGCTGTCCTTTCTCAGATAAGTGTGCTAGGTACAGGAACAAAGGGGCAGGTGGCTAACTATAAGGAAGCAGCTAAGGGCAATGAACAACACTGCAGAAGCTAGTGTCCACCAGCTCAGCAGGCTGCATGAGAATGTGATGAAAACAAAAAGCAGGTGGGTGTGAACACAGAAATAGCACAGAAAACACCAGCCTCTGCACACCACAGATGGTAGTAGCAAATACATAGATTAGGTAGTGGCCTTCTGAGGAATCAAATGTATACAGCTTGCTTCAGAAACAGATGCAGCATTACCCATCTTTCAGAACCAAGGCCTGGTACAAGGTTTCTAAGAGTTCAGTGCTGCTTTCTTTTGGCTGATGCTCCTGGAGACACATCTGACATTCCTATAATGAATGTGATACTACTGTTCCTGCAGTGGACGTTTGTGTGTGCGCTGTGTGGGCTGGCTTCCCTGTCAGCCTTGCTAGCTAGCTAGTATTATTGGTTTGAACTAGGGCTGGTTCCAGAGTAAGGATTGTACCTCCAGTTTATGTGCTCCACCAAGCATATACGATGAGTCAATTCTACTCTGTTACACCAATGCAAATCCAGAGTAAGTGTGGTGAATTTTGTGGTGTTACTCTGAAGTCACACACTGGAATAAGTCATATCAGAATTTGGTTTCTGTGGGCTTGTCTACATCACAAAGTTGCAGCGCTGGTGAGGGGGTTACAGCGCTGCAACTTAGGAGGTGTACACATCTGCAGGGCATCACCAGCGCTGCAACTCCCTGTTTTCAGCGCTGGCCGTACTCCCGTTTTGTCTCGGGTGTAGAGGATCCAGCGCTGGTGATCCAGCGCTGGTAATCAAGTGTAGACACTTACCAGCGCTTTTCTTGACCTCCGTGGAATAAGCAGGTATCCCAGCATACCTGAGGAAGCCTCTGGTAATCAAGCAGGTCTCCTTCCCTGGTTTGCTCTCTCGTTCCCTGAACCGCCGAGCAAGCAGGTCTCCTTCCCTGCGGTTTGCAGGGGGGTTCGGGGAACGCGAGAGCAAACCGCGGTGAAGCTGGTCTACTTCCCCGGTTTGCTCTCGCGTTCCCCGAGCCCCCGTGCAAGCAGGTCTCCTTCCCTGCGGTTTGCAGGGGGGTTCGGGGAACGCGAGAGCAAACCGCGGCGAAGCTGGTCTCCTTCCCCGGTTTGCTCTCGCGTTCCCCGAACCTCTGTGCAAGCAGGTCTCCTTCCCTGCGGTTTGCAGGGGGGTTCGGGGAACGCGAGAGCAAACCGCGGCGAAGCTGGTCTCCTTCCCCGGTTTGCTCTCGCGTTCCCCGAACCCCCGTGCAAGCAGGTCTCCTTCCCTGCCGTTTGCAGGGGGGTTCGGGGAACGCGAGAGCAAACCGTGGCGAAGCTGGTCTCCTTCCCCAGTTTGCTCTCACGTTCCCCGAACCCCCCTTGAAGCCGCCCAACAGCACTGCAGTGTGGCCACATCTAACACCACTTGCAGCGCTGGTTGCTGTAAGTGTGGCCACTCTGCAGCGCTGGCCCTATACAGCTGTACTAATACAGCTGTAACAACCAGCGCTGCAAAATTGTAGATGTAGACATACCCTAAATCTTAATTGAAACTTGTTTCATGTGTAATAAGTAGGATTTTACTCTGTACCTGAAAATAAGTGTAATTGACAGACCGAGAGGGGCACGAGGGAGGGTGTAACAGGAAAAATAATCAACAGGAGGGTGTAAGATAAGGCAGGGTGTGCCTAATTGAGTGCTTTTCCTGCTACACCCTCATCTTTCACTTCCTGGGTGTATAAATTGCACTCATTTTGCACAGCCACGGTATGCCAGATCAGTGCACATTATATTAATTTAGCATTCACCACAGTTTTCTGACTTATTTAACTCAGCAGGCCAGATTCTGATCTCACACCAATGTAAATCCATAGTAATTAAAGTCAAAGTCTGATTCTGATTTCTCTTTCTCTGGTGCAAACCTGCAGTAACTCCTTTGAAGTCAATGGATTAACACTCAGGAGTGGTGCCAGAGTTTCTGGCACCCTAGGCAGAATTCGAGGGGTGTCATTTTGTGAGCTCCCCATGGGGCACGCGGGAGCTTCCGGTTCCGCTCCTGTCGTGCTGCCGAAGAACGACCCTCTGTCAAAATGCCGAAGGCAATAGCGGCAGTCATTGAGCTGCTCAGTTGCCTGCTGCTGTTTTCCATGGCACATTGGCAGAAAGTCCTTCTTCGGCGGCACTACGGGAGCGAAACCGGAAGCTCCCATGCGCCCCGTGGGGAGTGCACAAAATGCCGCCCCCCGAATCCTGGCACCCTAGGCGACCACCTAGGGTCGCCTAATGGAAGCGCCAGCCCTGTTAGCACTGGTATAAATTCAGAGTAACAGAGACCAGAATCTGGCCCAGAAGCTCAAATTCGGTTATGAATGCCCAGCACCTAGGGCCAAGCAGAGGTTTTAGGGCACCTGAGGCAAAATCTGAAGCTGAGGACCCCTCCTCCATCCTTCCAAAATAAATTACCACTAAGGAGAAAGCCCCCAAGGAGGAGTGGGGGCTTGGAGAGCGAGCCTGAATTCCACTTACCTCACAGAGGTGGCTCAGCTCCTGTCACACAGGACTGGGCCCAACTGCCTGCTCCAGGCATGGCAACCTCACATGTGAGGTCACAGGTCACTCAGGTTTAGCCCAGCAGCTCCTCCATTCTGACAGGGGGCTGCAAGGCCATATTTCAGTGAGTAGTGCTGCAACCCTGCATGCCAGATTGCAATGCCACTCAGTTTGGGAGCCCTCTCAAATGGGGGACCCATAGCAAATGGCCCCTTTTGGCGCCCCACCAGGGGCCGCCCTGCCAGCACCCTCCTCCCTGCACACATCAATTTACCAATACACACTCAGGGCCAAATTCTGCTCTTATATACCATTATACATTCAGAGTAACTCCATTAACTTCAGTAGAATTACTCCAGAAGTACAGCAGAGTAAACAGAATGTGGCCCCAGACATGTAACTGACATGACTTTGTCACAGCTACATCTGCCCTATATCTGTTTTCCAGTATAATTGTTTTATGTCCCTGTTTATAGCCTCTGATTCAGCTGCTTAGCATTAAGCATGTAAGTAGTCTCATTGACTTAAGTGGGGCTAGTCAGATGCTTAAAATTACACCCATGCTGACTCATAATGTCTTGCTAAAGTCTGTTCCCTTAACCCTCTAGTCAGAGATCTACTGCTTCCAGACCATCACAAAGATATTTTGTGAGATTTGTTCCCCAGCCTCAGGCAAAGCCATTTCCCGTTGGCAGTAAAATTTCTGTTACTCTCTTATTGCTAGCCTAGCTCTTAACAGTAGCACGGTCAAGATGTGGCATGTGTGTCCTTGCAAAGTCCTTTGCTCATTGCTATACTCATGTTCTTCCCTTAGCTCCACAGCCTGTTCTTCAGCTCCGGGTAAAGCATGCTAATGAATCTTCGCTTAGTGTCATGTGGATGACCCCTGTTGCAGAATGGGACAGTTACGTGGTTTCACTGGGAGACAGGGATCTTACCATCATAAACAAGGCTCTTGTGAAAGAAGCTAAAGAATTCACTTTCAGTGATCTGGTACCCGGACGGAAATACACAGCTACAGTCACTAGCATTAGTGGGGATTTAAGCAACTGGACTTCAGTAGAGGGAAGAACAGGTAACATCCTATCAATCCACTTCTAATCCTAACTTCTGGTAATTAGCAGTAATGACTTGTCGGTTTCTTTGTACTGAATTATATTAAAGTAGTGTCCAGATATCAACACCCTTGAACTTGTGTACATTTTCTTAATAGAGATGCTACTTTTCTAAATATCTTTTGTGTCTTGCAATATGTCTCAGAACATCCAGTCTCTTTTTCTGTCATTTTCCTTGGCTTTCTAGGACGGATATGTAGTTCCTGATGGAAATTGGTATCTGAAATGTTTCTGTAATATCTGGTCAATGTACATAGTATGAGGATAATAAGTCCAGTTTTCATTTAATATCTTAGAAAACATCAGCTTTCTGATTTGTACCTCAAGGGATGCACCTTTGGGTGGGGAGGGGGAATGGGAAAGAATTGTTTGAAGGGGGACATTTCAAAGTTGGCAGACACAAAATGGACGTGACCTTCAAAACATATTTTGAATCCTGCTGCCTTTTTAATTTAAAAAACTCTATCTTTTCCCCAGGATGAGGGCTGCAACACAAGCAAAATTGAAGTGACTGTTGGGTGATGCTTTTGTAAAAACCACAAGGCCGCAACTTTTTTCTGTCTGTGTCTAAGTTTAAATCCGACCTATTTCTTTGTATGCCTGCCTGATACATTCTTGTGAGCAGGCAAGGCCTTAAAAATGGGAATTCCTTTAGGCATAGCACAGGATAAAAACATATTGTGAGTGCACTTAGTCTAATTGTAGGCCCTTAAGACAGAGCGTGTCCTTTTACAAAGCTTAATAAAGTTTTATCCTTCTTTCCAAGGTGTAGAAGTCTTGACTTCAGCCTCCATTACTCCATTTTGTGATCTAAATGGCTATGATTTAATTTCGTTCTGCAGCAGGCCCCTTCTCCTAGGAAAGGGTGTAGAGTCACACTGCACTAATTGTGAGTCCATGTGTGGGGGCAAATCAGGCAGGAGTAATACACATTAGGCATTAAATTATAACTTGTAATAAGCAAACCTCAAAAAGGTTGGAAGCTAAATTTGGATGTGCATCCCAGATTATCTGAACCCAGATTACCCTCAGATTATCTGAACCTTATCTCAGCTACCAGAACCTATTCGGTTTGCCAACTGTAGCTGGGAGTCTCACAGATACAGGCTTTTCACAAGTCCTCCAGTATTTCCTACTTCCAGTCAGTCCAAAAATATCATTCATCATCATCATGGCAAATCCCATCATCCCCTTGGCAAATTGAGCACCACCCAGATCGAGCTCTGGTAAGATGCTTAAGGTGCTCTGGTTGTGTATTCTCTGTATGTCCATCACTGGCAGCCTTGTCATGCCATCAAAGCTTTTGATGTCCATGTGCTCATCAGCCATGTTGCAGCAATCCTTGGTACACACACTTCAGAATTCTTTGGTCTTCCATTCTAGTAATAGCTCCATATCAAGAAAGCTGCTGAAATGGCATCTGTGCTGATGGAAGCGGTTGCTGGGCGTATCCGCATTTCTGACGTTGTCCTGCTACTTAATATGAAGCAGCTGGCAAAGATGATGAGAACTGAAATTACCATCTAGTGTTTCTCAGCCTTCCTCAGTGCCCACATTTCACTTCCATACAATAGAGTTTGGTTCTGTAGATCGTCACAAGCCTGATGGACTCACAACATCCCTACAGAAGGCACTGAAGAGCTTGAAACATGGCAACAGCTGCTGCTATATGAATATTCACATCTTTTCACATCCCCCAGCGCTCTGTGATGGCTACCCAAATATTTGACAGTTGCCACCTGCTCGATGCCCCATGTTAACACTGAGCTGGTTGTAATCTGGAGTTGGAGGCCACTTGATGGTCATGGCCAGAGATTTAGTTTTATCTGGATTAATAACCAGACCCATGTGTACTGCTTCTTGCGTGAGCAGGCCGCCCACCAGCTGCAATGATTCACCAAACTGAGCCAACACAACAATGTTGTTGGTGTATTCAGATCTCGAAGGAGAATATTGTGTACTGCTCAACGCCACCGACAGCTGCCTCTTCAATCTTATCAATCAATCAGTGCAGATATGGAACAATGATGGTGACAGAACTCAGCCTTGCCAGAACTCCCCTGGCAATAGGAAACCATGCCATGTGTCTGTTACCGATGCAAACACAGCTTTGCATGCCACTATAGAGCTCCCCTGTCAATAGCACTATCTTCCCAGGGAGGCTGAGGTGCCTCATCAAAACCCCCAAACATGCCTAAGGCCCTGAATCAAAGGCCTCAAGGAAGTCTATGAATAGTGCTGCACCCAGTTTATTAAATTCAGCCATCTTCTCAAAAGCTGAAATATCACTACAAGAGCCTTTTGCACTAAAATCGGGCAAAGCCATCGCAGAGCACAGATGGGCCTGAAAGGCGAAGTTCAGATTCAGATCCAGCTTTTCCCATAGTCCAAGCCTGTCTGGACCCAAGATTTTGGTTCAGACCACTGTATAATCTGACCAAATCTGATCTGTTTTATCAGTATGCCTAGCCATATTTATGATGACCAGTGCCATAGGCTCTGAGCTAGATATAAAGCAAAATGTGTAGTTTGGATCCGAATTTTCCAAAGCTAAAGGGTTTTTAGATTGTGGAAGATTGAGTCTGACTGAACACTAATGTGAAAGCATTCAAAAAGGTGTAACTTTATTTCCATGCTTTAATCAAAATTGGTCAAACCTTAAAAAGGGGTTCATTGGGTTTTTGTTAACATTTGGGCTAAATGTTCAGCTCCCTTTTTCTATTGTCTGAACAAGTTCACCCACCCCAATTTATTTTAAAGGTAACATTTTGCTACCCCTCAATCCATCATTAGATGTTAGAAAAGTCAGTGCTCTGAAATTCTTCCGAAGGAAAAGAAATTCAAGAGACACTGGAAAGATTATATGTTCCAGTAACTCAGAAAATTAAAGTGGTGAAAGGTGTTGCCTTAGTTAGTTCTTGTGTGTCCATGTAATTGGTTTGCCACTGGCTAGGAATGGGATGAACTCTGTGCAAGTTCAGTAGCCATCACAAACACAAATGACTTCTAAGTTAGTTATTTTTATCTGAATGATGTTTATAAAATGAGATTCCTTCCAGCCCTCCTCTCTTGATTCATTTTGGGCTGACCGAGGAAAGCTAAGCCTGAGATCTTTCTGTATAGCTCTAAAACCAGGAAGCCTTTATGGTTTCCCACAAACCACAGCCCATCAGACAGGAAGCGGGTCTGGGAGTCCACCGTTCAGTTTATTTTTAGTCCTGAGTCTGCTTTTTTGATGCACTTCCTCAGTGTGACTAAACTCTGTTTGTTTGGGAGATTTGTTTGTTTCTGTTTACTTATACCGTGACATTCTTGTATTATAGTGCCAGCTCAGGTGACTAGCCTGCATGTGACAAACCAGGGGGCAACCAACAGTTTGTTCACCAACTGGACGAGAGCGCTGGGAGATGTAGAGTCGTACCAAGTGCTGCTGATTCACGAAAATGTTGTCATTAAAAATGAGAGTGTTTCCAGTGAGACCAGCAGATACCATTTCCACTCCCTGAAAGCCGGAGGACTCTATTCCGTGGTTGTTACCACAGTTAGTGGAGGGATATGGTCCAGACAGACGATTGCAGAAGGAAGGACAGGTATGGAAGTGTTCCACCATATCTGTGTAAACTCCCACAAGCTGAACTCATTTGGAAGGATGTTCTCATGGTTATGTCAGGGGACTAAGATTTGGAAGATCTGGGTTCTGTGCCAGACTCCCATGCATAGCCTTGCACAGGGCATGCCTCCGTTCCCTAACCTCACAGGGTTGTTGTGAGGAAAAAATGTTTGTTGGTCATTAGATACTCCAGTGATGGGGAGCCATAGAATTCTGAATCTTTCATGAGCAATAAAGAACAGCAGCAGTTTATTGGATATTGAGCTGTGTGGGGAAAAATTGTATCATGTTTTTGTGAATTTGGCAAAACCCAAACATTCTATGATTTTACCCAAATATTTTTCATGAAAACAACTAGTGATATTTTCAGATAAAATCACGAAAAAACTAACAAGTGAGAAAACAGCAGTGAAAAGTCGGGAAACTGAAAAAGTTTATTAATGTTTCCTAATTAATAGTGACCATGGCAGAAAATGGGTCAGATCCTCCCCTGGTGTAAATCAGCTTAACTGCAGTGGACTTCAGTGGAGTTATGCCAATGTGTGCCAGTAAGGGTCTGTCGTAATAAAGTTATTTAACTCCAGAATACTCCTGAGCATTACCTAAAATGTCACCAGCTCTGGCAGGGTCAAACCCACAGGCACATCTTGCATCACTGAAAAGAACCAGATCGATTTTGTACCTATTTTTGGCCACTAGGGGGTAGAAAACTCTTGATAATTAGAAATAAATCTTTGCATTGGTCTCAAAATGATAAAAGGCTTTGTGGTTATTTTTATTGGTGAGGAATAGCACTTTGGGAGGATAGCTAATACTCTAGGATATTAGACGTGCCATCAGACCCTTGACCTCACCACCATATAGACAATAACTTCACTGTCTTTGCTCAGAAACTCAGATGCTTGCTACTCACTTGGAGCGCAAGGCTTCAAGACTCCTCACCTATTTTGGTTTGTTTGGTCACATTCCATGCATTCTTGCTGCCTTTAACAATCAGAATAAGCTATTTAAAACTTCTCCTCTGCTTTTTCCTTTTGTTGCACAGTTCCTTCCAGTGTGAGTGGAGTAACGGTGAATAATTCGGGACGGAGCGACTACCTCAGTGTTTCCTGGCTGCCAGCTACCGGAGATGTGGATAGTTATTTGGTAACACTCTCTCATGACAGCCAGACGATTCAGACTCTAACCATTTCCAAAGCCCTCAGTGAATGTTCTTTCAGCAGCCTGATTGCCGGCAGGCTCTACAATGTAATGATAACCACAAAGAGTGGGAAGTATGAAAATCATTCCTTCAGCCAGGAACGAACAGGTAAAGGGGACAAAAAGAAAAGGGGCTCTGTGTGGATTCAGTCACACACCTCTCCCATGTTCAGTCCTTTGCAATGATCTGTGCGATGATCAGTAATGGCTAACCAAAACAGGAGCTGGATTGGAAGGTCAAGTTCTAAAACTACAGCGCTTAAGATTTAGGGCCTGCTTTTCATTTATGACCGTAGGGCTACTTTACACCACACTGACAATGTAAAGTGGCCTTAGCATAAATGAGAATCAGACCCCCTGATCTTCCTCACATTACAGTCAGTGACAAAACCTCAATTAACTTCAGTGCGAAGAGGATCTGGCCCAAAGGGTCACTGTATCATAACCAAAGGAGGATTGGGAGTAAAAAATGTGAGTGCATAGGAAGGCCATCCTTAGCTAGAATAATTTGTGCTCTTCACCAGGGCAGTAATTTTGACCCCAAAGTAAGTGAGGGGATAAGGAGCTTTTTCTTCTGTGAAAGGGCAAAATCTAGTAGAAATTTGGCAGCCCTTGTGGTGAGCTGAGATCAAATGACAGTTTTGACTCAAGCACTTTGTTCCCAAGACCCTGTAAGCTGGCCCTTCGTGTACCATCCTGTATGGTAGTGGTCCAAAAAGGCTAATAAAATGTTCAGATACAAATAGAATGGAATGAAAAGTGATACTGGAAATAATATAATGCCATAATATAACTGAACTCCCGCCTTTATTTCTGGACATGCTATCCCAAAAAGGATATAACAAGAATAGAGGGGAGCCAGAGGCAGGTGACAGAAATGATCTGAGGTATGGAAAAACTTCCTTCTGAAGAGAAATTTAAAATATGAGGACTGTTTACCTGAGAGAGCAGAGGAATAAGGGGGGACAAGATAGAGATATGCAAAATAGCCCCCTTTCTCTTAATAGAACAACAAGGGGACAGTCAGTGAAATAGCAAGGTAGAAAATTTAGCACTAATAAAAGGAAATACTCTTTCATACACTGCAGAGTTAGCCTATGAAGCCCATTGCTATATGATAGCATTAAAGCAAAGAGTGTAGCAGGATTCCAAAAAGGGTTGGACTTGTATGTGGATAACAAGAAGAGTCAGAGTTACAATAGCAAGAATTCAAACAAACAAACAAAACCCACTGTTAAGGGATCAGCCCTCATGTTTGACAGCATAAGCCAAGCCCTAATTAATGGGAGTTAGGAAGAAATGTTCCCAGTGGGCAGGCTATTCAATAACTGCCGGCTGCAAGGGTTTTTGCACTTCTCTGTGGAGTATCTGATACTTGACCACTGAGTTAATCTGGTATGGCAGTGCCTGTGCTCTGTCACTTTTCTTGGGATATTCTGTGTGATGCATTTATTGTTTCAGAATCCCTAATTCTTTGCCTGTGTTCTTCCTCCCTCCCCCCCCAGTACCTTCAAGCGTGCAGGGACTTACTGTCAGCAATTCAGCAAGAAGTGACTATTTAAAGGTGTCCTGGTTGCATGCCACTGGAGATTTTGATAATTATAAAGTGATCATCAAGAACAACAATGACTTCAACCAAACAAAAAGTGTCCCCAAGGATGAAAATGAATGTGTGTTCACTAAACTGGTCCCGGGGAGGCAATACAGTGTCACTGTTAGCACACAGAGTGGAAAATATGAGACTAGTAAAAGGATCAATGGCAGAACAAGTGAGTAAATACCATGGAGAACATCCTGAGAGAGTTCTGATTGGAGTGAGGGCATTGTTATTTACCGTACACAGGTAAAAAGGTAATCTTGTCTTACCACCTGATGCTGATAGCTTGGCTCTTCAAACGTGTATCGCTTTAAAGACCAAAGGAGGCAACTAGGTTACAATGGATGTCTAAGTAAAGACATGCAGAAAGTTTAAAAAAAACCCATATGTTTGTTTAGGGTTGTAAATGCTGAGATAAAATCATATAGCATATTTAAAATCAAAGTTGCATGGTTTTGCCATGTCAACCCATTATTTATGTTTAAAAAGCAATGACAACACAGAGAGAATATCTCTCTTTCAAAAGGGCTTTCCATGTGATAGACTGGAGGTGCAAAAAGAGAGTTATCCAGGCTTTTATTCATTTATTTGTTGTTTTATTTTTCGTATTGTGGTAGCTCCTAAAAGCCTTAGTCATGGTCCATTGTGCTAGGCTCTGTACAAACACAAAACAAAAAGATGGTTCCATTAGTTTCAATAATATTTTGCATGCTAAGGTTTACATCACAAGAGGTATTTCAAGTCATGTTCCTTGGCAATGACCAGAATAATGACGACCTGAAGAATTTATCTGCTATTCTTTTCTATTGTGTTTTCAGTGCCGGAGTCAGTGAAGGAATTAACTCTTAGTAACAGAAGCACTGAAGACCTGCAAGTTACTTGGTCAAAGGCTGAGGGGGATGTCGATAAATATGAGATTCAGCTACTTTTCAATGATATGAAGGTCTTTCCACCCATTTTCCTTGGCAACACCATTGAGGAGTATTGGTTCACAGCTTTAACCCCAGGGCGCCTGTACAAAATTCTTGTCCTGACAATCAGTGGAGACACACAACGTGCCACTTTCATAGAAGGACTGACAGGTAAGAGAAAACAGCTTTTAAAAGATGGTTCTGCCACTGGTATGCTTTGTGACTTTGGTGAAATCACTTAACATCTCAGTCAGCTCCCCAGTTTACCCATCTGTAAAATAAGTATATTATTACATAACTACAGGCAGGTTTTGTGATCTTTAATGCATTAACATCTGAAAAGAATTTTGACATTCTCAGAAGAAAGATCCTTGTGTAATATTATCTGCAGAATATAAAGGTATCTAGACAAAGCAACTACCACAGTATTCTTTTATTTTCTTTATTGTCTCTGGGAAGATATATCATTCTTCTTATGACTAAAGAGAAGAGAGAGGTACGGTATTGTACGTTGCTAGGGCACAATCCTGCAAATACTTGCATACATCTGCAGCTTCACTCATACAAGTAGTAGGACTACTCACAAGAGTAAAGTTACTCATACGTGTAAGTATTTGTAAAATTAGGCCCCTCATAAGTACAATAGTCTCTTTTCCTTTTGTACTCATTCCTGATGTAGACTTCAGAATTTCATTTGCTGTAGCTACAGGCATACCAGTATTTGAATGGATTGGAAATTTCTAAGCTCGAGTTTCTGTCTTTCTGTTTTTTAACTCAGCTCCAAGTGCTGTCAAAAACATTCACGTTTCAGCCAATGGGATGACAAACAGCCTGAAAGTGAACTGGACTCCTGGAGGAGGAGATGTTGATTCCTACACAGTGACACTATTCCATCAAAACTATCAGCTTGATTCCCAGACTGTCTCCAAGCCTGTCTACGAGCATACCTTCAGCAAGTTAGAAGCAGGGGAGCAGTACCGGGTTGTGGTACAGTCTAACAGCGGCACCCTGCACAACAGTTTAACGGCTCTCGGACGTACAAGTATGTTTCTTCACGGAAAAAGGGCAAAAAGTGTCATATGTTCCCATCAGATTAGTACTATTTTATAACAGTATTTTATTATGTGTCATATGGTGTCCCAAAGTGTCTGGGGAGACTCAGATGTGTAAGGAGATGGGTCTCTGTCACAAAAAGTTTGAAGGCTTGATCCTGAAAACCTACATGGCAGTAATTTCACTAGTGTGAATAGTCACATTGGTGTCAATGGGACTTACCATGTGTGCAACTTGACTTGGGTAAATGTTTGTGAGACTGGAGCCTCTTCAGTTCAAACTCTACCATGAAATCTGCTGATGCAGCCTCTTATGCCTACGTGGAATCCCAGAGGAGTCAAAGGGCCCCCACACAGACATAAGGTGTGTGCTAACAGTGCCCACTGCATGACCAGGACCTCCCAGACAGTATATAGACCTGTATAGGGTAGGGAAGAGATGCAGCTCAATATCATGATTTAAATCCTCTTCTTCTTTTTGTGTGTTCATGTGTTTTGCTTAGGGATTGGGCTTTTAGGGGGAGTAGCCCTTGGCTGAAATCTTGCCTATTAGTTTGACAGTTTTGTTGTTTCTTTGCATTTTAATACTTGTTTACATCCCTTTGAAACCTGTGATGATTTTCCAGCTATTCACACACACATGTGCACACACACGCGCGCGCGCACACACACACTCTTTGTAGTATAAAAGCTAAATAAATTCTCTCTCTTCCTGGTCTTCAATTTTTTTTTTAAATAACTCTCCCCTGACCATCCCTTTCTCTGCTGTTCCAAGTGCCATGACTCTCCGGAAACCACCCCCCTACACCTCCCCTTTCCATCGCTTCCCCAACCCCACCTTGGCCTTGGTGTGCTTTAGCTACTTTACACACTGGAAGAAAAAGGAATGTAACCTGAGGCCAAGGGATGAGTTCTAAGTGTCTCAGCAATGGACAATGACAGCTATAACAAGAGGGTGAGAATACAGTCCTGGAGAGTAGGCAGCCTAGTCACTACTTTGGTCCCAGCTTTCATATTATCTTATATTATTTCTTAGATATGACTATATAAACAAGTATGCAACTTCTGTTAAAACAACATTGAATAGCTATGGGCTGGAGTCTGCTTTGTGAATTTATGCTTCGTGAAGCAGAGAATGGGGGAGGGGAGGAGTCTCCAGGGTGTTGATTACAGTTCTCTAATTCATTCCCAAGGGGCTGCCTGCCAGTTGCAGGTAGCCAGAGCACAGCACACCCTCTACACCTCCCTTCTATCCTCCAGACACCAGAGTTATGGGGAGTTTGTCCTAGAGCTGGTTCATTGCCTGCCGGGGTCTTTCCTATGCTGAGGAAATTCAAAGTTGGGGAGATGCAGATGACTTCCATTCCCTCTGCACTGCTGGAGAGAAAAGAGTGGGGCAGAGAAACTTCCCTCTTGTGTTCAAACTTTAAATCAGTCTCTCTTGGTTTCAAGAGGAGCTTGTGGAGAGAAGGCAACCCTGTATTTCATAAAACTATAAAACTGTATCATTTAATGGGTTAGCCAGCCTTCCATCATTGTATTCCATGCACTATACTCTCCCCAAATGTATTCATTTTAATTTTTTTAATTAATGTATGTAATTTTATATAGAGCAGACACAATGAACAGAGAGGTGCGTAACAGGCAACTTTTCTAATGATGTTGGGGTGTTGTACACAAACGATGAAAGCGAGATGTGCAGCCAAAATGTTCAGAAATCAGGACCACAGCAGCTCACATTCCATCTTGTCTCCCAAGTGCCGTCCTTCCAGTTTAACTTCCAGTGTTTCCAGAATTTCAAAAAAGGCCTGTACCTCCTTGAGTACAAGTGTCCCCAGTCAGGTTGCCAGCTATCTTTTTAGCTCAGTTTAGCCCATTTTATGAAGTAGAGTTTAATAGAAGTGATTTCAGTTCACCACTCTTGGTAGAACAAAAAAATTGGTGTCTTTCAAAATCCGTTTAATCTAATCTACGAGTTCTAAAGTGCCTTAACCATAATCATATAATTATTGCACAGTACGTGGTGCAGAGTTAAGGTTGTTTGGGTACCCTACTGATGCATTTCCATAGATAAACATTCATACTTCTTCTTTTTTTAAGTTTAACCTTCAATCTGAATTTCCAGAATGTAATGTTTGGTTTGGAGATAATTACAAGATCCCCGTAATACATTTTACCCTAAATTACTGATGGATTTTCTTAATCTTAACTCTATCTGAAAGTAGTTTTTGTGTAGGAATTGTGTGTGTGTGTGCATGCATATACATACATACACCACATGGATCTGTATGTGCTGACATACAAAAATATTTTTCATAGTTAATTAAGATAATCCACAAACACATATTAAGTGATACAAAATTAACCTCACAATCTCTTTAATTGTTCCCAGTTCCTGCCTCTGTCCAGGGATTATTTGCAGATCATGCCTACAGCAGTCATTCCTTGTTAGTGACCTGGCACAGTGCTCCTGGAGTGGCTGAGAGATATGACATCCTGCTCTTGACTGAGCAAGGTATCCTTCTGAGCAATAAATCAGAGCCAGCAACTGCTAAACAGCACAAATTTGAAGATTTAATACCAGGCAAGAAGTATAAAGTGCAAATGTTGACAGTCAGCGGTGGGCTCTTCAGCAGACGAGCAGAAACCGAAGGCCGAACAGGTAGTTAGAACATTTTTTACAGCCTTACTTACAGTATCTGCAGTAAGTTATGGTATGAATATAATGATTCATCCAAATATCTAGTTATCCAGAAAGCTTCAATAGGAACCAGTCTCCCGGTATCAATGCATCGTTTTTCTGACATATGTTTAATGTAAAAAATTGAAAATTGCTTACGAAGTGGTGTGGGTTTTCCAGGTTGTAGTGCATTGTTTATTGAAGCAGAGAGTTGAGGAGTGTTGCTATAGTTAAGGATCTCTCAGCATATCTATTATATAGCCAGGTTAACTCTTTAGTCTATCCTTACATTTACTTGGCTTATATAGGATCCTAGTGGCAAGTTGAATACAAATATACTGCAGGTGTCACCAACCTTTTCTCAGGCAAATTTCACATTGATGTTAAAGGGAAGTTTTGTGTGAGTCTAGACTAGAGGATTGAGCCTATTGGGTATCACACATATTACATATGGGTTGCTAAATGGCATCTATAACTTACAAAAGTTTTCATCTTGTTTCTGGACATCATTGTTTTTGTGCATTTAACGTTATGTGAATGTAGTTCTCAGTGACTTAACAGAAACTTCTTCTAGTCAGAAGTGTCATTTTCCTGAGATTTAGCTTGATTACTAGAAACTCTGACATTTTCTCCTGTATTTATTCCTGTTTCCAGTCCCAGCCGCTGTCACAAATCTGAAGGTCACAGAAAACATCAATGGACGTCTATCATTCAGCTGGACTACCTCTCAGGGAGAACTGGACTCCTATAATATATTTCTGTACAATCCAGACAAATCCCTCCAGGACAGAATTTCAGGGGACCAGAACCTCCAGCAGTGTTCTTTCCAAAACTTGCGGCAGGGCAGGATATATAAAATGGTGATTGTTACTCACAGTGGAGAGCTCACAAATGAGTCATCTGTATTTGGAAGAACAGGTAGGAGCATCTAGCAGGATAATCCATCCTCAATGAAATCTTCCTTAAGGACATTGGTGAGCTACTCTAACAGTCAAAAGCTGGTACTAGAGTCTAGTAAAGCTGTTAGAAGTATCCAAACTGTCTTGATACATCAAAAGCATTACCTAAAAGGAAGCTAAATTCTAAATCATGTGACAACTGTTTTCAGATAATAAATATATAAATATTGTCCTAATTTGTTATCTGTGGCCCAGCAGTACCTGGGTGTCCCAATCAAGGGCAGGAGCCCCATTGTGCTAGGTGCTGTACAGGTATAAATAAAAAGACAGCCCTCCGCCCCAAGGCTGGTTTATGATAAAGATGCAACAAGTGGGCAAAACAAATGGGGAAGAGGGAAGACAAGGTATCTAACAGTGAAATGACAAAGTTATTCGTGGTTAGCACTAGTTTCACCTTACCATTTGTCTCCCCACTGCCAGATGGCAGGGTGTTATAGGCATTTGTAAGAGCTATGTTGCTCCCGCAAAACCTCCTCTAATCTCCCACTACTCCCCCCGCCCCCTGACACACACACACTGAAATTCCCTAAATTTGTTTCCTGTTTTTTGGCCACCTGTGCTATGTATCTAGATCTTTATATGGCCATTATCACAGCACTACCATAGCACTATTCTTCCCCAAAACGTTCAGCATGTAGTAACTGTGTACCCTCTCTTTCAGTTCCAGCCCCAGTTATTAATCTCAGCGGCTCCAACAGAAACATGACAAACAGTCTGTGGTTCACCTGGGGACCGGCATCAGGAGATGTAGATTATTACGAACTGAATCTTTATAACCCAAATGGCACACAGAAGGAAACAAAGCATGGGAAAGACCTGAGAGAGTGGCATTTCCTAGGCCTAGTTCCTGGTAGAAAGTACACCCTGGTTGTAGTGACCCACAGCGGTGACCTGACTAATACAGCAAAGACTGAGGGAAGAACAGGTAAAGAACTGCAGTGGCTTTTTGCCCCCAACTGTCAGAATTTATAGCAATTCATTGGTATGTGATGTGTTTATTCTGAGATAAGATTTTTATTGTATCAATTATTAAAGGCATAGAAAAGTACAAGTAAGACAATCATAAATGGTATTACATTAATGGCAGGAAATAAATCAGAGTCCTACTGGTTTGTTCAATGTCCTGTTTCTTATCAATGTTACTGTGCAGAGGCTGAAGAGAAATGAAGAAGTCTCAGATAATGGCTGTTTTGTCTCACACACCCATCCTGTGTGCAAATGTCATGAGACTTTTTTTTTTTTTCATTTTGCCCCTTCTGTCTAGCACCCAGTCCTCCTAGTGCTGTATCATTTGCTGATGTTGCAAACACTTCCCTGTCAATCACCTGGCTGGGTCCCCCAGACTGGACGGATTATGATGACTTTGAGTTGCAATGGTTTCCGAGAGATCCCCTTACAGTCTTCAACCCATACAGCAACAGCAGATCAAAGGGACGCATCATGTATGGCCTTCGACCGGGGCGGCTCTATAATTTCAGTGTCAGGAGCGTCAGCGGCAACACCTGGAAGACATACAGTCAATCACTGTCTGGAACTGTGAGAACAAGTAGGAATCCATTTTTTATTTAACCCTTAGTGCTCTTCTGGAGATAATGCTGAAACAGTGCGGCCAATGAGTTAAATCTTACCCATCCCAGTTAAGCATATATTAATTTCTACTAGTTGACTCAAGAATGTCTGGCTATGGATTCAAGTGGAAATCAAAATGTTCCTTTGTCCTGCCCTACAGCAAGTATTTAAAGATTAGAAATGAACACAAGCTCCAAAATTCAGATCCAGATCAAAACATTCCTGAAATTCTGAACTATTTGGTTCCAGGTTTTGATTTATCATAGAATCAGAGAAATGTGGGGCTGAGAGGGATCTCGAGAAGACATCAAGTTCAGCCCCCTGCATTGAGGTAGGACCAAGTAAACTTAGACCATCTCTGACAGGTGTTTGTCTAACCTGTTCTTAAAAACCTCCAAGGATGAGGGTTCCACACCCTCCTTTGGAAGACTATTCTAAAGTTTATCTAATGTTATGGTTAGAAAGTTTTTCCTAATATCTAACCTAAATCTCCCTTGATGCAGATTAAGCCCATTACCTCTTGTTCTATCTCCAGTGGCCATGGAGAACAATTGATCACTGTCCCCTTCATAACAGCCCTTACCATAGCTGAGGACTGTTATCAGGTCCCCGCTCAGTCTTCTTTTATGAAGACTAAACATGCCCAGTTGTTTTTTTTTAATTTCCTCAAAGGTCAGGTTTTCTAAGTCTTCTGTCAGTTTTTGCTGCTCTGCTCTGGCCTGTCTCTGATTCAGACCCAAACTTCTTTGAAGTTCGGGATTATTTAGAGTCGATCCATCAAGATATTTTGAGCAATCAAAAATAAAGTGTGTTCCTGGGGCACAAGAAGGACTTGGGTATAATAGATTTGAAAAAGTAAAGTCAAAGAGTTCCTTTCCTCTCAATAGCTATTTGTCAATGCTTGTGGCTTCCACTCATATTTATCTGAGTCCAGCTGGTCTCATTAATGGTCTGGTGTGAAGTCTGCCCTGAAATGGGCAGAATAGTTAAACCATGGGGAACGTACAGTAATTTGTACTTTGGGTCATATGTTGTACCTCATATGGTATAACTAAAACACATATTTTGCACAGTGAAATACATACTTCATAGACATGCCCTTTTGAGATGAGCATTTCATATGTTATACAGCAAACCAGAGTCTCACATAGGTCATGTGACTTTTGTCCTCTAACCCTTGAGAGGACTGTGTTGTGGTTTCCATTTCTGATTATTCAACTGAATTACTAGTCTAGTGATAAACTGCAGATATTAACTAGCTGGCCTAAACTTTCATTTTATACCCTTTTGTTTCTTTGCATGTTACACCTTGCAAATATTTTAAGTGGCAAAATAGCAAATTTTTGCCACTTGAATGCAAAGTGCCAATTGGAGAGGTAACAGGACAGAATGAAGATGTCAGCTGCTATGCTTCTTCCCCTAATCACATCAGGAGGCAGTGTAACTACAGCAAAAAGTCTTATTAGTGATAGTGCCATGTTAGAGGGGAAAGGGCAATGGTAAGGACTTTCATATGCACACACCATTTAGCCCCCTTAGTTTTCTTCTACAAAAGACCTGCAAAACTGGGCTATGTTTTAAAAGGAGTTGGGCTCAGAAGGTGGATGAGAGGAGTCATGAAAAAGCATGACAGATATCTGACAGATATTTGATGAAGATTTGGTCTATACTTTGGGACGATGCAGGGGGGTGAGTGTGTACGTGCGTATACATATACACAGAGTATAGGTTAAAATCTTAACCAAAAAAATTTACTGTGTACTCTGTGATTTCTCTCAGTGGAAATTCATACCTGATATAAGTGGGTGGAAATCACAGGGTCACATTCTAGAAGGAAAATACTGTTCACTTTTGCCCTTTTGTTCCTGCAGAGGTCTGTGATCAGTTTGTTGCTTGCATTGATTTTATGCTGGAGGGAAATGTAAAGGCCTTAACATTATGGGCATGTTTATTAGGTAGGGTCACTGTACTCCTTAGCTGATACTTTGTAATTGTAAAATGATTTGTTTCAAAAAGAGTGCTGAGGCCAAGATTTTCAGAAGTGACCGATAGTTTGGGAGGCCCCAATCTCGAAACTTTTTAAGGGGTCCTAATTTTCAGACAGTGCTAAGCACCTGCCCTCTGAAAATCCGCCACTTAAAGGTGTCAGAAGTTAGTACCTATAATTATTCATCACTTCTGAAAAACTTGGCCTTTTTATATTTAGCATCTCAACGGACAACAGTGGTTAGACCAGGGGTCGGCAACCTTCAGCATGTGGCCCATTGGGGTAATCCACTGGTGGGCTGTGAGACATTTTGTTTACGTTGACTTTCCGCAGGCACGGCCCCCGCAGCTCCCAGTGGCCGCGGTTCGCAGTTCCCAGCCAATGAAAGCTGCGGGGGGCCATGTCTGCGGACGGCCAACGTAAACAAAATGAATCGCAGCCTGCCAGTGGATTACCCTGATGGACTGCGTGCCGAAGACTGCCGACACCTGGGTTAGATCTTTTTCCAAGTGTTATCTGAATGTTTTCAGTTGATTATTTTTTTGGTTTGGGGGTTATTGTTTTTTGACATGCACCTCTAGTTTTTCACGTTGAAACTTAGAGTTTGACAATGGTGCCTTGATTTAATTTCATTTTTTTGCTGTGTCAAAATATATTCCTTTAATTAGAACATTTTAAATAATCTTATATTATTTAGTAACCTTGTATTTTTGCTAAAAGGCGCTGAGAGGTAATTTACTAATTCCTGCTATTTTATCTCCCTCTTTTGCATTGTACAGTACTTGGTTCTTCAGCTAGAATTTATTTCTTTAGACAATTGTGGAAAATAAGGCTGAAAGGAAAAAGAGACATTTATAAATAGCACGTTAAACATTTGTGTCTTTCACTGTAGAGTATGTGCAATATGATATGGACATTTCATTGTAAGAAGTATGCATTTCAATTACACTGTATGAAAAGGGTTTTTTTAACTAAGTTTAAGCTCCAGTTGTACCATAATTCTAATAATATGTTGAATTCCTATTGTAGCTTTCATCAGAAGATCTGAAAAGTTTTTTTACAATTAATTACTGACGAGTCACAGTTCTTTGGAGGTCGATGGCATTAATTCAGTTTAAACATAGATAAAATGAGGTCAAGTGACTTGCCTAAAATCTTTCAGCAAGTGTGTGGTAGAGCTAGGAATCCTGGCTCTTAGTCCCTTTGCTCTAATTAAATGATTAATTTAGACTCAAGTGCTAAGAATGATGGCTTGAGCCATAGAGTGAGCATAAAATGTATAATGCATGTCCTCTGTTACATTACACTTCAACCTCTCCTCCATCTTCAGGACCAGACAGAATACAAAACCTTCACTGCCGGCCACAAAACTCTACTGCCATTGCATGCTCCTGGACTCCGCCTGACTCTGACTTCGATGGATATAGCATTGAATGCAAAAAAATGGACACTGGAGAAGTTGAGTTTTCCAAAAGGATAGAGAAAGAAAGATCTTTGCAAAATATCATGATGCTAGTACCCCACAAGAGATACTTGGTGTCCATCAAAGTGCAGTCTGCAGACATGACTAGTGAGGTAGCTGAAGACAGTACCATCACTATGATAGACCGTAAGTCCTTGATGTACCAAATACATAGGTACAGTGGCATGGAGGGGGAAGGTGAGCAGAGATAATCTATCATCTGGTCCTGTTGATTAGTCAGCAGACTTTTCGACCTCCAGACCTGCCTGTTGTGTCACACCAGCCACCGAAATGTGTGACCAGTGACCAAAATGGGGAACACCTGTGTTTAGTTTCATGCTGTACCAGATTATAAGGCACTTAAACTATAAAATTTGCTTTAAAGGATGTTTTATCACTGTGTGAATCATATTGTAAAACTAGTTTACTTGCCTCATGCAATGAGAACAAACTTAAAAACAATTGTTATAATCTGTCAGTCGTGGCACAACATGCAGCCTACAACTGTTCTTTCCCGGCTTGCCTCTTTGCTGCCACCTGGCCCTTTCCTCTCACCCAATGCCATCACCAAGTCAAAATAGTGGGAACCTATCTAGAGCCTTCAGGAAGTTGGGGGCAGTGGCTCTTCTTCAGGCTTTACTCCCTCTTCTCTCAGATGATAAGCTTGCCTCAGGCAGTGGAGATGAAGGAGGAGCACTGCTCTGCAGAGTCCTCCCTTGGGATGCAGATGGGTGGCAAATGGCAGCTTGCAGCTTCTCAACAACATGCACAAGGAGGGAGTTACTGCCAGCCAGTTGTGGCAATCCATGGCTCACCTCCATTCTGGGTGGTACAGCATGACAGAGAGCCTTAATTACCCCCAAAGCCAAATGTTCCATGAAGCATAGTGTGACTGAGAGGTCTGGTCACCAGTCCCTCCTTGGATATGTAAAGCCAAGGAGAACTACATAGTCCAGTCACCAAAAAAACTCTTCTGTGATGGGGTATACAATCCTACACCGGGCAACAAGGAGTTAATGAGCTAATGGGGACTCAGCTGAGAGATGTTAGAATTGGAGGAAGGAACTTAACAGGGAGAAACCCAGCTCAGTTGATGACAGATCAGGGAGGAGAGCAGATCTTGGAAAAAGGGATGGCTGAATGTAGGAACCACTGCCCAATAGGCCCACCCTGAAGGAAGGGAGGACCTGATGCTGAAAGGAGACTATTCCTCTCTGTGTGTTGGTGAACTTGGATTAGGGCCCCAGCCTGATGAGTGCCCTCTGAAGGAAGAGAGCCTTAACCCAGCTTTGGGACTATTCATTTGGGTCAATTCCCCTTTCTTCTGTTCATTGACAACCCTGGAAGGGGCAGGTTATCTGGGGCCCAACTAGTGGGCTGGGCCTCTTGGGACTGGAACTGGGAGTGGGAAAACCACCCAGACATTCCAGAGATGTGACCCCAATGAGTCCTGGGGCCCTGCCCAGAGCCTGGGAAAAAAGAACGTTGTAACACCCAACCTTCACATGAATTGCAACCAAGCCCTGTCTCTTCTCTACTACAAGAGATGCTATGAGTTCCGATAAAATTAGAGCTAACCTGAGCAGCACCAGAAACAGCACCAGAACTTCTTTGAAGGCTTAACTGTTCTCCATTATTTTCATGTTTAGACATCTCTGCACTATCAGGTTCTGGTTGATCCTGGAAGCAGGACTGTCTAAATACTACAAGGGAGCCAGCTCTCCCAAGAATTCCAGACTGGACTTACAGATTGAAGATATCTGGCTAGGCTTCAAATAAGCATGTGAACTATTGGTTCCTTATCCATACTGAAACCCTTTACATTTTGGCCACGACTATTAAACAGTAGATACTGGCACAGTGGATGTGGCTGTGCAGGTTATTGAAAATGTTTAGCTGCGATCTCTATGACAGGGTTGTAGTGTTCCATTGGGAGGCTTGCATCAGATGTGCTTTATTTCCCCCTCCCTCTTTTTCCTTTTCCGTTTAGTTCCTGATGTATCAGTGTTCAACATATAGCTTGTTTAGACAAGTGGCTGATACAAATGCCAGTTCCCTATGGAAGCCGTACTGTAAATCTGATATCAGATCATCAAAGTGTAAATTATTTGCGTAATTGATTCAGTCTTGTATATTCTTCCTTGGATATTGTTTATTGTTCCATTTCGTGTAAGAGGGGGAAATATAGGTGTTTAAAAGCAAATTTCTATCTGCAGCCTCAATGGTCTCAAAGTCCCTGGATTGAACCCACCTCTGAAAATGCTATTTTAGTGGGTATAATTTAAAACTGCGTGGATTTAATGAGACTTTAATGCAATCCTGGGCAACTTCTGCAAGAAATCCTACTATAAGGAGCTGCCTCTGTCATTATGTTTAAAACATTGCTGGTCTCTTACATTTTCAGGCAGCTTCTCTGCTGAGGAGGGATACACTTTGTGACTGCAAAGAGCATAAAATGAGAGACATTGGGTCTAAATGGTTGAGTTTTGTTGAGATTTACACCTCACTTGCTGTTATTATGTAATTACAAATATATAGATGGTGATACACTTTATTTCCCCCTCCCTCTCTCTTCTTTCCCAGGCCCCCCTCCTCCACCTCTCCACATCCGAGTGAACAAAAAGGATGCACTCATTACCAAATCTTCCATCAACTTTACTTTCAACTGCAGCTGGTTCAGTGACACCAATGGAGCTGTGAAATACTTTACTGTGGTTGTTAGAGAGGCCGATGGTAAGTTTTCATGAATTAATAGGTTTCTTTCTGTAACCCACATTAACACAAGAAGGGTATTTGTCCTCATCTACTGGTCAGATTTCAGAAGAGGCTTATGGATCTGCTTCTGTATCCAAGACAGTGAATCTGGTCCTTTAACTCAGCAGGGAGAAGCTTTTAGATCCAGAGGTCCAGTCTCCATTGGCACCATAGGATAGAGTTATACTTCATTCTCATGTTACCACCCACATGTTTGGAGAGTTTCCTTACTTAGAAGATGAGAGAACTCAAAGCAAATGTCTCAGAGAATAGAAATGGGACAGATTGTCTTGCTATGCACTGATTCAATAATGCAGCTTAGATACTGACTTGAAGCAGGTAGGAGTGCGTCTCAGCTTCAGTTTTTGTTGCCTTTAGTGTTCCCTGATAAGTCATTATTATAAAACAAAGGTAGCTTAGGGTATGTCTATACTACCCGTTGGATCGGCTATCAGGGATCGATTTATCGTGTCTCGTCTAGACACGATAAATCAATCCACAGATCGACGCCTGTACTCCACCTTGGCAGGAGGAGTAAGCAGCATTGATGGGGGAGCCATGGCAGTTGACTCGCCGCCATGAGGATGGCCAGGTAAGTCGAACTAAGATACTTCGACTTCAGCTATGCGAATAGCGTAGCTGAAATTGCATATCTTAGATCAACCCACCCTCCCCCCTAGTGTAGACCAGCCCTTACAGTCTGAATAAAATGATTCATGTTGTTTATTTCATGAGGCAAATTGCTCTCACATACACCAGTGTAAATCAAAGCAGAAAATGTCCCTATATAGTGCATATGGATTTCCTTCCTTGTGCTATCCTGTAGAGAAGAAGAGTAGTTTTGCAGTTAAAGCCCTAAACTAGGACTCAGGAGATCTGAGTTTAATTCTTGACATTGCCACAAGCTCCTTTTGTGACCTTGTGTAAGTCACTTAATCTTTTTGTACCTCTGTTCCCATGTAAAAATAATCCTTTTTTTTTCTCCCACCCTGTGTTGTTCTTGCTTAGTCAGAGTGTAAGCTCTTTGGGGGCAGGGACTGTTTCTCACTATATATTGGTACAGTGCCTAGCACAGCTGACCCTCTTAGGCACTATCATAAATAATAAAAAATCAGGATTCATTTCTGGGGACTATAATCGTTTCCTGTTGCAACTATTATCTGTACCCACTGGCTACTTTTTTTTAACCCCTGTGGAAGGAGGCAGATGGCGGGGGTGCAGGGGCCAGAATTATGCAGCAGCAGTGATTCACACAACCTTCTCAAGGCATCAGAACCCCTCTGTGCACACTGTTCTAGAATGGGATCCAGAAGAGAGAGTAAAGTGCCCTGAGTTATCTAGCCAGGCAAGCCAGCATCGATCCAAAAATGTCCCCATAGACCAACATGCAGTGTGGGTTCAAATAGAAGAGTGTGCCTGGAACACACTGAGCTAGGCTGAGTCCAAAAATATTAAGGGTATGTCCACATTGGAGCTGGAGGTGTAATTCCCAGCTCAGGTAGACATACACATGCTAGCTCTGATTGAGATAGCACACTAACAAGTGGAGCAAATGGTGGTTCCCATCTGACACCCTATGTGCAGCCGCAGCTCTGCTGTTATTTCAGCACACTAGATTGATCTGAGCATGTCCATCCCAGCTGGGAATGAAACTTCCAGCTGCTGTGTAGACATACCCTAAGACTTAATCTAAGGAATTGTCCACAAGTCAGTAGTGTGTGAAGCATCACTCACTTAACAAAAGTGCAGATTATTTCTTTAGGACATTCAGTAATTTGAGTCTGTAGAGGTCTCTGTAAAAAAGGTGGCTTTCATGTGGCTTAACAATTTTGAAGACAGTATAGCACAGTCTTTATCAGACTGCAAGAAGCTTTTTAAACCACAGTGCCAGGTTGCTTTGAAACACATAATTTCCTATCTGTAGGAATTTGCTATTTGCTGTAGTAATCTGCTGTATTCTGCTTATTCTCCTGGGGATCAGATTACCACATCAGACCAGCTGTTGTTTGTAAAGATAACATAGCTACTTATGACTCCTGTAGTTATGGTTAATAACAACAGTTCATATGTAGTGTGTTTCTTTCATAGACCTTTAAGTACGTTATAAAAGAAGGTAATTTGGCAGATGGGAAAATGGAGGCTCAGAAGGAAGTGACTTGCCTGTGGTCATACAACAGTTCCAGGTCAGGCTGGAAATAGATCCCAGGTGGATAACTCCCAATCTCATGCTCTATTCACTAGACCATGTTACCTCCCAGACAAAGTACAGAATTTGTCAAGTGTTAAATATGTCTATTGATGCCCGGGGCCTTAGATATTTACTGCACAAATAGCATGAGAGCTATGGCATATGATGTGCAATTCTTTTTTTACCATTTTTTTCCTAGGCAGTGAAGAGCTGAAGCCAGATCAGCAGCACCCATTACCTTCCTACATGGAATATAAACATAACAATTCCATACGTGTCTATCAGACAAACTATTTTGCAAGCAAATGTGCTGAAAACCTTGACAGCAACTATAAGAGTTTTGACATTAAGCTTGGAGGTGAGATGGAAAGTCTGGGGGGAAAATGTGATCCCAATCAGCAGAAATTCTGTGATGGGCCACTGAAGCCAAGGACTGCCTACAGGTTAGATTTATTGTGGTAATTGTGCTGTGTGAGATGTGCTGTATTATTAGGTACTATGCTATCTCGATGCCTGATGTACTTGAGCTGCTGTAGATTAATAACCTGTGTTACATAGTGTTCTCTGTGTTGTATTGTGCAATTTATAAAAGCTTTGTCCCTGCCCCATCTCATAGGTAAAATATAAACAATTCCTTCACCAGCCTGGGAATGCTCCAATTCATTATGTGCAAAACTTGGTGCAGTGAAAAGGCCTCTTTTATCTCTTACTTTGATGGAGAACTTTGCTACAATTGCTAATTTCTCTGTGGAGAGACTTAAGGGCTGGATCAGCAGCTGAGTCAGGGGAGCATTTGGGACAGCTAAAAGGGGAGAGCAGGAGATGCAAAGGTAGTTTTGTGTTCCTCTAATTCTGTGGACAGGCTGCACCAGGCCAATCTGCTGGTGCAGATTAAAGCAACCTAAAGGCTATTCTACCCTGTGCCGGCTTCCAGTAGACTCAGGAAGCCTGTACAGCAGCTGAGGCTCACCAGCACAAAGGGAAGATTTAGCCAGAGTCGGGTGTGGTGTGGGAGCTGCTAGAGCACCTGTATACTTCCTGTTGAGTCCTCTACACTGGCACGAACCTCCAAGGGCTGAATCCAATTACCTTAAGGCCACTTTGTACCTAGGGAACACCAGAAAGCAGCTGCATCTAGGCCTTAGATTTTAGCCAAAAATTAGAGTATTTGAAGTAATATCCCCAAACAATTAGGATTTGTATTTCAGACAAACCGGATACCATGTATGTTTATTTAGGAGCTGCAGCTTCACATTAGATGTCATTACTTTCCCCTGCAGCATTAAATCAAGCTTAGCTACTAAATGTGGACTATTAAAAACTTGATGGGACAGTTGTGCAATTGACATGAAAGCAGCTTTCAGGTGGGCTCTAGCTGGGTTCAGTGGAAATTATGCCCACTTATCCCTACTTAGAATGAGACTTACTGTGAGTCAGGATTTCTACCTCTTAACTTCTTTGATTCTAAATTCTATCAGCTGGCCGGCAGGAACCTCCACCACAGGTTACCAAAGCCACAATGAGAGCTGAGTGACTAGATCAACAAACCATTCACAGACACTCATTTCAGCTTTTTAACGAATTTGCTTGGACTTCATTTGAGCTCCTTTTGGTTTCTGTGAATGCTCTTAGAAATGTGTTTTCTGAGAGGAAAAGTCATGGAGTTAAACGGCGAATTTCAATTGAATGTTGCAGAATTTTTGATTTTGTTCATTGTACATGTCTGTATCAGAAACCTACTTAAGAACTAGGTCCATCCGGTCAAAGAACGGAAGCTTACCGTGTGTCCAATGAAATCAATGTGTTCATGTGAACGGATTTGTTGATTGATTTTCAGTGACAAATTTTTGGCAATCAGGAGCTTGTGAAAATAGCAAAGACCTAAATACAACAAAGACACCGCTCACTGTGATTAGTTTGTCCAGCTCATGGGACTTCTTTCATGATCCCCAGTAGCCTAAGGTAACGAAGCCCCAATCCTGAAAACATTTACGCACATAAGTAGTCCATTTACAGGACTAATATCAGGAGAGATGGAAGTAGGTCCAGAATACGACTATTCACATGCAAAGGTGTGTGCAAGAACAGGAGCATAGAATGTAATCCAAATCCAAGTTCCCATATGATAGTATTGAGGGAAGTTAACATATCCATAGATCAGCTAGTCAGCAGTTCTTTTGGCTTACCGCAGCCCTATACAAAGAACACCCTGTGATATATAAGCCTTCCTGCTGATCACAGTTAGGCAGAATTTTTTAATATGTTGTAAATGTCATCTGGTATCTAGTCCTTCTTGCATTTTCCCCACATGTTATTGAGCAAAAGATACTAAAAAATGGAATGAACTGCTGAGGTGCTCACAATATTGGCTTTGAAACTCTCACTAAAGCAGAAGCTGAACAACAAAAGGTATAACAATAACAGTAGTTAAAAGACATAGGAAATGTACTTAGTAAATGTTGTCTGGAAGTCCTGTTTTGTGATTTTGCTATTTCTGTGTTAACCTTTAGTTTTCTCCTATTTGATACCAACTCCCAAACAGATCTAATAAACCGTTCTGCTTTTTCAGGATCAGTATCCGAGCTTTCACCCAGCTCTTTAGTGAAGACATGAGGGAATTCACAGAGCCACTCTTCTCAGATACGTTTTTCTCGTTACCAATAACTACTCAGTCAGGTGAGTTTCTTCTTTATTCTCTACTAACCAGTTACATGAGTATCACACCCGTTGGTGTTGGAGTGGGTAGGAAAGTGCAGCAAGGACCTTGTTGCTGAACTGAGTTACTTTGAGAGTCAGCTCTCCACTAGTTAATGTTTGGTATTCAGCACTGTCACTTAAAACAGTAGCTGTGATACTTCCCCTCCCATCCATGATTTCCTTCAGAAATATAAAGCTTTCTACAGATTATAAGTGTTCACTTTAAAAGGGAGAGAGAGAGAGAGAGTGAGGACTGTGCAGCATCCTTCAGGATAGAAATAATATGTAGGGCTAGATTCTCCGGTCTGCCTTCTGCCACCCAAGCTGCTCAAAGTGAACAGAAATGGCTAGTGGAAATTTCCCTTGGTGCAGGGGAGCTCTCTTCTGGTGTAAAACTGGCAGAGATGGTATAGCCACCTCCTGCACCAGCTGTCCCATGTGTCCAGGGTGTAGGGGAGATGTCAGAGGTGGGACGGAGGTGTGGTGGAACTATGCTGATCCTTCACAGTGTAAGCTCACCTAGTGACTTTATGCCAGTGGCAGGAATTAGACCTGCTCCTCAGCAACTCTTAACTTATGCCGTGGCCAAGCAGCACAGGATCAGGGAGCCACAACCAGCCCCCTATGTACTCCCATCTCAACTATGGTGGAGCAATAAGCCCATAAGTTATAAATTAGTTGGGAGGGAACATATTGCCCAATAGAGCTGGGGTCCTTGACTTGGGGGTCTCTAGTCACTGCTACAATACAAACAATAAATAACAACACAGCCCCTTGATACAAGGCTCTCAATACATTTTCCAAACACTAATTAAGCCTCAAAAACCCTTTAATCCAGGCAACAGTTACTTTCTGGATGTGAGAATGAAATGGTTTCATCATCCAGTATAAATGGTCTCAAAATGGGACTGAGCCAGTGAATTATCCTAGGCCTGGTCTACACTATGCGTTTAAACCGATTTTAGCAGCGTTAAACCGATTTAACGTTGTACCCGTCCACACTACGAGGCCCTTTATATCGATATAAAGGGCTCTTTATATTGGTTTCTGTACTCCTCCCCAACGAGAGGAGTAGCGCTAAAATCGGTATTACCATATCAGATTAGGATTAATGTGGCCGCAAATTGACGGTATTGGCCTCTGGGCGGTATCCCACAGTGCACCACTGTGACTGCTCTGGACAGCAATCTCAGCTCGGATGCAGTGGCCACGTTAACAGGAAAAGCCCCACGAAATTTTGATTTTCATTTCCTGTTTGTCCAGCGTGGAGCTCTGATTAGCATGGGTGGCAATGCAGTCCCAAATCCAAAAAGAGCTCCAGCATGGACCGTATGGGAGATACTGAATCTGATCGCTGTATGGGAAAACAAATCTGTTCTATCAGAGAGGAGACGAAATGCCAAAGCGTTTGAAAAAAAAATCTACAGGCTACACAGTGCTGCGTGACAAGCGTAACGGGAAGCCAGAGACTCAAACGGACGCTCATGGACGGAAGGAGGGGGTACTGAGGACTCCAGCTATCCCACAGTCCACAGCAGTCTCCGAAAAGTATTTGCATTCTTGGCTGAGCTCCCAATGCCTGTAGGGTCAAACACATTGTCCGGCGTGGTTCAGGGAATAGCTCGTCAATTTACTCCCTCCCCGCACCACGTGAAAGAAAAGGGAAAGAAATCGTTTCTTGACTTTTTTCACTGTCACCCTATGTCTACTGAATGTTGGTGGTAGAAGCGATGCTGCAGCAGTGAAGAGCAGTATCCGCTCCTCTCCCCTCCCTGGTGGCAAACGGTACAATATGACTGATATCCGTGTCACTATCAGCCCGTGAGTGCTCCTGGCTTGCCTCAGGTGAGGTCGGCTGGGGGTGCCTGGGTAAAAATAGGAATGATTCCTGGTCATTCCCAGTAGATGGGACAGAACGGCTGGTAACCATCCTCCTCATAGCAACTGGGGACTGAGCTCCATCAGCCCCCTCCCTTTCCTGTGTAAAGAAAAGATTCTGTACTGCCTGGACTATCATAGCAGCGGGAGGCTGCCTCCCCCTCATTTTATCTCACTAACAACTCACTGTTTCTTATTCCTGCATTCTTTATAACTTCATGACACAAATGGGGGGGACACTGCAACGGTAGCCCAGGAAGGTTGGAGGAGGAGGGAAGCAACAGGTGGGGTTGTTGCGGGGACACCCCCTAGAATGGCACGCAGCTCATCATTTCTGCGGGATCTGACACGGAGCAGCTGTACTCTCTGATACACTGCTTCTCTAGTACACTTGCCCCAAATTCTAGGCAGGACTGACTCTATTTTTAGAAACCATAAAGGAGGGTTTGACTCGGGGAGTCATTCCCAGTTTTGCTTTTGCGCCCCCGGCCGACCTCAGCCAGGGGCATGATAGCAGCAGACAGCACAGAAGGACAGATAACCGTCATCTCATTGCCAAATTATTCTGGCAGCAGACGGTACAGAACAACTGGTAACTATCTCTGTTATCATGCAAAAGCAAATGAATGCTGCTGTGTAGCGCTGGAGTATCGCCTCTGTCCGCGGCATCCAGTACACATACGGTGACTGTAAAAAAAAAAAAGCTGAATGGGCTCCATGGTTGCCATGCTATGGCGTCTGCCAGGACAATCCAGGGAAAAAGGGTGCAAAATGATTGATTGCCGTTGCTTTCCCGGAGGAAGGAATGAGTGACGACATTTACCCAGAACCACCCACGACAATGATTTTTGCCCCATCAGCCACTGGGCTCTCAACCCAGAATTCTAAGGGGCGTGGGAGACTGCGGGAACTGTGGGATAGCTACTGAATAGCTACCCACAGTGCAACGCTCTGGAAATCGACGCTAGCCTCGGACCATGGACGCACACCGCCGAATTAATGTGCTTAGTGTGGCCGTGTGCCCTCGACTTCATACAATCTGTTTTATAAAACCGGTTTATGTAAAATCGGAATTATCCCGTAGTGTAGACATACCCCTAGACTCAGTTTGAAAAATCCAGTGAATTACTGTAGCCTAGGGAGGAGACCCAAACTCCTGGAAAATTTTGCTGTTTCTTTCACTCCCTAATTCTATGGAAGGAGAGAACTTTTTTCTCTTCTACCTGTTTCTTGCCCACCTGACGTATGGTGTAAATTCTTGGAAAAACTAAGGAAGTAATATCAAAGCCCAGTCCTCCAAATATATATGCAGTTGACGTTTCTTTGTATTTATTTCAGTGTATTTAACTGATAACATTGTATGTGTCTAATTCCTTTGCTCTGTGTGTGTGTGTGTATCTATCTTAGAGCCCATGTTTGGAGTTATAGAAGGCGTGAGTGCTGGTTTGTTTCTCATTTTGATGGTGGTGGCTGTGACTGCTTTATTTGTCTACAGACAAAAAATTAAGTAAGTAGAAACTCCCTGTTTAAAATTTTTGTTGCACAAGGTCTGATGAAATTTGATTTTCCATCTGAGACACTGAGGAAGGAGTAAAATTGGATGAGAACTTTAAATTGTACTTAGGAAGGCAAAAACTTCATTCCATTTCCCCCATCATTTGTACAAATTAAATATTGAACTAAGACCTATATTGTCCTTGATTAAGAAACAGGATTTCCACTGATTAATAGGAGTTGCATGTTCAAGGCTGCAATGTGACCTTTGGCTCTTAGTAGAGCTGATCAACACATTTTCATTGGAGCAGTTTTCTGTAAGAAAATATGGCTTCACTGAAACCTTTCATGCAGGGGCTGCTCCAGACCCCAGCACGCCAAGCGCATGCTTGGGATGGCATGCCACGGGGGGCGCTCTGCTGGTCACCGGCAGGGCGGCAGGCGGCTCCGGTTGACGCCTGCGGGAGGTCCACCAGAGCCGCGGGACCGGCGACCGGCAGAGCGCCTCCCGCGGCATGCCACCCTGCTTGGGGCAGCGAAATGTCCAGAGCCACCCCTGCTTTTATGAGAACTTGTTGATTTCAATGACATTTTTGATGGGAAAACTTTGAAATGATTCATTTTGACCCTCTCTTTTTGGAAACATTGAAATATTTTCTTCCAATAATGTCAAAAAGTTTAGTTTTGACTTTATTGTTCCATTTCATTTTGCAGTGACTTTTATTCTATAATATTAATTTTATATCATATATATATAATTTTAATTTAAATATATATAAATATTAAATATATTTTAATATAAAATGATAATTTTTACCTTATTGAAACAAAACATTTAATAGTATTGAAATGAAAATTTTTGATATTTCTGAGTCAAAATTTTTTGGAATTTCTATTCTTTGGGACATTTTGAAAATGCAACATTTCACCTGGAGTTGGAATGGAATGTTCCTTTGAAATGTTGGGAATTGTTTTCCAACTAGCTCTTAATTCTTAGTCTGCATGAAATTATTCTCTAGCAGTTTCTTCTAGACACTTAAGCCCAAATTCAATGCAGATGTCTAGATGCTGACCATGAAAAAAGCATGTGCACTTGTATGTAAAACTTGCATTTGTTTGTGCATACAGACAAGTACATGCCTACATATCTGTATGCATACACTGCTACCATGAGTAAAATGCAGGTTTTGCATTCACAATAGGTGTACACATTTTTTCCTGGCTGCTACTTATGCACCTGCATTTGAAAATATGTCCCTTATCCTCTAATTTATTTTTGCTCTGTGTAGTTCGAATGTAAATCATATGAAGTGCATGTTTTCTCAAGTGTATTGTGATTTCTTGTTATGAGCTGTGTTCAATGGGTCAGTGAACGTCAGTATATTTTTCTGTGTCATATATAGTAGGTAAATGTTTCTTTCATTTACAAGAAAGGTTTCTGAGGGAACAAATGGTGATCAGAGATGGAGAGACCATATGTGTGGTTTAGTGGAACATCGGAATGTAGGACTGCAAGGGATCTCCTGAGTCACTGAGTCCAGATCCCACCTATTGCAGGCAGTCCCATCATATAATATCATTCATAAATATATCAAGCTCCATCTTAAAACTAGTTTTGATTGTTTGCCCCCACAACTCCTAGTGAGAGGCTGTTCCAGCTTCTCACTCCTTTGACGGTTAGAAACCTTCTAATTTCCAACCTGAATTTGTTCATGGCCGGTAAACACGAGGAAGGGAGAAGAGCTATTTAGGTAATGGACAATGCTGGCACAAGAAAGATGGGTGTAAACTGGCCATGAATAGTGGAATGAGCACAGAATGAATTCCCAAAACTCCCCAAATCTTTCCAAATGCTGCCACTGACTCCTGCTCTGATCCTTCACAAGTCCCAAATGGCCTGATTTTCAGAGGTGCTGAGCACCCACAACACTTGAAGCAAGTGGGAGCTGCAGGCACTCTGCACTTCTGAAAAGCGCAGCAGTAACCTGATCCACATCTGCACATGGAACTAGGGATAATACCTAGCACACAGGGATGTTCTGCAGAGCAGTTGGTTAGGCCGTATCCTGCCATAGGACACCCATTAGGACTGGCTGGAAAACAAGAATTCCATGTCAGCAGAAATTTTGAGGATTTGATTTTTTTTTTCATTATGTGTTGGAACAGAACTAAGAGCTTTCTAAATTTTTCAAGGGGGAAAAAAAACAAAAAAACAGAGAGCGACATTCAGACCAGAGACCTGAACCTGGGTCTCTGACATACCAGGTGAGCCCTGGCCGATGAGAGAGAGAAGTACCCACCCATCCAACAAAGTGGGTATTCACCCACGAAAGCTCATGCTCCATAACATCTGTTAGTCTATAAGGTGCCACAAGAGTCTTTGCTGCATCCAGTCTATTGGTTTTGCTGGGGTGGGTGCTTCTCTCTCTCACTGGAAATTCCCTCCTGGACCTGAGAAACATTCCTGAAAAAAGGTTTTCCATGAAAAGTTTCCGTTTTGACAAACCAGCATGTCGGTCAAAAAATTCCTGACTAGCTCTAATACCCTCTTTAATGGTAGTTTGAGGTGTGTCTCTTATGGTAAAAGCAGGTCATTACTGTTTTACACCATTTTTTCTATGTATGATATAAAATTATTATCCCATTGCAGCAAACTAAGGTACAGAGAAACTGTGCAGCTGCAAAGATCCATTTCAGAGCAGCAAATGAATCAGCCATCTCTTTTTATTCCTTTTCTTTATTTCCTGCCACAAGATACAACATAGCACTAAAACCAAAGTAAGAATAGCTTCCTTTGTATTGCAGTAATGGCCATGAAAGACCTACAGCAAGGCTGAGCATTCGCAGAGACAGGCCGTTGTCCGTCCATCTGAACTTGGGGCAGAGAGGGTAATCTCAAAGTTTGTTTCTAAGAGAAAACTGTTTTAACATGGCATCATAGATGAAACAGTCTTTCCAGTCACTCACTGACAAGTTGTTTCTTTTTCTTTTGAAATTATTTCTAGGAGCCGGAGAATTTCCAGGTAAAAGCAAATATTTTGTCATTTAAAACATCTTCCTTTGTAATGAATTAGATGAATAATGTCCTTGTTCTGTCTTGGGGTAACTTTGTTTTTTGTCTTTTTTCTTCTGTCAAATGTTTTAGTCCAATAAAAGTAAATCAGTTTGAAGCGCACTTCACCAAACTCCAAGCAGATTCCAACTACCTCCTGTCCAAGGAGTATGAGGTACAAATCCAATCCAGTAAAACCATTTCTTCACTGAACTGACTGGTTGGGTGCTAATTGTGGCTCACTAACCCTTCAGCCCCAGAGACATGCCTTCCTGGGTTTTCTTCACACAAGTGAAAATGAGTTTGACAGTCTCAGCTTAGACCCTGTTTGTCCTGCTGCCAAAACCACAACTTAATTAGGCTCAGCTTGATCCAGCTGGCAGCCTCCATTTATCAGAGGCCCAGCACAGGACCACCAGGATGTGCTAAGGGTCAGGACTGAGTTGTGTGAGCAGAGCTGTGTGACAAATCATGAACAATGCCTACCAGCAGTGTGCCTGGCTCAAGCCAATGCCACCAGTTCTCTAATTTCTGTCTAATAAAAATCATTTCCTTTCCTTGGCCTTGCATGCTGTACATTCCGTGTTGTAGCATCCTTTGATTATTTTCACCTTGCATTCATTTTGGCCTTTTACAGGACTTAAAAGATGTGGGTCGTAACCAATCGTGTGACATAGCGCTTTTGCCAGAGAACAGAGGGAAAAATCGATACAATAATATATTGCCCTGTAAGTTTTATGTTTAGATATATAATATTACATCACACCAGCTATTTTTCACTTCTTTTCAGGATGGGATGGGGCATGCAGCATATTCCTTTCCTTGTTTCGCCTTGTCAGAGATGAAATAGCATTGCCAAGCCAAGTCTTGGTGCTTCGATGCTGACGGTGTATGGCCATGAGCAGCTTTAAAACAGCAGCTCCCATGAAATTTCACTTCCCACCAGAGGCGTAATGACTAGTGCTCATTCCGTTTATAAAAGGTTTCAGCTGTTCTAGTCTGTCAGCGGTTCTGTCAGGATGGATAGTAGGAATAATAGAAACCTTGTTGTGTGTTTTGTGTGATCAGCAGCAGGGCTACTTGCTCCCTGGTCATTCAGATATAGTCAGTTCAAACCTGTCTAGTTGCCACAAATCACTTATTTGACATTGATAGGTGACAGTCGCTTCCTTCAGAGTGAATAATGAGCCTGCAGTAGCACAGTGCCCCCAGCATGGCACAAGGCGATAATCCTGAAGGAGTCCTCTTTCATACAAGACAAAGATCCTGACTGTACATGGCACATGAGAATGGGGACAGCCCTGGGGAATGCCTATTGGAGGTAATTAGCCCACCTTGAATAGCCCCCTGGAATTTCAGTGGGCTATGGTAGCACTCAGCTTTATTTCCAGTCCTAACTTGCCATGTAGTATTGCCATGTGCCGTGGTTAGTTGCCATGTTTTATCCAGAAGTGGCTGTATTTCAGTAGTGGTGATGGGATCCCGCTGTGGGTATGTCTAACTGCAGCTTGGAGAGTGCTTCCCAGCTCAGATAGAGAGACATATGCTAGCTTCTGCACTTAAAATAGCAGTGTAGCTGGAGGGAGGCAGCATGAATGGTGGCTCAGGCTACCCACCCATGTACATACCCAGTAGGTCTGAGAGGGTTTGTATTTGTAGCACGCTAGCTCAAGCAGAGTTGCACTTGTCTGTCTACCTCTGCAGGGAAGTACCCACCCGACTGCTGTGTAGAGGTACCCAAAGTGTGTATGGCGCTCTGGTACTTTTATGTCTGTCTGCCCTGGATGGGCAACTCTGCAGCCAGATACTCAGGAGAAATGCTGTCTTGCTCAGTCACCCAGCATTTTCCCAGGGGACTGCACAGTGAAGTTCTGTCAAGGGGAAGAGACTGCGTGCTGTCCTCCATGCATAGCTGGCCCTGCCATCAGGGGCAAAGAGGGATGCAGCCACAGTCCCACCATTACTTTAACTCCCATTCCTCTTTCAAGTAGCTGGCACCCACCAGAGCACAGCCAGGCAAGAGGCTTGTGCTCTGCAATGGGATTGCAGTCACCTGTGGAAAAATGGGGTGAAGTCTCCCTGGGCTAAATCCACAAAGGTACTTAGGCATTGCAGTGCCTAACCACTAGGTGCCCTGCCCAGCCCTCCATTCTGACTTAGACATCTAGGCTCCCCATCAATGCATGAGGGGAGGTAGGCACCCAACGCAGGGATCCTGTGAAACCATCAGTGTCATGCAAATGGAAGGAGACAGGACTAAGGGCCCAGATACACAAAGGTACTTAGGTATCTGCTCCTATTGGTCTGGGCCTCTACTTACCTGACAGGCCAGAGGGAGGCACCTCCCTCCGCTCAGAATTCTCCACCATGAATCCTCTCTTGACATTAAGCACCTGAGCTGGGTAAGCCCATGCCCTAGCAGATGAAACCCAGACCATTCTCCTGAAAGACAAGAGAGACCCATCCCACTGTAGCCAATAGCCCTGTGTTTATAGCACTCATTTGCAATGTGGGAGACCTGTTTTCAAATCTCCACTCAGATTTGAAACCAGGACTTGAACCCACAAATCCCACATCCAAGGAGAGTCCCTAGCCCACAGGGCACTGTGTATTGGGGCTGGATCTCTCTCAGTCTCTCCTGTTGGAGCTTTCCACTTAGTATAAATAATTGGAGGAGGGACTTAAACCTGGATCTCCTGCATCCCAAGTGAATTCTCTGGCCACTGTGCTCGGGGATAGACGCTCACACTCTTGTTTGTGTGATGGCTGATCCTGAAGGTGTGCCCCAACATCTCTGGGGTCGGGCCCCACACGTGAGATTGGTGGGGAAACCACTAGTTGGAGAATCCTGTTTTGGAGCGTCAGCTTGAGCAACTGTTTTGAGCAGTTTGTTAACTGTGGGGTGGTATCTGCTGTTAGGCAGCTTTGCGCATGCCCACCATCGGAAACATAGAGACTTGTTGGGGTAGGCAGGCGCTTAGCGGTAGTTTTGAGCGTGCCAGTGGCACCTACATTGTGGACTCAGGTGCCGAATGAGGCAGTTACGCGCCTGTGGACCTTCGCGGTTTTAGTTCCTTGCATACAATCTCGCTCATCGGCCGCAACATGTCTTGGAACCCCCCTGGTGAAAGGTGTTGTACAAATGTGGGTGGCTGTCATTTGCAAACAAACCTTCCAACTGTGACCATGAAAGTGCAGTTGGTATTTTACATGGGCACATTTCCATTTATGTGAAAGGGATGAAAAATCAAGACTTGGGCATAAACCTCTTGTAATACATTTCTTCCCAGATGATACGTCGAGAGTGAAGCTTTCCAACGTAGATGATGATCCTTGCTCAGATTATATTAATGCAAGCTACATACCAGTAAGTGGCTCAGTGGTGTTTTTTATAGCCCTTGTCTCTCCAATGGTAATTTCACCTTCCTATAAAATTTAACATGTAGCTAGATTCTTAGGGCTCCCTCCTTTCATATGTTCACTGGTTTTAACTAAAAGTCTGAGAACTGTTTTTGTGTGTGTGCTGAAAGGCCATGTCTGATTGCCATACAGATAACTAAGACCAATTCTGTCAGCTCTTAAAACTGCTTCCCTGGATTGTTGTTATAATTGGCCAAGGACAACTTCTGAAAGGTCACTGTTTTTATACAATTTCTGCAATAAGCACAGCTATCACTGAGCTCATACTTCTGGACTTGTATTTCATCCTGAAAGTGTTTGCACCTTGTATTATGGTGAAATTGGCTGATTACAATTGTGCCTTTTGCCAGGGAATTATGATTGATAATAGCAGAGCCCTAATTATCCAGATTTCAATCCAGAGCTCAGTTAATTAACAGCAAACAGCAAAACAAAACAAAAAACCCAGTGGTTCAAAATGCCTAGGGCAGTTTTGAACACAATAGAAAGATGAAAAATCTCTGACTAATTCTAATAAATACCTTCCAGCAATATTTAAATACACTGGCACTTTCTCTTCCTCCTCCCTGCTCCCACCAACCTTCTGCTTTCAGAGTTTAGGGCGTCCTTTAGTTTTCAAGCTGTGGCTGCAGTGAAGATGTTGATGCCACAACAGTGGTGGTTTGTTTGCAGTTGCTATAAGGTCTGTTTCTCTGGCATTATAGAAACTAATTGGAATTTCCTGCATTTGTAGGGCAATAATTTTCGCAGGGAATACATTGCGACTCAGGGCCCTTTGCCTGGCACCAAAGATGATTTCTGGAAGATGGCATGGGAACAGAACGTTCACAATATTGTCATGGTAACCCAGTGTGTGGAGAAGGGCCGAGTGAGTAGTGAGGTTTCTTGCTTATTCATTACTATTTTTAAATTTTGTATTTATTATTTGTATGGCGCTAACATCCACAGGCATCGACTGAGATCAAAGTCCCATTGTGCTAGGCAGTGACACGTAGTAAGAGACAATGCCTGCCCCTACGAGCTTAGAACCAGGTTTTTTAAGGTATTTAGGCACCTAAATCTCTTTGATTGCAGTAGGAGTTAGGTGCTTGCATGCCTTTAAACATCTGGCCCTTGTGGTCTAAATAGACAAGATAGAAAAAGGATATGCGGGGAAACAGAGGCACAAAGAGGTGAAGTGACTAATCCAAGGTCGCACAACGGGTCAGTGAGAGAGCTGACAATAGAACCCACAGCACAAACACAGTATCTGAAGCACCCATGCCACTTATGGGGTAAATACAACAGAGTTGCAATCTCTAAGGGCCTAATTCTGCAACTATAATCACAGTGAGTGACTTCAGTGTGACTATTTACATAAGGGCTTCTCAATACCAGTGGGGAGACATAATGTTGCAAGGGATGACAATGTACAAAGGGTTGGAATATGGGAGTACAAAGGTGGAAATCAATAAAGATCATGAGATAAATGCCATGCATTACATGTACTTCATGGTCTATTTATTTAAGATTAGTATATTACAATTATGAAACTTCTCTGGGCCTTACACTTACTTATTTCACTGTCTATGACATAAAACTTATGCTACCATCATAAAAACATCTTCCATGTATGGTACAGAGGCAAGTGACTAAACTGGGAAAACCATAAATATTCTTTCCTTCCCTCATGCCCCCATATAGACACACAAAGGTAATGGTTACATCCAAGTCCATTGCATTTTATTTTTTTTAAAATAAAAGCCAGAGCAGCCTCCCTGCATTCCCAATCACTCTTTAAACCAGAGATTGAATTGCGGGAAAGCGTGGGAAGTAGTGGTCCAACTCCCATCTTCTTGAGTTGTCAAAACAAGAGTCTACTCACAGCTGATCTTATTATAATCATCCCTCCTCTTTTCATGTGCTTTGATCAACAGTAAAATAGTTAACAGTGTTGACATTTAAATTGCAAACAGTAGGCTTTATAATTAAGATACTCTTGTCATGAATAAGACAATGCATGCTTCTTTCAGAGCTGTTGTTTCAGCCTGTCTTCAGACTCAGGTAGATATCACTGAATTGGCTCATACTCTGATCATGTAAGATGTAAGGTTGTCTTTAGCAACTAAAAAAGCTGGAGACTTAATTATTATTATTTTTTAAATAAAATGGTAGATTCTAGCACACTCTAGGAAAAAGTACTGGTTCACTGAATCAGCTCAGATCAACCTCTGCTTTAAACATAGTCTAAAGAGTAAAAGCAATCGTAAGTGTATGTAGAAATGCTTTTTTCTGTTTAGGCCCTGACATAGCAAAGTACTTAAGCAATACCTAACTCAATGGGACCTCTTGCATACTTAGTTAAGCATGTGTTTAGGTCCTTTGTTAAGTACATGTGCATATGGATTATTTTAGCTGCCTTAATTGTCCATCAACTGATGCATGACTGCTTCTTGCCGCCCTGGCACAGGGGGGAACAGTTAGGAACCCTGTGCAAAAATTGAGCAGATAGGAAGTTGTTTAAATATGACAGGTTGGCTCCAGTTTTTGTTATTATTGAAACATTCTTTCCTTTGTCCATACAGGTGAAGTGCGATCATTACTGGCCCCTGGACCAGGATTCCTTGTATTACGGAGACCTGATAGTTGAGATGCTGTCGGAGTCCGTGCTTCCGGAATGGACAATAAGGGAGTTTAAAATTTGTAGTGTATGTTTATTTTATGTTATTTAAAAAAAATCTGTTAGGAAAACTTAGAACGGTTAAACCTCACACATCCTGATTGCTCTCCAGTGACGTACTCCCTAGTGGCAGCTGTAACAGAACATGACGTTCATTACAAAGACATGGTGTGTTAGAACATCTGCCTCTTAACTATTCTGATTATCCACATTTCTGTGATCTGACAGGAGGAGCAGCTTGACTCAAAGAGGCTCATTCGTCACTTTCATTACACAGTATGGCCAGACCATGGAGTTCCAGAGACCACCCAGTCCCTGATCCAGTTTGTAAGAACTGTAAGGGATTATATCAACAGGACTCCAGACACCGGACCAACCATTCTGCACTGCAGGTATAAATGAAAGCAGGATGTCATTGGTTCAGGAAGTTTATAAAATATATTTAAAAGATCTCTACTGTTGGTGTCTGTCAGGGGGTAACTTTTGCTTTAATTTCTATAGAACAGCCACAGGCTTTAATCGACAGACTATGGGCTAGGTGGTCCAGAATAGTGTTTGACACACATGCCCTCATCCTGGGAGATGCTGGGTGCCCAACTAGTGGCAGTGAATAACAGTTCTTAGGAGGTCATGCCTCCAAGCAGGACTACTAGAGCACTATGTCCCTGGCATACCTGCTATTCCAGGGGGACCCTCAGGTGCTGCCTTGTGGCAGATTTTTAAGTCTCCTTTGCACTGCTGGCTCTGGCCCAAAGTCTCATTACCCCTTTTTAATTAAGAAAAAATGTAACTAGGGGTAAATCTGAGCTACAAATATGTGTCCAGATCTTCATAGATGTTTAAGGCCAGAAGGGACCATTGTGACCATCTAGTCTGACCTCCTGCATAACACAGGCCAAAGAACCTCACCCCAAAATGTAAAGCTTTGTAGGTTAACTACAACATTTGGGTCCATATTCAGGGTCATAGTCTAAATCTGCTGATTTATCTCTAGAAAGAAAAGAGCTTTAAAGGCTCCCTAGTCACAGATTTGGATATATTGAACTGTCAGCCTAATTTGATCCATAGTGACAAACAGGAACAGGAGATATCACAACTAGCTCTTCTGTGACTCCAAACGAAAAATCTAGTTCCACTGTAAACTATTATCATCTGAAATCCTAGAGCTGCCACTTGTATAGTGCACTTAACCCAAACACCATGATGGATCTATAGCAATGCAAATCTGTTCCTTGCCTAAGTGAAGTGTAAAGATGGCGAGAGCTTTGACCTAGTGGGTTTGTATTTTCCATCTCTTTTCAGTGCTGGTGTTGGTAGGACAGGCACATTCATTGCATTGGATCGAATCCTTCAGCAACTAGATTCTAAAGACTCAGTGGATATTTATGGAGCAGTGCATGATCTAAGACTTCACAGGGTTCACATGGTTCAGACAGAGGTAAGCTTTGGATGTGGCACAGAACGGCACATCTTCATCATTCATATACTAATAATAGTTTTAACACAGAAAGTGTTTCATCTGAGGATCTCAAAGCACTTCACAACTGTTCATAAATTAGGCCGTGTGGCACTACTGTAAGATAGTTAACAGGTACTGTAGCACTTAGAACCTGATCTAATTCCTGCTGAAGCTAATGGGATTTTTTTCCATTGTCTTCCATGGAGCTGCATCAGGCCCTTACATATCAAGCTCTATACAAATCTTAGAAATAGAGATCACTTCACCCACCACTGAACTGCAGTCATCTCCATGAATGTAATGCAGCAGACCTTTAACAGCACATTGCACTGGAGTTACTGAGTTAGATAAATATATTGGGGGAAGGAACATAAGCATTTAAGTACACTGGAGATGGGCACTAAGATGGATAGCTAGGCAGACATAAAGGGAGAAAACAATGGAGGATGGAGATAATTACTCACGTGTTTATTATTTTAAAACTGTAGCACTCTGACCTTGCAGCTGTGTGGTGTCCTTGCACTTACTGGGCTGACATGTCCATCTTTCATTATGCTATTGGGAAGAAAGATCAATCTTTTCCTAATACATTATGCAGAAGGGACTGAATCTATTCTGTTAGCACAGGATAAGCAGGTCTTTTATGCTTTTAAAAGTGCAGGAAAATCACTTTCAGAGAATGGTGGCTAAACACTTAGGGACTAATTTAATAACAGAGTAATGGAGGCAGCTTGTACATTGTCTCTGTGGAATGTGTTAATAGAGAAATCGGAGTGAGTTTTCTGGGCTGTGCAGCCTGAGATCAGTGTAGCTCTTTGTTGCAATTGAGAGGTTATGTTATGGGTGGCTAAGTTTGCCAATGTCTGCAAAAGCCGCACATGGGCATGAGACACTGAATTTTATTTCAATGCTATCTTAATCACTGAAGAGTTCTAGTTAGTACAAAGTCAGAGTTTCCCAGAAGTTTCCTGGTTGTGGATCCTCGGTGTTGGCCTGGCATAAAGTCCCAATCAAATGCCATTCCCAGGTAAAATGTCTGACAGAAGTGTGGAAACAACTCATCACAGCTACCACCAACTCTTCCATCTTATCCCGAACCCTTGCAGTGATGGCTCGAGTCCCACCCGAGCTCCTGAAGTAGCAGCCTCAATACAGCGAACAGTGAGAATCCTCAGAACAATCCTGGGGTAAAATTGTCGCAAAAATGAAAACTGAATTGAGCCCAGATTAATATTCTGATCCCTTCCCTTCCCAGTCTACGGAGCGCATCCAGCACAAAAAGAAGTTATTACAAACCTTTTATAAATGATTTTCTCATTCTCTTGGTGCTTCTCCCTGTATTGAAGGTATCTCATAATTCTGGGATGAAGGTAACTACTACAAGGGTTGTGTTTAGTAAACTATTTTGGAAAGTGCTGGAGTTCCAGGCTCCACTGAACCTGAGGTATCTGGCTGCCGGGGGTGGGGAAAGGGAGGGCTGCCATCATGTGTGTGCCTCTTCCCCTCCTCCTCAGCCGCTGCCACTGTTGCTACTCCTTTTTGTAGCTAGCAGCGGCCAGCAAGGGAGCACAGCACAGAGCAGCAGGGCAGCCGCCCGCTGCCCAGGGTGCAGGCAGGGACACTCCGGTGGAGACACACACAGGGCCAGGGAAGAGACCCAGCCCCAAACATTGATAGAGCTGAGCCCCCATGCCCTAGATTTGCTTGAGCACGGGCACCATGGGCCCATATAACTTGCCGCCCCTGCACCTCGGAGCTCCAGTCATGGAGCAGGGTCCCATTGTGCTTCACAATGTACGGACCCAGAATGAAAAGACAGCCCCTGCCTGAGACATAGATTGTAAACCCCAGACAAGAGCCAACAGGAGAGCACAAGGAAACAATGAAATAATATTGGCTAGCACGATAGGGAGTGGTCTGCACAGCTGCCTAACTGGCAGGGAATCGCTGCCCCATTTCACTCACTGCATGGGCCCTTAGCAGTATCTGCTAACCGAAGATGCTGTGCCCTGGCCAGATTTCCACTGAATAGGTGGGTGGGGTGCAGAATTCTGTTCCCTGGAGACAGCAGCCTTATGTGCATGACAGCAGGTTTCGTAATTTTCCCAGAGAGAGGACCATAGAGAAAAAAGTACAGAGCAACAATTAAACTTGTTATGCAAATGAAGAGGAATTGTTTAAAAAAAGGTGTGTTCCCTGGGGAAATGATGCCTTTAAGGCAAAATAAAATTAGAAGCAAGAGCCTTAGTATGAGGAGGTGTTCGCTAATGTCTGTGGGTCTATGGGTACTAGAATACATTTGTCATGTAATGCTAGTGTTCCAGTGGTCATTGCTCTGAGAGAATGGCCAGGCGTGGGGCGTTAGCATTTTATGCATAAGCAAAGGCAACCTGGGTGAATAGCTGATCATATCAGTTAGGTCCTGTCCACACTGGTCAAAACACCACCTTAGCTCCTTTCTAGTAAACTATTCAAACACTATCCTTAGAAAGGAGACAGCACAGTTCACTTGGCCTACATAGACAAGGGCTAACCTTGGTGGAAAACCAGGAATGTCACAGTCAATATCATAGTCTAATAAACCAGTTTATAGCATATTTAAGTCCTGTCAGTCCAGTTCTTATATATTTAAGTTCAGTTCTTGACTCTTTCTGGTAAAAAAAATCCATATTTAAATATAATTTGTTAGAAGAGGATCCCTCAGGCTTTCCTTGTCCAGTATAAACAGGACCTAACTGCACTTCCCTGCCAAGCATGGAAGTGGCCCTGAGCACATCCTACTCTTGTTACCAGGAACGTAGAAAAACATACTTGACTAAGACTTATATCATTATGTCACATGAGGCTTAATGTTTTGCACTGGTAGCAACAGTAATCTGGAAAGCTGCTATAAAGATCAGTTGTGCAGAGCCCAGAATTTCCATGTCACAGGAGTTTCTGTTATTTCAAAATGTTTTTAGTTCTGAATCAGAATGAAATTGAATAATTCTGAAATTTCCCACGAAACAAACATTTTGAAAAAAAATCAAGTTTTAAGTCAATGGAAACATTTCATTTTGATTTCAATATTTTAATTTTTTCATTATTTTAACAGTATGAAATAAAAGCTATTTCAAAACTAAAAGTCCATTTTGATTTGGAAAAATTGAAACATTCCATTCCAAATTTGTCAAAACAGAACATTTTGACATTTTTTTTAAAAATTTCTTTTTGAAAAGAAGTGTTATTGATATCGACATGGTCCTATGGGAATTTTCAGTTTCAACAAAATGCTATTTTCCAGTGGAAAAAATTTTCATTGGAGAATTTTCCAAACCCGCTCAAATAAAAATCTTATGAAGAAGATCACATTCCCATAACAACTGACATGACTTTTTATCTCCCGTAGAACAAAGGTGTTGCAAAACACTCCATGTTTTACCATTCAGTGGTATCTGAGTGTAAGCCTCTCTTACTCTTTTGCAGATTTCACTCATTTCTGACACTTCCCTCCCTCTTTTCTAGTGTCAGTATGTCTATTTACATCAGTGTGTGAGAGACGTGTTAAGAGCAAGAAAGCTACGCAGTGAACAAGAAAATCCCTTGTTTCCAATATATGAAAATGTGAATCCAGAGTATCACAGAGGTAGGTAGGACAAAGTTATTGAATTATAAAGTGTTTCAGATTCACAATTTAATAGCCAGGGACATATTGCATTATCTCTTGCTTGGGTTATTATAACCTCCTGTCAGACTTGCTCTCTTCTCTAGGGTGACCAGACAGATGTGAAAAATTGGGACCGGGTGGGGGTAATAGAAGCCTATATAAGAAAAAGACCCAAAAATCGGGATTGTCCCTATAAAATCAGGACATCTGATCATCCTATTCTTCTCACCTCTTCTCCCTTCCCCGTATCCAAAATGCTGGTGCTACAGTTGTCTTCCTCTCTTGTCACTCTGGCCATCTCATTCGCCTCTCCATTGGCTTCCCCATTAAATCCCAGCTTCACTTCCACACCTACGTCTCTGATCTCATTTCCTCCTACACCACCTCCTCACTCCTTATACACCTCCCAGTGCCGTCACTTACTACGCCTGTTAGCTTTCTTTCACCTCTTGCTATCTCACACACTATTAAGCTGTCCCCTGTGATAGGAACAGCCTCCAAGCCTCTCTCCTCCTCATTAAAATTCACTTCGCCCAGAAATATTTGTTTCCTCCTTCACTTCACCAGCTGTCCCTGGTTTACCTTGCACATGCTTACCTCACATCTCACATTTGTCTGGTCCATTTTACTTAGAAGCTTGTTGGGAGAGAGAAAATGTTTTATGTTCATGAAACACCATGTGTATTTCCAGTGCAACACAAGTGATTTTTAACAGTAATATGTGCCATTTGCTTTCCATTGTTAATGACCTATCTTCAAAGTCTGGCTCCTTTCCCAAGTGGAAAAAAATTTCCCTCCTCTATGTGTGAGAGGCCAAAGACTGAAATAACAGGAGTTGTACAACTCTTGACTGAAGTGTAATGGCGGAGATGTGAGTGGGAACTTGCTCAGTGCCTCACTCTTGTCATACCAATCGCTAGACCACTCTGGTGCTCTGCCACTTCCCCACACACCATATTCATCTGCTAAAGATGAAAATAAAACAGACTGGTGATTTTTCTAATCCGTTTTCCTTGCTTTCAGATGCTGTTTATTCGAGACACTAAGAATGTAACAGACACCTGCTTTTGTGATCAGATCTGTTAAGAGTGTGTGTGTGTGTGTGTGTGTTTCATGCACTAGAGAGGCGCCAGACATTTCTATTGAAGCTGTGTATAATTTATTGGTCTGGTGATTTTTAAAAAAAAAAAATATAATTTAAGTGTAATAGATATTATTGTATATAATTGTATTTTGGTGTTATGTAAATATGTATTTTTCTATAATGTTTATATTAATATTAAGCATCAGATAATACTATTTTTCCATACTAAAGTTTTTTGGAACTTTTCTACATAAACTATTTTAAACTGTGTGTCAAAAGGAACTGCTGAGGTTGGAGTAGGTTATGTATTGGCACTTAATATACAAGAAAAATCCATTAAGGATAGCCAGCCTTTTTAGCTGACTCAGTGGTCACAAGATGAAATAAGATATATGTTTAGTAAAGGATAGTAGTCCTACATAGGAATTCTAAACTTTAAATTGATTGCTGATTGCTTGTGATTTGATCAGAATGGATGAAATCCACAATGCCAGGGCACTGCAATGTACCATTTACCAAAAGCTCATTAACATTCAAATAAAAAACCATCCACTTCACTATGAACAACTGTTTCACTGTAATCTGAATGTCAGTGGAAAAATATTAACATATGTTGCCTTTCAGTTTAATAGAACTCTTCTTTTACTCTGATGGAAGGTCAGAGTTAGATTTGACCAGAGTTAGATTTGACTACATAAATGAATGCATACAGCAACCAAAGACAATAAATAAACTACACATGCATTCACTCGGACTGACATGCAGAGACTTACTTCCGTGATGCTGCAAAACCTGGCAATTTTTATCACTCTTTAAAACAAAAGTCATTATCAAGAGAGTTTAAAGAGTAGGCTGGGCTAGATAACATCAGTATAGACCATCCAGGAATATACAGATTTATAGATGCCAAAGATGGAAATAGTTTTCACAGTATAGTGGCATTTAAGCTGTCATTGCTCTTTATTGGAGATACTTTTCCCTTGATGATACTGTAATCTGACCACTCCCATCAATAGCATTTGTTTCTTTCTGTTTTAAAAAAACTCACTTTGAATTAACAGGAAAGGGACTGTTCACTATTAAAATATAATGAAAACTTTGTTTAAAGAACAATCCTTTTCAAAGGAGAAAGGAAAGTCTTGGTAGTTCGGCCTGCCTTCCGATCTCTTCCCACACAGGTTATCTGGCGAAAGCTTGGCCTGCCACAAGACAAAAACTTAGACTATTTTTGTTGAAAGGAAGGGGCAGAGCTGCTTGGAGGAGAACTTGTTCAAATGAGGGTCTGATGCTGTAAATTCCCTGTTCTTTGGCATGTCAATACCTCCACTGCAGGCTGTGTGGCCAATAGAGTTTAATACTGTCCCAGCCAGCAGAGCGCCCCAACTGTGAGGAGAAAACAGCTCCTGTTCCACAAAATTAAAATAAAATCATGTATTAGGGGTAAGAAGAAGGAACCGTGCCCCAGGTTTCAGGAAGAGAGAAGGACATAGGCCTTTTTTGCACCTCTGCATGCTGGGGCTAGTCCCTCCCTGCTGCAGAAACACCCATGAAAGTGACAATGGAAGACAGAGGAAAATGCCAGGGCTGCCCTTGCAGAATTTTCCTCTAATTTTCCACTCGGACTGGGTGCATTTGGCCAACACAGAACACGCAGGGATTTCTACTCACAAACACTGCAGGCACCCAAATTCCCCTAGATAGGACCATTCATACAGTTTTTGTGCCTTTCCACTCACTCCGGCATCCCCCTACTCCTTACCAGACACCCTTCTTGCAGCTGCTCCAGAGGGTGTCTTTAACTGTTTAGACAATTTTATGTGACAATGACCTTGATTCCTTGGCCCGTGGACCCCTTGCTTCACAGGTGAAACCCCCACCCACACGTTCTGCGTGCTAGCTAATAAGCTGACATATTCATGTGGCGCCAGGATAATTATACTGAGAACAAATTAAATGGCAGAAATGCTGTAATATTTTTGGTGCAAGAAGCCACCAGTTAGTGTAATTAATTATATTTATTGTGCCTTGAAGTAGAATGCCAGAACTGGTAGGGAACTGTTAAAGCAAAAAGGCTGGACTATAGGGAACTGCAGTACTGAAGACAGATAGGTGTTAAGGAAAATAATCCTCAACTGAAGCTTTTTATATATTATATGGCTAAGAATCCCCTTCTCGATGGGTTCCAATGGTAAGGTTAAAAAGCAACATTCGATGTTGTTAACCCTTGAGCTAGTATTTGCACAGTTGGGGCCCAAGCTGGTAAAAAAATCCCCCTCTCCCCCTTTTGAATAGTCCAATTAATGGCAATGGAACTATTTACATGGGCAATAACACTTAGGTACATCATCATTTGCAGGACTGGGCCCTTCGTTAACCATTTTTTTGATTGACAAGTATTTAATAAAAATTGTGATGAATTGTTTTAGTCTGTGCAATACCAATGCAAGGCCTACTACCTATTTTAGCAAAACCTTTCATAGAACATAGCTAGAAGATTTAGCGCGGAGGGTTGTTTTTTTTAACAATTACAACTAGGTCATTGAAATAAATGATTGCAATAGACACACTGTGAAGATGTCATGAAAGTGCAACTTTATAAATTATATCTGCTGCTATAGTTATTTATGTGGCTTAAATGTGCTTGATAAATGCCTGCCAAAAAAGTACTCCTTAGGCCGCTACATAAAGAATTTCCCTTCAGCTGTAGTGCCCATAAAGACCTAAGAGCGGCTTTGTGGTCAGCTTACATAGTAGGCCATGGAGTTGATGCTGTGCCTTGGAAAGCAAAGCGTAGAAACAATAGACAGCAAAGTGAGACCAAGTACAATTCAAAGTTACTATTCCTAAATTGGGTGGTAATGGCCTGAGAGTTATCATCTGGGAAAAGGGGGGGGGAGGGGTGAGCTGTGAGTGACTTGTCCAAGAGCCATAGATTGTAGCTACTCAAGTGTAACACAGATCTGGCTTACAGCAACTGCATGTCTTTGTACACAATGCACTACCCATAACTAGTATGGCTCGCAATTGCATACAATTAGTTGCCTGTCTGGCAATGCTTCAAGGACATTCAGTTGTGTGAATAGGCTGAAGCATAAGATGACAGTCATTTTGTTGATGATACTGTGCTCAGCCTCAACCTTCTGAGCATTGCATTCTGGGCCCCGTTGTCCCTGGAGGGTGCATCTCTGAATTAAAGATAAGTTTGCACTAGCAGGCTCCCTGTGGCCTGTTGTCCTGGGCTCATCCTCTTTCTAACGGGTGTAGTGACATTCCTGTGCCACCATGATGCCCAAAGTAAAAGCAGCTTATTACTCATGACCTAGCAGATCAGTGAACTAGATAAGATTGGTCTTGTTGAATGACTGTAGCAGAAAATACATTTGACTATGGACTAGTGTGGTACCATGGTATATAGTATCAGTAATGTTGGATGAGTAATTTGCAGGTTGGCTTTTTTGTTTAATTTGAAAGCTAAAACCCTATAGTAAGTCAAGTAGCTGACTATAGGTTGTTCTCAAATGGCACACTAGTTTACATTGCTAGCTTTAAAAAGAATTGTTTAGCAAATTTTGTGCCTGGGTAAAGTTTCAGAAAAATGGCTGCAGAAAATATTTCATTTTCATATGCTATTTAATTAGTCATATCTGTGTTTCTAACAAACACTAGGTGAGCACAGAACTAGGCTACTATGGTTTATTTATGTATTTGTTATCTATACTTTTATATTTTTAACTCCAGTCTACAAAGCAACTATATTTGAGTGTATTTAACACACAGTTCATGAATAAAACAGTTCATTTAAACTCATGTCCTCGTCTTCTATCTGACTGCTTTTGCATTATGGATTTGTGTTGTCCTGCTGTTTAGGGAAAACAGCAGGACAACACACTTGTAAGTGAGTTTGATTTTTAAATGAGACAGTCTTCAGAGAACATTAAATTCATCAACTGTTGCCTTAAAATTTTTCTGCTTGACTGTGCATGAGAGAAGTGCATACATCATATGCTATTGCAGAGGCCGGCAACCTACGGCACGCGTGCCAAAGATGGCACACGAGCCAATTTTTAACGGCACGCTGCTGCCTGCCGGAGTCCCAAGCACACAGCCAGTGAGGGGCAGAGCTGCGCCCCCACGAGAGAGGAGCCACCTCAGCGGCCTGCCAATGGGCTCCTACATCCCCTTACCTGGTGAGGAGACCTGCCCGGGGGCGCAGAGGGGCCCGCTCACCTGGGCCTCTTTGCTATAGGTGGCCATGGTGGATTGGCGGCGCGCCGGGGGAGCGGGTTCGCTGTGGGACCTGGTCCTGACTCCCAGTGGCACGACATGGGGGCGGTGGAGGTGGGAGAGGCTGACGGCGGTGGTGGCGCCAGCTGCTGAGCATCCCCAGGAGGAGGCACCCGGCCATGGCCAGGGACTGGTACCTGCTGTTCCTGAGTTGGAAGGAGCAGAGAGCCCTGCGGCACTGAGTGTGTAGAAGGTGCGGGCGAGCGGGAATCAGTGGTGGCCAGAGAGTCCTGAGGCGAGGAGCTTGCATACCGCGGGGTCATGCCTCGCCTGGAGCGGCTCCTCCAGACAGAGCCAGAGGGGACTCTCTCGCCAGCGGGTGCTAGTTGTGCTCTTGCAGTGCGCTGCAGGGCCCCGAGTGAGTCAGCTGGGGGGGGGGCCCCGCAGGAGTGAGGGGGGGTCTCTGCCCTGACCCCCCCACACACACACCCAGCCCTCTGCCCTGAGCCCCGCACACCCTCCAGACCCCTGTCCTGAACCCTGTATCCCCTCACACACACTCAGCCCTCTGCTTGACTTCTTCACCACCACCACCACCCCCCCCGCCCCCCGACTCCAGCCCTGACTCTGGCACCCTCACACATACCCAGCCCTACCACTGCCCTGACACCTGCACCTCCCTCATATGCCCCCAGCCCTCTGCCCTGACTCTTGCACCCCTCACATCCCCACCCTGCGCACCAAATGGGAGCTCTTGCACCAAACACCCCCGCACATTCCCACCTGCACCCCTCGCACCAGATGGGAGCTGCCCAGGTAAGTGCCCCACACCCAAACCTCCTGCCCCAACCCTGAGCCCCCTCCCTTATCTAGCTCCTGGCCAGACCCTTCACCCCCAGCCCTGTGCTTGGTCCACTCCCACTCAGCTCAGTGCAGAGAGAGGAAGAGAATAGGCCAGAATCAGGGAGAAGGTAGATGCCCACTGTATGTGGGCAGGGCTGGGACCCCAGACCGGCAGCGGGGTGAGTGGGTCTGGCAGCCAGGAGCCGGCGGATGGAACCCCTGAGCAGCAGGGGGCTGAGCAGTGGTCTGGGATCCTAGCCACTGGCCCTGCATGGCCCGCTGCTAGTCTGGGATTCTGGCTGCCGGACCTTTGCCAGCTGGGGTCCCGGCCACAGGCCTTGCTCAGCCCGCTGCTGGCCGAGGTGAACAGAACCCCAGACCAGCAGTGGCCTGAGTGGGCCAGCGGCATAAGATATACATTTTAATTTTAAAAGAAGCTTCTTAAACGTTTTGAAAACCTTGTTTATTTTACAATACAGCAATAGTTTTGTTGTATAATATATAGACTTACAGAGAGAGACCGTCTAAAAAAATTAAAATGTATTATCGGCACGTGAAACCTTAAATTAGAGTGAATAAATGAAGACTTGGCCCATCACTTCTGAAAGGTTGCCGACCCCTGTGCTATTGAGTGGTGCTTGCTCCTTCCTCCCAAATACTTTTCTCTTGGCTGTTAGTAACCAGTGTGCAATCTCTTAGCCAAAGGTCATTTTTTTCAGCTGTAGTGTAGCTCATGTCTATAATAGAGCAGAAGCTCAAACACCTGTCACAAGGCACCGGTACCAATTAGGACAGATCCTCAGCTTACGTAAATGGGCCTCACTTCATTGACTGCAGTGGCGCAACGTAAGTTTACACCAAGATTTGAACCATGCTACTTAACAACTAGCTTTTTTGCCTTTAACCACATTATGTTGCTTGCAGGCCTAATATTACTAAGTAAGTCAAACAAGTATTTTAGCTGTGTTGGCCTGTAGTTTCAATTTGCGGTTAAGAACAGGCTGTTCTGTTTATCTGAAGGGAATAGTGACGTTTGGCTACCATTTGGTATTCACTAGTACCTCTAAAGCTACTGCTACATGCGAAGCAGGGGGTGTGTGATTTCCTGCTTTCATAGGCAGACTTGGCCTCGCTCTCATTGAGCTAGTTCACTAAAAATAGCAGTGAGGCCACACTAGCATTGGCAGCAGCTTCATGAGCTGCCGCTACCTGGGCTACTGCAGCTAAACATCTATTGTAACAGTGAGTGCTAGCATGAGCATGTCTGCGTGAGATGGGAGTTGCATCCCAGCTCCAAGGGTAGCAGTAGCTGTAGGTGATGTGTGGTGAGGCCTAAAAGTCAGCTAGAAGTTCTGTGCATCATATACAGAACGTACCTCTCTGTGCTGAGCCACACACATCTACAAAACAATAGCACTGAGGCACTGGTAAAAGGCAATAAGTTCCAGAGCTTGGCAAAAGTCATGAATGTAGCAGAAAGGAATAAAGATTAGCTTTGCTCTAGATCAGTGGGTCTCAACCTATTAATCATTGTGGGCTGAAGGTTGAGAACCACCACCCCCTCATACCTCCTCCACAACCCTCCTCCTACATACAGTGCTATGCCCCACACCCCTAGCCCAGAGACCTCTCCACAAAGTGGGGCCAGAAGTGGTGGTGAGGCTGGCAGGAAGGAACCCCAGACCCTGTTGTGTGGGGGCCGGACGGCAGCTCCGACCCATCCCGCCGCCAACCTCAACCCCCACCGTGCAGTGCCTGCCAGCAGCCCCAATCCTGAACCTTGCAGCTAATCCCAAATCCTGCCATGTGGGGCCAGCTGGCAGCCCCGACCCTGGCTCTTGCTTTGCAGGGTCAGGCAGCAGCCCCGACTCGGATGCTGGTGTGTGGGGCTGGGCAGTAGCTCCGACCCCAGACACTGCCGCATGGCAGCCCCGACCCTGGACCCCACTGCCCTCTAGCTACTCTAGATCCCTGTTGGAAAAAGACCCTGCAGGACTATATTATTTTGTTTCTGGACTTTAAAAATGTAGGCTTCCCAAGACATGGCAACTACAGAGAAGATATTACCAAAATCAAATGCAAGCCCCAGAGCATGGTCATATTAGATTTTAGAGGTAGGATGGACACTTTCTAGCCTGGGCGTCACATCTGGCTGCTTGATAGATAGCCTGTTTCTCACCCTTTTGCTACGCTACTCGGCCTGTGTCTAGGTTAGCCATTGTCGGCTATGACAGCTGGTATACCAAACCTAGGCTAGCCATGACTGTCAGACCTTGTTTCTTGTTCGTCTTCATGGCAAAGGCAGTATGTTAGCAACCAGCAGAGTGAAGCGAGTCAGATGTTACTAATGAAGCTTTTATAATGCCCTCATTTAAAGTACGGCTACATACTTTAACTCATGGAAAAAAACCCCTTCAGTTCCAGTGAACACTGCCGCCCCCGCCCTGTGGTTATGATATGCAAGTCCACCATTCAATCCTAAGGCTGGCTGATGTGGAGCAGGGACTTGCATGAAGGGCTTCCAGCTGAGTGCACTAATCATTGGGCAAGATGATAACCTGGGTTGGAGGTGAGATTTCGCATTTTGCCTGGTAACAATATTTCACTTTCTGTAAAATACACAAAGGGGCATTGCGCCAAGGCAGATGAACTGAATATCCCAGCATAGGTGCTGGAACTAGGGGTGCTTCCACTATGCCCTCACCCAGGATTGATGTGGTTTCCATCATATAGAGCGTTTACAGTTTGGTTCAATGGCTCGCAGCACCCCTACTGTACAAATTGTTCCAGCACCCCATATCCCAGTGCTTAGGGCACTTAGCCAAGGAGTGAGCAACATGGCTTCAAGCCCCTTGCACAGCTCAGGCAGAGTAGGGGCTTGAACCCAGAGATGCCTCATGGGGAGGGCTTTTTGCTTGGCCTGCCATATGGGAGGGGAAGGGAAAGGCCCCCACCCTGGCACACTTGGCTCATCCCTGGTAGCTGGGCCCAGGCTGGAAGGTCATGCCTCACACTTGTGCAGCTTAGCTGCCTGAGAGAGCCAGGCTGGAGAGGCGGCAGCAGGCCTGCCCCCCCGGGCCAGGCTGCTGGGGACAGGGTGAGCAAATCAGTCTCCCCCACCAGCATGTTTCTGGCTCATTTGGCCCCTGGCTGCTGGGCCAGGTGGGGCGTGAGCCACTTCCCCAGCAGAGCTCTCTCTCAGGCAGCTGCTGTTCAGCACAGAGTAGCGACCTGGAGGGGCCAGCTTTGGCCGCTTGAGAAAGCGCTCTGTCCTACTCCCCACCTGGACCCAGCTGCCAGGGAGAATGACCCCAATGCGCTGGGGGGAGGAGCAGCATGAGAAAGACAGAGCCCCCCCCCTTGCAGGTAACATAGGGCGGTTAAGAGCATGGTGCAGGGTGGAGAGGATTGTGGGGCAGAGGAGACATAGGGTGGCAACACATCTTCCCATTAGATTGTGCCAGTATTCCCCCATCCCCCGACACACACACACTATTGGGAGGCAAAAGTTGTCTATGTTTGAACCTGTCACCCCCCCATATTCTAGGGCAGTGTTATACCTAACAGCCCATGGTTAGAAGGGGGGAGTGTTCTTCATGTATAGGGCATGAGCTCATGGAATTGCTCTGAGCAGGCCTACCTCATTGGGCCCTTCGGGGGTTTAAACTAGCTGTAGGTGCCTGCTAGATCCTGCGTAAGATAGGCAGGTGTCAAGATTCAGGCAGCAGGGTGCACATACCCACTCAGGCCTGATCTACACTACGCGTTTATACCGATTTTAGCAGCATTAAACCGATTTAACGCTGCACTCATCCACACAACGAGGTCCTTTATATTGATATAAAGGTCTCTTTAAACTGGTTTCTGTACTCCTCCCCAAGGAGAGGAGTAGCGCTGAAATCGGTATTACCATATCGGATTAGGGTTAGTGTGGCCGCAAATTGACGGTATTGGCCACCGGGCGGTATCCCACAGTGCACCACTGTGACCACTCTGGAAAGCAATCTGAACTCGGATGCACTGGCCAGGTAGACAGGAAAAGCCCCGCAACCTTTTGAATTGCATTTCCTGTTTGCCCAGCGTGGAGCTCTGATCAGCAAGGGTGGTGATGCAGTCCCAAATCCAAAAAGAGCTCCGGCATGGGCCGTACGGGAGATACTGGATCTGATCACTGTATGGGGAGACAAATCTGTTCTATCAGAGCTCCATTACAGAAGATGAAATGCCAAAGCATTTGAAAAAAGTCTCCAGGCTATGATACACAGTCCACAGCACAGTGCTGTGTGACAAGCGTAACGGAAAGCCAAAGAATCAAATGGACGCTCATGGAGGAAGGGAGGGCGGACTGAGGACTCCAGCTATCCCACAGTCCCCGCAGTCTCCGAAAAGCATTTGCATTCTTGGCTGAGCTCCCAATGCCTTTAGGGTCAAACACATTGTCCAGGGTGGTTCAGGGTATATCTCGTCAATTTACTCCCCCTCCCCTCCCTCCCATGAAAGAAAAGGGAAAAAAAATCATTTCTTGACTTTATTCAATGTCACCATATGTCTACTGCATGCTGCTGGTAGACACGGTGCTGGGGCAGTGAACAGCAGTATCCTCTCCCCTTCCTTCCCTAGTGGCAGATGGTACAGTGCAGTAGGTCTGGTAGCCATTCTTGTCATCAGCCTGTGAGTGCTCCTGGCTGGCCTCAGGTGAGATTGGTTGCGGGGAGCGCCTGGGTAAAAATAGGAATGACTCCTGGTTGTTCTCAGCAGATGGTACAGAACGGCTGGTAACCGTCCTCATCATAGCAACTGGGGGCTGAACTCCATCAGCCCCCCCACCTTTCATGTTTAAAGAAAAGATTCTGTACTGCCTGGACTATCCCTCCCACCATTTAATGTCCTGCCTGGACTATCATAGCAACTGGAGGCTGCCTCCCCCTCATTTTATCTCACTAAAAAGTCAGTGTTTCTTATTCCTACATTCTTTGTTACACAAATGGGGGGACCCTGAAATGGTAGCCCAGAAGTGTTGAGGGAGGAGGGAAGCAACAGGTGGGGTTGTTGCAGGGACATCCCCTAGAATGGCATGCAGCTTATCATTTCTGTGGGATCTGACGGAGCGGCTGTGCTCTCTGGTTTTCTGATACACTGGTTCTCTAGTACACTTGCTCCATATTGTAGGCAGGACTGACTCTATTTTTAGATACAACATAAAGGAGGGAACGACCCAGGCGGTCATTCCCATTTTTGTCTTTGTGCCCCTGGCCGATCTCAGCAAAGGTCAGCCAAGAGCACCCATAACAGCAGCAGACGGTACAAAACAACTGATAATCGTCATCTCATTGTCAATTTACAACAGCACAGCAGACAGTACAGAATGACTGGTAACCATCTCTACTACCTTGCAAAGGCGAATGAATGCTACTGTGTAGCGCTGCAGTACCGCCTCTATCAGCGGCATTCAGTACACATACGGTGGCAGTGACAAAAGGCAAAACAGGCTCCATGGTTGCCATGCTATGGCATCTGCCAGTGCAATCCAGGGAAAAAGGGCGCGAAATGATTGTCTGCCGTTGCTTTCATGGAGGAAGGAATGAGTGATGACATTTACCCAGAATCACCCACGACACTGTTTTTGCACCATCATGCATTGGGATCTCAACCCAGAATTCCAATGGGCGGGGGCGACTGCGGGAACTATGGGATAGCTACGTGATAGTTATCTACAGTGCAACGCTCCAGAATTCGATGCTAGCCTCGCTACATGGACGCACACCACTGAATTATTGTGCTTTGTGTGGCCACGTGCATTCGACTTTATACAATCTGTTTTACAAAACCGGTTTATGTAAAATCGGAATAATCCTGTAGTGTGGACGTACCCTCAGAAATTTAACCTCCTTGGGTATTTGACTGGCAGAGACATAGGCACCTATCAAGTTAGGCACCAGCTTATCAGGGGTTTTGAGGCTCTACATTTTGAATTTAGATCCCTAAATCCCAGCGTAGATAGAGTGCATAACCCTTATGTGTAGGGTTAGTGAGGCCACTGTGCCCCATATCCAAACAATTACCCACTCCAGAATCCCTCCATCTCCTCCCAGGTGTGACGGTTCTGTGCTCTGCCGAACACAAGAGCTCCCTGTGCTGTCGCTCTGCAGCCTGCCCCGCCCTACACAGTAGAACTACAATAGCTAAACACCAAACTGTTTAAGGGATTTACTCAACTTCAACTGAATCTGTGGCTGACCTCAGGCAGCCAGACAGCAAGTGTAAAAAGTGGGGACGGGGGTAATAGAGGTCTATATATGACAAAGCCCGACTATCAGAACTGTCCCTACAAAGTCAGGACAGCTGGTCAGCTGCTGACAGGAATTGAACCTGGTTCCCTTGCAGCCTAGTTTACATTAGCCTAGCTACTTGGCCATCAGGGCTGGTGCAAGGATATTTTGCGCTCTAGGTGAAACTTCCACATTGCACCCCCCTTCTCCCCGCCCTTCCCAGACCATCGCTTATTATAAACTTTCAAAATACTTTTAAAAATACACCCTTTTTAGTCACGTATATTTCCTTCCTTCATTCTTTCATATCAAAATCTACTACATTTTATTCTACCTTTAGAATATCCAATTATTGTTATTAATAACATTTATAAAATTAGAATGGTGGATACTCCATTATACAACAACAACTGACAATATCACTATGACAAATTTTAACAACCTACAGACGCATATTCTCACAACAGTGAGTTTGGATCCCATGCCACTCCCAGCAGTCAGCAGTGGATCCCTGGGGAGACTAGTGGAGCCAATTGGAGGGAAACCCCCATGTGTCTTTGGGGTAGGCAGGTGGCCTGAACTAGGTCCTTTGTCCAATGTCCTTTGACCCTTTTTGCTTGGTGCCGGGAGTCCCACTTTTTTGACTGCTTCTTGGGCACTGGCGAGGGGTAGCTGTGCCAGACTGAGCCCGGTGCCAGAGGTGCACTACAAACGGAGGGCGAGGTGCTGGGTCTAGAGTCCTGCACTGGGAGGAGCACAGCCTCCATGAGGAGAGCCCTCAAACAAATCTCACGCTCCTTCTGCATTCTCGGACGAAAGTTTTTACAAATCCGACACTTGTCTTTCATGTGTGATTCCCCCAAGCACTTCAGGCAGTTGCTATGGGGGTCACTCACAGACTTAGGCCTGCTGCAGGCATAATACGGCTTAAAACCCAGATACTGGCAGGGATGGCAGGTTTGTAGAAATTTTGGTGGTGCCTAGAACCCGCCCCCCTAAACTCTGCCTAAGGCTCTGGGAGGCAGTTTGGGTGCAGGGAGGCCTGGGACAAGGGGTGGGGGTGCAGGCTCTGGGAGGGTGTGTGAAGGGCTAGGGTTCAGACTCTGGTAGGAAGTTTGGGGGCAGAGAGGGTGTGTGGGAAGGGGGCAGGGTGGAGGGGTGAGGACTGTGGGGGTGGGGCTGGGGATGAGGGGCTTGGGATGTGGGAGGAGGCTCAGGGCTGGGCAGAGGGTTGGGGTGCAGGGGGGTGAGGGTTCTGGCTGGGGGTGTGGACTCTCGGATGGGTTAGGGCTGGGGATGAGTTTGGGGTGCAGGCAGGCTACCCTGGGGATGGGGCCAGAGAGGAGGACTCCCCCCCAGCCCTCTCTCTGCCAGCAGCAGTGAGTTCTGGGGGAGGGGCCCCCTCATTTCTCCCCCCACCCTGGTAGCACACACCCTGCACCACTGTCACTGCATGTGCTCCTAGGGTTCCTCTTAGGTCCAGGAACCCCCCTCGCCTCCCCGGTGGTGGGTGCCAGGGGGGCTGCCATGACACCTGCACTTCCTCCCCTGCTGCTTCCCTCACTGTAGCCTCACTGGAGGTGACCCTTGCCCAGTGCGGGGCAGGAGCGGTGACTGCGGGTGGGGCCCTGTGCTGGTGGAGGGTCCCGCTGGAAAAGGGAAGGATCTGAGGGGGAAGAGCAGGATAAGGGCAGCCTGCCCTGCAACTAGTGGTGGAGGGGCATTAGGACCCTGCAGCAGCAGTTGATGACAGGAGCAGAGCAGAGCCCCAGGCAGCATGGATCTGCGGGAGAGAGGCAGGGATGCTTCTGGAGCTGGGGGACACTCGGGAGAAGTGTGGGGGGTGGGGGCGGAAGGCTGAAATGCTGTAAAAAAAATTGGGGGGCACTGCTTTTTGGCACCCCAAAATCTTGGCACCCTAGGTGACCGCCTAGTGGTTGCACTAGCCCTGTTGGCCATCCTTCTTACCCCCTTGCAGTTGGCAAGCATCAAAGATTTTCAACAGATGTGGGAGCAGTGCAAGACTATGAAGACTCAAAAAAGTGAGCTAGTTGTTAGGGAGACCCCGCCTGCAGGAGGAGAGCAATGAAAGGAAACAAAAATGGATGGCTTTAAGAGCGAGCCAGTATGAGAGACTATCCGAAAAGGAGCGAGTGGAGGATGCATATGGCTGATATTTCAGTTGCATTTGCTTGCATTTTCACAGAGCTGGGGGCTGTGGTGTAGGGCTACAATAGCAGAATTCACTTTGAAATTTTTAGTAGATTAAAAATATGAAGATCTTCTGAAGAGCTTTTATAAACAGATACCAGGGGAGCAGCACTGGGCCCTGTGGCAAAACATCGATTGACTTTAATGGGAATAGGATTCTGGCCAGAAAAAGCAATTTGGTTTTAGTTCCTATCCTACTGCGAGTAGAGAAATATGAAAAGAGCAAGGTTAGTAGTAATACAGAGGGGAAAGCCAACGCCTTCCTGAAGAAAAACACACATCATATACTGTGTAGTAATGATACCAGAATACGCCTCAGTGTAACCTGAGCTATACTGTAGAAGTAATTACTAACAAATAATTACATGCAGAAAAATAAAATAAAGTTTCTCAAAATGCCACACACTGCTCGGGAAGGAAAATGTAATGCAAATACGAGAAAGAGACAAACAAGTTCACATATTAATTGAGGGTATTTTAATTGCCTGTCACAGTGATTTCATTATTGTTATTTTAGACTAAGTAAAAATGAAGGAACACAGAGGTAACAAAGAATGTAATTCAATGTAGAAAGCATCAAACGACATGAGAGAATATGGGCTGAAGATGTGATAAATGCAACCAGCCAGTTAGCTTACCACTGTATCTGAAAGATGCCCGGGGTCAAGAGAGAGAAAAAGATTATTTGAGTATCAGACGTTTAGTGAATGTTAATAGAAATAGAATCCATGAAAGGAAGGTTGAGGAGAACTAAAAATATCGAAGCAGATGTTGAGTTCTCTCAAATCCCCCTGACTTTTAAATACGAATTGAGGATGTGCATCATTTCTCAACATCTGGTCTAACTTAGCGGGAACAATATTCACTCTTTACAGTGTTGGAAACAGCAACACGAAGAGTAGAAAACCCATCACAGCCTTGTTTGAACAAGTTCTTAAACGTGAGTATTTCCATTTGCCTCAGTAGGATGAGACTTAAATGCCTTGTTGAATCATGGACCACGTGAGGAAAAGTGCAACAATCAGGAAATTTTGGGCCTAATTCTGCCACCTTATTCATAGTTCGCAATACCTGATTTGGAGCTCAGGTGAGACTAAAGACAGCCTGTGAACTACAGGGATGGGAGAGGTTAGGCAAGTAAAGGACAATGGGTAAAGCCCCAAAGCACCTCCACAAACAATATTTAAATTGACATTTTGACTGAACTTTCTTCACCAATCAATACAAGATAACAAAACAGTTAAGCTAAGAGCATGAACAATTACAAATAATATGTGACATACAACCCAAGGCCAGGGAAATCTCAGTACTGGCTGTGATTTTGGCATTACCAACAAAACCCCAATGACTATACGCAATTGAGCTCTGACTCTCCTTCAATTGAAGTGAATGGCAAAACTGCCATTGACTTTAGTGGGTGCAGGATCAAGCCCTTAATTGGTAACCAGAAAGTGGGACTATTGTATAAAAGTCCCCTGTTGTACAGAACTACTGTGCACGTACATATTATTATTTGTAGCATGGTAGGTGCCAAAAAAAGATTGGGGCCCCACTGTGCTAGCCAATGTACAAACAGATAGTGAGAGAGGGTCCCTGCCCTGAAGAGCTTACAATTTAAATAGGCAAAAAGGACACAAAGTGGGGAAAAGTATCAGAGGGGTAGCCGTGTTAGTCTAGATCTGTAAAAAGCGACAAAGAGTCCAGTGGCACCTTATAGACTAACAGACGTATTGGAGCATAAGCTTTTGTGGGTGAATACGAGTGTCTGACGAAGTAGGTATTCACCCACGAAAGCTCATGCTCCAATATGTCTGTTAGTCTATAAGGTGCAACAGGACTCTGTCGCTTTTTAAAGTGGGGAAAGAGATAGAACTTACAAGAGTATAATAAATAAATTATGGCAAATGGACACGGAGGAGGGCAAAAAACTGTCCCCTTCTGCAAAGAGTGAAAATAGCAGATTTTAAAAATACAAGTAGAATAAAAGAGCAATGATCTCACATGAATTTGCATGCATTTGCTAATCAGAGTGGTGGTTGTGAAGCATAAAGGAATTGCAAGGTATTGCATACAAGTGACAATTGGTTATGGAAAGAATACGCAGATGTCTTGTGAACTACAAGCCAGACCACCACACGAGAGGCTAAGAAAATTGGGGAAGGACTGGGGAGGCCAAAGGGTGTTGTGAAGCCATGTATGCCCCTCAATCCCAAGCCACACTCTGACACATCTGGGAATCTGATCCAAGATATTTTAAACTGCGGGTTAGAAACTATATTTTTGCAGGACTGGATCACTCAGAGCAGTGGTCCCCAATCTTTTAGTCTGGCAGGCGCCAGACGAAGGACCGTGGCAGCGGTTGAAAATCCGCCGAAATGCCGCTGAATTTCGGCGGCGACACCTCTCAATGACGTTGCTTGTTGGCGGCAAGCGGCGTCACCAAGAGGCACTGATGCCGAAATGCCACAGAAATTCAGTGGCAACACCTCTCAATGACGCCGCTTGTCGGCGGCAAGCAGCGTCACTGAGAGGCATTGCCACTGAAATGCCGCCGAATGCTCGACTGCCAGCCAGGACGTGGGTGCATTTAGAGGCCCTAGCGGGCGCGATGGCACCTACGAGCACCGCATTGCGGACCCCTGGCTCAGAGGATTATAAATGGGCTATGGCCTATTTTGCTGCTAGATCACCAGTTCAAATCAATTTGCATGCACATCCAAGGGAAGAACTTGACTCACAATGGTACATACATACATATATACACACAGCAGACAAACATTCCCTTACCTACACTTCCTCATTTTCATTCCTTCTCTATTACTTAACTGTGTTATTAAATTATTCAACTCAGGAAAGTGTTTTGGAAACCAGATGGTATGCAAGATGCTATACAATGTAATGTTGTATTTTGAAGTTTCATTGCAGGTCACTCTCTCCAATCTGGTTGGCATATGGCCACAGAATGAATTGTTTATTAAAGGCTGTTTGTGTGATGGTTGTCTGCTAGAGAAAATAGCCCTTTAGCCTCTAACTTGATATTCAGAACTGAATAATCTATCACACATTTCACAGAGCACTGTTGAATATCTTGTTCTGATCGCACAGAACAAAAGTCCAAGCTTGAAGTCGATGCTGACATCCAAGGCATGGCAGATGTCATGACAAAGAGGGAAATTGGTTCTTAAAGCAAGAGATCAGTGAGCCAAAGGACAAACCACGTGCAAGTCTGGAAAGCCAGGGAAAGGCCCAGCAAGTGAGGATAAATAATATGAAGTGGGAGAAGCTACAGTACAGATTTCAAGGTGAGACAGTAAATTCGTGAGACCTTCCTTGTGTCCTCCATGGCCTTTTAATTTATAAAGGTGATGTTCATTAGGAATAAATTTATAAATATATATTGTAACTACTCTTTTATCATTTGTTTTCTTCTGTGCAGAGAAGGCCTATAGACCTTTAAATACTGGACCATACTGCATACAAAAGAGTTCCTTTTCCCCCACCACTCTAAGCTCTTCTTGACATTAGACTGATTTTCTTTACATGTATAAGCACTGGAATAGTTCCACTGGGGAGCACAACAGCAGGTGAGTCAGCGTAAACCAGTTGCCCGTATCTGTCAGCATTAAAACGCCTTGTCAGCTAGACCTAAGCACGAAGATTAAAATGCTGGAGAGACAGCCAGGCTTCCGCCACTGATGGAGCTGCACCAGTGGCAGCACTGATGGGAAATTGAAGGAGAAAGTCTACCAGATTCACAGCCTAGGAAACGGACCCGTTGCTGACATGAATTATCAACACCAGGTCCTCCAGAATCAGGGTTGAGAATATAGATGGGCCAAAGCTTTTGTCAGGACCAATACAGTCCACCAATTTGAGCAAGTCTCAGTCACGCTGTCTGAAATGGTGCTGTATACTGTTCTCTGCCCTCTCTACACCAGTAGTTAAAACAATGTCCATGAGTTAGGTGGGACCCACTATTGACAACCATTATCACCGGCAGGTCAATTTCCTAGCACAGATGGAGCTAAGCTGACTTCAGTCTCAGACAGGCTCATGTGCAGAGAGAGTTTAAACAGCTAAGCTAAATACCAGCAGATGTTGAGAAAAGGGATACCAGACAAATGTGAGTCATACAGTGCTTGTAACAAACATCATTAGACGAAAAAGGAAAGGCAGCATTAGACGGAGTGGTAAGAAGGGAATAAACAAAAGAAAAGTAAGCGTGCTGTCTTCATTCCCTATGAGACTGCGAGTACCCCACTGGCTAGTGTGATGAACACTACTGTTTCAAAGTCAAAGGCACATACGTATCTAAAATACTGTGTTAGACGGAGCTGTGATCTAAGGTGAAACTGGTAAGCTGGGGTGTTCTGCTCCTTTGGGCGTAGCCCATCTGTGAATAGTGCAGGTGTCCAATGGAACAGGCTGGGCACTCTACAGCGACACTGGGAGGCCTCAGGGGTTGGGGCGCATCAGCTGCTAACCTGTAGAGGGACAGCTCAGCCTGCCTGTGCTTGCGTTGCCTGTGGCTGCTGGCGTTGGGAGGCTGACACATACACAAAGCTTCCTCACGCTAAAGGCAGGTTGTAGCAAGATGCTTTTGCAAAGCTGGGTACTGCTGGGACGCGTCACGCGGTAGTAACAGGGTTTCTTTAAATCAAGATTAGGTGTTTTTTTAAAAGGAGCCAAATTATCAGAATTTCTTTGTGATACAGTAATTAATATTACCAATGCCATCATTTGACTCAGTTTGATAATGCTGCAAGCCAGTTAAGCATAACGCTTGCATAGAATTTTAAATTGATCTGTTAAAATAGATTTTTTTTTGCAAATTTTAAAAAAGAATCACTAATTTGATGTTTGATTTTTTTTTCTGAGACATCACTAAAATCTCAGCCATCTTGATAACTAACCTAGAAAACATAATCTAAGGGAAAAGGTTTGTTAGACAGACATGGCTGATAGAGAAACAATACAATGAGGAGGAACGCAACTTGGTACAGAATGTCTTACTGCTTGTCTTCACTATGGAGGTAATTCGACCTAAATTACACTATTCCAGCTACATTATTCAAGTCGATGTAATATAGGTTGATTTACCCTGATGTCTTCACTGTGCTATATTGATGGGAGCCGCTCTCCAGTCGACTTCCCTTACTCTGCTCCGAGAGCTGGCGTTTCGGGGTTGACCGGAGAGCACTCTGCCATCGATTTAGTGGGTCTTCACTAGACCTGCTACACCTATCCCTGCTGCATCGATTGCAGCAGCGTCAATCTCCCCGTAGTGAAGACGAGCCCTTAGATCAGAGGTGGGAAAACTATTGCCTGCGGGACCCTCCTGCCCGGCCCCTAAGCTTCTGCCCCAGGAGGCTACCCCCCCATCCCATCCCATGCTGTTTCCCCTCCCCTGCAGGCTCAGCTCACCCTGCCACCAGTGCAATGCTCTGGGTGGTGGCGCTGTGAGCTCCTGGGGCAGTGCAGCTGCAGAGCCGGGGCCTGACCCAGTGATCTGTGCTCCGCGGTGGCGTGGATGGCTCCAGCTAGGCGGCGCGGCTGCCTGTCCTGGTGCTCTGGGCAGCGCTGCTGTAGCGCCGCCAGCCACCGGTGCTCCAGGCAGCACAGTAAGGGGGCAGGGAGCAGGGCGGGTTGGATAAAGGGCAGGGGAGTTTGGGGTGCTGGAGTCAGGAGGCAGAGATGTGGATAGGGGTTAGGGCGGTCAGAGGGCGGGGAACAGGGGGGTTGAATGGGGGCAGGGGTCCTCAGGGGGCAATCAGGAAGGAGAGGAGGGGTTAGATGGGACAGTGGGAGGCAGTAAGGGGAAGGGGTTCTGGGGGCAATCAGAGAGAAGGGGTGGTTGGATGGGGCAGGGGTCCTGGGGGGCAGTCAGGAATGAGAACAGAGGTTGGATGGGGGAGCAGGGGGCAGTCAGGGGCAGGGGTTCTGGGGGTGCTCAGGGAGAAGGGGTGGTTGGATGGGGCAGAGGTTCCAGGGGGGCAGTCAGGAATGAGAGGAGGAGGTGGATAGGGTGGCAGGGGGTGGTCAGGGGCGAAGATTCTGGGGGCTGTCAAGGGACAGGGATCGGGGTGTGAGGAGAGGTTGGATGGGGCAGGAGTCCCAGGGGGCCATCAGGGGGCAAGAAACAGGAGAGGCTGAATAGGGGGCGGGGGCCAGGCCACGCCTGAGTGAGGAGGCAGATGCTCCCCTAACCAGCCCTCCGTACAATTTCAGAAACCTGATGCGGCCCTCAGGCCAAAAAGTTTGCCCGCCCCTGCCTTGGATGATTAACAGCTAATTATCAGGACAGCTAGAGCTCAGTATCGATGAATGCAGAATGATGAGGAGTTTAGTAAATCTTTGCCACACCATTCAGTGTGTGAGTCATCAGTATGATTAAGAAAGAAACGACAAAGTGAAAGGGGAAAGATGTGTGTTATAAATGAAGGAAGGAAGGAAATGAGACTATTCTCAATCCATATAATTAAGAGACACAGTTAAAGTTGCAACCAGCTTCCATTATAAAGTCCTAGATTGGCACATGTATCAGTCTGGCATGGATTCTAAACCATCACATTTACTCTGAAGGTAAAAGGGAGAGAAACTTTCTTAAAACTTTCCAGGAACAAACAATTTTTTGAGTAATTGGCCATTCAGTATAACCCTGATTGGAAGTGCTGACTTTTGTCTAACTTCTCTTTGTTTCAGTTTTTCTCCAAAATGGCTTGTTACTGTTCAAACTTCCTGTATAGTGAAAACTCCTTGACAGCTCCTGCACCTACTGTAAATGAAGAAAATAGGTTATGATCAAGCAAATTTCTTAATTATTTTTGTGAATAGTTTTGTACCCATCTGATTTCAATGGGAGTTAGAGACCCAGTCCAGTTTTCTGCCACTAAGTTCAATTGGAGCAGAAGCAATCACTATGGATGAAATTTACCGCTGTGCAAAGGGCTAGTACAAAGTCAATGCATCACTTATTCCCACCTCATTCTCTGTTTAAAAGTGGAAGTAGGACTTAAGTAGGATGTAGGCCTTGTGCTAGCCCTCTGCACATGGTGAATTTCACACCTATATAAATATGTTGTCCTCTAGCGGCTTGTTGCAGATTAGAAACAAATTCAGAGCACTTCTAGAGGTGACGGTTAACAGAGATCTGTCTTAAACACAAGGGGTAAGAAGAGCCTTTGATTTGCTTGCTAGAGGACCAAGATTCCAGGTCTGACTCAGCAGGCATATGCTGTTTGATTATGGAGAGTTAAGGTTGCTTCCATGGTCCCGTTATAAGGCTGATGTTGAGTCCTTCTCATATTCCAAATAAAAAGAAGAGAAAAATCCAAATGCTTTCAAATTTGTAAGTGTTAAACCACAGTCAATTGTAAGGTGTTCTGAGCTCTTTGATTAAACTGAGAAAACCCACCAGGGAAATGTAAAAAATAAATGCCACACAGCCATGCGTAATCTCTATATACACATGCAAAACCCCTTGGAAAAAGCAACATTATCCCCTTAATCTTGCAGCTGGATCCCTGCAACCCAGGGAATCACACCAAAGTCACAGGGCTCTGCCACCTGCACAGATCCAAGTGCAGTATCAATGCCGATTAAAGACTCAAGCTGATCAGCCACAAATGCAAACCAGCATCTATCTATCATATCCTGATAACCATGCAAACCTTTCCTGCCCAAACTCCAGATGCAGAACTATTCTAAAACTAACCTGTCAATTGATAGCTCTGGTAACTGCCTTCTCCCATTCAACAGCATCACTTTAAAGAAAAAACAAGCCAAAATTGACACACAACCACACCCGGAGTTAAGGTGTTAATAAAATATGCAAATATACTGGAAAGGAGACTTGGTTTCCCAAGAAGTGGGTGGTTTCAGTCCCAGACACCAATTCTTCTACCTCAGAACCATGTATAATTAGCTTTGTGCCATAACCACTCTGCTGTCTACTATCAGTCATGGCTCTCTTTTAGCATCTCTGCCTTCCAAGTAGCTTCCTCCCACTGCCTCTGTATTTGCTGTATCTCTCCTCCACCACTTCTAATTTATCAGCTCATATTTTTCAAGGTATAAAAGGCATTTTATCTCCTGCTCCTATTTCTAACCTGTTGTGGTCTCCTTTGTACTGTCTATCGCTTGATGTTCATTACTCCTCCAGATTCTGTATACTTTAAAAATGCAAATAATTGGCTCTTTCTGTTGCCTTTCATATAATAAAGAAAAGCTGCTGAGGCACTTCACCACACATCTTAATGCAGCTGACGTCCTGCCATTTACTATTGCTTTGTGTTGACAGTTCTTCAGCCAGAACTCCGTCTTTCATTGCTCATAGCCAACTCGATTTGAATTAATTTTTCAAATGAGATTTTGAGCCACAGTATAAAATGCCAGTTGTTTTACTTCATGTATAGTCCGATTATTCTCTAGGTTGGCTATAAAAAATGTGATCGGGTTTATTTGACATTATTTGTTCTTAATAAATCCGTGCCATTTGCTGGTTGTGATTCTGTTATCCTCAAGGTATTTTCAGATTAATTGTATATGGTCCATCATTTTAATAAGGATTGAAGCTAGATTTCCTAGATCTGGATGGATTGATTTAATGTTGGTACGGCATTTTCATTTTTCCTTTCTTATGATACCAATTTTTCATTACTTTTCAAAACCTACTTTTAAGTGTTCAGTATATTTATTAGGAAATCTTCACAATCTGGGATGCATATCATCTGACTTACTGACTGGTGTATTTTCAATTGTCTTCTCTGCTGCTTATAAACAGCATTAATTCTGACTGTCCAGGCCTGTGTTCTTAAACAGATTGATTTAAAGGATCAGTTCAATAGCTCAGCCATTTTAATGTCATTCAGGATTTTATCACCTTCCTTTATTAATGAGCCCACATCCTCTCTAGCATTTCTTTTCTCCCCGATCTAAAAGTCCTCTATATGTTCCTTAGCCCTTTGGGCTAGCAGTGTGTCTACTTTTTTGCTGTCCCGATGCCCCCCAAGTCTTAATTGCATTCTCATTTAGCTCCAGCCTTCTCCTCCATTTCTAGTATGGGGTTCTCTTTTACCCTAAGACCTCGGATTGCTCTCTCATGAGGACACATTCCTATCAACAGAAGCCTAGATTTTCAAAAGAAAATTCAGAAAGGTTCTAGCCTACATCAGATATTTCTTGGCCTGGCTTTGGTTAACTGCTTTTAGGCTGTATCATTCTAGGGTTATAGGGGGTTACATCAATTACAGTCTCACCAGAAAATGAGCAGTGTCAGTTTGTTCCACTGTCATGACAACACTTCAGTTCATTAATGTTTCTTTTTCAGCCTTACTCACTCTTTGATTCACAATATCAGTCTTATTTGTTATTATTCAACTGGAAGTAATTGTCAGATATTTTTGAGTTAAGAGAAGGCTCGTACTCTATTCCCTTCCGGGATCATTTAACAAGCATGGTCAATTTTGACCTTGAGGTGGCTCTCCAATTTTAAGTCTCCTCTCATCAAAGCAGACATTCCAGTGCTCAGTGACTCCAGAATCTTCCTCTCTCTACCTTTGATACAGTCTTTGTTTGGTGTCAACTATCAGTTTTTCTTTTTTCACTCACAATTGGCACTGGAAAGATCTCTGAGATCATCTACTCCAATCCCACTTTCCAGTCTTATCCCAGGACTCAATAAACGGTCACTGTTCCATCAAATCTCTCTTTGGTATGTAATGTAAACTGTACTATGCAGTTACAAAAATTAACTTGCAAATTTCACAATGGCACCAATAAGCTAGGTTGAGCTGGTAAATATTATCCTGCAAAATCAAAGAAAGTCATAGCCATTTGTTAAAATGGCTACTCTTCAAAACTCAGCTTGCAGCCCCAAAAACTGCCTGCAGAGAGGCCTAGACTTTGCATATTAGCCTCTTGTCAAGAGCCAGAAGGTTGCATATGCAGATCACCCTTTATATAAACAGGACCAGAGAAGCTTATAGTAGTCTTAGCCTTCTTGCCTTTTTGGGACATCTATTTTTAGGATGATTAATCTATGCCTTACAGAGTCTTTGGAAATGTGTTGTGCATTTTTTAAATGTTTATTTCACATAGAATTCATCATACTGTATAACTGTATTTACTTTTCTCATTAGCTTTTTACATCTACAGGATGTATGCATAATGAACAGCAAATGGTTTTCTGGACTATGAGATTCCAAACCTCCATTAGAATGATAAAACTGAATTAAACACTGCACATGGAGGCAATCGCTTCTGTATCACAACATCGGTTCATATGGTACACCCCCTACCCTCTCCCAGTTAGGTGTAAACATCCAGTCTGAGCCATTCAGCAAGGCTGTCATCTTCCAAGACAGTTTGATTGATTGCACAATCATTCTTTCCCAGGTTTTCTTGTTCATGTTTTTTATGCTTTCCATTGGTACAGATGATGGTTAATCTGACATTTCATCTTATCAACTTCTTTAGATGACAAAATTAGGGAAGGCTTTTGTTTTAAGTTCAATAGAGGCTTGGCAGCTGCTCCAAGCTGATTTTCATGGAAATTAAATATGGAAGCAAACCTACTCCATGTTTTAGATGACTTCAGCTATGAAGTTTCTGTCCCTTCTCTTGGGAAACTATTCCACAGTCTAATAGGTTATGTATCATAAATCCCTCCCTGATGCTTTTTGCACTATTCTAGATAATTCCTTCTGTTTCACCTAGGTCCCTCAAATATTTGTAGACAGCTTAAAGTTTGCAAAAATGGATATTTGTTATTCAAAAACATGTATTTACAATACTGACAAAAGATTCTTTAGCAATCCACTTCTTTTATAAACATGCATTCCACACTACCCCAGCATCTATATTATTTCCTCACTGGTATACATTTAACATTTTAAATACATCTATTACTCTGTGTGTCACGGATAGAAATTACATCTCCTGCTGCACTTCTCGAAGTTTATTTAATCGCTATAAAGAATAGTCCATTTGGTAGGGATTTAAAGACATTTAACCTATTTTTCCCTTTGGCATCTCCCTTATTAAACCAAGATCTTTCATTTTGCTTTGTCATTTTGCATGGACACTGGAGGATAAGCAAGCTATATAGACACTTCGTTGTACCAAAAGCAGAGATTTGTTTGATATGCCTCACAGTTGTAGGTATACATATATGGCACTGGAAGGATAACTTTTGTATGTCTGGAGCTGAGGCAAAGGACGACAAGAGGATAGAAGTGAGAGCAGCTTTAAAAATTCCATTATACTTCCACGGCATTAGAAACTGGGAAAATCCAGTCACATAATCTTTATAGTGTCTAATTCTCCCCAAAGGAATTAACCAGCTCTGTGAAGGTAGGAGTATCCAAATGACTGTTTTGTTGTAATGCTTGGCTATCACATTTCAGTTGATTAGGGCCCAGCTCGCAGTGCACTGGAACGGGCTATTGCTCAGGACTTTGGTGTATTCCACTTTATTTTCTGCTGGTGAGCTTTAGTGAAGTCCTCCCTCAGCAGAGATTACACTTAAGAGACCAGAATGTTGTCTAAACTGGAACTCTGTATTGGTAACCCTGTAACAACCCAAGGCTACACAGCTCACACAGACCACTGCTTAAGTAGCTCAAACTCCTGCTGCAACCTCCCGCTGGCCCACGAGAGCTGATTTTTGGCCCAGCCTTAAAGAGACAGACTATGGAACTATAGCTCTCAAATTCCAAACAATTTTGCAAAGAACACACACTTTACTCAAAACGGGCTATATTTACACCACAGTGTGTGCGTGTTTACTTTTGTATGCTAAGCAGACAGAATCAGAAGTGCTTCTCCTGCTCATGTAAACTGAGTTAAGCTTAACATAGTAGTTAATTTTTCTAATCCACCTCTGAATGTTTATTAACTAATTACAACTACGAAAACATGCAAAACACAATGCCAGAGAAGATGGGTTCAAACAAATAATGTTCAAATAATTTCATATGAGGTTTATAAAAGATAAGCATAAGAAGCTAATGGATTTGAACATTATATAAACAAATTGGTGCACATGAAAGAGAATGCACATTTTTGAATAAAGCTGTGCACCGGAGAGCATGATAAACTGGAGTCCTTCAAAGTAGTGGCAATGTAAATATTGAATGAAATGGAGAACCAGTCTGATCTGCTTAAAATTAGATGCTTTCTTAGCAGGAGATCTCTGGAGAATATGCAACAAATATTGGAAAATATACTACATCAATAGGGAATCAATAAAAATAATTTTAACGTATGAAATCCCAAGAGGCAGTCATCAAGAGAAGGGATTAGCTGGAAATTTCTATATTACCAACGCAAAGGCTGTGATAGAAGAATTAATTCTTTCCTTGACTATTCCACAGCCTGTAAAGCACTGTTTCTCAAACAGGGATCGCTGCTTGTGTAGGGAAAGCCCCTGGTGGGCCGGGCTGGCCTGGTTTGTTTACCTGCCCCGTCCGCAGGTCCAGCCAATCGCAGCTCCCACTGGCTGTAGTTTGCCAGTGCAGGCCAATGGGAGTTGCTGGAAGTGGTGGCCAGTAAGGGGCTTTCCCTACACAAGCAGCGACCCCTGTTTGAGAAACACTGCTGAAGAGCATGCTGGAAAAAGACTTACTTCCTTTCTTGCTTTCCAATTGAATTCTCTGTGTTTACTCAGGCAGCAACTGCTCTACAAGATGAAAGGCGATTTAGTATCATCCTGATAACTGTGATTTACTCCCAGTGGTGTCCACAAGTCACAATTCTAGCAGGATTATAGCTGTGATGTCTGAACAAACTCAGTTTGACTACAGGGATTCAATTCATGGCTTACCTTTGCTCAGGGAATCAGCCAGACAATTCAGTCACAAGAGCTTTTACAGCAAAGATAGAGAGGATTTAGTTAATCTGGATTTATGAGACCCAAGCTGCTGCCTCCAACTCTGGATGAATCTCACCACATTTTTCTATCTCCTTTGAAAAAATAAAAGATATTTTAATGTGCATCAAATAAAGATTATACAGACTGCCTGTAGCGAGTCGTGCCCAGTGGGTGTCAATGGAAACATATATAAAGTGGGCTTGCCACTATTTCACTCAAATGGCAAAATTGCCCAAAGCCAGCAATCTTCTCTGATTTGCAGTGTGACAATAAAACCCATGGAATGGCTCAGTTTGTTGCTAAGGTAGTGTGTTGCTAAGGCAACAGGATTGCAGCACATGAAACAGAGGTCGTGGAATCTAGACACTGTCACTGAATGAAAAGATATGTCCTCTGCTAACTAGCTGGCTTGTATTTTCAAAAGGTGCCAAACTTCCATAGGCAGTTTGAAAAAAACCACAACCTCCATTCATCATGGCAATTTTTTCCCTCTCAGACTCAGACCGTATCTAAAGGAGGATGATAAAGGGTACAATTCCCGGTGAATGAGCCTTTCAGCAGAGAATTATGTATATACCATTTATATAGCACTTTTCATTCCTAGTTTTCAAAGCACTTTATTGAGAAGTGTAACATTATCCCTATTTGACAGATGGGGAAATTGAGACACAGAAAGATTAAGTGACATCCTAGAGGTCAAACACCAGGGGAGTGGCATAACTAGGAATAGACTGCTGGCCTAATTTATAGCCCTAGATCCTACCCCATGCTGTCCCCATTGTATGCTAATTTCCAAAATAAAAAGCTATTAAAGCATTTGAATATTTGATTATTATCTATACAATAACCACTGAAAGGATAATAGACAATGGAAATCACCTTATGACAACAAAACATTTCCTAGAGTTTAAAGTCATTTGCTTTTTCTTGTGGAAACATTTCTACAGATAATTGTCAAATGAGCCCAGAAGCAACCAATTAGATCTCTTTTTTTAAATCAACACTAAGAATGGCAGAGATTAAAAAAATAGAAAGCAGGTTTAGAGTTCCAGACTTGTTAATAAAGGTTAAAAATCTACTATATCATGATATGATGTACACCAGAAACATACTGAAAAGTGGAATCTCATTAATAAGACTTGTGACAAAAGTAGAGACAGCTTTGCATTGAACTAAAATGGGCCTCCTACATTTATTCTCTAACCCGACTAGGATAAATATCCCTCAGGTTTCCAATGCTGAATGTTGGAAATGGCAGGGTAAGATACAGAACATAGATTTTGAGTTATTCAGTTACTAGTACATCTTATTTTTGATGTTGAAAAACATCCTTTTGCTGAGACTGTTAGAGCTGTACACAGCAATGGAGTGACTGTGACAATGGCAGTTTAGTTACATGCACTAAGGGACTGTAAAAAGTTGAGATCTTATTCTTTTAACCATCACTTGAACAAAGTGATGTAAAGAGACTCATAGAACTTTCTAATTTAAGTATGTGATTAGAAGTGTCACGCAGCATCTTAGTGGGATCTCTACTACAAAACGAGGTGTGTGTGGTTTATATCACCATTTTGTGAAGCTGATAACGCTAACAGGATAACTCACAGAATAGTACAGAACTGCTAAGGACTGAATGCTATTGAGTCAATAGGATTACTCCCAGCATTGTTTTCCTCTTTCAAATACGAATCAGTATTTGTTTTCCAGTTACAAGATTAAAAATCCTCAGGGATCTTAGTATTTTGCAAGATAAACCGAGGATGAATGAATTTTGTCTAGACCCAAATTAAAATGTCAATTTCCAAATGAAACTCTCCAGTACAGTGAAGAAAAATAAAATCAGTGGCATATGTTACTTTAGAACTTTAAATTAAAAAAACTGAATTGAATAAAGGTAAAAGCCAAAACCACCATCCTTTATTATTTCAGAAATACGGTCTATGATAAAGTAAATAATATTTTAAATATTTAATACCAAATACTAACAACAAAGATTGTTTTGCAAAGATGAAATTCACCACCTTTCGGGTTTTCTGATCTCGTCCCTCAGTACATCTAAGACCTGGATAAATTAGCCATTGTTCAAGTTAAGTCTAATACAGTACAGCATATTTGGTGCAGTTTAGAATCTTTTGGTGGAATATTCTTGTTTACTGTCATAGCAGAAGAAGCAATTAGTTGACGTTTCATAAAGCTGTCCCCCAAGAATAATCCTCAGGCATCAGCAACACCAAAGCCTGACAAGACCTTGGCAACGGGCATGTCTGGGTGCACTGGGGGTGCAGGTATCTGGAATTTGTCACTTTCGACTTTCTTACAACTTTTCCCTTTTCCTTCAGTGACTTTTCCATTTATGAGTGTTTCCTCTTTTTTATTGCCTCTGCTTTGACGGCCAAGCTCTTTGCACAGATTGTCAGGATCACAATTAGGACTCCTACTAGGAAAGTAACCAGAGGCCAGAGAAAGCAGTGCAAGAGGACCATCTCATCGTGGGTTCGCCTAAGCAGCACATCATCTGGTCTGTAAAGGAGGGAGGAAAGAGAGGAGGAATAAATTATATATATATCAAACAGGCATCAATTCATCCTTTAATGGAAGGCATTTGACCTGGAAACAATAATGGCATTTTATTTGTAACAGTGGTACAAAATGATTAAGTGGATCATTCCATTTCATCCACCACTTTAATTTGCAAATACATTCATGGCATTCTGCCCGGGTGTTTTATCTGAAGTATTTTGCAGAGAAAACCCATTCAGATAAAAATGATCTGGGATTTTAGGTTATCATATAAAGCAGTGAAAGATAGCACAATGTAACAACATCGGAGCATGATTTATGAAAAGCAGTAAAATGATCATTTAATACAATATATCAGTGCTCTAATATGTAAGTGTCAAATTGCATCAAAATGAGGTAATTACTTTAAAATGTAATTTAAACATTCTAACTCATTAACTTTTAGCTTTGACCACACTGGGCATGGGGGTGTGGAGAGAATTATAATGCTTGAAACAAAGTATTGGTAACAGTCAAATATAACATAGGCAGGGCCTGTGCCAGTACCACCCTTTTCCCCGCAGTTCTGCCACTTATCAGCATTAGGGGTTTGCCACAGCCTAACTACCTCTGTGGTTTGCCATCAATTGCTAGAATCGAGGCAAATTCTTAATAGACACGGCCTTCTTCTCATCCCTAAACTGCTACAATCGCCTAGCACAAGGGCTTCATGGCAGCAGACTCTATCAATCATATTGAGTAGTGTCAATCTGTGGTTTGCTCGTGAAAACAAAACAACTGCCAATGGAAACAATAAGTAAACTTTTCAAATACGCCTAAATCCCCTCAAAAGTCACGGGAACTTCGGCACTATTGAAAATTTTATCCTAGGTGGAGGCCAATTCCATTTCCATAGTGACCAATTCATTTTAATAGTCAGGTCTGTAGTAGGTTTGTTAATTTTCAATAGGGGAATCTCAAAAAGGTTTAGAAACTCAGTTTGGATAATGTGCCTGAAATATCAACTGTTTATTTGCACCTCCCAAGTCTGAAAACTTTGTCTGGAAATCTTATGGACAAGTTCTCTCATTTCTACCTCTTTCTGCTCCCATTGTAATGATGGTAATAATGTTAAATCAGCCCCATCATGCATGGGCAGTTCTGCGATTTTTGTAAACAGAGCCACAAAGTGCAGAGAGACACATACAAATAACTATCAGAGGAGAACAGAACTTTTTCAAACCCCAGACAAGGATTTGCATTGATATTGGTTCTGACTTTATCTGGACATCTCAAACATTACCCTTCTGCACCAGTGCCACCTGATGCTTGTCTTCCCATAAACTGCTCGGCTTAAAATATTAACCAATAACTGGCATGTTGGTGTTATTAAGCTCAGTGAGTTGAATATAGCTGGCATGGTTCTCCTCTCAGTGGTTTCAGTCAGATGCGCCCTCAGTGGAATTATACTGATAGAAAACTGGTGGAAATGGGAGGAGATCCTGGCCCAGTGATTACAACCCCACTCATGGGCTGCTGATCCTCTTATTTCCAGCTATACTGTCACTTTCTGATTATTGTAAGACAAACAAACCTCATAGTTCAGGGTCAAGAGAGTCGGAACGAAACTCTTTTGCCCCTTCCCTACATACCTCGCTGTGGAATTCATTAAATATATGATGGTTTTTTTTTCTCCCCTGAAACATCCTAGCCACCAGAAAAGACAGAATTCCAGGCTAAATGATGGATAGCCTGTGTTGATATGGGAACCCCTAGAGTCCATGGACATCCCATTGAAATCAGTGGGAGATGGTTAGTTCACTGAATAATAGCCCTTTGGATTTTAGGTTTATGATAGTAGGGTCAGTGTCACTATTACCTTCCCACAGTGCCTAGCACAATGGGGCCCTGATTCTGCCTCTGGGCACTAGTGCAATATAAAAACTAAACAGCAGCAAAAGAACTTGGCATATTCAGGAGAACAGCAAGTGAAGTGCACTCTACTGGCTGTCCCTGGAGCATACTGAGACAGTAAATGAGTTACTATAACTATAATACTCCCCTCAATATTTGATATTTGAATGATAGCACACATCTAAACTATTTTTTCAGAAAATACTATTTTTGTCACACTTTGTACCTAATGTTTGACTAACAGAATGGAATTTGACAATGAATGGTTAAAAAAGAGCATCCTCATTCTCGGTTCTCAACTTGCAAGGGAAGTTAAGGCTAAGTAATTTTTTTAAAGTAGGTACGAATCAAAGAACAAGATAAATAGAACAGTGAGCAAGCAAACTTGAAAACTGGATTCAATTAGGGCAATGAAGGTGTAATTAGAGAGAGCCAGACGTCCTTTCAGTTGTGTTCTATCAGAGAATTTGGAACCCATCTGTACAAATTACAGAAGTGATGAATTGTAACTTTCATTATAAATAGATATCTAAGTCTTATACTTGATCTTTTAAAAGTTTTCCATACAGGAAATGAGCCAAAGGCATGCTAAGCATTTTCTTCAATCCCAAATACCAGTGCAATGTATCCGATATTGGAGTACTCAGTAAAGGTCCTATTTTTTAAATCTGTATTATTTTTACTGTATAATTTCCTGTGTACATGACATGACATATAGTAAACATGTTTACTATATGTAGACTGACATGCCAGGCCTAAGAACATGCTACTGCTGCTCTCACTGATTTTTGGAAGGTTCTAAAATATGGACTATAGAGAGCACCATTAAAGGGCTCACAAATTATTTAAAGGGATATTATCATATTCTTATACAAGGATCTATTTTATATTTGATAAAGAGGAAAATGAACACAGAGAATTATAAGAGCCCTCTCTTTAAATTCAGATGTAAAGCAATGAGCTGCACTCAGGTTAGCAACTCCACTCAGGTCAATTAACGTGTAAAAACATAGTCATGAAGCTAGAAAGAAGGGCACAGGCCCCATAAGTGTGGGGTGTTCTGCTGAAAATGAGATGTGAGGTTGGCTGGGAAACAATTTTGGTGGTGTGGCCAGAAGAGGGACGATTAAAAAAAATTGTCTGTCTGGGTATTTTGCGTTGCAGAATGAAGATGTGATCGTAGCACAGGTAGGCATAGCTTTTATTTAGCTAGCATGGGTAATGGTAGCAGAGTAGATGCAGTGACGCGGTCTTCAGCATGGGCCACTAATCTCAGTACAAGCCCTCTGGGGACCCTGGGTATGTATTTGGATTGCTAGCGTGTGTCACCACATCTACGCTGCCTTGGTACCCATGCTAGCGAAATGAAAACTAACACAGGTATGCCTACACATGTTGCAATCTCGCCTGCGTTTTGCAGTGTAGACATAGCCTCTGAAATGCTGCCTGCAAAAGGGTCTCAGAGGAGACAGAACACCTTCCAGAAAGGTAAGACCTTGCTTATTTTCCTATAACACATGTAAGAACGATTTTTGTGATGTACAACCAGATATGCTGTGTATGCCATTTCTTTGGTTTTAATTTGACTTCCCCTTCTCACAAAGCTCTGGTTTTAATACCACCCTGGTCTGAGGCTGCTTGGAGATTTCACTCAGACTGCCTCAAAGAGCTGAGGCCACCTTCAGCCTTCATGAAGGGGCAGTGAAGGAAGAATGCCTGATGCCTACGCTGCTTGGGATCCTTGCTCAAAAGGGGTCCAGACTATGGCATCTTCTACCAGAAGGTGTGGCCCTGTCAGGCTGCAGTTTTAAGGCGTGGAAAATGGTGGGCACAAGTGACAGTATTGGCTCACAGACACTCATATGTTCTGACACTATTAGGGTGGAGAGCACAGAATAAAAGCGAAATGCCCTTCTTCTTTCTTTCTTTCTATCCAGGGTAAGATTAAGAGGAGGGCAAAAGAAGACTTTAAAAAGGAGCAACAGCTCATAGATCTAAGCAGAGCAAGAAATCTCAATCACACAGCATAAAAATCTACACATAGAACAGCTGACGGAGGCAATCTGTCAATGGCACTGTGAGCTGCAAATGTGAGACATGTTGTATGACATGCCAGGATGCAATCCAGACCAGTGAGGGGCTGTGTCACCCCTGCCCTGCAACCTGGGGTACCTCACAAATCTTTGCTGGTGTAGCTCCTAGGCAAGTCACTCATAAACAGCTAAAAAGCCTGCAGGTCATGTCCTGAGTATCTGGGTATAGCTGCAGTCCTGGTTCAGCAATGCAGATCCCAGCAGTCTGTCAGTAACACACCACCCACACACTGGCTTCCACCAGACTGAGTTACTACTTGCAGGGTGACCCCAACACACCCCCCGTCCTGAATTTTCCCCAAAACTGTGTGTTCTGCACTGTCCACTCCTCTCCTGGGCAGTCCAGGTATATTAGGTCAGTCGGCCTTCTAAGGGGATCAATATACAACAGTGTATTACCTTAAATGGAGTTACTCACACAGTTCACAACACTGGATTAGTTTTGATTAAAGAATAAAACAAGTTTATTTAACTACAAGGAAACAACTTTTAAGTGAGTACAAGTATAAGGCATTAAAGTCAGAAATGGTTACAAGAGAAATAAAAATAAAATGCTTCCTACCACTAAAACTAAACAAAGTAGACTTGGCTCCTTACCATGTGTTTCCAGTAACATTGCTGACCAAACTCTAAGGCCAGGATCTGATGCCAAAGTCCAACTGCTGTTTCTTGTGCCTTCTTAGGTGGGCGGAGGGGAAGATACCTTGGAGTGGTTTTGCCCCTTACTTTTATAGTTCAGTCACCCTTTGAAATGTATTTTTCTGAGTGTTACCCTAGATAAAGTTCACTCCTGCTGTGAGGTTGGTGTCAAGGAGTCTGGTGGTGAAAGAGGTTCCATGCTGCTGTTTGCTAAGATGCAGATCTTTGTTCCTGCCTTCCTTCCTTGCCAAAGAATGGCCACTTGACAGTTGACTGCCCATCAGCTCTGAAGACACCTGGCTAGAGGGGTCAGCTTGTCCTTAGTCTCTGAGAAACTGGTTTACCCACTCCCCAGATCTGTCTGGTAAACACACTTCAGTTATGATTTCAGTTTATGGTCATAACTTTATCTATAATGTTGCTATGCATATTTCATCATATTACTGACCAGAAAGTTATTAGTTTTCAAATGATACCTTATGAGGCATATTTTGTACAAAGATTATTACAGTGATTTGGAGAGTGTGAATACAGGAGTGCATTCCATCACATCTTGAAAGTTATCAACCAGGTACAGCTGGGGCCACTAAATACTCCAAAATCAGGGATTAAGAAGAGGAATGGATTTATTGACCAGAAAACCAAGTGGATCCAAACAACTGAGCAGGAAGCTGATGAGCAACCAGAAGACCCTGACAAAAGAAACAGGCAATGAATAGAGTATTCACAACCACTAAAGAAAAAGACGGGGACCACCCAGGAATGCTGGAACCTGGTGTGGGATATGCCTCAGCTAGAGAAAAGAGAACGTGACTGCAGAGAGAGAAATTTGCCAAGTGTCAGAAGAAGCATACAGAATATGAGAATTAGCTTCTGTACAAGGAAAAATGGTGCAGGCACAAGCTGGGAAATCAAAAGAGACTGTGTTGCCAGCATCCCGGTAAGTGGAGATGGGAAATGAAACATCAGTTCTCTATACAATAGGGATTCTAAATTGGTCCCTAAATATAGGAATGGGGATATAGGTGTTTTCCCGAAGGCCTTTGGAGGAAGTGTACCTTAATCTCAGGAAAAGAGCAACAAGAATGACGCTGAACTTGCAAGTCAGCTGGGAAGAGTATCTCAAAAAATGGCTGTAAAGGAATGAGTTTACACTACAGAGGAAATGTTGAACTCATGGGAACAGAACAATTTTATGAACTGTGCACCTTAGACTTGAAAACTTGGATTAGTGATCCCTACCTTGAAAACACTGAGCCAAGTGACCAAGCTAACTTATCACTAAGGGCCAAACTTGGATAGCTCTCCTCACACCGAGTAATACCTTGCCTCCCTAAAATCAAATTGGGCTGTTCCTGGAGCATGGTTCTTCTCAGTGTGGGTAGGCTATCACAACTTGGCTTTATGGAACCAGCTGGCTAAGATTTAACTTGAAGCTGGAGTCATGCTTTTAAAAGCTCGACTCCAACAGTGACTTTTGTCAACAAATTGCATTTTTAAGTAAAACATAATAATTGAAGCCTAAAAATATGATGTAAAAAAAAGAGGAAAACAAATAAGGGAAAAAGCAATAATGTTCAGAAAGAAAATCTGAATCAATCAGAATTAATTAGACAAATTAATCCAATGTCAAAATGTCATTAGTGATTTGTTCTGAGGTTTGTCCATGAAGGTAGAATTTCAACTCTTCTCCACTTTTGGTCATCCTTGGGCCACAGCATCAGCCTGGGATGAGATTAATCTTGAAGAAAGGCTATTTAATTATCACTCAGAGATGTTCCAGTTATCACTCACTGAATAAATCTGCTGTGTGTACAAAGGATCTGGGGGGGTTGTTTTAATAAATTTGTAATACATATCCAGATTGAGGAAAGTAAAATGTTTACAATCCCTGGGGCCTCTTACAGGAGATTCTGTAATAAATGTAAGTAATAAACTCTACTTGGAGAAAACATTCATAATGCCACTCCTGACTTTACAATCCTGTCTGGCTTGGGGGATAGAGCCAGTTTGCTAAAGTGCTTTATTACAGTGGGGTCTACTGGCAGCACTCATGGTTGTACCAATTATTAGAATTAAACACTCCCACTACTGCATCAACTCACTGTAGGGTTCAGCAAGAGTCGACGTACTTCTTTTATGTTGGCATAAAATCCTAAATTTTGGCTCTAAGGCATGTGCAGTGGGAAAGTGGAACTATGCTGATGAGAGAGCATTGACAGGACAGTGACGTGCCTGTATGTGCACATGTAAACACACCCACCCATGCACTTCCCTAGCGACACAAATACAGACTAGAGATGTCATAGGGAAGGGGAAAAAATGTTCAAAGTGCCCCTCTACTGACACTGATGATTTGATCCTTTAAACTATTCATTTTCTTATGTTATTAAAGCACAGGCAAAAATTGCATAACAGGGGAGGAAGGATGGCCTGGAGGTCAGGGCATTAGCCTGGGACATGAGAGACCTAGGTTTGATTCATTGCTCAGCCACGGACTTCATGTGTGACCCTAGGAAAGCCACTTGGGCACTGTGTGTCCCAGCTCCCAATCTGTAAAATTGGGACAGAAATGCTTCTTTGTCTCACTGGGGTCCCAGAGAGGAGACAGGCACCGCTAGGAAAAAAGCAACTACAGACTAAAACATCATGAAAAAAAAGTTACATACTTATGGAGTTGGTCCTGGGATACATAGACAGAGGTATCATATGGTAGGTTAGATACAGACAAATATAAAGCCTTGTTCATTAATGGAAGCACATTCCCATACATGCCTGTGTACAACTGTGTGGTAGTTGCGATGAACAAGGCTCAAAAGCCCAGAGGTCTGTTGCAATATTGACTCCCCAATAGAATGTGCATTTTAGTGACTAACAAACCATGCATGAAACACTTGCATGTACATATTAGAAAAATTAAGTAGCTACTGAGAAACTGGTATGGTAAAGGGGAAGCAGGGGTGTCAGAAGCTGTTATTAAATCCACTGCTTGAAATTCCCTTCCAGTTCAATAATTTTCCCTAAGAGAGCAGAAATATGAGCTTAAGGACGTGTAAAGGAGCCACACAACTAGGAGAAGGAAACAGAGAAAAGTAAAAGAGCAGCTGGTAGAGTGGGGCAGACAATACACTGCTTTTTGAAAAAGACTCCAGAGGAGATCCTGGCAATTACAGGCTGGTAAGCCTAACTTCAGTACCAGGCTAATTGGTTGAAACGATAGTAAAGAACAGAATTATCAGACACATAGATGAACACAATATGTTGGGGAAGAATCAACATGACTTTGGCAAAGGGAAGTCATGCCTCACTGATCTATTAGAATTCTTTGAGAGTGTCAACAAGCATGTGGACACGGGTGAGCCAGTGAATACAGTGTACTTGAACTTTCAGAAAGCCTTTGATAATGACTCATATCAAAGGTTCTTAAGCAAAGTAAGCAGTCATGAGATAAGAGGGAAGGTCCTCTCATGGATCAATAACTGGTTAAAAGATAGGAACAAAAAGTAGGTGGTCAGTTTTCATGGACGAAAGAGGTAAATAGCAGAGTTTCCCCAGGATCTATACTTGGACCAATGCTGTTCAACATATTCATAAACAATCTGGAAAAAGGGTGTTAATAATGAGGTGGCAAAGTTTGAAGACAATACTAAATTACTCAAGATATTAAGTCCAAAGCAGACTGCAAAGAGCTACAAAAGGATCTCACAAAACTGGATTACTGGGCAAGAAAATTGCAGATGAAATTCAACAGTGATAAATGTAAAGTAATGCACATTGGAAACCATAATCCCAAGTATATTTACAAAATGATGGGGTCTAAATTAGTTATTACCACTCATGAAGGAGATCTTGGAGTCATCATGAATAGTTCTCTGAAAACATCTGCTCAATGTGCAGTGGCCACCCAAAAGCTAACAAAATGTTAGGAACGATTAGGAAGGGACAGATAATAAGATAAGAAAATATCATGATGCCACTATATAAATTCAAGGCATACCCAAACTTGGAATACTGCGTGAAGTACTGGCCATCCCCCTCTCAAAAAGATATATTTAGAATTGGAACAAGTACAGAGAAGGGCAACAAAAATGATTAGGGGTGTGGAACAACTTCTATATGAGCAATTAAAAATACTGGCACTATTCAGCTTAGAAAAGAGATAAATAAGGGGCAGGGGATATGACAGAGGTCTATAAAATGATGAATAGTGTGGCGAAAGTGAATAAGGACGTGTTTTTTACTCCTTCACATAACGTAAGAACTAAGGGTCACCCAATGAAATTAATATGTAGCAGGTTTAAAACAAACATAAGGAAGTACTTCTTCATACAATGCACAGTCTACCTGTGGAACTTGTTGCCAAGGGATCTTGTGAAGGCCAAAAGTAGAATTGGTTTGAAAAAAGAATTAGCTAAGTTCATGGAGAACAGGTCCATCAATGGCAATTAGCCAAGATGGTCAGGGATGCAACCCCATGCTCTAGGTGTCCCTAAACCTTTATTGCCAGAAGCTGGGACTGCTTAACAGGGGATGGATCACTCCATAATTGCCCTGTTCTATTAATTCCTTCTGAAGCATCTGGCACCAGTCACTATCAGAAGACAGGATACTGGGCTAGATGGACCAATTGGTCTGACCATATGTCCATTCTAGTGTGTCTTTTCTTCTTAAACAGGAAGGGGCAGCAGTGGGGGCAGAAAGACACACATAAGGTGTGAATGACAATAATGGGAAGAGAAGGAGGAGTGCTATGCTTACATGGTAGTGGGAGGTTGAGGGAGCACAGAAAAAGACCAAACAGGATAGAGGAAATTAAATTCTTGTTAGTCTTGATTGTGTCATGCCATTTAGTTTGTGGCCCACATACACAACTCCTTCTCTTGATTGCTGGGTGATCTCTTCCTTCACTTACAGTGGTGTTCCTCCTCAGCAAGAGAATGATAAATAACTGCCCCTCCTAATTCAAGATCTTTAAATATGTGGATGGGATAGTAAAAGCACTCATATAGTAGACATCTCAGTTGCCCACATAACCCCAGACACTATTCTATTATTTCCTTGTGTGGGACGACTGTTCTTCTGGCTATCCTCGCTGGTTTACATCCTGATCCGTTTCACTCACCCATATCAGTTTGCTACTTTCACCAGTTGTCCAGCTCGGCACAGTAGGTACTGAATTCTGACAAGTGTTACCAACTGGACCAGGCAGAAGGACTGGTCATTACAATACATTTTGACAGGTATTTGTTAGTAACAGTAAAAAAAAAGATAATTGGTTTATTTATTGTAGTTGGCTTTTTTTATTTGTTTGAAATGGAAAGTACAACATGGTTAAAGAGCATCATATGTTGTTAATGAAGCAAATTGTGAGACAGGAGCATCTTATTAATTCCTAAGCACCTATTCTCACTCTTATAAACAATGCTTATTTTTGTGCAGCAGTCCCACATCTTGCAAAATTGGCTTGCAGGACAATAAAAAAAAGTCTCAGAATTTATTTTCAGGTGTTGTAATATAATGTTACTGTGTGCTGCTGCTGCAGCTTCTACAATACCTGATGATGTTGCATTATGTCATGCAGCTCTGCATCTGTGTGAACACACATTAGCAATATTTTAAAGGAGATCTACATAGGATTTAAAAAGAAAAATCTACATTATGGGTGTGTGTCCTTTTCGCTTCTTTAGGATGTATAAAGAAGACCAGATTTTTTTTTTAAAAGGAGTGTGCCAGGCATTGTGGTTGTTTTTAAAATTAGAAAAATTAAGATGTCAAGTATTATCTTATCAGGTTTCCATGGGAAGGCCTCTTAGAGGGTCTGCAAGTTCTCACACCTTAGTTGAAAGTGTAGGGGTACAAAATCTCAAACAAATGTACAGTGTTTTCTACAACACCTACAACCACAATACCTATGTACTTACACATATTATGTACATACAACATATAACAGCTCTTCCACATGGGGTGGGGGGAGGAGACTAAAGAAAATTGCACACATTCCCATTTTTAAATCAAGAACTAAGTTTTCATTTTTGTTTATGTGTTTTTCTGCTTCCCAATTTGTTTGTTTAGATAAATAAAACCTAAAAATAATATACCCAACCAAGTATTTCCCTTTCTGCGTTATTTGACCTTTCAAAACTCATTCCTGTCTCTAAACAAAAAGATATGCAATCAGATCAATGCTGTATTAGTGAGTTTATTTGCACTTTGAACATCTCTAAGCCACTTTGTTATGAACCTCTCTGTGATACACTGGCAACCCTTATTCCCACTGTCATGTAATTAGGATATGTTTTGCACAAAGTACGCCTTGTGAAGTATCATTCTAAAAATCTCGATCTGCTAGACATTAATATATTGTTGGATTGTATTTGCTATCATTATGAAGTTAAGGCTATGTATGTGTTACTGAAACATGTTGTGAGGTTGAAAACACCCACCCAGGTACACCAGTGAAAAGGCCAAACAATGTTAATGGCTTATTGAGGAAATGCACACAAGCACAGGGATTACTCCAGGAACTCTGGGAAATGGGAAGAAGATATAAAAGAGGGAAATGACATCATGATGGTACCTCACTCTCCCTACACATCACACCTGGAAACACCTGAGGAACAAAGACTGAACTGGGGGAAGTGATGGTCCCAGGCTAATGGGATTTCTAGCCTGTGTATGAAAACCTGGGAAACTCAAACTGCAAAGCAAAGGCAGCTTGTGCCTCAAGAATCTGCCAGCCTGTTTATCATTCAGGATGAGAATCTGCTAATTCATACCCTACCTAGCTAGTATGTTAAGATCAGTTTGTGGGTTTTTTTAATTTACTAGTTAATCTGCTTTGATCTGTTTGCTATCACTTACAATCACTTAAAATCTATCCTTTTGTAGTTCATAAACGTATTTTATGTTTTAATCCAAACCAGTGTGCGTTTGACTAAGGTGTCTGGGGAAAATCTCAGCTTCATTACCACAGGTGTGCATGGCCCTCTTCACATTTAGGGAGAGGCAGACCAAGTATTAAATCCTTATACTGGCCAGATTTGACCAGGGCAGGACGGTACTCTCTGGCATCCTAGGCTGGGAGGCTGGTGGTTAGAGAGCCTGCATATAACTGCAGCTGGGTGTGTCCCTATCTGTGTGAATGCTGGTGAAAGTGCAAGCTTGGAGGACTTTGTAACTTGGCACAGCAGTACAGTGTGAGAGGAAGCCCAGGCTGTTGGGTCAGAGGGCTCAGTGGTACCCAGTTCTAGGTGGCACCACAGGTGGAACCCATCACACTCTCCTTCTGCTGTATGATCAATAAGAAGAGCAATGTCAAAAGGCAAAAAACTAAAATGCATCCCTGGTACTTGCCAATAAAATTTAACCTAATATAAAATGCAGTTATCTCAAGAAACAGCACCCTAGTGCTAAACAATCTTGAAAGTAATGAGAGAGCACAGAATAATGGTGTTTGTGCACCAGCACTCTGGCCTCAGTGCACACTCAAGTCTGAGGTCAGCCTTCAGCTCAGAGAATCAGCTGGAAGGCCTTTGACACTTTTCTGAGACCAAGATCCCCATTTCAAGCCCATGAACTGAATCCACAGATCCTGCTTTAATCCATCCATCCTTCTTCTTGCTCTTTACACTCTTCAAATATTTATGGAATCTCCCCTTAGGCCCTGGTCCTACAAACACTTATGCACATGCTTGACTTGACTCCCGTGAATAACCCCATTGATGCCAATGGTACTAAAGATAAGCACGGAGTTAAGCACTTCCAGGATCAGGGCCTTACCCACACTATTCATATCAGGATAGATAAATATCAATGATTTTTTTTAAATAAAAAAAATCTGATTTTTTTAATTTAAATCAGATTTTTTTGATAAAATGTTTTTTGAGGAAAAAACTTATCTAAAAATAGTTTTAATTAAGATACATTATAGCTCAAAGATATCTCATCATGGAATAGGAATTATAAATTCTAATTCTATAATATGAGACAACATATTCATGTAATGTTTAAGAAAAGTTTTGTAAATGAGATCCAATAGTTCATGGATTAGGGACCCAATCTTATGGGGTTCTAGGGGCTTCTATATAGATTATTTAGGTTAATCTTTCTATCTACTCAATGGGACTCAGTGCTCAGTCTAGAAGATACCATCAGAGATGCTTAGTTTTGCAGTTCTCAAACTGTGGTTTTGTGACTCCAGAGGTAACATGCTTGTTAACAGCAAAAATGTTTTTAAAGAAAGAAAGAAAATATATGGAGGTGAGAAATAACAGACCTCAACTCTGTTGTCTCTCTGCAAATTTGTGTACACAGAATCAATCCCTTACCTCTCTCTAAAAGTGCAAAGTTTCAAAAAGTTCAATGACTAGAAGATTGTTTGGGGGCAGAATAGATCTGGACCAGGAGAAGAAGTCTGGAGATAAATGTGAGAAGGGAGGGACAGGCATTCTCCCACTAGAAGGGAAAACCTATAACGGCAGCAGACTATAAGAGAGACCCAATTTGGGAATATTTTAATGAAGTTCCTCTACCTGTGGGTAAGACAGGCATGCGTGCAAAGTGCAAACAGTGCAACAAAGAAATGCAAGGACTGGTTGCCCAAATGAAACAACATCATGAGAAGTGTTTCTTCTTAGGAGGAAGCTGTGTCAAAGATGATGAACGGAACATGTCTGAACATGCAGGATCTTTAGGTTGGTAAACTTTTTAATTTCCTACTTCTTTCTCAAGGACTGCCTGTCTTCCTTCTGGACTATTCTTGAATTCTCATGTTTGAGCAAAAAATATAGTTGTTACTCTATGGTACTATCATTTTAGATGCAGTTGTGATAAAAAAAATAGCTGAAATCTCATTTTTAACAGCAGTAGCTTCTTCTGCCGGTGTAGAAATATTTTCTTCCTTTGGACTAATTCATTCCAAACTGAGAAATCGTTTGGGACCCAAAAAAGCAGGAAAGCTTGTTTTTCTTTTCCAGATTATAAACAAAAAGGAAAATGAAGACGACTGAGTTAGCAGCAGAATCCAATATTTTAAGTTTCTCATGTTGACCTGGCTGACATAGTCAATTTAATTTTGGGGTGTTTTTTTTTTTTTTTAATATTTCATTTAACTATTTTAGTTAAAAACAATTTTAACAAAAACAAACCTGATTTTAAAAACTTGAATATTTAACTAAATTCAAAAATTCATATGCTTGTTTTGTTAAAATATTATGTTTGCTGTTGAAGAAAAAAAACCTTGAATACATAACATTGTTGTTTTAGTTAAATAAAACAATTTAAATATCTGTCTGGTGGTGGTCTCCTCCTAATACAGCATGGAAAGAAAATCCTCCAAATATTAATGAGTAACCTGTTGAATTGGAGACAGTTCACCTCCCAATGACTTCATAAATATCTGCTTCAATTACCTTTGGTAAATGAAATAACCATTCATTTTCTGATATAGCTGTAAAACTAATCTGAAAAGTTTTCAAAATAAAATAAATCACTTTAAAAATGTATAGTGTGCACCTTCTAAAAATGAAACCTACATCTATCTCTGAGTTGTGAAGAATATGTATTAAGATAAGAACCAACAAGAATGCACTTTTATGTAGAAATCCATGATTAAATCAAGTTTTCCTGACTAGTGATTTAAATCAAATCCACCCTGATTCATATTTAGGCTTGGGAGGTTCGTTGTTTGTTTGCTTTTTAAATCTTTTCTTATGCCCATTCCAGCAGATATATAGTCATTTTTCATTGGAGGCAATTCAGGGAAAAGCAATCTGGCTGTACATTTCTGGTAATGACAGTGCAGTTTTACAGATGCAGTCTCAACAAGGATGTATAATACTCCCGGACAAAACATGACCAGAAAGATACAGAAAAACAAGAAAAGAGAAGAACAACAATAATCAATGCATGTACCTGAGAAGGGAAAATATATGCGGAGGTAAGTTGACTGCTTTAACCTAAGAGAGCTATCTATCCCTTGATACATGTGTAAGACCCATTACTGCTAATGGGAAATACAAAGACACCCAGGAAAAAAAGAATAATAATTCCCTAAGTAGAGTAGCCTAAAGCCACAACTCTCCTCTTTGTAAGTATGAAAGAATGAAAACTAATAGTTGTATGAATATACATTAATCAAATCGAAGGCTCATTTCCTCCATGATCACAAGTCCTCACAGTGAAAATGGTAGAATTCCTCCCTCTTTCGGGAAGAAACACAAATTTGTTACAACTAAGGATTTCGTCAGTTTTGGTAGCGAAATGAAGTCAGCTTTTGCAATGTAGTGAAACTTTTTCTGGGGCAACTGCCTTTTGGTGTCACCAAAAAAAAAAAAAAAAAAAAAAAAAAATTCAACAGCAAAAAACTAAAAATACTTTGTTCACCAGCAATGAGAATTCTCTCACACATTTTTTACCGTCAAAATAAAACATTTTCAAATAGTTTGTTCCAAAGAAGGCCAATGGAGAGCAGAGGATGGAAAGATTTTGTAAATATTTCTAGCTATGCAAACATAGGCAGTGACTTACCTTAGATGCTCATTAAAATAACATGTAAATGGCTGTGAACCCACTTCCACTTTCCAGTATTCCTGCCAGTGTGTGACAATTTCAGAATTCTTCTGATTCTCTCTTTCACAGGGAGGGATGTATGAACACTGTCAAGACAGGTTCCAAAATGGAATTATTTCTGTACTCAACAATACAAGGCAACATTCTTTCTGGATTTTCCTCACCAAATTCACACAGTGATAAAGACTGATCCTATGAATGCAAGTTTTCAAACAGAAGGGAACAAAAAGTTAGATGAACATCTCTTGATCATTAATTGCTCAATATTTATGTTTTAATGATCAGTTACAAAAGAATGATTTACTATGTGCTTTATTAACTTTACTACTACCTGCTCTCTCTCTCACACACCTCCATTCTTCCAGGAAACATGCTAATGTTTCGCAGGTTGAAATTAAAAAAAGACGAAAAGGAGAGGATTAATTTTCAAGGGGGCTCTAGCTAGCTGTACTCATGGGTAATATTTTGAAAACTAGAAATCAATACAAACATTTACGACATGTACAATCACATGTTCCATTTAACAATGTAAGAATGAATAAAGAATGTCATTATTACACCAAATTTTCACCAACAGATCTCAAAATGCTGTACAAAAGATAGGTATTACCCCACATTAATAAATATAAAGGTTTGTAGTAAACAAGCACAGGATGTTGAAATCCCAGTTCAGCATAATACTTTAGTACATGCTTAAATCACATTGAAGTCAACAGGATTTAGGCGTGTGTTTAAGTGCTTTGCTAAACTGAGGCCCAGATGCCTGATTCAAAAGTCTTCTGAAGTCTATGGGAGTCTGTCCATTGACTTTAGTGGGCTTTGAATCAGGCCTTAAGTGATCTGTTGCAGGTCACAGAGGAACAGAACCAAATGTCTTGCTTCCCAGTCTCATATTTAACCACAATGTTTCCCTTCGTACCGCTTTTACCTTAAACACATATTACTAGAATTACTACCACAATTTATTCTTTGGAGAAATATTTCTACCTCAGTGCACATGCACAATACTTTCAGTCATTAATAGGCATCCCATCCATCCAGGAGAGAATTCACCTTTCCATTTTTGAAACTCAATAGACAAAGGTAGCACTACAAACACTTACGTTGCTTTGTTAACATAAGCAATAATGGAAACATTTTTATTTACCGTCCCTCCTTTGAGAGGGTACTGAATGCGGACTCACATGTGCATAGCACAGTGTGAATGGTATGACCTGTGTCCTTTTTAAAATTGGGAGCTGTAGTCAAAGGACATATGACTAGGAAGACAAACAGGAAGCCAGATATAGGATTTCCACACTCTTCAGTAGGGGTAGCAGACAGGAACCCCAGGCTCAGGGAAGTCTTAGTGCAGGTTTCTCCACAGTAACCTGAAAGGACAACTAACAGGGAAGGGTCTGTCCTCCCTCACAACTCTTATTTGAAAACAAAGACAGCTGTGAGGAAAGGGTCTTGATTAGATGGCTGGTGGGCACTTTTCTACCATCCCATCAGTGAGCTTATGCTTCCACTCTACACTGAACTACTTCAGGCTTCCAGCTCTGTACAGCGTATCTCCATTACAAAATTCTCAGGTATTCATCAGTCTGATCAAGTAAAACTTGGTTATTCCTGTCAGCATCCACATCTATTTTTGATAAACTCCTATATACTAACCTGGAACCAAGTGCAAATTCTCACTCGTTTGTTTCAAGTTAAACCTTGCCTTTTTCATAACAAAGCACCCCCATTTTCACAGCAACATGTTTGGTGTTGCTGTCATGTAGAGTTCTTCGCATCCTCGTGCTGAGAAGAGAATCCTACCCTAAGATTCTTTTTCAGGTTTGTATTTTTAGAAATAAGTAACACCACAATGACTATTGTTCTGCAAATGCTGAAATAGAAAACAGAATACAAGTATTTTCTTGCTTTTTTTTATTTCAAACTTAAAATCAATTCCCTTGTCCCACAACATTTCTTGGTTCAATAATACAGTTTGGGAGTTTGTTTGTCAGTGACCTTTAGGACTGCCACATCCACCAGGTCTTTTAGGGCCTGCTGGCTGGTGGAAGGGTTAAGACTTGTTAGCTTGATAACAGGACATGTTCCGTTTATTAGGGTTATTGGGCGTGAGGCTTCTGCGCCTTTCTGCCAAGCTGCGTTGACTCTGGTTGAAGCTAGATTTTCTTTAGGCCATGAACTAGCACAGGCCCCTACCATGGGAGTGAGGAGAAAGGAGGAGTGAGCTTTTGTGGCCTGCTGGGCTATGTTCATTCTGTTGCAGTAATGTCTTTTGCCTGCTGTAGTGTTTGAGCTCTGTTGGAGATCACTCCTTTTACCATTCTGTCATCTTCTGGCTCTGCTGCATTCTCTGCTAGATGAAATTTACAGGCATACCCCAGTGTTTGACAGGAAAAGTGAGCCACCACAATTTCTTGGGGAGAAAGTCCACCTCTCCTCCGCCCCCCATGCATGAAATTCCTCATTTCTCCATCTGGCTGAGTTGACATGGCTCACCAGTACTAATCCCACCACTATAATTCCAGTTTGAAGATGGTAATTGCCAAATGAGGTAATAATGGCTATTATTTTTTATAAATATCATATGCACCTCAGTTCACCTGGTTGGTATTATCCTGAGTGAGGTCAAGGCATTACATCAAAGGAGGATGGCAGAAGGGAAACAAACAGGTGGTAACAAAACAATGGCAAAGATAAAGTATGTCCAGAGAATACCAAGGGTCCCTGAGGAAACAATGGGGAATACATCAATCAGCCAGCCCCAACCAGGCTGGTAAGGTTTACTCTTCCCATTCCTGAGGCCAGGATCAAAGGAGATTTTAATGTTTATTAGTGAATATTTGGAACTAAACGATACAGAGAGTTTAAAGCATCAGTTATTGTTTCATCGGGGATAGCATACAGACTACGGGGGTGGGGGTCAGTATTTTGGTATTGGGCAGCATATACCATATACAGTCTGTCATGTCCCCAATGCAGGGTGAACGGTGGGTGAGTTCAAGATACAGTTGGGAGGCAGTGAGGGTACATCGCTCATACAAACAGGTTACAGACAGTTGTGGGAATAAGGGAGCGAGCTGGGTGATGAGGATAGGGTGACCCTCACATAGTGGAGTTTGGTTTGGTGGGTTCAGGGCTCAGGGGATAGAGTCCAACGGGGGAGTATGAAAATCTCCTCCCCCCTTCGGGTGCACGGAGTCACACCCGCTTACTCCTAGTATTGGCGGTGACCGGTGACGTGCTCCGTGTAGATGTCTCTGGACCATCTGATAGTGTCCGAGACCATCAGGCGTCTCATGAGCTGCGCGTAGCGATGGCCTACCCCGCAGGCCCGAAGCACGCGTTCATTACAAGGGTCCCAGGCGCCCAGGGCCCCAACGATCAGGGCGTCGGTATAGACCTCGTAGCCCTTTGACCGCAGAGTGTCCGCCAAGGGGGTGTATTTTTCGAGCTTTCGGGCTCGGGCCTCGCGGAAGGCCAGGGTCCTGTTCTCGAAAGGAACCGTCACGTCAATGAGGATGATCTTTTTTTGAGCCTCGTCCGTGACGACTATGTCCGGGCGCAGTGGGCTGTCGGTGCAAGGGACGGTGCGGTTGCTGGCCTTTTCTCCCAGGTGCGGAGCAATGGCCTTTACCAGACGGTCCTGGATGGCGTTGTGACGCAGCTGCCAGGCTCTGGCGTGGGGCTTGCAGCTGCACAGGACGTGGGGCAGGGTCTCCATGGCGTACCCGCACTTCCTGCAGTGCTTGTCTTGGTTCCCGTGGCGGACGGCTCCGTTGAGCGGGACGCAGTTTAGTCGGGCGCGGTGTATGAAGCGCCAGTCAGCGAAGCGGGTGAAGCTGCCTGAGTGGAGGAAGTGGTTGCTGGAGTCCCACTTGCTGGTGACCTCGAAAACCTTGTCCTGGTCTGTTTTTTTCTTCAGCGTGCCCAAGTAGAGCGCGCGTACGGCGGCCTTCAGCGACCTCTCCAGCGTGCCTCTGGCTCCAGGGCTGATGATGGTGTTGTCCTCCGTCTCGGTCCGCGGTATCAGGACTCCCAGCTCCCGTCGGTCCTTGCTCCATACCCAGCAGCAGCCTACTCGTTTCCCCAGTCGGCGCGTGGCATTGCGGGCACGGGTCCACAGTGAGGCTATGTCGCCCCTGTCTTGGGCGAAGTCACCGTCCATGGAGCCGCTCAGGAAGGTGGCCATATCTTGGCCAGAGGCAGCTCTGTCGATTTGCTTTGCGGTGGCGGAGCGCAGGGCGGTCGTCGCGACGTTCTTTACCGCGGCGTCCGGGCACATCAGGAGGCGAAAGGCGTGTGTGACGACCGCGATATCGCAGAGGTCTCCCATGCGGGGGACGTTGGCGTCACCATGCCGGTGAGCGATATAGACCAGCTCGTTGCTTGCTCTCTGGGGCAGGGACAGCCACTTCTTCACCAGTTGCCGGATGACGTTGTCTGCCTTGTTGAAGGGCACCTTTGCTACGGCGGATCCTCTCAGGACGAAGGCGATGCGGGGGATCAGGAACGTGTTGAGGGCATCGATTTTCTGCCACGGAGTCAGCAGGGAAACGTCGATCCTGGCGGCGTTCTGCAGGATTTCCTGGATGGTGTCCTCGGGGGTCTGCAGGACACGGAAGCCCATCGGCCTGCCGAGGTGTTGGTACGCCTGCCCCTCGGCCAGGGGGACGACGGATTCACCCTGGATGAGGAAGTCCGTAGCCTGCACTGAGTTCTTCTTGCTGCAGTTGACGTGGAGGGATGCACATTTTTTGGCGTTAAAGCGGAGTCCTGTCCATTCTGCGACTCTCCCGATGGTGTTGAGCATGCCCTGGAGCCTCTCGGGGTCATCCGCGATCAGGACTAGGTCATCTGCGTAGGCCAACACGTTCACTCTCTCGCCGTGTAGGTCGAAGCCGTCGGCGCCGTCGGAGATTGCCTGCAGGAGCGGCTCCATGGCGAGGTTGAAGATGATTGGGCTGAGGGGGCAGCCCTGCTTCACACCGCTGCGGATCGGGATCTCGGCGGTTTCGCCTTCTACCGAACGGATGGTGGTGCTGCAGCCCTTGTAGAGTTCCCGGATCAGACGGAGAAAGGTCTCCGGCATCCCAAACTCCCGTAGGGTGATGAAGATGTGATGGTGGGGGATGGACCCGAAGGCATTGGCCAGATCCAGCCACGCTATTGCGCACTGGTTGTGGGCCCTCCTGGTCGTCTGCAGGACAGTCTGGAGCAGGAAGTTGTGCTCGTAGCACCCCTCTGATGGCATGAAGCCCTTCTGGGCCGGGCTGATGGCTCCCCCGGTCGTCGCCCACTCCGTGATTCTGGCTGCCAGGCAGCTGGCGTATAGCTTGTACATTGTGGAGCAGAGGGAGATGGGTCTCCAGTTGCTGGGGTCGTCTCGCTTACCCTTCTGGAAGAAGGCCATGACGGTCCTGATCTACAAGGAGGTGGGTGGCTGGCCGACCAGAGCACCGGCATAGGTTAAAGATGCCGGAGAGCACATGGCAGCCGGGGTCCCGCTTTTTGAGGAGGCTGTAGGGGATGCCGTCTTTTCCGGGCGCAGTGTTTTTGGTCCTGGAGAGCCTGGCCATCACCTCTTTGGGCGTGAAATCAGCCTCTAGGCCATCTGCGTTGGTGATGCGGGGCAGCGGGTGAAGGCACTCTGGGCGCTGCAAAACCATTAAAGCATCCAGGGCCTAAAAGAGTAAAGGGGGTTGACTGGGTTGCTGGGGCCTGTCAAGGAGCATCAGTGAGCACTGATAGGAATGCAACAAGACACAGAGACCATGCTGCAGCAGGGCAGTCTGTGTCTTCCAACCCACAGATGAAGGTAACTGGGCTGAAGGGGGCTTACCAAATATGAAGATATAGGTAAGGGGAAATAGGTGTATAGCCTTTTTGTTTTATCCCTTTGTTCAGTGTGCTTCGTGTCTTTGGGTGAATGACTAAATAGTGCTTTGTTCTTAAAAAAAAACAAAACTGTTTTTGAGTCACTCTCATCAGCTGTTATAGGTTCCCCGATGAAAAGGGCTAGAAGGTACCTGTGATGAGTTGGATCACAGAAACCCCCCTGGGAGCTGCCAACTAATGTGCCAAGACTACTTCTGCCCCTGCTTTCCCTGCCAGCTTGGTACTCCAGCACCCTGTCCTGTTGAGCCAGAGTCTGCTCCAACACAGACCCAGGGTACGTCTACACTACGGGATTATTCCAATTTTACACAAACCGGTTTTGAAAAACAGATTGTATAAAATCGAGTACACGCGGCCACACTAAGCACATTAATTCAGCGGTGTGCGTCCATGTACCAAGGCTAGCGTCGATTTCCGGAGCGTTGTACTCTGGGTAGCTATCCCATAGTTCCCGCAGTCTCCCGCAAACACTGGAATTCTGGGTTGAGATTCCAATGCATGATTGTGCAAAAACAGTGTCGCGGGTGATTCTGGGTAAATGTCATCACTCATTCCTTCCTCCATGAAAGCAACGGATGACAATCATTTCGTGCCCTTTTTCCCTGGATTGCCCTGGCAGACGCCATAGCATGGCAACCATGGAGCCAGTTTTGCCTTTTGTCACTGTCACCGCATCTACCAGCAGCATGCAGTAGACATAGGGTGACATTGAAAAAAGTCAAGAAACTATTTTTTTCCCCCTTTTCTTTCACGGGGGGAGAGGGGTGGTAAATTGACGACATATACTCTGAACCACCCCGGACAATGTGTTTGACCCTACAGGCATTGGGAGCTCAGCCAAGAACACAAATGATTTTCAGAGACTGCGGGGACTGTGGGATAGCTGGAGTCCTCAGTACCCCCTCCCTCCCTCCATGAGTGTCCATTTGATTCTTTCGCTTTCCGTTATGCTTGTCACACAGCACTGTGCTGTGGACTCTGTATCATAGCCTGGACATTTTTTCAAATGCTTTCTCATTTCATCTTCAGTAACGGAGCTGTGATAGAACAGATTTGTCTCCCCATACAGCAGTTAGATCCAATCTCTCCCGTACAGTCCACGCTAGAGCTCTTTTTGGATTTGAGACTGCATCGCCACCCGTGCTGATCAGAGCTCCACGCTCGGCAAACAGGAAATGAAATTCAAAAGTTCGTGGGGCTTTTCCTGTCTACCTGGTCAGTGCATCCAAGTTTGGATTGCTGTCCAGAGCAGTCACAATGGTGCACTGTGGGATACCGCCTGGAGGGCCAATACCGTCGATTTGCGGCCACACTAACCCTAATCTGATATGGGAATACCGATTTCAGCGCTACTCCTCTCGTCGAGGAGGAGTACAGACACTGGTTTAAAGAGCCCTTTATATCGATATAAAGGGCCTCGTTGTGTGGACGGGTGCAGCATTAAATTGGTTTAACGCTGCTAAAATCGGTTTAAACGCATAGCGTAGACCAGGCCCCAGTGCTTGAACCACGTTCCCCAAAGCTGCAGACTTAACAGAAAGCAACTTAACGAGTGTTCCTGTCTTTAACACTCAGATGCCTAACTCCCAATGGCATTCAAACCTCAAATAAATCCATTTACCTTGCATAAAGTTTATACAGGGTAAACTCAAATTGTTTGCCATCTATAACACTGAGAGAGAGATATGCATATACTCTGGGTTAATTAATAAGTAAAAAGTGATTTTATTAAATACAGAAAGTAGGATTTAAGTGGTTCCAAGTAGTAACAGAGAGAAAAAAGTGAATTACTAAGTAAAATAAAACAAAACACGCAAGCCTGAGTCTAATATAGTAAGAAGACTGAATACAGACAAACTCTCACCCTCTGTGGTGTTCCCGTAAGCTTCCTTTTACAGACTAGTCTTCTTCTAGTCTGGGTCCAGCAATCACTCACACCCCCTGTAGTTACTGTCCTTTGTTCTAGTTTCTTTCAGGTATCCTTGGGGGTGGAGAGGCTCTCTCTTGAGCCAGCTGAAGACAAAATGGAGGGGCCTCTCAGGGATTTAAGTAGACTCTCTCTTGTGGGTGGAGACCCCCTCCTCTCTCCTATGCAAAGTCCAGCTTCAAGATGGAGTTTTGGAGTCACCTGGGCAAGTTATATGTCCATGCATGACTCAGTTTTTACAGGCAGCATCCATTGTTTACATGCTACCTTGAACATCCTCAGGTAGACGTCTTATGAGGATTGGCACTTTCCAAGATTCATTGTCCTTTAAGTGTTTCTTGATTGGCCACTTAATTTGCACATTCCGTTCTCAAGAAGCTGACCAAATGCTTTACTAGGCTACTTGGAAATCAAGCAAGTACACAGCCAATATTCATAACTTTGAATACAATGACACATGCATACAAATAGGATGAATAGATTCAGTAGATCGGGGTAGGCAACCTATGGCACGCATGCCAAAGGCAGCACACAATCTGATTTTCAGTGGCACTCACATTGCCCGGGTCCTGGCCACTGGTCTGGGGGCCTCTGCATTTTAATTTAATTTAAAATGAAGCTTCTTAAACATTTTAAAAATCTTATTTACTTTACATACAACAATAGTTTAGTTATATATTATAGACTTCTAGAAAGAGACCTTCTAAAAACATTAAAATGTATTACTGGCACGCGGAACCTTAAATTACAGTGAATAAATTAAGACTCAGCACTCCACTTCTGAAAGGTTGCTGACCCCTGCAATAGATCATAACCTTTACAGAGATGTAGCATAAAACATATTCCAGTTATGTCATATAAATACATTCATAAGCATATTTGCATGAAACCTTATGGGGTGCACCGTCACAGTGCCAAACTCGGTTTAGGTTGCAACCTCCGAGCTTATCACCTGTGTTAACCCGACAGCCCTGAGATCCAGTCTAGAAGTGGTAGGACCATAGGGCTCCACGCAGAGAGGTATGAAGGTAATGAAATCTGCCTCCACAGGGGTGCACTTAAGAGGAACTGAAAGAGTTCTGAAGTGTGATTTGCCCCATAACCTTGACAGTCAGTAAAATACTTGTACCTCTGCTGTCAGATCTTTAGAGAAACTGGTGCCATCTTTATACTACATAATTCAAGAAGTGGGGGAAATCAGTTGACAGGCTACCCTCTTAGCGCCTGCTATTGTTTAGAATAGCATTAGTGAGAAAAGTTTGTCCTACCTAGCACCTCCTGGAGCATTATTAATTATTTGCAAGGCCTACAGGTCCCAATCAAGATCAGGCCATCATTGTGTTAGGCAAGGTCCAAATGCATTATAAGAGACAGTCTTTGCCCAAAAGAGATCACTTAGACAAGCAAAATAAGGGTGAGAAGGAAATTAGAGAAGAAAGTAAAGTGACTTGCCCAGTCAGTCCAATCCACTAGACCACACTGCTTCTCTGCTTCCAGTGGAAGCTGAATGTTCGGGACCTCCTTCACAACAGTCCAGAAAAATAGGCCTGTTGTTTCCATTGAAGACAATGGCACCTCTCTCCAGCTTCAAGGGGAGTATGAAGATAATGAAGTGGAGAGTTTTTTGGAAGTTCTGTTGGGGCACAACTCCATAATCAGACATCCTACAGTGTATTGTAGCACATATCAGATTATACAATTCAAATATAGTCTCAGTTACACAGCATCAGCTAATGAAATTCCTCCCTTATTTCAAACCTTTGTTTGGATAAATGACTCAAGATCCAATTCAATAAAAGTGTTAGAGAACAGATATAAAAGCTTGGAATACATACAGGGCCCTACCAAATTCACTGTCCACTATGGTCAATTTCACAGTCAAAGGATTTTTTAAATAATCAGTTTCATGGTTTCAGATGTTTACATCTGACATTTCAGCTTTGTAACCATGGGGGTCCCAACCCAAAAGTGGATTGGGGGCGTGTGTGTCCGTAATGCTATTGTAGGGGGGGTATGGGATTGCCACCCTTACTTCTGTGGAGCTGAAAGCAGCACCCCTGCAGGTGAATGAATGTAGAGTATGAAGTGAGCAAGTATGGTGGAGAGGGAATGAGAATCCACATATGTACATGAGAGACAGTCTATCTCTAGTAGCTTTAACCCAAATCTCATTCAGAAACTATGCACAATTCTGCCTCCTTGGGTGTATGCATTATGAAACAAGCTAAATAAATGGGCACATACTAGTTTTTCCATAGGACCCCTGCCTCATTCGGTGCCTAGGATGGACAGTGTTCGCAGAATGAACAGGGTTATGCAGTAAAGGGGGATGTTGCCTGTAGGATGCTTGCCTCATTTGCTGCAGAAGTTGGAAGATGTGAGGTGAATGAGGCAGGGAATTTCAGGAAGAGACAGGACAGTTATATGGTTAAGACACCTGAAGACTATCCAAAAGAATGGGATCTATCCCAGCCTCACCGCAGAGTTCATGTATGAGGCTGGGCAAGTCATTTAAACCAACATGTTTATAGTTGGTCAGTAATTGTGTTCCTCATTTTCTGGGTGCCTAACTTGACACCCCTAATCTCTGGTTTACATAACTGCCAATCATTCACAACTGCAACTGAACTCAGTGGGACCTGTAATTGCTCAGCACCTCTGGCAGTAAAGCACGGTGTGGTTGACAGGAATAAGCCCAGGGCTGGGAATCAGGAGGCCCTGGCTTCTAATCCCGACTTTGCCACCAATTCACTATGAAGACTCAGGCAAATCACTTTTGCTTTTCTGTTTGATTTCCTAGCTATAAGACAGATAGTGAGCACGCATACATTTCTTTAAATATGTTCTGGGTACTTGTACAATCCATATAAAATCACAATGCACAAATAGAACTAATGTCCCAAGAATTAGACAGATTCTAAACCCACACATAACTATATGCTTTACATACCTATGTGACCCTCACCATGGTATCTGAGACCTCACAGTCTTTAATGTATTTATCCTTTCCACACCTCTGTGAGGTAGGAAAGTGCTGTTATCCTCCTTTTACTGACGGGGGATGGAGGCACAGAAACCAAACAACCTGCCCAGGGTCAGACGGGGGAATCTGTTACAGAGCGAGGAACTAAACTCCCTGGCTAGCATGCTGACCACTGGACCAGCCTTACTCTAAATAGTCAAGGCAAGCAGAGAGGATGAACAGAGAGGTGAAGTGACTTGCCCCTGGTCACACAGCAGCATAGACCTTCAGTGCTCAAGACAGAAGTGCAGGGGAAGGTTGGACGGGTCAAGGGATACAGGAGATTGTGACAGTATGCTTGAAAGGACTGAGAGGAGAGGGTACTTACATGCCTTATGAGGTGTGCCAATGTCCGAACAGTGCTTTGAACATATAAAGTGCTGTTAAGTATGCTGAAACATCAAGCCCTAGACGTATCAAGCTGGGCATGCAACACCTAAAATTAATGGACTTATATCTCACTGTGTCTCAGTTCCCCATCTGTAAAACCCCTACCTAGCTCACAAGAGTCTGGAGAAGACAAACTCATTAATGGCCATTGGGTTCAGCTACTGTGGTGAAAAGACCATGAGGAAATTAATAATTCTGTATCCAGTGCAGGGTTTGGATGTGTGCACTAAGTATGGCCTGGGCCCACAAACTGAATAATGAATATAAAGAAATACAAAAAACAAAACAGCTGCTTCATTCTCAGCACACAGTCCATCCTGTGCACTGAATGAGGCAGGGGCACTGTGTAAAACAAACAGCATGTGATCATACAATTACAGACTGTACCATAATGCATAGACAGAAGGGGGCCAAGCTAAGGTTGCACAGGTGACCTTAATTCTAGCATTTCCTAATTTTGGAGTGCTTGACCTTTGCAACCTTAAAGTTTTCAGTGCAGTTTTTTGGAGATGTAATATACACTATGCCCTAGACAGTTGTCTGAGTTGGTATAGCCCAGAGGTGGGCAAACTATGGCCACATCCAGCCCGCAGGACTGTCCTGCCTGGCCCCTGAGCTTCCGGCCCCTCCCCTGCCATCCCTCTCCACCACAGTCACACTGCCACGCAGGCAGCGCTCTGGGCAGCATGTTCCTGCCAAGCAGAGCGCAGCGTGTCTGGATCCGACCAGGTGGCACGGCTGCCAGACATGCTGCTCTGAGCGGCATGGTAAGGGGGCTGGGACTGGGGGGTTGGATAAGGGGCGGAGGGTCCCAGGGAGCAGTCAGGGGACAGGGGGCGGTTGGACGGGGCAGAGGTTCTGGGGGGCTGTCACGGGATGGGAGGGGGGGTTGGATAAGCATGGGACTCCTGGGGAGGTCCTGTCAGAGGATGAGGGTGTTGATAGGGGTCAGAGCAGTCAGGAGACTGGGAGAAGGAGGTTGGATAGGGGATGGGATCCTGGGGGCGGTTAGGGCCGGGGGGGGGGGGTCCTGGGAGAGGGTGGTTAGGGACAAGAAGCAAGGGGGGTTGGATGGGGGCAGGATCCCAGGAGGGGGCAGTTAGGGGACATGAAGCAGGGGGGATTGGATAGGTCAGGGATTCTGAGGGGGGCAGTCAGGGGGTGTGAAGTGGGAGGGGTCAGATAGGGGCCAGGGGCCAGGCTGTTTGGGGAGGCACAGCCCTCCCTACCAGGCCCTCCATACAGTTTTGCAAACCCAATGTGGCCCTTGGGCCAAAAAGTTTGCCCACCCCCGGTATAGCCCAATATTAGGGTGGTGCAGCCTACTCTGTCCTCTTCCCCACACAGTATATGAGTCATGGCTAAGGCTAATCCTTCATCTGATCCCCTTCTGGAACATTGTACACATGGGGGAATAACTAGTGAACTATCCTTGAGCTCTCTTGAGCAGTTCTATCCAACCATTTACTGCACCCCTATCCTCATGCCCAGGAAGAATCTAGACAATCACACACACACACAATTTTATACATAGCTAAGGATACACACATGTATTCATTCACATAAGTCTTTTCCAAAAAAAGTATAAATCAGACAAGTTATTTTTTACATCATGCTCAGTTGCAGGCATAAAGAGAAAAAATTATTCTAAACAAACGTGTAAGGAGGCAGATGTCAATTTATTTTTTAGCTGCAAGCTGATATATTCCACTGTAAATTTACACAACTAAAAGTATTTTTTGACACTCTGCACTATATGTATTAGTAATAAATTCAGAGAGTTTGAGATTAGCATCAGCATAATTGGTACTGGATCCTGGCTCCATACTTAATCTATTCTGCTTGATTAATGGTACAGAAGGCATAAGTCTTGATATTTTTTGTACTTGTATTTTATATGGAAGGTCTCCAATGCCCCAAGCATGAAAATGGTTATTGCTATTGGAGCAACTAAAGAAAGTTTACAATAAATATTATAATTAATTTAATCTGAAAAATCCATCATCCACAAAGTAGGCACACTGAAAACAAACATTTAAATTTCTGTAATCCGATACAGTATTTTACATTCATATTTCTGGATTTATTCTGACCCAGCTGACCAATCTTTTAAGAATCAAAATGAATCTGGGATTGTACAATTGTATGATTATTCCCTGCAATACAACTTTTACTTTATTACAGACTAGTTGGAGAAAATTTGAAGAGATCTCGGTTCAAAACATACAATACTTGCTAGCATGGCTATATAGATTCATAACTTCATAACTGAAATGCCAAACTATAGAATTTAGAAAATACTTTTACAACCCAAAAGCACTGGTTTTGGAAGGGCTACGTTGCCACTAATTCAATTTTGTTTTGTAGAAAGTTTGTAATGAGACCAAAGCACACATTTTTCACACTACCTGATTCACAAAGAAGGTACAGATACCCCAGTGAATAATTAAACCAGGTAAGGAAAATAAAGGGTCTTTTGTTTTTAATGATCTTAAAATTTATTAAGTTATTCAGGATTTTTGCTGTGGTTAATAAGAGTATACCCAGTCGATTAACATACTGGGCGCCCACTGCTGCAATCCATAACTTTGATAAAAACATTTGGGGGTTAACACAGCTGTCTGATTGTTCATTCATAAAATATTCTTGACTAAAATCATTAAACTAAACTATGTTTATAATCTGTTAATAAGGCTATTCTAGATCAGCATTCAGAAAGGGGGAGGGATAGCTCAGTGGTTTGAGCATTGGCCTGCTAAACCCAGGGCTGTGAGTTCAATCCTTGAGGGGGCCATTTAGGGATTTGGGGCAAAAATCTATCTGGGGATTGGTCCTGCCTTGAGCAGGGGGTTGGACTAGATGACCTCCTGAGGTCCCTTCCAATCCCGATATTCTATGATATTAATTTAATTTAAAGCCTATGATATTTGATGACAAAACTAAAAATAAGCTATTGCCCCAAGACAAAGAGACATTAAACTTAAAAAAAAAAATCTGCTATGGATACAAACCATGTATGTCACTACTCTTGAAGTAAACTATTATGCCAAACCAAAATTCAGGGTTTGTTGGTTTGGTTTGGTTTTTGACATGAGTTTCTAAAAGTAGGTAAAATAATTGAAGAGCATTTCCTTCTACGCCTTAAATTTAGTTTAATTAAATTACTAGAGAATTTACTTATGAGTAATATATAAATTCTACTCTTACAGTCTCATCTAATAAATTAGTGTCAGTCAGCCTATATGCCACAATACGAGACTAAGGAAGCTTAAGATGCAATACAATTGTTAAGGAAAACTAATGACAATATCAGTTAAAAACTTGTAACAGCAATATGCAGGTGTATATTTATTTGTTTCTTCACGTTTCTAAACTACACTTACAGATGCTCATACAATGTTCTGCCTGCCTAGCTCCATCAACTAAAAAATCACCAACCAAATAACGGGTTGCCCATCAACATACCACCTCAGCCAACCCCCTTCTCAACAGCCTTGGAGAGCAAAGGAAAAAGAGGGTTTTACCCAAGGTTAACAAATCAGTGCACTGATAGACTAAGCCTAGGTCTACAATGGGAGAGGAGTCGACCTAAGATACACAACTTCAGCTACGCAAATAGGGTAGCTGAAGTCAGCGTATCTTAAGTCAATTTACCTGGCCATGAGGACGGCAGCGAGTCGACTGCTGCCGCTCCCCCGTCGACTCCACTTCCACCTCTCGAGCACGGTGGTGTTCCGGAGTTGATGGCAGAGCGATCAGGGATCGATTTTATCACGTCTACACTAGACGAGATAAATCGATCCCCAATAGATCAATCACTACCTGCCAATCCGGCGCGTAGTGTAGACATACTCTTAGATGAGAGCTCCAATTGGAGTGCCTCTGCTGATTTCAACAGTGGCTGTAATATGAAAGCAACCTCTGCTTGTTGGGCCTTTGGATCAAGCCTTTTTTTCCCTTGTGGGGGCTGCTTATCTAATGGGTAACATCCAAAAAGAATCTCAAGTAAAGGGTCCTGGAAAATACTGTCTTCTGTGGATACTTGAGCAAAGTCAGTGTTCTGCAATGTAACTAGGGCCATAACAAATTGATGGCCATGGAAAACAGCTCACAGACTGTGAAATTTGGTCTTTTGTGTGCTTTTACCCTATATTATACAGATTTCATGGGGGAAGACCAGCATTTATCAAATTGATAACCCAAAAGAGAGTTGCAGGGGGTGTCGCAAGGTTACTTCTGCGCTGCCTTCAGAGTTGGGCGGCTGGAGAGTAGTGGCTGTTGGCCAGGCACCCAGCTCTGAAGGCAGCACCTCGCCAGAAGCAGAAGCAGCGCAGAAAGGTGACAATACCATATCATGCTACCCTACCCTTTCTTCTGCATTGCTGCCTTCAGAGCTGAGAAGCCAGAGAGTGGTGACTGCTGCTGAGGGCCCAGCTCCACAGGCAGCAGCACAGAAGTAAGAGAAGCAGTACTGCAACCCCCCCTACAAGAACCTTGTGACACCCCCTCAGCTCCTTTTTGGGTCAGGACCCCTACAATTACAACACCATGAAATTTCAGATTTAAGTAGCCAAAATCATGAAATTTTTAAAATCCTATGACTGTGAAATTGACCAAAATGGACTGTGAATTTGGTAGGGCCCTAAATATAACTCAGGGGCTTTTCCTAGGTCCTTCTTTTGCCCATCACGTTACTGACAGCTAGAGCTGGGTGAAGTTTTTCAACCTAAACTATTTTTTTTTTTGGTGTGAAAAAAGCAGATTTAGTGACAGTCACACATTTCACAAATTCATGTTGATTCCGCCGCATTGCCTTGGTAAATAAAATAAATAAATTTGAACCTCCCCCCCCCCAATCAAAATTTCATTTCAAATCATTTCAAAATGAACTGTTTTAGTATTATTCAGAATTATTTTATCTATAAATTGTTTAATTAAAAATATTAATGATTAAAAACATTAAATATTGCTCAAAATCTAAACAAAACATTTTGTTCAACCCAAACTAATTTTCTTTCAAGTATATGATTCACCACAAATTTTGAAAAAAAAAATTGTTTTCAGTTCTTTTGGAAATTGAAATTTTTATTTTTCAGAAATGACAGTGAACCAGAAAAATCCAATATTCACACAGCTCTACTGATCACCAACGTCCCTCCTGAAAAGGGTGCTGCAGTAAAGCAGGGTGGTTGGAACAGTTTAAGGTACACATGGTACATCTCTGTTCCTTGCCAAATGACTCTCACCAACATCTACTGTAAACAAAACATGTGTCGGTCTCTAAACCAGCCTGGTGGGGCTGCCAGAAGCTTATGGATTAATGTCTCACTCCATGATATAGGGTGTTATCCTGCCCCACTGAAGTCAATGGGAGCTTTAGCAGTGACTTCGGTGAGTACAGAATCAAGCCCATACCAAAGAGCTACCTACAGTACTTACCTTTCCTACTCCTTCATCCAATTCCTATTAGATTTTACTGCCCTGCTTTCCCTGCTACTGACTTCTGCCCCCTCCCCACCTCTTTCTCCTTGCTTATAAGTTTGGTCTCGGGGGAAAAAATAAAAAGACCTTAGTACATGTTTCTTCTTTCAGGGCATAAACAAAAACTGGCACTAAACATGAGTGTTCTAATGCCTTCCTCCAAATTACTTCCCTCCATCATCGTCCTAGTATGATTAAATACTTTGGTCCTTTCTCTTGCAAGCTCTGAATAAACATTAACTAATCTTCACTACACTCCTGTGAGCTAATTTATATTTCTATTTATTAAATAGAGAAAGACCAAGAAGATAGAATTTCCTATGCTACCCAACAAGTCAATCTCTGTCAAGTTCTTCATCCATCGAAGTAGTTCACCCTTGTACTACCCCTACTGTGATCCTAGTTTACTCTTTTGTGCTGAGCCATATCACAAGTGTTACTGAAGCCCTTGTAAGTTTTCTGCACTTTAACTTCTCATTCTCTCTAGCAAACTAATTCTGTCAGATTTTCAGGAACTTTCTGCCTCTTGTAAGTATACATTATACTGAACAAAATTTCTTCCAGCCAACCAGAATGCCGGAAAATGTACTTACTCATTAAAAAGTGCTTAAAAAAAAAAAAAGCTACAAAAAAATTGAAGGGTGGATGCCAAGTCACATTTCAAACAAATTTCTTTCCCCATTTTACCTAAACAGTACCTCAACATCTTAGTTTACTAAATTTAAACATCAACTCTGTTTTTATTCAGTTAGTTTCACTTTCTAGTTCTTTGCTACAGTATTTAGAATGCAAACAGCGCTGACCAATGCTTGCTTAAAAACAACATTATCTGCTGTCTTAATAAAACCATAAGCTCTTTGAGGCAAGATGCTAATGATCCTGTTCCTTAAAGTACCTTGCACTTTTGGGCATTGTAAAAATAAATACATAAGAGCAATAATAATTGTGAAGTAAGGCATAGCAGAAGCTCATTTTTATAATTTTGTTCAAATCTGACATAAAAGATCAAGTTATTTATGAACATGCAAGCAAAAACTGCCTAAAAGCCACTTGCCACTAAAAAAGTAATCGATATACAGGAAAACTGTGTTTTAATTAATTTCCTGTTTTCTGATTAGCTGCACCAATCCAGCAGTGCTGAGATCTACCATGGTGCCATCCTAGAATCCATCCATCTGGAAGATAAAAGAATCCAAGTAGGTGTTTTAGAAATTTTAAAATCTTCCTCTCTCAAACACACACTTGGATCCACAGCAACGTCAGGAAAAATCCACTTTTGCCAAGTAATGGTGCGTAACCACTTCTAACATGAATATCATGGCTTCAGTGAGTTTTCCTAGCTGATGCAGAGACCATTACTGAAGAACAAACTTGAATTCTATTAATGTTCACTTAACTCAAATTGTAACTTTGGATCCCTAAATTGAACTCCCAGAATACTGCCCATTCAGTATAGGTATAATAAATCTTTAATCTCCTGAAGCTTCTCTGCATAATTTCTTGTATCCTTCATTCAGGTTAGTTCCTCAAAGCTTCTGTCTGCAATTAATTTAGTACTGAGAAAATGGAGGTACTTACCTCACTTATGGCAATGCTATATTATATTACCGTTAGTTCATCAATGGGGTTTCCAGAAATTTCAAATCTGTTGCAGTTCTCCTTGTCTGAAGAATTCTTGAACACACTAAGTAGATGTCCTTTGTGGACTGCTCAGACATTCTAATCTCTTGGCCACTGCATTAGACGAGTAGTCAAGCATGACTTCTTGTGTTTGCTCCAAGAGATACAGGAGACAAACAGGTTGATTGACAAAAATATCCCAAGCATGCACATATTACAAAACTCTGGATTAAGCCACATTATGAAGAGAAACATTAAAAGAATATTGACAGAGATTGTTAATTTCATGCTCATGGATGTGACATTTTCCAGATTTTCTTCAAGATTCTCTGTGTTTCCCTTGATGTATAGCTGAATCAGGTATCCTAAATGCTTGTTAGCACTGAAGTAAAACTTTTTGTGTGTTTTGTAACCGACACAGTGTAGACTTTCAGGGAGTCCGGAGTAGGCACACTTCATTTGCTCTCTCCTTGATGTACTTAACTCTTCATGCACCACCTTCCTTTCTCCTCTCCTAAGTGTTCTACATTTTTAACTTCCAGGTTTCTGAGCTCAGTACTGTGTACCCATTCATATATGCCCGTAACTATATCCCCCTTGAATATTTGGCACTCCCTTGTTCATCCACAATGGTATGCTTATGCACAACAACGTGCTGGAGACTTGCAGCTTTGAGACATAGCTAGGAATCACACTATACTATAGCCTGCCAGCTAATCTAAATCTAAATCAGGAACTTTGAAGTATGAGCCAAATGTAAGAGACAAAAACTTTAAAGCAAAAACATATAGATAAGCATTTGCTTTTGTAGGACTTGAAATATAAAAAGGGGATAGTAATTCTCATAGCATAAATACACACTCCATGCTTACCTTGCTGCAAGAGCTGTGGTTTTTTACCCTTCCTTCCACTTGCTTATATTAACTGTGTGCCAGCTTAGAAAAGTGTTCAACTCCTTTGCTAGCTACTACACTTAGGGTAAACTGGAAGGGCAGAGATCATATTTTACAAACACAGTCACAGAAACACACCTCATAGCCCAGGAGAAATTTTTTTTTGTTTCGTTGGTTTAAAGAAGAGGCTGCAACGGTGGAATCTTCCTGGCATCTGCTCAAAGCAAAGAATACACTGGCCTTCCCTTCCACATCATTTTTCTAGTTTAATTGCTAGTTGCTGAAGTTGTGCGTTTAACTTATTTTCCGGCTGGCTTTCCCACAGAGGGAGTCTTTTCAATCGTTTCCTGGAATGGGGATTTCCTTAAAGGGATCAATACGGAGCAGCCCGGTTGGAAGGAAGAACCTCGGATCTAAACATCTGCAATAAGCGCGAAGGAAACGCAAACGCAGCTGACTGTGTGTGATTCTTTTGCCATCCCCAGCGCGCCTCCTCTCAGGCCCCCTGCCCCTCTCTCTCCGAGCAGCCGGGGGACAGATTGCACCGAGGGGAGGTCGCAATCCGTTGTCAGTGGTGTCTCTCTCTGGCCGTGTGTGGAGGTCCTGGGATCGGGTCTCAGACACAAACCTGGCGTTGTTATCCACGCAGTACCGATGGATTCCGCGGCTTCAAGCTCCTTTACTGGACACGATTAACAATAAGGGGGTTAAAAACTCCAGGCTCTTCTTCTCATTAGACCTGTGATCGCCTTCAGAGGACCTGTGAGCTGGTCCGTCCATGCCGGGGCTGGGAATAGGAGCGGCGAGAGTCCGGGTGACACGCTTATCCACGAAACAAGTTAACTCTGGAGGTAAAACTTTGCTGGCATAGGGGAGGCGGGGAGGGAAAGCTCCAAAGGCTGCAGCGCCTCAGTTAGATACTGACAGGAGCGCGGGACTCCAGCAACAGGCGGCGGCACGGCCGGAGCAAAGAGAGGGCAGTAGGACGCGAGTGGCTGATCTGCTTTTGCTGTTCAGGCCACTAGATCCAGTGTCCGTGGGTTCCCCGCCCCCCATCCCCGGGACTCGGAGACAAACCCCAGAGCACGGGCTGGCTTCCCTGTCCCCGCAGCTGGGGAGTTACAAGCGCCCTGAGGCCGCCCCCTGCCCTTCGCTCCCTGGCATAAGTTTACCTTAGGGTTGGTGATGAGCTGGTGCTGGTCCTGGTGCAGCAGCGCCCTGGAGTTGGACTCCGAGTTGTTGACGTAGATCTGGAGGCAGGGGTACAGCGAGGTGCCCTTGCAATCCGTGCCACACGTGAACGTGCATTCAAACAGCTCCCCGATCTGTTGCACCGAGAGCACCGTGCAGTTGGCAGCTTTGCCTTGCAAATCTTGCAAAGCGGGGTTGAGCCAGCAGAAACCCAGGATGAAGAGCGACACGATGCCGGAGACGATCAGGAAAAAGCCGAGCCGGATGCTTTTGTCTTCGGCTTCTGTGTACTCGTAAGACACCCTGATTTTCGCCATCTCCCCCTACCACCGGCAAGCGCTGACCCAGCCTGGCAGCAAGAGCAGCAGAGGGTGTGAGGGGAGGAGGAGGCGATCGGAGACAAACTCCCTCCACTCCAGCTGCCAAGCTTCCCTCCGCCGGGGGCCGGAGCTCCCCTGCTGAGGCGAGAGGCCGCCGTGCAACTCTTCACTCCCCCCGCATGGTGCAAGGCGGAGGGTGCCAGGCACCAGTGCAAGCCCCCTCCTCTTCCCCCCGAGCTAGAGGTGTTTCCCGGTCCTCTCGGCCTCTCCCTCCGCCAATGATCGGGGCTGGCTGGGAGCCTGACAACATCTGCCGGGGGCTAAGCCGCTTAGCGGGAGCGAGCTCGCTGCTCCCCCAGCAGCTCCTCATGGCTGGGAGACTGGCCTGCCCAGACCTGACCCCGCTGATCCGCGGCAGCCGGCGATCCAGCCCCCCGGCGAGGCAATCTCCTCTCAGCACAGCTTGGCCCAGGATTATCTGCCCCCGGAGAGTGTTCCAGGAAGCACCCGATTACTGCTCCGGATTAATGCTGCCGAAAGGCGCTCCTGAGCGGGGGCGAACGCCGGCCGCACCCGGGGCAAGGCAGCGGAGACGGCGGGATCAGCGCCGCACACGTGCGGGTAACTCGCTCGCCCCCAGCCCTCCGCCAGGAGGGGCCTATGGGGAGCCGCTTCCGCCGAGACACTTTTCATTCAGCGCTTTGATCCGCAACGCCGCCGGGCTGGCTCGGAGCCAGGCCCCGCCCAGCCGCACGGGGCCCTGCTGCCAATCCAGCCCGCGCTGTGGGGCCCGACGCAGGCCCCCGAGCAGCCAGCGGCGCGTTCAGAGCCCGGGCCCGGAAACCATCACCCTGGAGCTCAATGGGGGCCTCAGTCCCTGTCAGGCAAGCGGGAGTGCTGAGCCCTCCATTGACCCGAGCTGGGAGCAGCCCGCCCGCCCTGGGCCAGGAACTCAGCCTGGCTACAAGAATGTGTCCCCCGGGCGTCGGGAAGACACTAAACCTGGCGCCTAAAGCGGCCCCCGGCGGCGGCTGAGGGCGCTGAGCTCGGTCGCTCCGAAGCACGTTGAGCGCCCTGCGGCCTTTGCACACGGTGCTTGGGAAGGAGGCCGCGGGCTGGCAGCACAGGAGGAGGGGGTTGGTACATAGCGTTAGCCTAGGAGAACCCGTCCGGCCCCCGTGCACCCCTGGAAGAGCCTCTGGGGGTGGCTAGGGTTGCCAACTTCGGCTGGGCGTATTCCTGGAGGGTTCATCACATGACAATCTCTAATTCAAGATTGTTTAATTCTTGAGGGGTGGCAAGCGTTGCGGGTGGCACTCCTTGCTGGGCAGAAGGCTCATTCCACAGACCCTCCCCTACCCCTCAGCGGTGTTCCTGTGCCGATTCAGCAGCAAAAGGACCAACCTTCGTGGGGGGAAGAAATAGACAGTTGTGGATGTGCCCACTGCCCTTCCACAGGGGTGGCTCTATGGTTTTTGCCACCCCAAGCACGGCAGTCAGGCGGCCTTCGGCAGCACACCTGCAGGCGGTCTGCTGGTCACATGGATTCGGCCGCGTTTCTGCAGGTGACCTACCGGTCCCGCGCCTTTGGCGTACCCATTGCCGCCGAAGCTGTGGGACCAGGGGACCTCCTGCAGGCATGCTGCCAAAGGCTGCCTGACTGCCGCCTCCCACGGCTTGCCACCCGAGGCACACACTTACAGTGCTGGTGCCTGGAGCCGCCCCGGCCCTTCACCTTAGCTACACTCAACATGGAGATGTGGGGAGATCAAAGCTGCTAAGCCCCCCCCCCAACAGAAAATCAAACCAATACCCATGTGGCTAACAGCCCAAACTCAGCTTCAAAAAGTAAAATGTTTTACAGGGCTGTGCTCAGAACATAACTGCAGGAATGATAGAACGACGATTCAGACAATTTTTGAATGTCTAAGGTCACCTTCTGTCACCCACAGCAACTCCACTCCAGAGTAGATTGCCTCATGTAACTGGTAGAAGTAGCAGTTACTGTTTTCCAGTAACCGGGCTTCAGCTTTACTCCAATTTGTGAGATTAATTATGTCCTTTGCATTAGAAGGGGGTTGTAAAAGCAAAGTCTTACTCAATTAAGTTTTTTTTTTTTTAAAGTGATCCTGCTAAATCAATGTGAAATCAGCAGGAAAAACATTTCTATTTGCAAATCCGTTCTAGCCCAGCATGTACTCTACAGGAAAACCTAGCAACCAGAGTTAAACATAGGTTGTGCCCTGCCAAAAAAAACATGGCAGGCCAGAAGCCTGGTAAGTCAAGGACAACCATGAAATAAATTCATTGGCAGCAAGGCCCACAAACAAAAACTGGGAAAAACCAAGTCCTGCTAAAGAAAGTACTGCTCCAGAAATTTTAGCAACCACTTGCATTTGAGTGGCTAAGCAAAAGTTGAATTAAAAAAAGCAATTTATTTTTGTATAATACTACAGCAAACATTTATCTTCTAGACACCATTCTCTGTGTCAAGTTGTCTGGTGTTGCAAACAACTGTGAGTGACAACCTCAGGGCAAACTGCCAAGAAGCAGGGCAGAGACCACAAACTGGTGGTGTGTTCTATATTTAGATTTCTCTAATCTAACCAAGTATCAGCTGTGAACTCCTCAAGCACTACAACCGCTTTACCCTTGCCCCCAAGACAAGCCTGCCTTTGTGATAGACAATCCCTCCTTACACCAAACATCACAACAATATTCAGTTTACTCCCAGTCACAAAGGACCAGTCACTTACCCCAGGTCAAGTGCACCCTGATCTCACCAGACAAAGTTTGTAGTCAATCCTATAATTAACTAAAGGTTTATTAACTAGGAAAAAATGGGAGTTATTTACAAGATTAAAGCAGATAACCATACACACCAATGAGTTACAGTCTTAGGTTTCAAAGTGTAATAGAAGCAGCTGTAATGTTCAAGCTCTACATGACCTTTAGGGCTAATCATTCTAAACAGCTGGGGATCTCTTGCTTATCCTTAGAAGTCTTGCCCTCTTCCTGAAGTCCAAGCAGCATAGGGATAATTTCTTCTTTACAGGGATTTTTACTCCCTTTCCCCAGGTCAAACCGTGATAGGACCAGGGTTTGTGTACATCCGCTCTTCATGGGTGTGCGAGGAGCTTTGCCCACTGATTTTCCACACTGGTTCATCTAGTGTCTGTAGGGCTTCTTTTGTTGAGCAGGAAATGACCCTTCTTGTAATAAACTAGTATTTCACACTTGGTATTACTTCTCTCCTGACTGTGGGGGACAGCAAACACTTTTATAGTTACAGAGCAAAATATTTAAATATTACCTTATAACATGCTATACAGATATTATAAGTGAAATTAATGCATACAGCAACTCCAAACATTTCATAGAGTCCTAATACACATATATAAATCTAATACCGACTTTATCAATGCTAACACACAGTTGAGCCAGATGATTTCCAGTTATGGCTTTTATCAGCATAGCTCAGTGGTTTGAGCATTGGCCTACTAAACCCAGGGTTGTGAGCTCAATCCTTAAGGGGGCCATTTGGGGATTGGTCCTGCTTTGAGCAGGGGGTTGGACTAGATGATCTCCTGAGGTCCCTTCCAACCCTAATATTCTATGATACAAACCTTGGCATGAACTGGCACCTGGTCTGCCAGTGTCAAACTCTGCTCCTTCCTTGTGCAGTATCTTAAGTGACTCTGGTAAAAAGTTTTCTGGATGGTTATGTGTGCATGCAGACCAGCAAAAAGAGTAGTTATGGGGTCCATACACAAATTTAATTAAAAGTGCAATCGGATCTAGTATTTCTGATTAATGTAGCTTTATGGTCACAGAGAACAGTAGCCTGCCTCAGATGGATCCAGCCCCACTGAAGATCCAGTTGTTAAATACAGCCTGTGAATAGAGTCAGTGAGGCATCCAGGATAGCAAGGTCATTACCCTGTCTCACTCACCACTGCTTGTTCATAGTATTCACTTTCAACCCTATACAGTTTAGTGCAGTAGTTGATCCTGGAAGTGACAATTATGTGGATTACTGTGGCCAGGTCCATAGCAGAAAAAGGGCAGTCTCATGCCTGGCTGCAGCTATTGAAAGGCACTTCTAGTTACTGGTGCCAGTAAGGAGTCCTTCCGGACCCCCAAGACTCTATCCACACTGGTGCTCAGAGGACAGACACCTTTGAAGAAGGGTAATGTTATGATTAGGGCCAGTACTTGAAAACACTTTCCTCTTTCCACTCTCACCTCCTATGTCTTCCCTGGATTTAACTAATATGGGTTTTACTGTTACTCAAGTGCTGGCAGTATTGAGTAATGGGGCCATGCCTGATGTGAAGTTACATCATCAGTACCAGCAATATATAGAAGTACATACAAGCTTCTTCTACAAGATTAAATATAGATGTTGAATAGGAAGAACAGGGGTGATTACTGCAGGACACTAGGAGTGGATACTCTTGAGGTGAGGAAGTAGCAGTCATCACAAACCTCTATGGTATGTCTCTCTCTAGGTACATCTGTATTCACACCCTACACACTACTACAATAGTATCTGTACAAAATATGCCTTGTGAGGTGACATATGAAAGCTAACACCATGCTGGTTATTAATAATTGTAAAATGCATGTGTTAACATAATATATGAAGGTTATGAATTCCCTTGGTCTGATCAGTGGGCCACTAGATGATCAAGATGCTAAAGCAGCACACAAGGAAGATAAGGCCATTGAAAAGAAGCTAAATTAATTCTTTGCATTGGTCTTCACTGCAGAGAATGTGAGGGAGAGCCCACATTTGAGAGACTGTTTTTAGGTGATAAATCTGAAGAAATGTCCCAATTGAGATGGCAGTAGAGGCGGTTTTGGAATAAACTGATAAATTAAACAGTAATAAGTCCCCAGGACCAGATGGTAGTCACCATTGAGAGTTCTAAAGGAACTCAAATATGAAATTGCAGAACTACAAGCTGGCACGTAACTTATCACTTAAATCAGCCTCTATAGCAGATGACTAGAGGGTAGCTAAATTAATGCCAATTTTAAAAAGGGGTGATCCTAGCAATTACAAGTCAGTAAGCCTAACTTCAGTACCAGGTAAATTGGTTGAAACTATAGTAAAAAATAGATCAGACAAATAGATGAACATGATATGTTGGGGAAGAGTCAATATGGCTTTTGTAAAGGAAAATCATGCCTCACCAGTCTAGTAGAATTCTTTGAGGGTGTCTACAAGCACGTGGACAAGGGTGATCCAGTGGATACAGTGAACCTGAACTTTCAGAAAGCCTTTGACAAGTCCCACACCAAAGGCCCTTAAGCAAAATAAGCAGTCTTGGGATAAGAGAGAAGGTCCTCTCATGGATCAATAACTGGTTAAAAGAGAGAGAAAAAAGTGTACAATTAAATGGTCAGTTTTCATGGATAGATGTTAATAGTAGGGTCCTCCAAGGATCTGTACTGGGACCAGTGCTGTTCAACATACTCATAAAGATCAGGAAATGGGGGTTAACAGTGAGGTGGCAATGTTGGAAGATAATACTAAATTACTCAAGATAGTTAAGTTCAAAGCTGACTACAAAGAGTTACAAAGGATTCCCAGAAAACTGGTTGACTGGGCAACAAAATGGCAGATGAAATTCCAGCTTGATAAGTGCAAAGTAATGCAGATTGGAAAAAAATATTCCTAACTGTGCATACAAAATAATAGGTTGTAATTTAGCTACCACCACTCAAGAAAGAGATCTTGGAGTCATTGCGGATAGTTCCCTGAAAACAGCTGCACAATGTGCAGCAGCAGTCAAAAAAAGCTAACAATGTCAGGAACTATTAGGAAAGGGATCAATAAAATAGAAATCATCATAATGCCACTGTATGAATTCATGGTCCACTCACACCTAGAATACTACATGCAGTTCTTCTTGCCCCATCTCAAAAAAGATATATTAGAATTGGAAAAGGTACAGAGAAGGGCAAGAAAAATTAGTAAATGCCATATGAGAGAGAAAAAAGACTGGGATTGTTCATCTTATAAAAGAGACAACTAAGGGGGGAGGGATACAATAAAAGTCTATAAAATCATGAATGGTGTGAAAAAAGTGAATAGGGAAGTGTTATTTACCCCTTCATGTAACCCAAGAACCAGGGCTCACCTGATGAAATTAATAGGTAGCAGGTTTAAAACTAACCAAAGGAAGCACTTTTTCCACACAGCACACGGTCTACCTGTGGAATTTGTTACCAGAAGATGTGATGGCCAAAAGTAGAACTGAGTTAAAAAAAGAATTAGATACTCATAGAGGATAGGTCCATTTTCCCAAAGATGGTCAGGGATGCAACTCCATGATCTGGGTGTCCTTAAACTTCTGACAGAAGCTGGGACTGGATGCCAGGAGAGGATTACTCTATAATTGCCCTGTTCTGTTCATTCCCTCTGAAGCATCTGGCACCAGCCAGTGTCAGAAGACAGGACACTGGGCTAGATGGACTATTGGTCTGATCCTGTATAGCCATTCTTACATTACAAAAACATGGCTAAGACAGCCTAGCCTAGGTAAAGGTGATAAACAGGTCTACCCTAGACAAAGGAATGTGACTTTACCTCAATTTACATATAGCAGTAAACAAAACCATTGAGCTGAACTGTGAGGGGCTCTCATGATCCTGAACTTGAGACACAGAATTAACATGGCTTCTATACTGTACCCCAAAGAGACATACAAGACTGAATCCCTAGGAGGCCTTCCTGACTTGTAAAACAAAGAAATTCCTTTGGGGATAAAAGGAACCAAGAGAGACTCTCTCTTTATCTTTCACCTCAGGAGACAGAGAAACCAAGCAATTTGATCTCTGTGATGCATCCTGGCCAGTGGAAAGCAGGAAAGGAGACTAGGGGGTGAGAAAAACCTGCTTGAATAGACTGCATCTTGCTAGGTTAAGTTGTAGTCTTTTAGATTTGTGTTTTCACTTTTATTTGGTTGTAACCCTCTCTACCTTTTTCTCTTTTGCATGGTATCATTTAATCCATCTTTTAAAATTAATAAACTTGTTTTACTTTTGCTATTAACCCAGCTCAGTACTGTGTTTAAAGGGTCATGTGTATTTACCTCAGTTAAATTAATAAACTGATCTATTGACTCATTAGAGTAGCAAACTTAATATCTTGTGAATGCACAGTGGTAGTCTGTGTATTGCAGAGAAAAATCTGAGCATGAGGCTGGAGTTCACTGGTTGTTACTTGCTAGGCAAGGTTTGTGCTGAGAGAGCCTTGAGGAGTTTGCTGGAGGTGGACAGACTGGGGGGCAAGGAGCTGAAACACTCTAGTCTTCGACAAATCTCTCACTTGCTGTGGCACAGAGGCAGTACAGTGGTTCACAACTCTGGGCATCCCCTTGAGCAGGTTACAACATGAGACTAACAATCAGGGCCAGCGCAGTGTGATTCTTTCTACCCTCCCAAATCACCCAGTCAAACATGAGGTTTATGGTCATGATCAGCACCATCTCAGTGCTGTATCTGGTCTGAAATCCAATTCGAGGGTCTATGTTGTTGACAGATCAGCTGTTTGAAATGTGTTCTTCAGGAGCATTTCAATCACTTATGCAGAATATGGAAGAGTAGATGGTGATAAATGACAATTATTTGCATACAAACTCCAGATTTTTTTGAGGAAGGGATTGCACATTTAAAGGTGGCCCCATAGACTGCCTACTCCAGCATAAATATAGATCTCCTTGCAAAGGGCATTGGGTGTTTTCAGAGACCTATTGAATAGCTCACTAACAAATTTACACTGACTAAGCAAGCATTGCCTAAAGATACAGCTGTGAAAGAGCATGCTCAATTTTATAGTACCTAACCTCTTCTGATTCCATAGCCTTTAGTGTAGGCACTTCTATACACACAGAGCAGTAGTAATTCCAGACAGAAGTTGAGCTTGCAGTTCTTCAAGTGACGTACATTGGACAAAATGCAGAAGTAATCAGAGAATAAATATGGAATAGTGTCGCTTTTCACTGTCACCTCTCTCATAGGGCAATGCTCAATGTCAAACCTTTACAAATAAGTAAGTTCTTCAAGTGTTATGTTCAGCAATATTTAGCACAAAGGCTTTCAAGAATCTACTTTTGTGATATGAATATAAATGCTATTGAATATTATCCACAGTTGCACCACTACATTCTTTATCCGGAGGTTAGCTCCTGTATATCACATACAGGTTTATAATCAAATATTTTTCAGGAAAATTACTCCAATCTTAGGTGTGTGGCTTGCTGTCTTTAGTTCTTCATACTATCTGCTGCCATCTATTTTTTATATTTCTAACACACTCATTTTGGCTAGTTTTTTATCATCATCCGTCCCCTACAATCATTCTGAACTGCTAGCATTTTTGGGGATGGTGCTCTCTTGTGAACCACAGTGCTGCTCTTTGTGCGCACGCGTAAGTAAGTAAAATACTAAAACTTCTTACAATGATTCTAAACCCTATATGATCTACATCCAGCCCTCTGGTTCCTAACAACTCATTTTTTACCACATAGGTTTCTTACCTGTCATGTCTACCTTCCTAAAGGACAGCTCCCATGCTGACATTCTTTGTTCCTCAGCCTCGATTACCTCATTACATTGTGTTGTTCTTATATGAAAGCATGACTAACCCTCCCGCTATTAGTCTTCCCCTTTCAAACAATTAGCAATAGGAGTCTTCTCACATTTGGTATTCAATTTTGTACCCTCCCCCACTCCCTTCCAGTATCAATACCCATCCATGTGTTCTGTACTCAGTCATAATAAGACCTGGGGTCTTTGCATATAAGGGGGACAGTAAGTTTCTGAGATTCACTATCCTTTTCATTGTACCAAAACTGCATACATTTCTTGGTTCATCCACCTGCTAAACAAACAAAACTACCTTACACACATTTAATCAATTCTTCATCCTGAAGCCTTTTTTCTTACATATATCACCATTAAATTGGTTAACCTGCTGGGAAAAGAACACAATTTCTTGTCTTGTAAGTACTACAAAACCACTTATAGATAACTTTAGCTCACTGAACAAATGTGCCTTCAGAAGGTGGTGAAATGAGAATGGAATATAATGCTGAACACTTACCAGGTCCTTTACCTTTACAAAGGGCTTTACAAATATTTACATTCCATACATTTTATTTGGGTCAGAATAAGTTACATATGCAATCATTAATGCCTCAATCATAGGATTTGTGATTGGCCAGAACTCTGCACCTTCAGTGGGGCTCTGCATGGGCAGGACCCAGCACCTGTGCAGTCCCTCTGAAGGTGCACCTGCACAGAGTGATTGTAGGACAATTAATCTTGTCCAATTGGTCCAAATCAAATCAGTGTTGAAGGTTAACATTTATACAGCACTTTGAAAATAGATGGGTAAGTATTAATAAAGTTCCACTAGTCATAAGTATATTAAAATGTTCAACAAAGAAAGGTAAACATTAACTATGAAATCTATATCTAATTTGTGCAGGTTTTTAATCCTTTCAGATGTCTAACTATATTATAATTTTTTACTTTTTGTACTGGAGAGCTGGAAATGCCCAGTAAATGTGTTAATTCAAATATGCCTCAAGCTGTTTGCATTTATTAAGAGTGTTAAGGAGAGGCCAATAGACATGTTTTCAAAAATTGGAGGAACTGAATATTTCCAATTGATAATCTACCGATATGGCCATATATATTGACAACTGGAAAATCTCACACAGCATTAACTACTCACCGGTTTCAGATACATTTTGTCTTGTTAATTTGTGGACAGACTGCATTCTACAGACAAATCTTCCTATGAAAAGCAGAGTGCACTTTTCTGGCATCTGAAGGCTGTTTGACACAATCTACAACTATGGGCAACTGGGCAGAATGAGCTCTGTTAAGCAACCTGTATTTCTTTGTGTGATTTCCTGTAATTTTCTGTAGTAGCAGCGGCAACAGTTCCTGTAATATTTGTCAAAGTGTATGTGTTTAGCGTAGCCCTCTTACTTCAGTTGTATTTCTATACAAACGGTCAGTACAATCTTTTGTATAAGCCAAACTGAAATGGGCATCTTGCTTACATAGACAGTTATTGATTGGTTCAAAGAAACTGAACTTTGACTACAGGGGAGGCAAATCACAGATATATGGGTATGAAGATAAATGTCAAAGAAAAGGTCTTGCTCTTCATCCAAAGCAGTGCTACAGAAAAAACTAGTCCTCTATGTATACTCTTTTTTTTACCATATATCCTAAAGCATGAGAGGGGACAATTTTCATTAACAAGTGTCTTAGTGTTGAAGTCAAAGCTTGAATATGAAAATAGTAAATATTGTTTAATCTTTTATACAGGCTTTTATAGACAGTGCCTGGACTAGTAATTTATAAAAGTATTTCTGCAATCCTAGATTGACTGAACTCTTGCCATATTTCTTGAAATCTTTAAATACAATTTTAGGAGCATGTAGATAAGCTTAGTGAAGCAAGGCTATTGAGAATGTAATGCTTATGATACCATAAGCAGTTCATTTATTTAAAACATGAGATGTATAGATTTCATCCCATACTTTCAAATTAAAAAGTGACCATCAGGGCTCAGGAACAAAAGGAGGCATCACTTTCCCCTTCTTTTCACAAACATGTCAACACAAGTGCCCAACTTTTCACTAGCTATTGATCAGCAACAATGCACAGGCATATGAAAGAAGCAGCGTACAATATGATAGTTGCTAGTTTGCTTGTACAGTGGACAGTGCAGACTTTTTAACAGCTGCATACAATAAAACAATTGTTAAAATGATCTGACATCTTCACAGATAAAACATTGTATGTTTATGTAAAATAAAATAGGAATCATAGGCATATAAAAATCTAACAAGTTCAAGTTGAAATGTTTTATTTATCCAACTTGTAGTACTATATTTGAAAGTCAGTTTACTTCAAAACATTCAAGAAAAATGTGTCAGCTAAATCTAACTTTACTTATAAAAGCTGAAAAGTAACTCCAATTGTAGACTGTTTTTAAAGGGCAAATTAAATCTACTGAGGTTATTCAAACCACAATTTAAAAATTAATCTGTAAAATGTAACTTCATTATTATTCAAATGCCTAGATGTAAACTCTTTTGATGCCCCCAAAATGCTGAAGGAGGGAAATAAATAGCCAATCCCCAAAATTCTCACCCTGTGTGAAGAGTCTCAAGTGAGAATCCAGGAGAAAAAAGTTACAGTACAGTAGCCTGCACTCAACCCAAACTCCTACTACCATAATTCTGAGTATTTTCTTTAAGAAAAATGTGTGGGGGAAGCATGGTATCCAAAGAATAAGCTTATTCTGAAATGTTTAACTATTTTAACCTATGCAATTTTAATATATTTAGTTATTTGGAATACAAAACTATGCAGCTCATTCATTAATTAGCATCACAATTTCCCTTCTTGAATAAGGTAGACTGCCAATGAAGTTTGCATTCAATTTCCGTCAGTGTAAATACACATTCCTGTGGAAGCAGTTTTAATTAAAGTTACTGAGAGATTACTAAAAAGTAAATTTTAAATGTGACCAGTATAGTTTAATATATTTAAAACAATTTTATTTAGAAACTGACTAACCTGTCTGAATCGTTGAGTCATTACCAACTAGATATCAATGCCAGGATCTAGTTCTCTACTAAACAGACAGAGACAAAAGTATTGAAGATTTCCAGAGTTACTTTCAGCATTGCCTCTGGGTCATTACAAAAAAAATATAATTCAAAGTTAGTGGCTCTTGTTACTGAAATACAGCACATTTTAGAACTTCAGTTAAATACTAACTACAGTATATGACTCTTAGCTTATTTTAAGCAAAATCTTCTGCAAATTGAGAGTCAATACTTTCTTTGAAATATTATCTACTGTAATAAAGTATAAAATTCAAATCAATTGCACTGATCTAAAGATACAACATTGCACATAATGTATGGCAAAATAGCAGCAGGACTATAAGTTCCTGTGCTGGATAACACTTACTGCGTCAGTCAGGAATCTGTCAGTCACTAATACTAAAATACATAGGGCAGACAGCTTTGGTATCTAAGCCAAAATATTGTACAAGAATAACCATACACATGAGTAGCCTCACATGTTCAGTGGGACTACATGTGTGTTCAGTAAGACTCAAGTGCATGAAGTTACATGTGTAAATATTTGCAGCATCAGGACCCATGCTAAGAGTGCTTGTTTTTAATTCAGTTTTGGAAAAGGCCCAGTGGTTTGAGATAAGGCAGGAATAGTTGTCTAACTGAATAGTCCCTTCCATACTATTTCTAGATAAGTGTGTAATATCCATTTAATTTTTTTTTTCCAACAGAGAAGCGATTATCCAAATAAACTGGAATAATTCTGCATCTGTTTCAATGTGTCAGTGAAGAGGGCCTATAACAAGCATTAACAAAACCACAACTCTAGAAATGACAGAACAAGGAGTAATGGTCTCAAGTTGTAGCGGGGGAGATTAGGAAAAACTTTTTCCACTAGGAGGGTGGTGAAGTACTGGAATCGGTGACCTAGGGAGGTGGTGGAATCTCCTTCCTTAGAGGTTTTTAAGGTCAGGCTTGACAAAGGCGTGGCTGGGATGATTTAGTTGGGGATTGGTTCTGCTTTGAGCAGGGAGTTGGACTAGATGACCTCCTGAGGTCTCTTCCAACCCTGATATTCTATGATTCTATTAAATGTCTTTGAAACACTTCAAAGATCTAAATATTTCCAACTATTTTGAGAAAGCCAGTTTTATATTGCTACTCAAAACTTATCTTGCGTATGGTCCACAGAGGACTACATGTAATTACAGAAAAAGACAAATGAAAATAGTTGAATAGTAATCTTTTTACTCCAAGAATAATAATGTTATAGTGAATATAAAATCCCCTCCAAAGTTTTTTGTACATTAGCTGCCACTGGATATACAACAAACCAGAGCATTGTAGCATAGGGTATGCCTACTCTGCAACCTAAGGCCTGGGTTAGAGCTCAAGTTAGCAGACCCTGGCTTTGTTAACCTAGGGTTTGAGCATCTACACTCATTTGTAACCCCAGGCTAGGAATTCATAAACCATCGGTCCCAACCTGGGTCTTCCACATCTACACTGCACTATGCTAGGCCCTCCCAAAATATGGCTGCTCTAGCCTCTGTTCACAGTGCAGTGTGGGAAAATTTGACTGTCTACCAAAACTTGACTGCCAGAGAACAAAGAAAGTTGTCCAGTAGGATACTTTTGGTGGACTCCCAGGGCATGAGTCCAGTGGGGCTGCATCTATGCTGCAAAACAATTGGGGCTTGAATCCTGGGTCCTGGCTTGACTCGGGCTTGGATCCTCCACCCACCCTGGGAGCCTGGGTTAGTGTGATGTGTGTTGACAGAAGAGGAGTTAGGTTGAGCCTGAGTTCAAACCCTGGGATTACACTGGAGTGTAGACATACCCACAGGATAGGTCTACAGTGTTAATAAAAAAATCCTCAGTACCAAGTCTCAAAGCCTGGGTCAGCTGACTCAGGCTGTGGGGCTAAAAACAGTAGGATAGATGTTCAGGCTCAGGCTGGAGCCTGGGCTTTGGGAACCACCCCTCTCGTGAGGTCTCAGAGTGTAGGCTCCAGCCCAGGCACAAATGTCTACACTGCAATTTTATAGCCCCGTAGCCTGAACCCCGTGAGCCCAAGTCAGCTGACCCGGGCCAGCCATGATTGTGCCACAGGTCTTTTATTGAAATATAGATATAACCATCTTATCTTCAGTTAATTCAGTCACCAAAATATGGTGATTTAAAATGTTTTCAGGAAGTTTTTTTTGGAAGTGTTCTGCTTTTCATTAAGGAGACCTGTAATTGTTCCTGGAGTACTTCAAATATCAGGGAGGGAGAGGAATTATTTAAGCTTAGTACCAATGTGGACACAAGAACAAATGGATATAAACTGGCTATTAGGAAATTTAGACTTGAAATTAGATGAAGGTTTTTAATCATCAGAGGAGTGATGTTCTGGAACAGCCTTCTAAGGGGAGCAGTGGGGGCAAAAGACATATCTGGCGTCAAGTCTAAGTTTGATAAGTTTATGGAGGGGATGGTATGATGGGATAGCCTAATTTTGGCAATTAATTGATCTTTGATTATTAGCAGGTAAATATGCTCAGTGGTCTGTGATGTGATGTTAGATGGGGTGGGATCTGAGTTACGATAGAGAATTCTTTCCTGGGTACTGGTTGGTGAGTCTTACCTACATGCTCAGGGTTTAACTGATCACTCTATTTGGGGTCAGGAAGGAATTTTCCCCCAGGGCAGATTGGCAGAGGCCCTGGAGGTTTTTCGCCTTCCTCTGCAGCGTGGGGTACGGGTCACTTGCTGGAGGATTCCCTGCACCTTGAGGTCTTTAAACCACTATTTGAGGACTTCAATAACTCAGACATAGGTTAGAGATTTGTTACAAGAGAGGGTGGGTGAGATTTTGTGGCCTGCGTTGTGCAGGTCAGACTAGATGATCATAATGGTCCCTTCTGACCTTAAAGTCTATGAGTCTATAAGTTTTATATCTTTTGTTTTGTATTCAAAGCTCCTTTTTGTACTTTAACACAACATGATACAAAACTAAAATAACCGAGGAGTTACAAATCTCTGTACCCCTTATTTAATCACTAAGAAGCAGGATAAATGAGCCAAAGCATTTATTCCCTTGGAAAGGATAAGTCATCAGCTCCTGCACTGGCATTTGTGCATTGTATTTTATATTAATTTTAAGTACATCAAGCTTCTGAATTAGTGTAACTGAATGCAAAGTCTTTACAAAAGTCACCGTTTGGAAGATTAATGATTGATTTTAAAATGTCATCACATACTTTGCAGCATGTAAGATTTTGTTTTGTCTTGTTAATTTCACTAACTGTCTTGCTCCTTACTCTACCTTTGTTCATTTCACCAAGACTGATATTGTGCAGGAAAAAATATATTTGACCACAAATAATCACATCTAAATCAAAGTTATATGTATTCTTAAGATACTTTGAAAAACCTAAATCATGAAGTCCAAGCAGGCCTTTTAAAATCAGAAATATTTACCATGAGTGAACATTAAACTGTTGTGATTTTTTTCAATACATCATTCCTCTGTTTATAGTTTTTGTTTCTTAATAGTTAAATGTTTGATTTTTTTTCTGAGCTAGTGAAAAATCATAGGAAACTTTTTTCATCAGTGTTTATAACCATTTAAATTATGACCATCACTTTCCATTTTTTCAGATTAAGAAAGTTGTTTGCTTTAAATAATAAAAAGATGATATATAAGTAGTTTTATATTTTTATGTCTCTCTTATCCCAAAATACATATAAAAATGTAGAATTTAAAGTTGCTATACACCTGATACAGAAACACAGCAAATGTCATTATTGGTCAATTTCCAAACATTATATGATAAATGCCAACAAACTGTTTTGTACTACATAGAAAAATAGGTTAAAAACTAAAATAAAAAAAATCAAGATTCACTGACATTGTTTTGCTGTCTTTTCTTGCTTTGGTAACCGCAGGTTTTTTTTAAAACATAGTTTGCATCATCAGATGTAATATAGTTCACAAGTTGTTGAATGTAAAATAGCTGTCACATTAAAATAAGGGACACACACTACCCAGATTGTTTTTTTTTTCCTTTAGTTTAGAGAACAGTTACAGTACTTTCCAGAAATGGTGTATTCAGGTTTTGTTTATTGAGGTCTGAGCCTCAGGAAGTCATATGCATAAAATGAAACATACTTCTCTGTTTGAAGTGGTAAAATATCAGCTTGGAAGTAAAGCTGTGACGAGTTAGGGTATTTTAATTCTAAACCAACAAACCCATCACAAAAAGAAAAGTATTTTAATACAAGCTTTTCTATCATTTCAAATGTCACCCAACCCCATTTGGAAAAAATAATTTTCTATTTTGTATTAGTTTGTTTAATGTGAAAACAAGATTGACCATAATTTTTGGCCTACTGAGGGAAGGTATATAATCTCTTAAATTATTTATCAGCAGCTAAAAGACTCTTCAATGTAAGTGTCTTAACCACTGTACAGCTTGATATTTTTAATACTTCAACAGTTTTCATTTTTCATTGTTGAAGAAATGATTTCACAATCTCAAATCAAAGTCAACACTGCAGTGAGGAGAGCTTTTCTACTTTATTACAAAGAGAAGAAGCCTTTATGTGGTCAGAAAATACAAGATTGATTTTTTTTTCTCTTCCTATGAAACGCTGCTGTTCAAACAGCCAGAGTGAATTGTCTCAGTTCACTTCGTTAAGTCCCATCACATTCACTTGGGTATGGATGTCCTTGGCTGCTGAAAATCTGGCCCTTTAGTGCACAGGGCGACAAAGCAGTCCCCTGACCAGCAGTTCCAGAATGTCCCGTTTTCATATATTGCATCCATGCACACCTCCTAAAAATGAGGTACAGCAGGGCAAACATTTTCCAAAATAGATGTCATATATATAATATATACACATTCGTACATACATACCTTTATTCATGTGATGTCCAAAAATTTAAAAAAAATGTACACATTTATTACAAAATTGTAACAAAGACTGGACAGTGTTTTGCTCATTCTGGAAAGATGAAGCTCAGTAATACACAACCCTGGAAACTAACCAGAGGTTGTGGCAATATCTTTCTTCTAAACAGTCAGATATTCTTGCATTAAGCTTGGCGAAAACTGCCTTTCAAAAACATAACGGGAAGTAAAATGAAGGAAGCAGACCTTGCTCATCTTTCCAAATGAAATACGAGAAGGATCTTCACATAAAAATGCACAAACATTTTTTATTACCAATAGTGCTACAATGAACAATGCAAATTGTCTAATTTTGTCTTTTTGCCTTTTTTTTTTTTTTTTTTTTACATTTTGGAAACTAAGTGGTAAACTTTTGACAGTGTATTCGCTTGTCTTTAGACCCAAGCTTGTCTGCTGGCAAAAAATAAAATAAAATAAACAAAAACAAATTCAGACCCTGCTCAAACTAAAGAAAAACAAATTACAAATTTAGTTGTTGGGCAGCACATAATTAGTAAGGCAGGACCTCAAATGGTGACCCTTTGCATGAGCCAATTGCCAGATCCTCAAGGAATTAAAACCAGGATGCCTGAGCCACATCAGTTCTGCAGTTATGTTGAGTATTGTGCTGAGACAGCCATACCCCAAGAAAAGGGAAGTCTTTAGAAGGCTTGCTGAGCAGGGTTGTAGTTGAAGGTTGATGGCAGATGAGGCCTTTCTTCTAATTTGTCATATTCCAGATGGAACTCCTACAATTAAACAAAAAGGATTATTTAATTGTTGATATTTCCCTTGCATATGCAAATGTCTGTATCCATGATGAGCAAGTTCTTCTCTTTAAATAAAATGACGCTTTTAGAAACAGTTCGATTTAACTCGTTATATAAATGAGGCAAAACCCCACATTTTTGTGATCATAGTGAACTATTTTAAAAAAAATCAATACTATATAGTGCAGTGTCTGCAATAGCACTGTTTTACCCATTTTTTAAATGGTAAGTTAGCTTCAGAAATCTAGTTGTGAGCACTTCAACTGTTAAACATACAGACAAGACAAAAATGAGCAGGTAAGTCAACTAAACTTTTAGTAATGCTATTTTTCAGCAATTCAGAAGATCTTTCCTAAGATTTACTTTAGATGCCACAACACTGAGTTCTGAGGTATTTTGTGGCATATCACCATGCCAACTGTTGGTGGACAGCAAATTAGTCAGAAATACCATTAGGCCAGATTTCTTCTTCATGATATGAAATGTAAGAAGAATAAACCACCATGTAAAGAGATTTAAATCAATTTAAGAATAACAGCTGTAACAAAGCATTCCACTACCATTTATACCTGGGTGAAGTGTTAAACTTCAGGTGTATCCATCTTTCCTTTAGGTTTGCTGAGGCATAGACAGAAGCCCTTTACTACTACTCTACACTTCAGTAGTGGCTTTCTTCTAAAGACTTCAAAACACTTTATAAACCATTATACTGAATATGCTCAGCCAGTCTATGAGGCTCTTACAGCTACTAGTTCATAAATGAGAGAGAAACTCTGCATTTATACAATTCCTTGTATTATGTGGGCATTTGATTTGCTTAGTAATTATACAAATATTCCAGCCATTCAAGTATACCCCTGCCCCGATATAACGTGACCTGATATAACACGAATTCAGATATAATGCAGTAAAGCAGCGCTCCTTTGAGGGGGGCTGCACACTCCAGCAGATCAAAGCAAGTTCGATATAACGCGGTTAGATTTTTTGGCTCCCAAGGACAGCATTATATAGGGGTAGAGGTTACGTAAATACATTCTAAATGGCTAGCATCCATTATAAATCAGATTGCTGGGATACCTACCATTTAAATACCTCTTGACAACTCGGCTATGAATATGCAGGGCTCTGCTTTTATTACAATTCCACTGCATGATCTTGAATTGTGACCACCAATTTGTGTACTCACATTGGCATCTTCAGCATACAACTTGGGTATACGCGAAAATATACATAAAACTGGGCCTCAAAAAACAATCATTTCTTAACCTTTTAGTAGTTCGACAGCTCCCCAAGCCCCTTTTATTGCATTTGCATTAAAAAAGTGAATGTTTAATTGAAAATTTAGTACATTACTTTAAGGATACTTTCTGTTAACTCAGTAAGCATCATCCCAGGCTAAATAAACACTTCTGCCTTCAGATTTGTAATTTATTGATCTTATTATCTCATACAAACCTACAGATTCTAAACTTATCTGGGTAGGGATTATGTCAACTCTGACTGAGGAACACACTCAAAGCACTGAAAAAAGTAATAAAGCCTTAACACCTTTGGGAGGTAGTTAAATACAGTATTATTTCTATTACAGATGAGTAAGATGAATTAGAATACAAATCAGTGCAAGAGTTGGGACTAGAATTCAGGAGTTCTTAGTCCAAGGCCTCTGATCTTTAAGGGGAAACAAAGTTATCCGGCATAGAGAAAAAATTCACCATGATAATGAGGGAATTTAGGGAATCATGCAGAGAATTAATTGAATCTATATCCCCCAAATAAAGTTCTTCACAAACCTCGAGAATCCCAGCAGCATCTACAAGGCCATGGCCATGTGCATGAAAGCCTTGTCTCCCTACTGTGGCTCTTGCCTGCACATTCATCCCATCCTCCACCCCAGCTTCCTGACTGTGACAGCTCCTGGGGACCTGAGGTGGAAAATAGTTAATATAGCATGCCACTGTATTAGTGTTGGGGGGTAAATTCCACCCCAACTTCCCATGCACATCCATGGATAGGGTGGGGTAATGCACAGGCACATGAGTTCTTTTTTTTTTTTTGGGGGGGGGGGGAGGAGGAGGGAGAGGGAGGGGAGAAGGGGAAGGAGAGACAAAGCATACCAGTGTGGGGAAAACTCTTCCACACATGGTTCTTGGGGGCATAATTTAAGATAGAGTCTTTAATTCTAATTCTCCTGTCTTTCACTTTGAAAAAAGAAAAATGCTTCTCAAATTACCTTCTCTCCAACCTTCCAGTTCATGATTCTCACTGTTATGTTCTGCAGATGGCCAGAAAAGGCTCTGCAGATCATTACCAGTCTATGGACTACAATTGGGGAATTGCTATTTTAACAAAACTTATTAAGCAAGGAAACAGGTGAATGCTAAACCCTCACATATTCTGGAGTGCATTCAAGACTACATGTAGAGAGCGGTCACTTGAATTAATAAGTGGAGTCTAAAGGAAGGAATCTTACTGGCTCATGAGGGTTCCTTTAGAACCATATAGATTGAGATTTGTTACTGTGATGGATTATTTTTAGTAAATATTAACACCTATAGGATGCAAGTTTTGTAAGCATTAAAACAGTGTTTATCAGTCATTTTATTGCTGCTTCAGGTATGCTGAAGTATTAAAAGATCTCACATTCAGAGTGTGTAATTACACTTAACAGTTATTATATTTCAACAATATAGGGGAAAATAATTCACTGACCAAATATTTTTGAAAACCAAAAAGTAGTGTATTTATTGCACATAGAAAAATACTTTCATACATGTTATTTTACGTTTCACTTTAGTTAGTAGTGGCCATCATAGATTTGGATATGAACAATTGCATTGATCATTTTTGTATTTACTAGATACAAAGAAATGGAAAAACTCCAGCTTGTCTATTAAGCAAACATTGGTTAAATTAATTGCTTTTATTTTTCATTTGGAAACAATGATTTTTTTTAAAATACCTTGAATTGACCAAGAATAGGGATTCCATATTAGGGGAGGGAAATCCCACAAAGCATATCCAACGCTAAAGAAATTTTCTGTGAAGTGAATCTTATTTTTCATGTGTCATTCTGATTACAGTCACAAAGAGTGAGTTATGTCACAGCAATCAATGTATTTATACAAAATATTTAGTAGGTGTGAACACCAAATATGGAAGAGAATTGTTTAAAGAGGATTAATGGAATAAAAGAGAGCAACGGCAAATGTAGGCTAACCCGGCTAAATGTAGGAAAAATGATGAAGTCTATTGGACTGTGAATCAGTCTACCAAGGGAAACACTGGAAGCCCCATTACTAGACATAGTTTTCAATTAGCCTAGAAACAATACGTGCATTAGCTACAAAATGGACACAAAAGACCCAAACAGAAATTAGGAACTAGAACATACTCCTCTATAGCATGTGTTTGTCATTAAATTAAATGTTGTTCTATTAATAATTTAAAAAATATTTAAATATTGACCGTAAATATTTGAAAGGATATTTAGTATAGGCAGCATCCCTTGCTAAGAAAAGAATGCGTTTTCTGAAGTCTACATTTCGCTACCATAAAGAATTCAAGCTTCTAGGAAGAAAAAATAAAACAACGGTTTTAATTTTGTTTAACAGGGATCACCTTTCCTCATTTTTGAATAGAGAAATTATAAAATTTTAGTTTACACATTACTAAAAGAAAATTCTGTTATCATTGGCGGCATTGCTTGGTCTCATTGTCTCCACTTTCCTTTCTCCTGTTGCTGAGCCTTTCAGCATCGCCTCAGCAGCTTCAGCAGAGGTAGCTATACAGTGAGTATTCTCTTGCTTTACCTGCTCAGTATAAACTCAAAATTTCTCTAACCATATTGTACTTTCTACATGGAAAAGGATGAAAAGCCATAAAAGCATATCATAGTTCTGATCAACATTTCCTTAATATTTCTGTTTATATTGAATATGAAGTAAACTTCTTCATTATTCAAGTTTTTGGACTATTTAACTAAATGTCTATGGAGAATTCATTTAATTTGAATTTCAGAACAATCTAAGAAGCTGTCTCAATGCTTATTCAATTTTCACTCATTTCCTTTTTCAGTCTGTTACCGAAGGTGAATATGTAGTAAAACTCATTCTTTATTAAATTAATGTTATTTGCTATTTCACTGAGTAGGATTATGTATAATTTATTTTATTAGATTGTTAAAACCAGTCTAGGATGTTGTCACAGAGTTTTATTAAATTGCAAGTATAGTCTATATTTAAAAAATCAAAACAAACAAAAAAAAACAGGTGCTTTTAGTAATATCATCCAAAGAATGCACATATACATTAAAACAAGAGGAAAGATTATAAAGCACCTAGAAAAATAATTTAAGTACAGATGTAAATGACGGTAATTTATTGCAGATAATTCTAACCTGACTGCAGTAAAGCAACATCCACGGATCAATTAAGTAGCAGTTATGAATATGCTGTTCTGGCAAACTGATATTCTCAATATTAGGTAATAATGCATCTGTTACAGTAAAACAAAGTACAAGGAAAGTATCTTTTAAAAATGACTCCATGTGGTTGCAATTGATCAGAATACGTTCTCCACAGTATTTGATATTTGTACTGTCCTGGAATTTAATTTTTCTAATGGGATTTAGAAGTATAGTCACTTGGACAACTAACCCTTCATATTAAAAACAGCATTTAAATTTAATCATGTCCTTATTATCCTAAAACTCTTAGGAAATTTTGACTCCAAAGATTAATATTAGAGATAGCATTTTTACTACACGGACATATACTTGCCCTCCATCTGGTCCTAAGATTCCCACTTGTCTTAGATGAGTTTTACACATAGATAGTAAGAGCTAGCCTAACTGTTATTTTTCCATTGCTCCAAAAAACAAAATTTTCCTCATAGTCCTCCACAGCTCCCCTTCCACCAATATTCAGCTTGCCTGGTATGTTTTGCTCCAAACTAATAAGAAATCAATAAGTTGTTAAGACTCTATCGCTTGCATGTTCCTTGGATCCAGAACTCTAGAAAAGGTATAAAAAGCTCTACCTCTTTCCCTAACTAGATCTCAGTTCCTCCCTAATATTGGACAATTATCATCAATTTGTGAAACTGAAGAAGGTAGGAGAAGCTGTATGGATCTGCAGAGACAATATATTTGGGAGAGCAACAGTTATTGGTAAAAGTAATCTTTCTTTATTGACACTGCTACCTATCCCCTGGAAGAGAAACGAGGAGCACACTAGCCAAAAAGACTGAAGTTCTGCTCTCCTGAATACAGCATCCAATCTACATTCTGCAAAGAGAATACTGCTTTCTAAAAGTAGGAATAATCAAGCTCCATGCAGCAAATTTTACAATTTCTACTACTGGCATACAGTGAATAGCAGCTATGCATGCTGCTACCTCTGTGGCAGAGTGGGCACTTATTTTTTCTAGTACAGCAATTCAAATAAGCTCACAGGATGTCTGAATACATAATATGATCCATTTATACAGACTCAGAACTGAAAGGGTTTGGCCTTCACTCTTCATCAAAAGCGAGAAACAACCTTGTAGATTTCCAATAGGGCCTTTTCCCCCACTATTAAGGTAATAGGTAATACCTCTCTGAATGTCTCAGGCATGTAGGATAGCATTACTGACAACATACCTAAGACTAAGAAAAAAAATTGATAAAGAAATCAACCAATTCAGTTAAAAATCCAAGTTCATCTGGGCCAATTTTGTTTGAGGCCTTCCAATTATTTTGCCCGTATGAGAAATTGTATAAGGCAGCTTTGCCATTAAAACCTGAAGTGTGGAAATGCTCGTGTGTAAGCCAGTCAAAAAACAAAAAAAATCAAAACAAAACCTAACTACAGATGCAAAAGATAACATATCAAGATGTCAAAAAAAAAAAAAAAAAAAAAAACCCCAACCATTTCATGAACTTTGTGAGAACTAGATGTTCTCACATTCACCAGACTAGTAAGAAGCCATTTTATTGAGGGATTTGAAAATACTGAATACTCTTGCACATTAATATGGTAGTCAGAGACAACCTATTATATATACTATCTATAGATGAAGACAAACCTGAGTCCACTGTGGTAACAGAAAATTCACGGTAACTGCTACAGGGGAGAAAATGGAACTACCCCCTTTAGACTTCGGTTAAACCTGAAAATACTTTCACCTACAGGCATATAACTGCTTAGAAGAATATTTTCATGATTTCAAACAGCAGAGATGTGATTTACACAGAGAAGTGCAACGACTCACCAACAAACAATCCTGCAATTAGGCTTTCAGGTTAAGGAAATCTCAAGTTGGATGAAATACTTGCCCTCTTTCTTGAGATAAAAGGATCTGAGAATAGGTTATAGGGAAGCGTAATGGGTAGATTCTTGAAAAGGGCTAATATTCAAGAACCACATCTGCTGAGCTGAAGCTATCAAGATCAACTTTGAAACAACAGAGGAAATGGGAGACAGGCATATATATTCGCCTTTCCTTGATGAATAAGAAATGTGGAACTTCAAAACAAACAAACATATTCTGTAGCAGATCAGACATTTAAATTTGAACTTTGCAAACCCATGCTATATCCAGATGACCCTATAATGAAAAAATAAAACTTCTCAGTGAATTCTTGAGGGACCATTGATCCAATAAGTTGCACTGCATTTAGTGTAAGGTTCTTGGGTGGGTTGGGGTTTGTTGTGTTTTTTTTTTTTTTTAAGGTGTTAAACTCATGCCAGAGATAGCACTGAAGAGATCACCTTGTTCTTAATGCATCATACCATAAAAGCACTCAGCATCTCATAAAAATACAATGGAAGTCAGTTCCTCCCTCGGTGTTCAAGTAAATATAATGCTAGAGTACTGCAAGTGAGAATCTTTGCTGCTTCCTCTGGAATTGGACAGTTGATAATCAAATTCTAGTGAGGAAAAAAACTCCTATAAAAAGATCTTAAAATTATGCTAAGGAAACTACTACACAGCGATAACTAAATTTTTGGAGAAAAATAACGTTCTATAAAAACTTGACATTGATCCTGTACACAGGGAGGCTGGATTTTGTCTGCCAAAGAAGAACAAAGCAAGATGAACAGAAGTGGGGATATTGTTTGTGTTTAACACCCCCCCTATGGCCAAGAACACTAGTTCTGAGGAGCTTTGGCATATGCCCCAAAATATTTCCTAATATGAAAGGATTCTGTAATTCAAGTGACAAAGCATGAATCTCCTACAATGTGGATCTGTGGAGGGAACACCATGAAGGAGAAATGGTTTAATTTCAAAATAAAAAGTTTGTGCTCTGTTTTTAATGTTCTAAAACAAAGTACAGTATTTGCATGCCCAACTTCTAAATGGCCAGAAGTAATTACTCCATAGTTCAGTAATCAGAACAAAGTATTTGGATTTTAACTAGAACTATTGAAAAATGATATTCTGCATTTTTCTACCTCTTGAACCGATTGAAAGGACAGTTCCTCCTCCCTCCGCCCCCCCAAGTAATGAACCAGTGTTTTTAGGAAATTCTTATTCCCACCTACATCTGAAGTCAGAAAGTCAGTGTGTGGGGTACAGAATGAATATTTACACACACACATACATACAGTAAAAAAGATTTTAAAAAAAGATTTTTAAAAATACACGGTTGATAGATTTAAAAATCTGCACAGTGGAAGAAAAAATACCTTAGCTACTTTCCTCCAGTTAAGACAGTCAAAGAAGTAATATGTTCCCCTCTCATATGTATTGGTTTTCATTGTTGGCTCCATGCCTGGTGCTCTGGTGATCCATACTCGTTCTTCTTTGTGGTATCTCCAATCACGGTTAAATCTTTCATTTTGAATTGGGAGGAAAAAGAATTTTTCATGTTAGTTGCTTTGATTTCAGAATACAAAACACACCCCCTTTCAAGCAGACATTGGTTTACACTATTTAAAAAAAAACACCCAACCTCTTAAGACATAAAATGAAGTCCATAAAACACCTACTTATCTGCTCAATATAACCATTTATTAAATACAGTCCTAATGGTAGGACCAAAATCTTGGCCAGGCTCGGTAAGAAGTTGGCCTATTCCAGCAGCAAACCATTTTCTGAACGTTTATTGTCCTCCATTTTGTTATTAGATGGTTACATAAGAATAGCCATACTGGGTCAGACAAATGGGTCTGTCTTGCCCAGTATCCTGTTTTCTGACAGTGGTCAATGCCAGATGCTCCAGAGGGAGTGAACAGAACAGGGCAATTCTCGAGAGATCCCTTCCCTGTCATCCAGTCCCAGCAGCAGAGACTATGGACACCCAGAGTACGAGGTTGTACCTGTGACCATCTTAGCTGATGGATCTATCCTCCATGAACTTATCTAATTCTTTTTTGAACCCAGTTCTACTTTTGGCCTTCACAACATCCCCTGGCAACAAGTTCCACAGCCTGATTATGCACTGTGTGAAGAAGTACTTCCTTTTGTTTGTTTTAAACCTGCTGCCCGTTAATTTCATTGGGTGACCCCTGGTTCTTCTGTTATGTGAAGGGGTAAATAACACTTTCGTATTCATGTTCTCCATACCATTAATTTTAACAACTGTTGGCATTTATGTAGCACTTTTTGTCTCCAGGTGCTTTAAAAGCAACACAAACCCCATATGAGGCAGGTGCATTTTATTACAAATGGAGAGAATATAGAAAGGAACCAGTAGCAGAGTAAGTATTAGAATTCAGGAGCTTCAGGGTTACAGCCCTGTGCACAGACCATGCCTCTATTTTAGGGGTTAAAAATAGCTTTTCTAGCTTTTAGAAGTGAACGAGAAAGGAGAATTTTAGATTTACTATGTGATTACTACAGTAAACTGTCATTCTATCATATCATCAAATTGGCCAAAATATTTTGCACATACAGCTCTACCGCTGCTAATAGCTGTAATACATCTCCTCCATTCATGTAATAGAGATAAAACAGTAGATCTTCTCCATATCGGCCAAGTTTTATTGCAGCCAGCTGCAAAAGATAAAAAAATTAAGATTAAAAACCAGAAAAAGTAAATAAAATAATTGACAGCTAATACCATTTAAACGTGACAGGAAAATATAGTCAAACTGTTTCCATTATACTAAGTATATTGCAAAACTTATACTAGATCAGCGGTAGGCAACCTGTGGCACGCAAGCTGATTTTCAGTGGCACTCACACTGCCCGGGTCTTACCATCAGTCCAGGGGGCTCTGCATTTTAATTTAATTTTAAATGAAGCTTCTTAAACATTTTAAAAACCTTATTTACTTTACATACAAAATAGTTTAGTTATATATTATAGACTTATAGAAAGAGACCTTTTAAAAACATTCAAATGTATTACTGGCACGCAAAACCTTAAATTAGAGTGAATAAATGTGGACTCAGCACACCATTTCTGAAAGGTTGCCTACCCCTGTACTAGATATATAGCAGTGTAATATACTAATCAAAAGCTCAATTTTTCTCCAGTTTAAATTAAGCTTTCCAATTTTCTTATTATAGAAATAGCAGGACGGTTAATGTCAGTAACAAACCTGGAAGGGGGGGGGGAGGGAATCTTTTTTCTTTTGTATTTTTTTATCTACTTGCTTTACTTTTAAATTTATTAGTTTGTTTACAAATTTAATTATATAGCTACATTAGTACAGAAATCCCTTACATCTCAATTTTTAAAACATTATTGAATGATCTCATCAACACACAATATTTAGGATTTCTTTTTAAATATATCAAGCTTAAAATTCCTATTTCTATTATCTAGGGAAGAAAGGAGTAAGAGCTATCAATTTTTAAGCTACAGGTTATAAGCTGATCAGATGGAATCAAGAAATCTCTCTGTACTGTATAGTGTTTATATACTATGGTATGTGAATTATAAAGGTTTGATGCTTTGATCTGAAGGATCTGACACTTTCAGAGATAGGATATTGGTCTAGACGGGCTACTGCTTTCATTACATGTGACTATGGCTCTAATGATTTCTGTTGGTCCTTTCCCAAATCCATTCTCACATTCCCCAAAAGCTAATGCAAACCATTTTTAGCATCTAAGAAATTAAAAGGAAAAACAAAATTGGGAACAGATGCAGGGTTTTGTTTTTAATTTTTTCTTTTGGTCTTGTAATGTTGGAAAGGATATGTAACATTCCTCGAACATTCCATACACTTCTGTTATTACAGAATTTAAGACTTTCTAAAAACAGTGGATTTGATGAGAGATATCCATCTGAGAAAAATTACATCAGGTTATCTTGAAAAGAATTTTATAAACCAAGCAGCCTCTTGTCTACATATTTTATTATAGGGGACAAGAAAGCACACTCACCTTATCCCTAATGTGAATGTTCGTTAAGTATTCAGATGGAACATGGAAATCTAGATAAAGGAATCAGAATTGACTAATTGTTAAACCATGTAATTGATTTTCATTTATAAATATCAACACAGCATTAAACACAACTTATTTTCCCTACCTATGTCTTGAGGTCGACAAGGTGAAGATGCCCAAGGTGATGCAAATTTGGGGTAGAGATTTCTGAACAAGAAAAAACATACTCAAATTAAAAAGCAATGATTTTGAAGACGACATCCAACCCCCCATCCCTCCCCTCCTCCAACACCATTATATTTAGTTACTTCATTAACTTTTAGGGTGAAATTCTGGCACCACTGACTTCAATGGCAACCCTCCCACCCGACTGAATTCAAAAGGGCACAATTCTCAATTGTGCTTGTAACCTAAGGGCCTTTGGCTCCAACCCCTTTGAGAAGGCCAAACACACTCCGCAGAATGGAGGTATTGTGTAACACCTCTCAAGAGCCTGATGGGCTAATAAATCTGAGCCCATAATTAAAAGAGGAAAAAGGCTTATAGCTGGCAGGCCTAGCACCGATAATGACTGTACCCTTCCTTTAAATTCTCCTCTATGCTAACAAAAAACCAATTTCACCACTTCAGTGGAACATATGAAAAATATAAAATGTTCTGATTTCATTTAGTTCAGGGGTTCTCAAATTGGGGATCGTGACCCATTAGGGGGTTGTGAGGTTATTACATGGGGGTTGAGAGCTGTCAGTCTCCACAGTCAAACCTCCACAGCCAAATCCCGTTTTGCCTTCAGCATTTATAATAGTGTTCAATATATAAAAAAAGTGTTTTTAATTTATAAGGAGGGTCTCACTCAGAGGCTTGGTGTATGAAAGGGGTCACCAGTATAAAAGCTTGAGAACCACTGATTTAATTGTTGATAATACATCAAGACGAAAAAAAATGGAGCCTTTAGATTACTAATTAAACACTGTAGAACTTTGCTAATTTGAACCAATGACTTAGTGATCCACTGAGAAGTATTGAAGTTTGGTAATTATCAGGTAGAGGAACAAAAAAGGACAGTGAATCATAAGATGTACTTTTTTGGCAGCTGCACTTTTGTTTTAATTGTTTGTGATAATATAGTATTGTGACGTACTATGCAAATGAGACTTCAGTCTACTAGCCTATTAAATCTTTGCACCTTCTAGCAGAAAGGCATAAGAGTGCTATAATATCTTTGAAGCCTGGCAAGTTACCAGGATAAGACCAATTCCCAACCGAGTTCTAAAGAAAAATGTTTCCAGACCAAGCGGTGCCAATCCTACACCACAGACCACCTTTAACCCAAGGTTCACAACAGCTTATATTCTCATATATCCTGACTGCTGCCATCACAGGGGGCAGCATCTGTGGAAAACAACCAAGACCTTTCTTCTGCTGGGAGAACTCTCTCCAACTGTGTAGTACTTTCCAAGAATTGGGATATAAAGGCTCACTCACTCATCTAAACACTGCCTTAAAGATCACAGAACGCTATTCGTCAGCATAATGTGAATATCTTCGCAAAAATATCAATGGGTAAAGATCCTTCTTCCTAATGTTATCTGCCTATCATAGGTAAAGTTTTGAAAGACATGATCCCCTGTATGCTATATGTGAAGCCTGACTTAGGCCTGGTTCACACTACAGCGTTAAATCGATTTAAACAGCATTAAATCGATTTAACGCTGTACCCGTCCACACTACAAGGCACTTAAAATCGATTTTAAGGGGTCTTAAAATCGATTTCTGTACTCCAGCTAAACGAAAGGAGTAACCCTAAAATCGATATTACTAAATCGATTTAGGGTTAGTGTGGACGGAAATCGAAGTTAATGGCTTCCGGGAGGTATCCCACAGTGCACCAGTGGCCGCTCTGGACAGGTAAAGGAACTCAACTGCACTGGCCAGGTATACAGGAAAAGCCCCGGGAACTTTTGAATTGCATTTCCTGTTTGGCCAGCGTGGAGCTCTCAGCAGCACAGGTAACAATGCAGTCTCCTGAGAATAGGAAAAGAGCTCCAGCGTGGAACACACAGGAGTTATTGGATCTGATTGCACTATGGGGAGAAGATTCTGTGCTATCAGAACTGCATTCCAGTAGACGAAATGAAAAAACTTTTGAAAAAATTTCTAATGCCATGAGGCAGAGAGGCCATATCAGGGACTCGGTGCAGTGCAGAGTTAAAGTGAAGGAGCTCAGACAAGTGTACCAGAAAACCAAAGCAGCAAATGGCAGATCCGGATCTGGGCCAAAAACATGCCGCTTCTACGCGGAGCTGCATGCAATTTTAGGGGGCTGCGCCACGACAAGCCCCCCCTTGTCTGTGGATTCCGAAGTGGGGGTAATAATCTCAGCCATTGCTGAGGATTCTGCGGAGGGTGAAGATGAGGAGGAGGAAGAGGAGGACGAGATTGCAGAGAGCACACAGCACTCCATTCTCCCCAACAGCCAGGAGCTTTTTCTCACCCAGACAGAATTACCCTCCCAGCCCTCCCAAGCCACTAGCCCAGACAGTGAAGCCATGGAAGCGACCTCTGGTGAGTGTACCTTTGTAAATATTAAACATAGTTTAAAAGCAAGCGTTTTTAATGATTGATTTGCCATGAGGGCTTGCATGCATTAGCTGGCATTAAAGTTACTGGAAAATTCTGTTAACATGTCTGGGGATGGAGCGGAAATCCTCCAGGGACATCTCTATGAAGCACTCCTGTAGGTACCCCAAAAGCCTTTTCAGAAGGTTTCTGGGCAGGGCAGCCTTATTCCGTCCACCATGGTATGAAACTTTACCACGCCATGCCTGGAGCACGTAATCGGGTATCATTGCATGACAAAGCCTAGCTGCGTATGGTCCCGGGGATTGCTGGCATTCAAGAAGCATAATTTCTTTTTCTCTGTCTGTAATCCTCAGGAGAGTGATATCGTTCATGGTCACCTGGTAAAAATTAATGTATTTTATTAAGGGGACAGAGATGACCATTCCTACGGTGATGCTTTCCTGCGGCTTAAAAGAAATCCTTTCCTTGCAGTTAGCCATGCG